>NC_064027.1:21659405-22859405 GCF_917208135.1 Athalia rosae
ATACTCTCAGATTCGAATTTCTGGGTACGAACTACATCAAAATAGACGATAAAATGAATTTCTCAGTCTTGATACCGAAGAGCTGAAAATTGGCGATCACTCGGTCAATTTCAGAGATAGATCAATTTTTCTTTCAGAATCGGATTTCTGAGGTCAAAATACATCAGAAAACAGTTGTACGATCAATTCGCGAGAAGAAAAAAAATTTGGCCAAAAAATCCCCAAAGGGATTTGAACCCGTGAACATTTATCGATTTTTGGGTCGAAAATCAACATTTTTTTTTCTTGGGTTTCCCGTGCTATTCTCATGTATTTCGATCTCAGAATTCCGAATCTGAGAGCCAAATTGTTCTATCTCTGGAAATTACCGAGTTATCCCCATTTTTTCGCACATTTTGGTACAAATTCGAGGATATCTCGAAAAGAAAGGATCGTAGCTCAATTTGGACAACAGATTCGTGTTCCTGAGGTCGAAATACATAAGAAAAGTGCAACTCGATCGATTCTTATCCTCTCAGATTCGAATTTCTGGGTACGAACTACATCAAAATAGACGATAGAATGAATCTCTTAGTCTTGATCCCGCAGAGCTGAAAATTGGCGATCACTCGGTCAATTTCAGAGATAGATCAATTTTTCTTTCAGAATCGGATTTCTGAGGTCAGAATACATCAGAAAACCGTTGTACGATCAATTCGCAAGAAAAAAAAAAATTTGGCCCTAAAATCCCCAAAGGGATTTGAACCCGTGAACATTTATCGATTTTCGGGTCGAAAATCAACATTTTTTTTTCTTGGGTTTCTCGTGCTATTCTCATGTATTTCGATCTCAGAATTCCGAATCTGAGAGCCAAATTGTTCTATCTCTGGAAATTACCGAGTTATCCCCGTTTTTTCGCATTTTTTGGTACATTTCCGAAGATATCTCGAAGAGGAAGGATCGTAGCTCAATTTGGACAACAGATTCGTGTTCCTGAGGTCAAAATACATGAGAAAAGTGCAATACGATCAATTCTTATACTCTCAGATTCGAATTTCTGGGTACGAACTACATCAAAATCGACGATAGAATGAATCTCTCAGTCTTGATCCCGCAGAGCTGAAAATTGGCGATCACTCGGTCAATTTCAGAGATAGATCAATTTTTCTTCCAGAATCGGATTTCTGAGGTCAAAATACATCAGAAAACAGTTGTACGATCAATTCGCGAGAAAAAAAAAAATTTGGCCAAAAAATCCCCAAAGGGATTTGAACCCGTGAACATTTATCGATTTTTGGGTCGAAAATCAACATTTTTTTTTCTTGGGTTTCCCGTGCTATTCTCATGTATTTCGATCTCAGAAATTTGAATCTGAGAGCCAAATTGTTCTATCTTTGAAAATTACCGAGTTATCCCCATTTTTTCGCATTTTTTGGTACGAATTCGAGGATATCTCGAAGAGAAAGGATCGTAGCTTAATTTGGACAACAGATTCGTGTTCCTGAGGTCAAAATACATAAGAAAAGTGCAATACGATCAATCCTCATCCTCTCAGATTCGAATTTCTGGGTACGATCTACATTGAAATAGACGATAGAATGAATTTCTCAGTCTTGATCCCGCAGAGCTGAAAATTGGCGATCACTCGGTCAATTTCAGAGATAGATCAATTTTTCTTCCAGAATCGGATTTCTGAGGTCAAAATACATCAGAAAACCGTTGTACGATCAATTCGCAAGGAAAAAAAAAATTTGGCCAAAAAATCCCCAAAGGGATTTGAACCCGTGAACATTTATCGATTTTTGGGTCGAAAATCAACATTTTTTTTTCTTGGGTTTCCCGTGCTATTCTCATGTATTTCGATCTCAGAAATTCGAATCTGAGAGCCAAATTGTTCTATCTCTGGAAATTACCGAGTTATCCCCATTTTTTCGCATTTTTTGGTACAAATTCGAGGATATTTCGAAGAGAAAGGATCGTAGCTCAATTTGGACAACAGATTCGTGTTCCTGAGGTCAAAATACATAAGAAAAGTGCAATACGATCAATTCTTATACTCTCAGATTCGAATTTCTGGGTACGAACTACATCAAAATAGACGATAGAATGAATCTCTCGGTCTTGATCCCGCAGAGCTGAAAATTGGCGATCACTCGGTCAATTTCAGAGATAGATCAATTTTTCTTTCAGAATCGGATTTCTGAGGTCAAAATACATCAGAAAACAGTTGTACGATCAATTCGCAAGAAAAAAAAAAATTTGGCCAAAAAATCCCCAAAGGGATTTGAACCCGTGAACATTTATCGATTTTTGGGTCGAAAATCAACATTTTTTTTTCTTGGGTTTTCCGTGCTATTCTCATGTATTTCGATCTCAGAAATTCGAATCTGAGAGCCAAATTGTTCTATCTCTGGAAATTACCGAGTTATCCCCATTTTTTCGCATTTTTTGGTACAAAGTCGAAGATATCTCAAAGAGAAAGGATCGTAGCTCAATTTGGACAACAGATTCGTGTTCCTGAGGTCAAAATACATAAGAGAAGTGCAACTCGATCAATTCTTATCCTCTCAGATTCGAATTTCTGGGTACGAACTACATTGAAATAGACGATAGAATGAATTTCTCAGTCTTGATACCGAAGAGCTGAAAATTGGCGATCACTCGGTCAATTTCAGAGATAGATCAATTTTTCTTCCAGAATCGGATTTCTGAGGTCAAAATACATCAGAAGACCGTTGTACGATCAATTCGCAAGAAAAAAAAAAATTTGGCCAAAAAATCCCCAAAGGGATTCGAACCCGTGAACATTTATCGATTTTCGGGTCGAAAATCAACATTTTTTTTTCTTGGGTTTCCCGTGCTATTCTAATGTATTTCGATCTCAGAATTCCGAATCTGAGAGCCAAATTGTTCTATCTCTGGAAATTACCGAGTTATCCCCATTTTTTCGCATTTTTTGGTACAAATTCGAAGATATTTCGAAGAGAAAGGATCGTAGCTCAATTTGGACAACAGATTCGTGTTCCTGAGGTCAAAATACATAAGAAAAGTGCAATACGATCAATTCCTATCCTCTCAGATTCGAATTTCTGGGTACGATCTACATTGAAATAGACGATAGAATGAATTTCTCAGTCTTGATACCGAAAAGCTGAAAATTGGCGATCACTCGGTCAATTTCAGAGATAGATCAATTTTTCTTTCAGAATCGGATTTCTGAGGTCAAAATACATCAGAAGACCGTTGTACGATCAATTCGCAAGAAAAAAAAAAATTTGGCCCTAAAATCCCCAAAGGGATTTGAACCCGTGAACATTTATCGATTTTCGGGTCGAAAATCAACATTTTTTTTTCTTGGGTTCCCCGTGCTATTCTCATGTATTTCGATCTCAGAATTCCGAATCTGAGAGCCAAATTGTTCTATCTCTGGAAATTACCGAGTTATCCCCATTTTTTCGCATTTTTTGGTACAAATTCGAAGATATCTCGAATGGAAAGGATCGTAGCTCAATTTGGACAACAGATTCGTGTTCCTGAGGTCAAAATACATAAGAAAAGTGCAATACGATCAATTCTTATTCTCTCAGATTCGAATTTCTGGGTACGAACTACATTGAAATAGACGATAGAATGAATTTCTCAGTCTTGATACCGAAAAGCTGAAAATTGGCGATCACTCGGTCAATTTCAGAGATAGATCAATTTTTCTTTCAGAATCGGATTTCTGAGGTCAAAATACATCAGAAAACAGTTGTACGATCAATTCGCGAGAAAAAAAAAAATTTGGCCAAAAAATCCCCAAAGGGATTTGAACCCGTGAACATTTATCGATTTTTGGGTCGAAAATCAACATTTTTTTTTCTTGGGTTTCCCGTGCTATTATCATGTATTTCGATCTCAGAAATTCGAATCTGAGAGCCAAATTGTTCTATCTCTGGAAATTACCGAGTTATCCCCATTTTTTCGCATTTTTTGGTTTAAATTCGAGGATATTTCGAAGAGAAAGGATCGTAGCTCAATTTGGACAACAGATTCGTGTTCCTGAGGTCGAAATACATAAGAAAAGTGCAACTCGATCGATTCTCATCCTCTCAGATTCGAATTTCTGGGTACGAACTACATCAAAATAGACGATAGAATGAATCTCTCAGTCTTGATCCCGCAGAGCTGAAAATTGGCGATCACTCGGTCAATTTCAGAGATAGATCAATTTTTCTTTCAGAATCGGATTTCTGAGGTCAAAATACATCAGAAAACAGTTGTACGATCAATTCGCGAGAAAAAAAAAAAATTTGGCCAAAAAATCCCCAAAGGGATTTGAACCCGTGAACATTTATCGATTTTTGGGTCGAAAATCAACATTTTTTTTTCTTGGGTTTCCCGTGCTATTCTCATGTATTTCGATCTCAGAAATTCGAATCTGAGAGCCAAATTGTTCTATCTCTGGACATTACCGAGTTATCCCCATTTTTTCGCATTTTTTGGTACAAATTCGAGGATATTTCGTAGAGAAAGGATCGTAGCTCAATTTGGACAACAGATTCGTGTTCCTGAGGTCAAAATACATAAGAAAAGTGCAATACGATCAATTCTTATACTCTCAGATTCGAATTTCTGGGTACGAACTACATCAAAATAGACGATAGAATGAATCTCTCAGTCTTGATCCCGCAGAGCTGAAAATTGGCGATCACTCGGTCAATTTCAGAGATAGATCAATTTTTCTTTCAGAATCGGATTTCTGAGGTCAAAATACATCAGAAAACAGTTGTACGATCAATTCGCAAGAGAAAAAAAATTTGGCCAAAAAATCCCCAAAGGGATTTGAACCCGTGAACATTTATCGATTTTTGGGTCGAAAATCAACATTTTTTTTTCTTGGGTTTTCCGTGCTATTCTCATGTATTTCGATCTCAGAATTCCGAATCTGAGAGCCAAATTGTTCTATCTCTGGAAATTACCGAGTTATCCCCATTTTTTCGCACTTTTTGGTACAAATTCGAAGATATCTCGAAGAGAAAGGATCGTAGCTCAATTTGGACAACAGATTCGTGTTCCTGAGGTCGAAATACATGAGAAAAGTGCAACTCGATCGATTCTCATACTCTCAGATTCGAATTTCTGGGTACGATCTACATTGAAATAGACGATAGAATGAATTTCTCAGTCTTGATCCCGAAGAGCTGAAAATTGGCGATCACTCGGTCAATTTCAGAGATAGATCAATTTTTCTTCCAGAATCGGATTTCTGAGGTCAAAATACATCAGAAAACCGTTGTACGATCAATTCGCAAGAAAAAAAAAAATTTGGCCCTAAAATCCCCAAAGGGATTTGAACCCGTGAACATTTATCGATTCTCGGGTGGAAAATCAACATTTTTTTTTCTTGGGTTTTCCGTGCTATTCTCATGTATTTCGATCTCAGAATTCCGAATCTGAGAGCCAAATTGTTCTATCTTTGGAAATTACCGAGTTATCCCCATTTTTTCGCAGTTTTTGGTACAAATTCGAAGATATCTCGAAGAGAAAGGATCGTAGCTCAATTTGGACAACAGATTCGTGTTCCTGAGGTCAAAATACATGAGAAAAGTGCGATACGATCAATCCTTATCCTCTCAGATTCGAATTTCTGGGTACGATCTACATTGAAATAGACGATAGAATGAATTTCTCAGTCTTGATCCTGAAGAGCTGAAAATTGGCGATCACTCGGTCAATTTCAGAGATAGATCAATTTTTCTTTCAGAATCGGATTTCTGAGGTCAAAATACATCAGAAAACAGTTGTACGATCAATTCGCGAGAAAAAAAAAAATTTGGCCCTAAAATCCCCAAAGGGATTTGAACCCGTGAACATTTATCGATTCTCGGGTCGAAAATCAACATTTTTTTTTCTTGGGTTTTCCGTGCTATTCTCATGTATTTCGATCTCAGAATTCCGAATCTGAGAGCCAAATTGTTCTATCTCTGGAAATTACCGAGTTATCCCCATTTTTTCGCACATTTTGGTACAAATTCGAAGATATCTCGAAGATAAAGGATCGTAGCTCAATTTGGACAACAGATTCGTGTTCCTGAGGTCAAAATACATAAGAAAAGTGCAACTCGATCAATTCTTATCCTCTCAGATTCGAATTTCTGGGTACGAACTACATTGAAATAGACGATAGAATGAATTTCTCAGTCTTGATACCGAAGAGCTGAAAATTGGCGATCACTCGGTCAATTTCAGAGATAGATCAATTTTTCTTTCAGAATCGGATTTCTGAGGTCAAAATACATCAGAAAACCGTTGTACGATCAATTCGCAAGAAAAAAAAAAATTTGGCCAAAAAATCGCCAAAGGGATTTGAACCCGTGAACATTTATCGATTTTCGGGTCGAAAATCAACATTTTTTTTTCTTGGGTTTCTCGTGCTATTCTCATGTATTTCGATCTGAGAATTCCGAATCTGAGAGCCAAATTGTTCTATCTCTGGAAATTACCGAGTTATCCCCATTTTTTCGCATTTTTTGGTACATTTCCGAAGATATCTCGAAGAGGAAGGATCGTAGCTCAATTTGGACAACAGATTCGTGTTCCTGAGGTCAGAATACATGAGAAAAGTGCGATACGATCAATCCTTATCCTCTCAGATTCGAATTTCTGGGTACGAACTACATCAAAATAGACGATAGAATGAATCTCTCAGTCTTGATCCCGCAGAGCTGAAAATTGGCGATCACTCGGTCAATTTCAGAGATAGATTAATTTTTCTTCCAGAATCGGATTTCTGAGGTCAAAATACATCAGAAAACCGTTGTACGATCAATTCGCAAGGAAAAAAAAAATTTGGCCCAAAAATTCCCAATGGGATTTGAACCCGTGAACATTTATCGATTTTTGGGTCGAAAATCAACATTTTTTTTTCTTGGGTTTCCCGTGCTATTCTCATGTATTTCGATCTCAGAAATTTGAATCTGAGAGCCAAATTGTTCTATCTTTAAAAATTACCGAGTTATCCCCATTTTTTCGCATTTTTTGGTACGAATTCGAGGATATCTCGAAGAGAAAGGATCGTAGCTTGATTTGGACAACAGATTCGTGTTCCTGAGGTCAAAATACATAAGAAAAGTGCAATACGATCAATCCTCATCCTCTCAGATTCGAATTTCTGGGTACGATCTACATTGAAATAGACGATAGAATGAATTTCTCAGTCTTGATCCCGCAGAGCTGAAAATTGGCGATCACTTAGTCAATTTCAGAGATAGATCAATTTTTCTTTCAGAATCGGATTTCTGAGGTCGAAATACATCAGAAAACCGTTGTACGATCAATTCGCAAGAAAAAAAAAAATTTGGCCAAAAAATCCCCAAAGGGATTTGAACCCGTGAACATTTATCGATTTTCAGGTCGAAAATCAACATTTTTTTTTCTTGGGTTTCCCGTGCTATTCTCATGTATTTCGATCTCAGAATTCCGAATCTGAGAGCCAAATTGTTCTATCTCTGGAAATTACCGAGTTATCCCCATTTTTTCGCACATTTTGGTACAAATTCGAGGATATCTCGAAGAGAAAGGATCGTAGCTCAATTTGGACAACAGATTCGTGTTCCTGAGGTCGAAATACATAAGAAAAGTGCAACTCGATCGATTCTCATCCTCTCAGATTCGGATTTCTGGGTACGAACTACATCAAAATAGACGATAGAATGAATTTCTCAGTCTTGATACCGAAGAGCTGAAAATTGGCGATCACTCGGTCAATTTCAGAGATAGATCAATTTTTCTTTCAGAATCGGATTTCTGAGGTCAAAATACATCAGAAAACCGTTGTACGATCAATTCGCAAGAAAAAAAAAAATTTGGCCAAAAAATCCCCAAAGGGATTTGAACCCGTGAACATTTATCGATTTTCAGGTCGAAAATCAACATTTTTTTTTCTTGGGTTTCCCGTGCTATTCTCATGTATTTCGATCTCAGAATTCCGAATCTGAGAGCCAAATTGTTCTATCTCTGGAAATTACCGAGTTATCCCCATTTTTTCGCACATTTTGGTACAAATTCGAGGATATCTCGAAGAGAAAGGATCGTAGCTCAATTTGGACAACAGATTCGTGTTCCTGAGGTCGAAATACATGAAAAAAGTGCAACTCGATCGATTCTCATCCTCTCAGATTCGGATTTCTGGGTACGAACTACATCAAAATAGACGATAGAATGAATCTCTTAGTCTTGATCCCGCAGAGCTGAAAATTGGCGATCACTCGGTCAATTTCAGAGATAGATCAATTTTTCTTCCAGAATCGCATTTCTGAGGTCAAAATACATCAGAAAACCGTTGTACGATCAATTCGCAAGAAAAAAAAAAATTTGGCCCTAAAATCCCCAAAGGGATTTGAACCCGTGAACATTTATCGATTTTCGGGTCGAAAATCAACATTTTTTTTTCTTAGGTTCCCCGTGCTATTCTCATGTATTTCAATCTCAGAATTCCGAATCTGAGAGCCAAATTGTTCTATCTCTGGAAATTACCGAGTTATCCCCATTTTTTCGCACATTTTGGTACAAATTCGAGGATATCTCGAAGAGAAAGGATCGTAGCTCAATTTGGACAACAGATTCGTGTTCCTAAGGTCAAAATACATGAGAAAAGTGCAATACGATCAATCCTCATCCTCTCAGATATGAATTTCTGGGTACGAACTACATTGAAATAGACGATAGAATGAATCTCTTAGTCTTGATCCCGAAGAGCTGAAAATTGGCGATCACTCGGTCAATTTCAGAGATAGATCAATTTTTCTTTCAGAATCGGATTTCTGAGGTCAAAATACATCAGAAAACCGTTGTACGATCAATTCGCAAGAAAAAAAAAAATTTGGCCAAAAAATCGCCAAAGGGATTTGAACCCGTGAACATTTATCGATTTTCGGGTCGAAAATCAACATTTTTTTTTCTTGGGTTTCTCGTGCTATTCTCATGTATTTCGATCTGAGAATTCCGAATCTGAGAGCCAAATTGTTCTATCTCTGGAAATTACCGAGTTATCCCCATTTTTTCGCATTTTTTGGTACATTTCCGAAGATATCTCGAAGAGGAAGGATCGTAGCTCAATTTGGACAACAGATTCGTGTTCCTGAGGTCAAAATACATGAGAAAAGTGCAATACGATCAATCCTTATCCTCTCAGATTCGAATTTCTGGGTACGATCTACATTGAAATAGACGATAGAATGAATTTCTCAGTCTTGATCCTGAAGAGCTGAAAATTGGCGATCACTCGGTCAATTTCAGAGATAGATCAATTTTTCTTTCAGAATCGGATTTCTGAGGTCAAAATACATCAGAAAACCGTTGTACGATCAATTCGCAAGAAAAAAAAAATTTGGCCCTAAAATCCCCAAAGGGATTTGAACCCGTGAACATTTATCGATTCTCGGGTCGAAAATCAACATTTTTTTTTCTTGGGTTTTCCGTGCTATTCTCATGTATTTCGATCTCAGAATTCCGAATCTGAGAGCCAAATTGTTCTATCTTTGGAAATTACCGAGTTATCCCCATTTTTTCGCATTTTTTGGTACAAATTCGGAGATATCTCGAAGAGAAAGGATCGTAGCTCAATTTGGACAACAGATTCGTGTTCCTGAGGTCAAAATACATAAAAAAAGTGCAATACGATCAATTCTTATCCTCTCAGATTCGAATTTCTGGGTACGAACTACATCAAAATAGACGATAGAATGAATCTCTCGGTCTTGATCCCGCAGAGCTGAAAATTGGCGATCACTCGGTCAATTTCAGAGATAGATCAATTTTTCTTCCAGAATCGGATTTCTGAGGTCAAAATACATCAGAAAACCGTTGTACGATCAATTCGCAAGGAAAAAAAAAATTTGGCCCAAAAATTCCCAATGGGATTTGAACCCGTGAACATTTATCGATTTTTGGGTGGAAAATCAACATTTTTTTTTCTTGGGTTTCCCGTGCTATTCTCATGTATTTCGATCTCAGAAATTTGAATCTGAGAGCCAAATTGTTTTATCTTTGAAAATTACCGAGTTATCCCCATTTTTTCGCATTTTTTGGTACGAATTCGAGGATATCTCGAAGAGAAAGGATCGTAGCTCAATTTGGACAACAGATTCGTGTTCCTGAGGTCAAAATACATAAGAAAAGTGCAATACGATCAATTCTTATCCTCTCAGATTCGAATTTCTGGGTACGAACTACATTGAAATAGACGATAGAATGAATTTCTCAGTCTTGATACCGAAAAGCTGAAAATTGGCGATCACTCGGTCAATTTCAGAGATAGATCAATTTTTCTTTCAGAATCGGATTTCTGAGGTCAAAATACATCAGAAAACCGTTGTACGATCAATTCGCAAGAAAAAAAAAAATTTGGCCCTAAAATCCCCAAAGGGATTTGAACCCGTGAACATTTATCGATTTTCGGGTCGAAAATCAACATTTTTTTTTCTTGGGTTCCCCGTGCTATTCTCATGTATTTCGATTTTAGAATTCCGAATCTGAGAGCCAAATTGTTCTATCTCTGGAAATTACCGAGTTATCCCCATTTTTTCGCATTTTTTGGTACAAATTCGAAGATATCTCGAAGAGAAAGGATCGTAGCTCAATTTGGACAACAGATTCGTGTTCCTGAGGTCAAAATACATAAGAAAAGTGCAATACGATCAATTCTTATCCTCTCAGATTCGAATTTCTGGGTACGAACTACATTGAAATAGACGATAGAATGAATTTCTCAGTCTTGATACCGAAAAGCTGAAAATTGGCGATCACTCGGTCAATTTCAGAGATAGATCAATTTTTCTTTCAGAATCGGATTTCTGAGGTCAAAATACATCAGAAAACCGTTGTACGATCAATTCGCAAGAAAAAAAAAAATTTGGCCCTAAAATCCCCAAAGGGATTTGAACCCGTGAACATTTATCGATTCTCGGGTCGAAAATCAACATTTTTTTTTCTTGGGTTTCCCGTGCTATTCTCATGTATTTCGATCTCAGAATTCCGAATCTGAGAGCCAAATTGTTCTATCTCTGGAAATTACCGAGTTATCCCCATTTTTTCGCACATTTTGGTACAAATTCGAGGATATCTCGAAGAGAAAGGATCGTAGCTCAATTTGGACAACAGATTCGTGTTCCTGAGGTCAAAATACATGAGAAAAGTGCAATACGATCAATCCTCATCCTCTCAGATTCGAATTTCTGGGTACGAACTACATCAAAATAGACGATAGAATGAATCTCTCAGTTTTGATCCCGCAGAGCTGAAAATTGGCGATCACTCGGTCAATTTCAGAGATAGATCAATTTTTCTTCCAGAATCGGATTTCTGATGTCAAAATACATCAGAAAACCGTTGTACGATCAATTCGCAAGAAAAAAAAAAATTTGGCCCTAAAATCCCCAAAGGGATTTGAACCCGTGAACATTTATCGATTTTCGGGTCGAAAATCAACATTTTTTTTTCTTGGGTTCCCCGTGCTATTCTCATGTATTTCGATCTCAGAATTCCGAATCTGAGAGCCAAATTGTTCTATCTCTGGAAATTACCGAGTTATCCCCATTTTTTCGCACATTTTGGTACAAATTCGAAGATATCTCGAAGAGAAAGGATCGTAGCTCAATTTGGACAACAGATTCGTGTTCCTGAGGTCAAAATACATAAGAAAAGTGCAACTCGATCAATTCTTATCCTCTCAGATTCGAATTTCTGGGTACGAACTACATTGAAATAGACGATAGAATGAATTTCTCAGTCTTGATACCGAAGAGCTGAAAATTGGCGATCACTCGGTCAATTTCAGAGATAGATCAATTTTTCTTTCAGAATCGGATTTCTGAGGTCAAAATACATCAGAAAACCGTTGTACGATCAATTCGCAAGAAAAAAAAAAATTTGGCCAAAAAATCGCCAAAGGGATTTGAACCCGTGAACATTTATCGATTTTCGGGTCGAAAATCAACATTTTTTTTTCTTGGGTTTCTCGTGCTATTCTCATGTATTTCGATCTGAGAATTCCGAATCTGAGAGCCAAATTGTTCTATCTCTGGAAATTACCGAGGTATCCCCATTTTTTCGCATTTTTTGGTACATTTCCGAAGATATCTCGAAGAGGAAGGATCGTAGCTCAATTTGGACAACAGATTCGTGTTCCTGAGGTCAAAATACATGAGAAAAGTGCAATACGATCAATCCTTATCCTCTCAGATTCGAATTTCTGGGTACGATCTACATTGAAATAGACGATAGAATGAATTTCTCAGTCTTGATCCTGAAGAGCTGAAAATTGGCGATCACTCGGTCAATTTCAGAGATAGATCAATTTTTCTTTCAGAATCGGATTTCTGAGGTCAAAATACATCAGAAAACCGTTGTACGATCAATTCGCAAGAAAAAAAAAAATTTGGCCAAAAAATCCCCAAAGGGATTTGAACCCGTGAACATTTATCGATTCTCGGGTCGAAAATCAACATTTTTTTCTCTTGGGTTTTCCGTGCTATTCTCATGTATTTCGATCTCAGAATTCCGAATCTGAGAGCCAAATTGTTCTATCTTTGGAAATTACCGAGTTATCCCCATTTTTTCGCATTTTTTGGTACAAATTCGAAGATATCTCGAAGAGAAAGGATCGTAGCTCAATTTGGACAACAGATTCGTGTTCCTGAGGTCAAAATACATAAAAAAAGTGCAATACGATCAATTCTTATCCTCTCAGATTCGAATTTCTGGGTACGAACTACATCAAAATAGACGATAGAATGAATCTCTTAGTCTTGATCCCGCAGAGCTGAAAATTGGCGATCACTCGGTCAATTTCAGAGATAGATCAATTTTTCTTTCAGAATCGGATTTCTGAGGTCAAAATACATTAAAAAACCGTTGTACGATCAATTCGCAAGAAAAAAAAAAATTTGGCCCTAAAATCCCCAAAGGGATTTGAACCCGTGAACATTTATCGATTTTCGGGTCGAAAATCAACATTTTTTTTTCGGGTTCCCCGTGCTATTCTCATGTATTTCGATCTCAGAATTCCGAATCTGAGAGCCAAATTGTTCTATCTCTGGAAATTACCGAGTTATCCCCATTTTTTCGCATTTTTTGGTACAAATTCGAAGATATCTCGAAGAGAAAGGATCGTAGCTCAATTTGGACAACAGATTCGTGTTCCTGAGGTCAAAATACATAAGAAAAGTGCAATACGATCAATTCTTATCCTCTCAGATTCGAATTTCTGGGTACGAACTACATTGAAATAGACGATAGAATGAATTTCTCAGTCTTGATACCGAAAAGCTGAAAATTGGCGATCACTCGGTCAATTTCAGAGATAGATCAATTTTTCTTTCAGAATCGGATTTCTGAGGTCAAAATACATCAGAAAACCGTTGTACGATCAATTCGCAAGAAAAAAAAAAAATTGGCCCTAAAATCCCCAAAGGGATTTGAACCCGTGAACATTTATCGATTCTCGGGTCGAAAATCAACATTTTTTTTTCTTGGGTTCCCCGTGCTATTCTCATGTATTTCGATCTCAGAATTCCGAATCTGAGAGCCAAATTGTTCTATCTCTGGAAATTACCGAGTTATCCCCATTTTTTCGCACATTTTGGTACAAATTCGAAGATATCTCGAAGAGAAAGGATCGTAGCTCAATTTGGACAACAGATTCGTGTTCCTGAGGTCAAAATACATAAGAAAAGTGCAACTCGATCAATTCTTATCCTCTCAGATTCGAATTTCTGGGTACGAACTACATTGAAATAGACGATAGAATGAATTTCTCAGTCTTGATACCGAAGAGCTGAAAATTGGCGATCACTCGGTCAATTTCAGAGATAGATCAATTTTTCTTTCAGAATCGGATTTCTGAGGTCAAAATACATCAGAAAACCGTTGTACGATCAATTCGCAAGAAAGAAAAAAATTTGGCCAAAAAATCGCCAAAGGGATTTGAACCCGTGAACATTTATCGATTTTCGGGTCGAAAATCAACATTTTTTTTTCTTGGGTTTCTCGTGCTATTCTCATGTATTTCGATCTGAGAATTCCGAATCTGAGAGCCAAATTGTTCTATCTCTGGAAATTACCGAGGTATCCCCATTTTTTCGCATTTTTTGGTACATTTCCGAAGATATCTCGAAGAGGAAGGATCGTAGCTCAATTTGGACAACAGATTCGTGTTCCTGAGGTCAAAATACATGAGAAAAGTGCAATACGATCAATCCTTATCCTCTCAGATTCGAATTTCTGGGTACGATCTACATTGAAATAGACGATAGAATGAATTTCTCAGTCTTGATCCTGAAGAGCTGAAAATTGGCGATCACTCGGTCAATTTCAGAGATAGATCAATTTTTCTTTCAGAATCGGATTTCTGAGGTCAAAATACATCAGAAAACCGTTGTACGATCAATTCGCAAGAAAAAAAAAAATTTGGCCCTAAAATCCCCAAAGGGATTTGAACCCGTGAACATTTATCGATTCTCGGGTCGAAAATCAACATTTTTTTTTCTTGGGTTTTCCGTGCTATTCTCATGTATTTCGATCTCAGAATTCCGAATCTGAGAGCCAAATTGTTCTATCTTTGGAAATTACCGAGTTATCCCCATTTTTTCGCATTTTTTGGTACAAATTCGAAGATATCTCGAAGAGAAAGGATCGTAGCTCAATTTGGACAACAGATTCGTGTTCCTGAGGTCAAAATACATAAAAAAAGTGCAATACGATCAATTCTTATCCTCTCAGATTCGAATTTCTGGGTACGAACTACATCAAAATAGACGATAGAATGAATCTCTTAGTCTTGATCCCGCAGAGCTGAAAATTGGCGATCACTCGGTCAATTTCAGAGATAGATCAATTTTTCTTTCAGAATCGGATTTCTGAGGTCAAAATACATTAAAAAACCGTTGTACGATCAATTCGCAAGAAAAAAAAAAATTTGGCCCTAAAATCCCCAAAGGGATTTGAACCCGTGAACATTTATCGATTTTCGGGTCGAAAATCAACATTTTTTTTTCTTGGGTTCCCCGTGCTATTCTCATGTATTTCGATCTCAGAATTCCGAATCTGAGAGCCAAATTGTTCTATCTCTGGAAATTACCGAGTTATCCCCATTTTTTCGCATTTTTTGGTACAAATTCGAAGATATCTCGAAGAGAAAGGATCGTAGCTCAATTTGGACAACAGATTCGTGTTCCTGAGGTCAAAATACATAAGAAAAGTGCAATACGATCAATTCTTATCCTCTCAGATTCGAATTTCTGGGTACGAACTACATTGAAATAGACGATAGAATGAATTTCTCAGTCTTGATACCGAAAAGCTGAAAATTGGCGATCACTCGGTCAATTTCAGAGATAGATCAATTTTTCTTTCAGAATCGGATTTCTGAGGTCAAAATACATCAGAAAACCGTTGTACGATCAATTCGCAAGAAAAAAAAAAATTTGGCCCTAAAATCCCCAAAGGGATTTGAACCCGTGAACATTTATCGATTCTCGGGTCGAAAATCAACATTTTTTTTTCTTGGGTTTCCCGTGCTATTCTCATGTATTTCGATCTCAGAATTCCGAATCTGAGAGCCAAATTGTTCTATCTCTGGAAATTACCGAGTTATCCCCATTTTTTCGCACATTTTGGTACAAATTCGAGGATATCTCGAAGAGAAAGGATCGTAGCTCAATTTGGACAACAGATTCGTGTTCCTGAGGTCGAAATACATAAGAAAAGTGCAACTCGATCGATTCTCATCCTCTCAGATTCGGATTTCTGGGTACGAACTACATCAAAATAGACGATAGAATGAATCTCTCAGTCTTGATCCCGCAGAGCTGAAAATTGGCGATCACTCGGTCAATTTCAGAGATAGATCAATTTTTCTTCCAGAATCGGATTTCTGAGGTCAAAATACATCAGAAAACCGTTGTACGATCAATTCGCAAGAAAAAAAAAAATTTGGCCCTGAAATCCCCAAAGGGATTTGAACCCGTGAACATTTATCGATTTTCGGGTCGAAAATCAACATTTTTTTTTCTTAGGTTCCCCGTGCTATTCTCATGTATTTCAATCTCAGAATTCCGAATCTGAGAGCCAAATTGTTCTATCTCTGGAAATTACCGAGTTATCCCCATTTTTTCGCACATTTTGGTACAAATTCGAAGATATCTCGAAGAGAAAGGATCGTAGCTCAATTTGGACAACAGATTCGTGTTCCTGAGGTCAAAATACATAAGAAAAGTGCAACTCGATCAATTCTTATCCTCTCAGATTCGAATTTCTGGGTACGAACTACATTGAAATAGACGATAGAATGAATTTCTCAGTCTTGATACCGAAGAGCTGAAAATTGGCGATCACTCGGTCAATTTAAGAGATAGATCAATTTTTCTTTCAGAATCGGATTTCTGAGGTCAAAATACATCAGAAAACCGTTGTACGATCAATTCGCAAGAAAAAAAAAAATTTGGCCAAAAAATCGCCAAAGGGATTTGAACCCGTGAACATTTATCGATTTTCGGGTCGAAAATCAACATTTTTTTTTCTTGGGTTTCTCGTGCTATTCTCATGTATTTCGATCTGAGAATTCCGAATCTGAGAGCCAAATTGTTCTATCTCTGGAAATTACCGAGTTATCCCCATTTTTTCGCATTTTTTGGTACATTTCCGAAGATATCTCGAAGACGAAGGATCGTAGCTCAATTTGGACAACAGATTCGTGTTCCTGAGGTCAAAATACATGAGAAAAGTGCAATACGATCAATCCTTATCCTCTCAGATTCGAATTTCTGGGTACGATCTACATTGAAATAGACGATAGAATGAATTTCTCAGTCTTGATCCTGAAGAGCTGAAAATTGGCGATCACTCGGTCAATTTCAGAGATAGATCAATTTTTCTTTCAGAATCGGATTTCTGAGGTCAAAATACATCAGAAAACCGTTGTACGATCAATTCGCAAGAAAAAAAAAAATTTGGCCCTAAAATCCCCAAAGGGATTTGAACCCGTGAACATTTATCGATTCTCGGGTCGAAAATCAACATTTTTTTTTCTTGGGTTTTCCGTGCTATTCTCATGTATTTCGATCTCAGAATTCCGAATCTGAGAGCCAAATTGTTCTATCTTTGGAAATTACCGAGTTATCCCCATTTTTTCGCATTTTTTGGTACAAATTCGAAGATATCTCGAAGAGAAAGGATCGTAGCTCAATTTGGACAACAGATTCGTGTTCCTGAGGTCAAAATACATAAAAAAAGTGCAATACGATCAATTCTTATCCTCTCAGATTCGAATTTCTGGGTACGAACTACATCAAAATAGACGATAGAATGAATCTCTCGGTCTTGATCCCGCAGAGCTGAAAATTGGCGATCACTCGGTCAATTTCAGAGATAGATTAATTTTTCTTCCAGAATCGGATTTCTGAGGTCAAAATACATCAGAAAACAGTTGTACGATCAATTCGCGAGAAAAAAAAAAATTTGGCCAAAAAATCCCCAAAGGGATTTGAACCCGTGAACATTTATCGATTCTCGGGTCGAAAATCAACATTTTTTTTTCTTGGATTTTCCGTGCTATTCTCATGTATTTCGATCTCAGAATTCCGAATCTGAGAGCCAAATTGTTCTATCTTTGGAAATTACCGAGTTATCCCCATTTTTTCGCATTTTTTGGTACAAATTCGAGGATATTTCGAAGAGAAAGGATCGTAGCTCAATTTGGACAACAGATTCGTGTTCCTGAGGTCAAAATACATAAGAAAAGTGCAATACGATCAATTCTTATACTCTCAGATTCGAATTTCTGGGTACGAACTACATCAAAATAGACGATAGAATGAATCTCTCGGTCTTGATCCCGCAGAGCTGAAAATTGGCGATCACTCGGTCAATTTCAGAGATAGATCAATTTTTCTTTCAGAATCGGATTTCTGAAGTCAAAATATATCAGAAAACCGTTGTACGATTAATTCGCAAGAAAAAAAAAAATTTGGCCCTAAAATCCCCAAAGGGATTTGAACCCGTGAACATTTATCGATTCTCGGGTCGAAAATCAACATTTTTTTTTCTTGGGTTTTCCGTGCTATTCTCATGTATTTCGATCTCAGAATTCCGAATCTGAGAGCCAAATTGTTCTATCTTTGGAAATTACCGAGTTATCCCCATTTTTTCGCATTTTTTGGTACAAATTCGAAGATATCTCGAAGAGAAAGGATCGTAGCTCAATTTGGACAACAGATTCGTGTTCCTGAGGTCAAAATACATGAGAAAAGTGCGATACGATCAATCCTTATCCTCTCAGATTCGAATTTCTGGGTACGAACTACATCAAAATAGACGATAGAATGAATCTCTTAGTCTTGATCCCGCAGAGCTGAAAATTGGCGATCACTCGGTCAATTTCAGAGATAGATCAATTTTTCTTTCAGAATCGGATTTCTGAGGTCAAAATACATTGAAAAACCGTTGTACGATCAATTCGAAAGAAAAAAAAAAATTTGGCTCTAAAATCCCCAAAGGGATTTGAACCCGTGAACATTTATCGATTTTCAGGTCGAAAATCAACATTTTTTTTTCTTAGGTTTCCCGTGCTATTCTCATGTATTTCGATCTCAGAATTCCGAATCTGAGAGCCAAATTGTTCTATCTCTGGAAATTACCGAGTTATCCCCATTTTTTCGCATTTTTTGGTACAAATTCGAAGATATCTCGAAGAGAAAGGATCGTAGCTCAATTTGGACAACAGATTCGTGTTCCTGAGGTCAAAATACATAAAAAAAGTGCAATACGATCAATTCTTATCCTCTCAGATTCGAATTTCTGGGTACGAACTACATCAAAATAGACGATAGAATGAATCTCTCGGTCTTGATCCCGCAGAGCTGAAAATTGGCGATCACTCGGTCAATTTCAGAGATAGATCAATTTTTCTTTCAGAATCGGATTTCTGAGGTCAAAATACATCAGAAGACCGTTGTACGATCAATTCGCAAGGAAAAAAAAAATTTGGCCCAAAAATTCCCAATGGGATTTGAACCCGTGAACATTTATCGATTTTTGGGTCGAAAATCAACATTTTTTTTCTTGGGTTTCCCGTGCTAGTCTCATGTATTTCGATCTCAGAATTCCGAATCTGAGAGCCAAATTGTTCTATCTTTGAAAATTACCGAGTTATCCCCATTTTTTCGCATTTTTTGGTACGAATTCGAGAATATCTCGAAGAGAAAGGATCGTAGCTCAATTTGGACAACAGATTCGTGTTCCTGAGGTCAAAATACATAAGAAAAGTGCAATACGATCAATCCTCATCCTCTCAGATTCGAATTTCTGGGTACGAACTACATTGAAATAGACGATAGAATGAATTTCTCAGTCTTGATACCGAAGAGCTGAAAATTGGCGATCACTCGGTCAATTTCAGAGATAGATCAATTTTTCTTTCAGAATCGGATTTCTGAGGTCAAAATACATCAGAAAACCGTTGTACGATCAATTCGCAAGAAAAAAAAAAATTTGGCCCTAAAATCCCCAAAGGGATTTGAACCCGTGAACATTTATCGATTTTCGGGTCGAAAATCAACATTTTTTTTTCTTGGGTTTCTCGTGCTATTCTCATGTATTCCGATCTGAGAATTCCGAATCCGAGAGCCAAATTGTTCTATCTCTGGAAATTACCGAGTTATCCCCATTTTTTCGCATTTTTTGGTACATTTCCGAAGATATCTCGAAGAGGAAGGATCGTAGCTCAATTTGGACAACAGATTCGTGTTCCTGAGGTCAAAATACATGAGAAAAATGCAATACGATCAATCCTTATCCTCTCAGATTCGAATTTCTGGGTACGAACTACATCAAAATAGACGATAGAATGAATCTCTCGGTCTTGATCCCGCAGAGCTGAAAATTGGCGATCACTCGGTCAATTTCAGAGATAGATCAATTTTTCTTTCAGAATCGGATTTCTGAGGTCAAAATACATTGAAAAACCGTTGTACGATCAATTCGCAAGAAAAAAAAAAATTTGGCCCTAAAATCCCCAAAGGGATTTGAACCCGTGAACATTTATCGATTTTCGGGTCGAAAATCAACATTTTTTTTTCTTGGGTTTCTCGTGCTATTCTCATGTATTCCGATCTGAGAATTCCGAATCCGAGAGCCAAATTGTTCTATCTCTGGAAATTACCGAGTTATCCCCATTTTTTCGCATTTTTTGGTACATTTCCGAAGATATCTCGAAGAGGAAGGATCGTAGCTCAATTTGGACAACAGATTCGTGTTCCTGAGGTCAAAATACATGAGAAAAATGCAATACGATCAATCCTTATCCTCTCAGATTCGAATTTCTGGGTACGATCTACATTGAAATAGACGATAGAATGAATTTCTCAGTCTTGATCCTGAAGAGCTCAAAATTGGCGATCACTCGGTCAATTTCAGAGATAGATCAATTTTTCTTTCAGAATCGGATTTCTGAGGTCAAAATACATCAGAAAACAGTTGTACGATCAATTCGCAAGAAAAAAAAAAATTTGGCCAAAAAATCCCCAAAGGGATTTGAACCCGTGAACATTTATCGATTTTTGGGTCGAAAATCAACATTTTTTTTTCTTGGGTTTTCCGTGCTATTCTCATGTATTTCGATCTCAGAAATTCGAATCTGAGAGCCAAATTGTTCTATCTCTGGAAATTACCGAGTTATCCCCATTTTTTCGCATTTTTTGGTACAAATTCGAAGATATCTCGAAGAGAAAGGATCGTAGCTCAATTTGGACAACAGATTCGTGTTCCTGAGGTCAAAATACATAAGAAAAGTGCAACTCGATCAATTCTTATCCTCTCAGATTCGAATTTCTGGGTACGACCTACATTGAAATAGACGATAGAATGAATTTCTCAGTCTTGATACCGAAGAGCTGAAAATTGGCGATCACTCGGTCAATTTCAGAGATAGATCAATTTTTCTTCCAGAATCGGATTTCTGAGGTCAAAATACTTCAGAAAACAGTTGTACGATTAATTCGCAAGAGAAAAAAAAATTTGGCCCAAAAATCCCCAAAGGGATTTGAACCCGTGAACATTTATCGATTTTTGGGTCGAAAATCAACATTTTTTTTTCTTGGGTTTCCCGTGCTATTCTCATGTATTTCGATCTCAGAATTCCGAATCTGAGAGCCAAATTGTTCTATCTCTGGGAATTACCGAGTTATCCCCATTTTTTCGCATTTTTTGGTACAAATTCGAGGAAATCTCGAAAAAAAAGGATCGTAGCTCAATTTGGACAACAGATTCGTGTTCCTGAGGTCGAAATACATAAGAGAAGTGCAACTCGATCAATTCTTATCCTCTCAGATTCGAATTTCTGGGTACGATCTACATTGAAATAGACGATAGAATGAATTTCTCAGTCTTGATCCCGCAGAGCTGAAAATTGGCGATCACTCGGTCAATTTCAGAGATAGATCAATTTTTCTTTCAGAATCGGATTTCTGAGGTCGAAATACATCAGAAAACCGTTGTACGATCGATTCGCAAGAAAAAAAAAAATTTGGCCAAAAAATCCCCAAAGGGATTTGAACCCGTGAACATTTATCGATTTTCAGGTCGAAAATCAACATTTTTTTTTCTTGGGTTTCCCGTGCTATTCTCATGTATTGCGATCTCAGAATTCCGAATCTGAGAGCCAAATTGTTCTATCTCTAGAAATTACCGAGTTATCCCCATTTTTTCGCATTTTTTGGTACAAATTCGAGGATATCTCGAAAAAAAAGGATCGTAGCTCAATTTGGACAACAGATTCGTGTTCCTGAGGTCGAAATACATGAGAAAAGTGCAATACGATCAATCCTCATCCTCTCAGATTCGAATTTCTGGGTACGAACTACATCAAAATAGACGATAGAATGAATCTCTTAGTCTTGATCCCGCAGAGCTGAAAATTGGCGATCACTCGGTCAATTTCAGAGATAGATCAATTTTTCTTCCAGAATCGGATTTCTGAGGTCAAAATACATCAGAAAACCGTTGTACGATCAATTCGCGAGAAAAAAAAAAATTTGGCCCTAAAATCCCCAAAGGGATTTGAACCCGTGAACATTTATCGATTTTCGGGTCGAAAATCAACATTTTTTTTTCTTGGGTTCCCCGTGCTATTCTCATGTATTTCGATCTCAGAATTCCGAATCTGAGAGCCAAATTGTTCTATCTCTGGAAATTACCGAGTTATGCCCATTTTTTCGCATTTTTTGGTACAAATTCGAAGATATCTCGAAGAAAAAGGATCGTAGCTCAATTTGGACAACAGATTCGTGTTCCTGAGGTCAAAATACATAAAAAAAGTGCAACTCGATCGATTCTCATCCTCTTAGATTCGAATTTCTGGGTACGAACTACATCAAAATAGACGATAGAATGAATCTCTTAGTCTTGATCCCGCAGAGCTGAAAATTGGCGATCAGTCGGTCAATTTCAGAGATAGATTAATTTTTCTTTCAGAATCGGATTTCTGAGGTCAAAATACATCAGAAAACAGTTGTACGATCAATTCGCGAGAAAAAAAAAAAATTTGGCCAAAAAATCCCCAAAGGGATTTGAACCCGTGAACATTTATCGATTTTTGGGTCGAAAATCAACATTTTTTTTTCTTGGGTTTCCCGTGCTATTCTCATGTATTTCAATCTCAGAAATTCGAATCTGAGAGCCAAATTGTTCTATCTCTGGAAATTACCGAGTTATCCCCATTTTTTCGCACTTTTTGGTACAAATTCGAGGATATCTCGAAGAAAAAGGATCGTAGCTCAATTTGGACAACAGATTCGTGTTCCTGAGGTCGAAATACATAAGAAAAGTGCAACTCGATCAATTCTTATCCTCTCAGATTCGAATTTCTAAGTACGAACTACATTGAAATAGACGATAGAATGAATTTCTCAGTCTTGATCCCGAAGAGCTGAAAATTGGCGATCACTCGGTCAATTTCAGAGATAGATCAATTTTTCTTTCAGAATCGGATTTCTGAGGTCAAAATACATCAGAAAACAGTTGGACGATCAATTCGCGAGAAAAAAAAAAATTTGGCTAAAAAATCCCCAAAGGGATTTGAACCCGTGAACATTTATCGATTTTTGGGTCGAAAATCAACATTTTTTTTTCTTGGGTTTTCCGTGCTATTCTCATGTATTTCGATCTCAGAAATTCGAATCTGAGAGCCAAATTGTTCTATCTCTGGAAATTACCGAGTTATCCCCATTTTTTCGCATTTTTTGGTACAAATTCGGAGATATCTCGAAGAGAAAGAATCGTAGCTCAATTTGGACAACAGATTCGTGTTCCTGAGGTCAAAATACATAAGAAAAGTGCAACTCGATCAATTCTTATCCTCTCAGATTCGAATTTCTGGGTACGACCTACATTGAAATAGACGATAGAATGAATTTCTCAGTCTTGATACCGAAGAGCTGAAAATTGGCGATCACTCGGTCAATTTCAGAGATAGATCAATTTTTCTTCCAGAATCGGATTTCTGAGGTCAAAATACTTCAGAAAACAGTTATACGATCAATTCGCAAGAGAAAAAAAAATTTGGCCAAAAAATCCCCAAAGGGATTTGAACCCGTGAACATTTATCGATTTTTGGGTCGAAAATCAACATTTTTTTTTCTTGGGTTTTCCGTGCTATTCTCATGTATTTCGATCTCGGAATTCCGAATCTGAGAGCCAAATTGTTCTATCTCTGGAAATTACCGAGTTATCCCCATTTTTTCGCATTTTTTGGTACAAATTCGAAGATATTTCGAAGAGAAAGGATCTTAGCTCAATTTGGACAACAGATTCGTGTTCCTGAGGTCAAAATACATAAGAAAAGTGCAATACGATCAATTCTTATCCTCTCAGATTCGAATTTCTGGGTACGAACTACATTGAAATAGACGATAGAATGAATTTCTCAGTCTTGATACCGAAAAGCTGAAAATTGGCGATCACTCGGTCAATTCCAGAGATAGATCAATTTTTCTTTCAGAATCGGATTTCTGAGGTCAAAATACATCAGAAAACAGTTGTACGATCAATTCGCGAGAAAAAAAAAAATTTGGCCAAAAAATCCCCAAAGGGATTTGAACCCGTGAACATTTATCGATTTTTGGGTCGAAAATCAACATTTTTTTTCTTGGGTTTCCCGTGCTATCCTCATGTATTTCGATCTCAGAATTCCGAATCTGAGAGCCAAATTGTTCTATCTCTGAAAATTACCGAGTTATCCCCATTTTTTCGCACATTTTGGTACAAATTCGAGGATATCTCGAAGAGAAAGGATCGTAGCTCAATTTGGACAACAGATTCGTGTTCCTGAGGTCGAAATACATAAGAAAAGTGCAACTCGATCGATTCTTATCCTCTCAGATTCGAATTTCTGGGTACGAACTACATTGAAATAGACGATAGAATGAATTTCTCAGTCTTGATACCGAAGAGCTGAAAATTGGCGATCACTAGGTCAATTTTAGAGATAGATCAATTTTTCTTTCAGAATCGGATTTCTGAGGTCAAAATACATCAGAAAACAGTTGTACGATCAATTCGCGAGAAAAAAAAAAATTTGGCCAAAAAATCCCCAAAGGGATTTGAACCCGTGAACATTTATCGATTTTCGGGTCGAAAATCAACATTTTTTTTTCTTGGGTTTCCCGTGCTATTCTCATGTATTTCGATCTCAGAAATTCGAATCTGAGAGCCAAATTGTTCTATCTCTGGAAATTACCGAGTTATCCCCATTTTTTCGAACTTTTTGGTACAAATTCGAGGATATCTCGAAGAGAAAGAATCGTAGCTCAATTTGGACAACAGATTCGTGTTCCTGAGGTGGAAATACATAAGGAAAGTGCAAGAAGATCAATTTTCATCATCTCAGATTCGAATTTCTGGGTACGAACTACATTAAAATAGACGATAGAATGAATCTCTTAGTCTTGATCCCGCAGAGCTGAAAATTGGCGATCACTCGGTCAATTTCAGAGATAGATCAATTTTTCTTTCAGAATCGGATTTCTGAGGTCAAAATACATCAGAAAACCGTTGTACGATCAATTCGCAAGAAAAAAAAAAATTTGGCCAAAAAATCCCCAAAGGGATTTGAACCCGTGAACATTTATCGATTTTCGGGTCGAAAATCAACATTTTTTTTTCTTGGGTTTCCCGTGCTATTCTCATGTATTTCGATCTCAGAAATTCGAATCTGAGAGCCAAATTGTTCTATCTCTGGAAATTACCGAGTTATCCCCATTTTTTCGAACTTTTTGGTACAAATTCGAGGATATCTCGAAGAGAAAGGATCGTAGCTCAATTTGGACAACAGATTCGTGTTCCTGAGGTCAAAATACATGAGAAAAGTGCAATACGATCAATCCTTATCCTCTCAGATTCGAATTTCTGGGTACGAACTACATCAAAATAGACGATAGAATGAATCTCTTAGTCTTGATCCCGCAGAGCTGAAAATTGGCGATCACTCGGTCAATTTCAGAGATAGATCAATTTTTCTTTCAGAATCGGATTTCTGAGGTCAAAATACATCAGAAAACCGTTGTACGATCAATTCGCAAGAAAAAAAAAATTTGGCCAAAAAATCCCCAAAGGGATCTGAACCCGTGAACATTTATCGAATTTTTGGGCCGAAAATCAACATTTTTTTTTCTTGGGTTCACCGTGCTATTCTCATGTATTTCGATTTTAGAAATTTGAATCTGAGAGCCAAATTGTTCTATCTCTGGAAATTACCGAGTTATCCCCATTTTTTCGCATTTTTTGGTACAAATTCGAGGATATCTCGAAGAGAAAGGATCGTAGCTCGATTTGGACAACAGATTCGTGTTCCTGAGGTCGAAATATATGAGAAAAGTGCGATACGATCAATTCTTATCCTCTCAGATTCAAATTCCTGGGTACGAACTACATTAATACCGATGCGCTTACACCCCCGAGGCGGTCAGACCGACCGCGACTTGGTGAAATTCAGAAGACCCGGCGAAGTCTGCGATGCAGAAAACACGCGGGGGAATAAATAAATTAGAAACTATGTCGAGGAATCGGAATCAGAAGGGCGTGAATCACAGTTTTTTTTTTCTCTCTTGTTTTGCTACGAGGTACGAGTGACTGAAAAAAATGAGAACTACCCGAGTCGTGAAATTACGAGATTCCAATTCCGATTCGTTCAAAGGTGCGCCCTTCGGCGCAGCGTCCCCACTTTGGAAATTTGTATCATACCGATAAGGGTTTGGACAATTTAATTTGAAATATAGGATATGGTTTATTAGAGTAATAAATTATGAGAAATGTATAGACAATAATACGAAACGAGCAGACGAAACCGAAGAAGAAGAAGAAGAGGAAGAAGAAGCAGAAGGAGAAGGAGAGAAAGAAGAAGTGAATAAGTCGCGTCTCTTTTCAACTAAAATCTTATATTAATTAATTTAACGGAATAATTAATTGCTTCCCCAATTAAAAGTTCAGTAATTTGTTTAAGAAACGAACCCTTTGACTCCTCCTCGTCTTATTCTGCTTCCGCAATTCTGATCTCATTCCACAGTATCACTACCGCGGCAGTTATGGGTGATAAAATATTACTCACCTAAAACTTGAGGGGTCTAACTTTTATATTGTCATTTATTCGAACGAGGACGAAAAACAGAAGACGAAATATGAACAAAATTTCAAAAAAAGTTATAACAGCATCGCAGCTCACACATATTACATCGATAAGATTATGTGTAATGTACGCAGCTTTTGCCTTGTCCCATCATATTTTTTTGTTTTTTTTTTTTCGATTTTTCCTTCGTCGTCAAATCTTTGTCACTAGTCTCGGCGTTACGCGAGACTACGACGTGACGATGACATTTAAATGAAAAGAAAAATAAATAAAACAATATTCCCGTAAAGTGACAGAAATTGAGTGACGGAACGAGGTTGAACGAATCTCATTTACTCCCCGAAACGACGAAAAGGTAAATGGAAAGAGGATGGACATAAAGGAGAAAAGAAAGAGAGTGAAAACACGGAAATAGACGAAAAATGCCCACCGAAGAAGATCACGGACTTTCACTCAACGTTTTTACATATATCGTGGTTTTCGCATACAGTTTCCGGATCAACGGAAAACTCTTTTCCCACCACCGAAACCTCCAGGTATACGCACACCGCGAGACGGAGGTAGAAAATGTATTCCGATTTCGTTGAGTAAATTCTAATTTTTTTTTTATTCTTCAAATTCGATAAAAGATTATATGAGAATTGAAAGGAAAAGACAGAAGTGGGAGAGCCGGCGTAAATAACAGACACGAAAAAGAATGTATGAAAAAAAAAAATGAAATAAAATCAACTAAAATAACGGGGGAGTGAGAACGAAAAGGTCGCGGGTGAAAGTGGGAAGAGAAATTGCCCGACGCGGTGCGCGACGTTCTACGGATTACGAATAAATCGCACCGGTTGCTTTAATAACCCTTCCGGTATCATAACATTTTGGCCTTTTTTACTGCCGTGATCGTGAAAAATTTGCAAAAAACAATCGTAAATTTCGCGGAAACTATATAAGAGTCAGCTCGCATAGGACGTCTTCAATTTTTTTTTTCATCTTTTCCCGAATCACAGAGTTTTTTAAGTCTCTCGCACAAAAAATACCATGAAACGAAATAGGAAATTTCCTGTAGCAAAAAAACAAAAAAAAAAAAAAACAACCGAAAAATATTAAGCTCACTTAATTTGAGGTGAAAAGCTGCACTGCAGATACGATGACGAGTCAATAATAACGACGGGTTTTGAATAGCTTAAAACTTTTCTTGACGTTATGCCGATCCGAGCCGCCGACTGACAAATTCCGTCAAAGTTTTTAATGCCGAAGTAATTTAAAACTTATAAGTTTTGACCGTCGTCGGCGAATATAGAGATTTTCTACCCGCGGTTGGGACGTTGCTCGACTTGCGCTAGCAGCAGCTAGCCGTCGAAAATTACACACGGCGTGCTCTTGTTCGTTTTTTAGTTTTTTTTCAATTTTTTATTCCCTTCCGCGGATGTTATATAGCCGTCAACTCGACGGGATCGTTCGTCCGCTCTTTATACTTCAGTTCGCACTGATCGCGAAGCAGAAACGCAATCTTGTACGTTCGTATTATTTCATTGAAGATCCGCTAAGGCGTAAAACTCCCGGGAGAAGGCGACTCTACGTTACGCGCTTCTTGTCAGTCAAATCAGAAGTATAAAATAAAAAATTTGAAGAAATCGAGGAAAAAAATCTCACCAAGGATTGAAAAGTATAAGTGGTCCAGAAAGTTATTAGAAACCTTCTAATATCACAACTCCTCATTGGATAGACGAGAAAAAAACAACAAAGCAGAAAAACGTATAAAGTTTTACTGCGAAACAAATTTTTTACGTTCAAACAATAATATCCGAATGAAAGATAAACAATCATAAGCCAACAAATATGGTCAGAGAATGAAAATTTTTCCACGAATCAATGCAGACTTTGATGAAGATGAAGAGTTTTATCGAAATTTTTCTCCATTCGTAAGAACGATCGCAATAAAATAGTATCGTATTTCCGATTCAAATTTTTAGGAATACCACGAATCGCGGTTAGGTTGGACAAGACAAGAAATTTTTGGGTATACAAAGAAAAGCAAGGAGTAAATAATTATAGAAAAATTTTTCTTCGGCAATTCAAAGATAGATGTAACTCGAACTCGTTCAACGGGATTTCAAAATTCGTCCTTCCTCTTCTTTTCTCTTCTTCGCCGAATTGAATGTTTTTTTTTTTTGTTCTCTCTTAAAATAGTTTATCATTGCTTCGTTTATTCGAAACGTATGTAATTAACCCGTGTTTAAGCCAGCGCATATTCTGACGCAGCGAGTTACCTTTCGGGTTGGTTGGTTTCGTCGGGGTTTGTTAACCACCTATATATAGATATATAAATATATATATATATATGTATACCCACACGTGGGAGTACATACATATATAATATAATACGTGTACATTATACATACATTCGCGTAGCGTAGACACGTGTATATATTTGCATCGCTGGTTTCGCTCCAATTTGCGAACGTATACGTATATTTCGTTCATAAATTCTTTCTTTCCATTCTGGCGACGCTGCAACGCTAGATATTCGTAGCTACACGACACGACGCCAGTCCTGCAAAACGACCGCCAATTTTATCCTCGTTTTCGACATTTAAAAAACATTAAAAACGGGAAAAAAACAACGTTTAGATTTTTTTTTCAACCGTTTCACAACTGCGAAGGTCGTCCCGCTGTGCGCCGACAAAGGAACCAGATGAAAAACAGCGGCGCAGGGGGTTCTGATATCGTTACTATTTTTTCTCCATTTTTTAATCGGCAAGTTTTCGAGCTTTCGGTTATCGTCGCTGATTACGAAGGGTGAAGCGTCGAATCGATTCGATTACCGACCCAATAAATTTCCTAATCAATTTCAAGTTCGAGAAAAGCAAATATAACGAAAGCAAAAAAGAAGCAGCAAAAGCAACAAAATCGAAACGATAAAATTAAACGTTTCTCTGTTTTTTTGGAAGTAGGCGAAAAAATGGAGTGCATCGAAGAGTCGAAACGGGAGGCGAGTGTTGGAATGACAGTGTGAGAGATAGCCGGTACGCGTCAGGGGTTCGGCTGGTGATTGATCGGAGAAGGGCTATCCGGATCGTTCGGACAACAATGAGCGGTCGAGACGAGGCAGAAAACATCTCAACTTGCGGGATGCTAAAAAAATAGAGCGGAGCGCGCGATTTATGTCCGAATATATTCGGACCGGTTCCAAACAATCTAGCAATATCTATACGCCGGGTGAAGGGGGACGTCTATCGTACAGACGTTCGCCATTAATTTGCAGAAACTGTTGGGTATCGATAACCGCATTGTTTCAGGAAAAATTCGATCACGGCTGATTTTATAATGATTTTTTTTCTTCTATTTTTACACAGTGATTCAGAAAATAAGGGGGGGGGAGGGGAGGGGAAAAAATATTCATCTTATTTTCGACGGGTTTTGCAGATTGTAAATCAAACGCGTTTATGGAGAGTTGGACAATTTTCTGTTTCTCCATTCATGCGGCAGCGGTATTTGGCATGGAGCAAAGAAAGCTACTTTGAAATCTTTTTCTTCTCTTTGCTTATATGTAAAAAGTAGATGTATACACGGGTTATAGGGTATAGTTAGTCGTGCCAAAGAAATCTCAGAGAATTGAAAATCTCGGTGCCCGTATAACGTCGGTCGGTCCTAGGTACGTGTGCTTTCGTACGTGTGTAAGTATAGACGGATAAATGTAAGCGCAGTTTACGACCTGTAGTATTCAGGATTGGGGAAAAAGGCTTTTTGTAGCTACTCCTAAATACACGAACGTATCCAGAATTGGGAATACATAGGGCTCTACACGTTGAGTTTCTGGATCGGAAAAAGCTAGGTGTATATACCTATACCTCCGCGCTCGCATAGTTTTCGTTAAAGAACTCTATTGGAAAAGTTTTTACGATTGCAGGTTCGTTTGAAAACCGAGTCATACTCCCGGTAACTTCTATTCCCTCTATTTCTATCCCTACGCTGCACCTCGTTTTCTCAATTTTCTATTTTTCACTTCTAGATTTTTATATACCTTGAAACTTGCCACTCGTTCGTTCGACTCGGGAGGGGACGGGAATTCAATTCCACATCTCCATACGTTACGAGATCGATCGAAAACCTTAACTCCGATCAAATTTTTCAACGCTTATAATTCACCTTTTATCGATTACTTTTCGTCAAAACTATCTCCCAATTAAGGTAGCTCAAGGTATCGTGTTTCCCCCTTAACAATGTTCCCGCCCCCCCCCCCCCCCCCCCCCCGGTTCATAACGATCCGGATTTACATGTTCCCGTTTACGGGTACACCCTACCACGGACGTACTACCTGTAACGCTAAAGTTTAGAAGGTTATCAGCAGTTTCGAATGAACGCACAATATCGAAGTGCATGGCCAAATCGGCGCCTCTCCGGATCCTCCCCGAATGGAATCGAACGGGGAAAGAAAGGTGGAAATGGGTCTCGGAAGATAGAGGAAGATGTACGTACTTACAGGGTGAAAATGCGATCGACCAGCGAGACGAATGGTAGGAACGTCCCGCAAAGTTGCTCCTTCCGTCAGGCGAGCCACACACGTTCGAAACTAACTATGAGCTAGGTGATGTTGCTGCTGGTGCTGCTGCTTTCACATCGTTGCTGCAGAGACTATAACATAACTTGCGTACCGTTCCGAACTTGCTTATGAAGTTAGTTGAATTATAGGAATATAGTTACACCTCTAGCCGCTGCCCGTAGGGAAGAACACCAGCGAAAATCACAGATACCTGAAAAGTACAACGCTGCGTTCGATTTGAAAGTCAAAATAACAATGAGATGCCAATTTCGCCGACTCCCATTTTTAATTACAAGTATTACTTGTACGACTGCACCTTCGGAAACAAAAAAATTTTCAGGGTCGTTCAAGGTGATCGATTATTCTTCTTATGTTTTTCTTTATTTGGCTTCTCTCTTTTCTCACAATCTAATTCGTCTCGTTCGATGATACGTGTGTTTGTTTATTTTTTGCAGCAAGTTTGCGGTGGTAGACGAAATTCTGAGCAAAAAAAAAATCACCGATATTGAAAGGTTGCTGCTAGTACGGAGATGGATAGTTTTATATTATCCCAAAAATGTTAAGATTTCTGCGACCGTCGATATTTTTATTCAAAGCTACACTTTTTTCTAGCAAGATTGGGTGTGTGGAATAAAGAGAAGGTGGAGAAAAAATTGACAAGAAGTGAAACCCGAAAGTGCAGAGTAAGCGAGTATATAAAAAAATTGATTTCCAGGGTAAATTTAGGATTAGAAATTGGATTTCAAAGTACCGTCCGCCGTCTGGTCGACGCGGACAGTTACCGCGCGTGAATAAAAAAGATAAATAAAATGAGGAATAAATAATGATAATAATAAGATAAGAAAAAGGAGGAGCTGGCGGGGATATATTTGCTTAGAAAAGTTTGCGCCCATCGACCGACCGTCTCAAATAAAGTTCTGTTTGGTGATCACTGACCCGAAGAATTGGGGATTATTGGATTCTCGTTAGGTTGACTAGCGTGTCGCTCTGAAAACCGGCCACCATGCTCCTCTCCTCTCCCCTTCTCCTCCCCCTCGCTTTCAATGCTTTCGATTCTCAACCGCGCTCACCGTCACCGATGAACCCGAAGAGCTCGACGTCGACGTCGAGGACGACAACAGCGTCGTGACGCCCCCGCTATTCAAAGAGGAGGAGCTATCCTTTTCACTCTTCGACTTCCACCGCAATCCTGAGCGCTTCCTAATATGCCACGGGTAATTACTTTTTGATTGTACCCTCCCTCTCCCTCTCCCCCTCCCCCCCTCTCACCCCCCACACCACCACCACCTCTTCGGTCCAACTCGAACCGAGATTACGTTATCCGTGAATTAATGAAGAAAACGGGAAATTAGGCAGCTATATGGAAAACCGAAAGAAGGTGAATAAACATATTTCTCTCGTGTGATGAAAATGGCGCATCTTTGTGACATACATAGTTTTTTGGTCAGATCCAATTTTTCGATGATCTTTCGATCGATCGACGAACCGTGCAGTGCGCGATACGTTATACAAATTTTTATAAAGTACATATGCATAATAAATAAAGTCGTTGGGTCGCAACGAAATTACACAAAATTTGCAATTTAACGATAACACGCAGAGAACAGTTGGTTATAAAGTTTTTCAAATAAATTAGAAGTTGTAAAGTCGCATTTTTCTTTACTGCTGAAATTACTTATTGCCCGTTCCACTCTGTTCGAGAAAGCTAGGGTGAGAGGAGAGGAGAGAGAGAGAGAGGAGAGAGAGAGAGAAAGGGAGAGGTGCAGTTTTTGGTCGAAGAAAACCTGCCCGGGGTGAAAAAGGAGGAGAAGAAGAAGAAGAAGAAGTAGTAGAAGTGGAAGAAGAGGGAGAAAGAAAGGGGAAAAAGGGGGGGTAGGTCTCGGCAACGCCACGATCTTAACGAATTTCAACGATTTATTCCATATTATGTAAATGCGGAATAAAGCGGAACGACCAAAGCGAAGAAAAGAAGGCGGAGGTCTCAACATCCCTTGCGTTACTTCTTCTTCTTCTTTCATCTTCGGATATTAATTTTACAAACTGGGGGATGAGACTGTAATTCAATTTACTTACTTTATAAAACTTGTGTCTTAAAACGAACATCCAACGGTATCTCTTACACCGATAGTCATTTATTCGATCGCCATTTTTATTCGAAAAAAACCCGGGAACCAAAACCACGATAAATATGTTATTTCTCTCACCTCTCTTCTCCTTTTATTTTTTAGGGTTGCCGAACGACAACCCGCGCGAAATAAGGAGAGAGCTTTTTAAAAGGAATGATAAAAAAAAACAAAAAAAAACAAGAAAAACACATCCGCGCATATGTCCCGCGTGTTTTTTAAAGTAAAAAATAAAGTAACACTCGCACCGTGCGTACGAGTGCCTCGAGAACATCATGTGTTCATAACGCGCACACATATGTACTTACATATATATATATATATATATACCTACCTTATCATCCGGATAGAGAGACATACGTATGTACAGTCACGTATAGAACTGCGTATATGGAATATAGATGCAGAGTTCTCGTCTTTCTCATTCTCTTTCTCCCTTTCTTGCGTCTAATCTCGAAAGTAGATTCTACCGAGGTAGCGAGGAAGGGTGGAGGATGGAAACAACCTACGCGTCATGTACATACTCGAGTTGGCGAGAATCGGTCGCTGCACTAGCCAGACAATTTCAGAAACGTACTTTCGTACCGCACTTAATCGTTGCTCGTCAAACTTTTACCGTCGAATCGTCGAAGCACAGATTTTTTATCCGTTTTACTCGTCTTTACAAATATTTGCAAAAAACAAAATGACGGGAGTCAGACTTCCGAAATTCGTACCCAGGAAAATTTTTCGTCGAATCGATGGAAATGACATTGTGTCGATGGAAAAAAATCCGATTGTCACCGGGTGGAGAACAAGATCGTTATAATCGGAGCTCCAGAGTTCGATAATACTTTGAAACTACGGGGACTGGAGGGGGGGGGGGAGGGGGGGGGGAAGGGTTGTTGACGAATCACCTTACGTACGATCTACGCTTCGGCTGGGTGAAAAGCGAAGTGATCTCGACGTTTCCGTAAGGACGTAGAGAGTATAACAGAGGAGTGACTTACTTAGCGACTTTAGCCGTACACAATGTTTTGACAATAATTCTATACGATGGAAATTAGCCGAGACGCGAAAGCTCAGCTTTGGGTAACTCTTAAGTTGAGGGACGGAGGGGGGGGGGGGGGCGGGGGAGCAGAGGGGATGAGGGCGATAGGAAAATGGGATGAGGACAGTCAGGAACTCCGCACACGGTAATTGAATAATGAGCGGCTTAGGGTGCTCCCGCCGACGTTGCTGCTGCTGCTGGTGCAACTAGAAAAGAGCTTTCCGGAGCTTCCGACAAATAACGTTATACATACAAGTCACACAAGACGGGAGGCTCGTATAATTTCATAAGGAACGAAATATATTTCCCCTCCCCGGCAGCACGCGAAGATAAAGAAGGGGGATGAACGAACTAAATAGACTTGAAAGACGTCGTAACGAGATAAAGAATAAGATGCGAGGAGTAAAAGTATGCGCGGTGCTTCGTACCTATATCGAATCATCCAGCGGGCTACGTGTATACTTGGCGTTTTTTCTTTCGCAAAAAAAAAAAAAAAAAAAAAAAAAATGAATAACAATAACAATAACTGCACCTCAGAAACAGCGTGAAAATAATCAATGTCTCGACGATTCCCAAAATCGATTCATCAGACCGAACGCACGAGTTTCCGAATTTTCGTCATTTTGATTTTTCGAAGTTTTTCCAACGCCATTTCACCGCGCGATACGAACAGCTAGAGTCGAAAAAAATGATAAGGATCGAGTAGACGCGGAATGCCCCGTACATGTTTATAAGCTATAGGATCAGCTCGTCGCGACTGCTTCGGAGACAAACTCTACGGAAGCTTTTGGAAAGGGGACGAAACGGGTCCTCTAAGTGCAACTTGGCGTAGGGTTACCACTACGGGTTGTAACGCAACCCTCTTCGGGCTTAACCCACAGTAATGGTATTTTCAACGAAAGGTGGCGAAGGGACAACCGATGGTATAAAACTTCAATTTTTTTTTTGTTCTTTTTTTTTTTTTACCCCCCTACCGCCCCATTTATCTTTTTGTTCCGTCTTGTTACGACATTTAAAATTCATGTACTCACCTTCGCTGTTCCGACCAACTCGTACCTTATAAAATACGGCCGGTGTGTGTAAACTAATATTTAACAATGTTAAATATTTTCGTGATGACGTTAAAAAAGTTTTTTTTCCACCTCTTTTGGTAGATTCTTTTTTTTTAAGTTTTTTTTTTTCGCAACGTTGTTAAATATCCGAGGAAAGTGTGAAACGATGCAAAATACGCGGTTTTTTTCCCTTCCCTTTTTTCAGGGTTGGTGAACGTTTTGTAACCTAAAATTCGCGCACCCGACTATCTTTTTATAATTTCGCTCGTCTCTATCTCTTTCTCTGTGGTTTTTTTTTTTTTTTTTTTCTTTTTCGCTCCGTTTGAAATTAATGAGTCAACAGATGGGGGTGCGCTCGGAGATAAAATAAAAATGATCTGGTACCGCATTCGTTGGCATTTCGGTTACAACGTAGGTGGTGTACGTTATGGGACAGCGCTTTCGCCTTTTGGGTCTATATTTATGCCAGTTACGGATAGTATTTATAATTGCCGAAGTTTAGGTGATATTTTAGCGAAAGCTCGGCCACGTCCACCGGTGGGACAGTGTAAAGCACACATCGTACGATGTTTCGGACATAGTGTAGGTGCATGCGTGTGCATAAAATGTGGGTAGGTAAAACGCGAAAACAAAAGATAAAAAAAAAAAAAACAAATAACAAATAAATAAATAAATGGACGAATGAATACAAAATAAAACAAGTAAAAATCTGGTATCACATTTTATTTATCGCCGTTTTCAGCTAGCGAAACGCGTGCAGCGGATTCGATGATTTTTTTTAACTCCGCACATTCGAAAATCGGTGTTCGCCCGAGCTATTAACTAATTGGTCTCTCGCAATTTTAGCGAAAACGCTGCAGTTATACGTCGTATTTAAATTCATCTATTGATTTTCATTGGCGTGTAGTTAGCTAAAATTTTCCCTTCGCGACACGGCAGCCTCAGCGGCACTTACGATAATAGCGGAAAAATAAAATAATTCGACGACTGGAAAAATCAAAAAAAAAAAATAACAGCGAAGAAATCAAAGAAATTCAACGATCCGACGAATATTCTGAAAGAGTCCAGCGTCGAGACGAGTGATGTGATAGAAACGGGAAGAGAAAAATAAAGAGAGAGAAAGAGATAGAAGATAAAGTTGAATGTTAATAAATTGAGCTAACTACGTAGCACGGATTGACCTCGATCGGAAGTGCGACATAACTCAAGGATTTTACGTCGGTCGAGGGAATTTCGACCATATACCCCACGTACGGACGTACGGTACGTACCTGTACCTGTAAACCGTATCCCCGACCACCTGACACGCGGATGGCTGGGTAATATGCTATATACACATCAAGTTCGATTGAAATATGTATGACGTGTATATCTAGATCCTTGTATATGGTGGTCAGAAACTTATGAACGTCGCATGTGGAATGAAATTTGGTTTGTACAATTTTGATAAAATAGATTCCCCTATCGTAAATTGAATTGTTGCACCGCGTTTGCGATAACCCATAAATTTCGTGCGCCTTTGCCTCGAATTTTATATTTTTACAAAGTCCGTTCGTTTTTTGGGTTCAAAATCAACTGACGACGAACGCCGATTAATTTGAAAACGAGATCGAATGAACATTCGAATGAGATCAGCCCTATCCTCCCGAAATCCCTGGTCCCAAAGTCGAGAGAGAAGAGGAAAGAGATTTAAAAAAAAAAAACTGAAATAATAGAATATGCGGAAGAGGAAGGGGGAAGGGGACAGCCTCGAGGAGTAAGGCACTTATTTGCAGAGCAGCTCTGTTAAGATGATGTTCAGCTGAGGGTGTCGTAACCGTCTAATTATCTGGGAGAAACTCTTATTCTGTCCCCGCACAAAGTTTACAACCTCCGCCATTCCCATCCCCTTGAACAAACTTTTTAATTACTCCACCTGCTAATGTCTAGTGAATATTTATTCCCACTTATAATATAGGTGTCGCACGTACATATGTATATATGTACTTTGTATGCGTATGTACGTACATACCGTGTACCCTATACGTCGAGAAGGAAATACAGATTAGGCACTCGCTTAGGTTTCGTTATTATGTATGAAAATACGTATGAAAATAGAGAATAAAATATGAAAAAGGCGAAATGGGATTGCTTATGTAAGCAGGCGTTTTAGGGGGATGAAAATATCCCCGCCTCGCGTTTCCTGCTTTATAATTTCCACGTCAAAGGTGAATATTGCCTAAACGTTAACCTGAACTTGGATTAAATTCATACGAAATTCCCTCTCTTATAAACACCGACTTGGCGAAATTACTAAACTGACCCCTAAATAAGGGTTGTGCAAGGTATTCAATTTGCTAAAACGACTAACCTCACGTGTACGTGCCCGGCTAAAACCGGACCGAATTTAACGGGTTTTCAATTTAACGGGATGAAAGCATTCCGCCAAATTTCCACCTTTTCGCCTAACGCAACACCCGGGTAGAAAAGTTTCTTCTTCTTCTCTTCTTTTCTCTTTCAACAACGATAATTTTCTGCCACAAAATGCGAAACGAATAAAAATTCATTGCAGCTGCGATAGAAAATACACTTTTCTCTCACCCCTAATACCGAAGCATTTCTCGAATGCATTCGATACAACAAAGGAAAAGAAAAAAAAAAAAGGAAACGACCCCGTGGACATAGACAAAAAAAAAAAAAAAAAAAAAGAAAAGAAAAACAAGTACAAGAAACTATGGAGTAAAGGGTTGTTCGTATAAGATGCGATATCGTCCATCTGGGAAATGTACTACGCGGATCGTGAAACTCGAACGGTTATAAACCGAACCACGTGTTATATTTTCAAACAGTTTCCGTTACATGAAACGCATTCATAATTTTCCTCACGGCTAGAGAGTCGTGTTTTATGTAAATTATTACAACGCGTCCGAATTAAACACTAAGAATATTCGAATGAGGTGAAAGATGGCGTGGCACGACTATCAATTAATTTCTTCCACGTTTGTTTCCCCGAGTTTCAATCAGCCGAATTCAAAGATCGCCGGCATAAAGACCACGCGTTGGCGTCGCGACGCTCCCGAGGTTCGCACGACCGCGACGCTCGTAGTTTATTGGACTAAAACGGTCGTAATTCTAGGATTTATGGTCCATTCGAAGAAGAAGCAGCTCTTCTGCAATGTCTCGTAAACGTGCTTTGCGAGATGCTTTAGTTTAGCGTCGTCTATAGGTAAAAAACATGTGTACAAGTTATTATTATGCCCGGGGCGGACTTAGCCTCCCTCGACGTGCGATATCGTGATTATTAACTTTTAATACCGACATCAATTCGGCGTGAAACAAGCTCCGATACACGATTCATACTCCCCCACGCAATATACCTGAACCCGCGTAAAACTTATTCATGAACTGCACCGAAGTGCTTTCCTTATTTTTTTCCCGCCGGTTTAATCGCATCTTCATTCTCGGATGATATTGAAGAAAAAAAAAAAACAAAAAGAAAAAAATACCCTCGCCGTCTTACGAAAAGGGTGGAAAAACAAGTGGTGAATTTATCAAATACACAAATTCGGCACGGACGCACACTAGCGCGCTCCGAAATATGCCGAATATATTTTATCGTTAAATAAAATTCAACGATCCGAACTCCGACGCCTTCTTATTTCCACATTTGTATGTATTCACCTGTATAGATGCGCATGAAATCTGGCGAGGACGAGGTGAGGCAAGAATCGTTTTCCATTTTCGACGCTCACTTTCTCACTGGTTTGTCCCTTTTTTTTTTTTGTTTTTTTTCTACATCTCTTCTTCGTTCCGCCACGAAAAGTTCCGGAAAATACATAGAGCTACGTTGCGGAGAGAAGAAATTTCATTTTCTCTATATTTGTTAAATATTTTCTACCGTAATTCGCGATTTTTCAAGACTTTCGAAGAAAATTTTCGTGTCAGGTTTTTCGGATGCCAGCAGCCTATCTGCCGTGTTTTCTGTTCCGTGGACGTACGTACAACTGTGTTACATCGGCGAGAAATGCGATAAGGTATCTCCTCGAAGAATAACACGAAGCGATTCTTCCGAGGGACTTTTTCGCTCCTTCGCACCTCCGGCTGGATTCACAATATCTGCCGAGACAATATTTTTTGGGCTAGATCGGTTTTTATTTTTATGCAGAGGAAATACCCACCTATTCCACACCCCTTATTGAGTGCGCGGCGTGTCGGGCTTTTTTTTTTCTTCTCTTTTACGATTCTTCCCTTTTTGCGTTGAATTTTTGTTATTTCTATTTTTTTTTTACTTTCCTTACGTTTTCGATTTCGGGGATAAGTGCAGAGGGTCCCAGGAAATGCACACAAGCTGCTACCACTTTTCCGGAAGGCGATTAGGGTATGAGACTTAAGAATCAGAAGAAAGGAGATTTCGCGGAAGAAGAAAGGAAAGGGAACGGCGAATAAGATGTGCAGAACAAACAGAGGGAAGAGAAACAAGAGAAAAAAAAAAAAAAAATTAAATAAAAATGAGGGGAAAAAAGTGGTTTTATGCTGTACCATAAGTGAAATGTGCATCTATAAGTAAATTCCTCTTACATATGTATCACAAGGGGATGCGCGTCCCGTTGATCCTCCCATTCTAGTGCGGGTTATGTGCCACGTGACGCGGGACGTGCCGGGTTTTTCCCTAGGGACATTGGATTTACACATCAGTAAAACCACCTGGCCTTATACGAATACTACGTCATATATAGGGACGGCTATACGTACGACAGAAGATAGAAATATTTGGTCGACAACATTTTCCTCACAATTTTCGATCCCTCGAAGAAAAATTTCCACCACTTTTCCTAGTTTCTTTTTTTTGTTTTTTTTTTTTTGCTAAAAGAGAACTCGAAAATCCTCGAGACCGTACACCGCATACGGTATAGATTGGTCTGTACATTTGTATTACCTGCATCGTGCAAAGGTGCAGTTTGCCCCCTCTTCGCGGAGCTTTACGAGGAACTCAAAACTTTCGACGATTACGAAGCCTGCATTAGACTCGCGTTTAGATTGATGGAGCAAGTCTAGTTTTCTTCCTCCTTCCTCTTCCTCCGTCACCCCGCGCTTTACTATCTCTCTCTCTCTCTCTCTCTCTCTCTCTCTCTCTCTCTCTCGCTATTTCGCTTGTCGTATAAGAACTTTTCAAAGTGACAATATTCACAAACTCGCTCTCTGCGTATATGTATACCTAGGTATATATTATAGCACTTTCTTTGCTGCCCCGCGCAAAAGGAACAAATAAAAAAGGAGAAAAAAAAAACAAGGAAGAGTTTGGACGAAAACTTTATGTACACCTTATAAACTCATACTACTTTGTCGGTCTTTTTATTCGCGTTTTTTCCTCCTTCCAGATATATATATATATATATAATATACATATATACCCGTACTTTCTCATATTCTACTTCTTCATTTTTCACTCCTCATCTCACACATACTTTTCTTCTATCCTCGTTATTTATAATACAATTTTTTTGCACATTCGGATGTGCTCTCCTCAAAAAGAATAAGATCCAATGCCGACAAAGCAGAGAGCGAAAAAAAAAAAGTAATAACAACAAAATGACAAGGAAACGCTGCTCGTTACTTTCCGCGGTTTATATGCAGAGAAGAAAATGAAAAAAGGACGAAGGGAAGAAAAAAAAAAATGATAACATGACAAAACACTAGTGGAAATGACGTGATCCGGCGTCATTTTGGCGTCCGTGGACAAAATTTCTCGCGGTTAGGGGGAAAGATTGTGTCAAATGTACAGCGAAACGTGTTAACAATTGACTGTTGCACGACGAGAAACGCGTCGGAAGATGTATCGTCTGATACGGTAAGATCGACGATATTTCCGAAAAAGGGACGGAGGAGAGAGAAAAAAAATATTACACGTCATAGGAGAAATGACAGAAAAATTAATGCAGGACGTATGCTAAGTGCTGCAGCGGTGTGATATGAAAGTGGAAAGAGATGAGCAAAAAAAAAAAAAAAACGGTATAAGGTATAAGAAGAAAAAGGAATAGAAAATGTGAAAAAGTAAGATGGAGAGTTCCACCTCGATGCTACGGGTATTAAATATGCATGCTTGATTTCGTGGCTCGCTTTTCTTGAGAAAACCGCGAAGATTTTATGGTCGCGTCCGTCGTTCGCACACACACACACACACACGCACACGCAGAGAGAGCGCGAGTAGGGAATTTTAGCGGCGACGCCGCGCGCCGTTTTCCAAGGATTGTTCGTGTCAAAAACGCCAGACAAACATTTCCACCCATCCCTACCTTCCAAACTACCCGTACGCCAACATCCATATTTTAATATCGACTCACTCGACTTTCTCATTACATACCTGTATATTCCACCTCGCGTGACATAAGAGAGAATTCTAGAGACGGCGAGAGCAGCTGTGGATATGCTATACGTATAATTAGACCATTCGTTACGAAATCGATTGCGTCGAATAGGAATAATTTTTCCCACGCTCACTTCGCTCCGACAAGTACTTTTGAATTTCGTCCGTATCGACGTTCGTAATTTTTTCAATAACTCATCGAAATATGCTCGATGTGAATCAGTTCGCACGAATCACGCGTACCGAAAGAAAACGTGGATCGTAGAGAAAATTGTGTACGAAATCAGAGATAATGAGGGAAAAATGGATCTTTCTAGTCGGCGTGGAATGGCTCGTATGATGTGAACGTAAAGAATTCTATAAATATAGGTAAGCGAGAGGCGCAGCGTCGTAAATTTTGTATACGATATTACCTATTATATACGTGTATGCTATATTTACCTACTCTTGCATCCCTTATACCGGTACTACGTTAACTACACGCGAACACAGGTAATGTGTACTTATCCAATCAATAACCATTTCAACCAGTCAAGCCGTTGTGGTTATGAAATGAATAAAAAAAATTTCCTTATGAAAAATTTCAAGCTTGCCCTTATTTTTCAACGGTTCACAACAAAGAGGCCGGTACAAGGGATACTCGCGATGTCCGCCGCCTGTTCGGTAAGAACGCTACGCCCACGCAGAGGGGTAATTGCGAATTAAGAATTGACAAACACGATGAAAACGGAATCGATTATTCGAGGGAATAAATAAACGTCCGAAGAATGGAAATTTCCAGATGTTTGTTTGGAAGTTTGAATTTTACCCGGACTTTGCGGTCACGCGATTGTGATCAGAAAAAAACCAACGATCAAAGACGAGTTTTTCCCCGACCCGATCCGGTCTCCTTCTCATTGTATTTCTGGACAGCCGAAGATGAGGTGGTCGCAAAGAGGAGCGAAAGAATCGGCACGGGCGGCCGAGAAAATAGACTTTAAAATCGCGCGATATTAGATAGTTGTTGCATGGGTACGGATACAGCGCGCATACGCGCGGCGTCGTCTGTTCTTGATCGTAAAAGACAAATGTTGCTACGTCTTCACGGCTTCATTTTTCGGGGCGGATAGGGCCGACGGTACCTACGCGTAGAGTACACTCGGGATTACGGGGTGCGGGAGAAGATGGGAAAATGGAAAAATGGGGAAATGGGGGAAATGGGGGAGACGGGGAAAACGGAGAGAAGAGAAACAAAAAAAAAAAAAAAAGGAAAAAGAAAAAAGAAAAAGCGAAAACAGAATACGACGATGGAATTGTTCTGCTATGGAGAAAAAGATATATCCCCGGAGAATCGTATGGGTGGAAAACGCTATAGGTATCGTGTAGCTGCGGGACCCCATTTTCTATACTCGCGCGCAACCCTTTAACAGATATTTAGTATCCCGTTCTACGTTGCTTCGAAATGGACGAGCTAAGAATCAAATTAGTTCCGAGTTTAATAAATTATACACAGTCGGGGCAAAGGTAGCTAATTCCGAAGCGGAAAAGCAGCCATGCTTGCGGTGGAATCGTATCAATTGTAGAATATATCATTTCAAAACGCGGGAGAATGGAAGCTCCTGAATTTTTCAAAAATACGTTCCACTTTCGACTTGAACATTCTTGGAGATTTCCTACTGGTCAATCACTGCGCATTTCGTAAGTGAATACAAAAAATCCAAGAAATTGTTAAAGAGTCGGAAGTCCCCGGGATATCAAAAAATTTATCGTAAATATAGTTTTCAAGGATCCTGTGACATCCGATAACAATAATTATCGTTCTCGTATACCCTACGGCCCATTTTGTCTTGGCCAAGATTGTACACCGTAAGAATTATCGATCCATTCGACACTCGAATAATCATTATTACCTATTCTTCATCGTTCTTCGATTCGTTCCTACTCTCTTTCTTTTTCGCCGTAGTTCTTTTTTTTTTTTCCCCCGAGGTTCAATTGCCCGCGATATTTATCACTTGACCGTTGTACCCTCCCATCAATCTTGAGCTTTTAACGACTGGAGTCGGTATAGTCGTGGTATAGTGTGTAAGCCGGTGGTATCTAGTAATGTTAGTAGCGGGGCTATAAAGTCGACTGGTTGGTATTTAAAGTTTTACAGGTCATTGACTGACCCACCCCACTGCATAACCTCCACACCGTCCCCACCCCGATCCCCACCCTCGCCGTACGTATACTACATGTACCGGCACGATTCCGTTTTCTAATTCGATTTCACGTCGCAATCTACACGATCGCGATAAACTAGAAAAAAAAATAATACAAGTAGGAAAATAACGGGGAGAAATTCGAAACGCGCAAGGGATAAATAAAATTTTACAACGTCATTGAGTCATCGCTGCGATTGATACAGGCCGAGTTTTCCGCGTGCTCCGAGTCTAATTTCGCGGATTCTCAACTCCCCAGGTTCATTCGGCGATGTAGAAGCGAAATTGTTTTCTCCAGTGTTTGAAATTACCGCGAATCCGGCGCGTCCAATGGCCGAAAACGCCGAATCGGGCTCCTCCCATTTTTGGAGGTTCGCGCTGACTCGCGCTGTACACGTACATACATGAGAACGGCTCCAGCGTCGCCCGGTTCAAATAAATTGAAAATGAGACACTAATTACCGTACACCGCAATAGCAAGGGAAAGATTAATTCGTTCGACCACTTTTTCTTCCACCTTCTCCTAGATTATTATTATCACCTTATTTCTTTTCCTACTTTTCTTCCTCCGTTTTTTTTTTGTTTTTTTTTGTTTTTTTTTTTCACAAGAGGCGAAGTATTTCCCGGGCATAGTTAGCGGGTATAACCGCAGCTAAAGTATCGTGCGAACAGCTAAATCACTTTGCGGTCCAACGAGTTTCGCCCGTTGCACGGGATTCAAGAAGTAAGCCGGTATACGTGACCTATACATGTATATTGTCCCATGGCGCAAAACACCCCATTCCGCGAGATGCTCGTGCTTTTTTTACCACCTGTTTTTTTGTTTTTTTGCTTTTATCTCTCTACCTTTTCTGTTTGAAGAAAATGCTGCAAGTATTCCTATCACCCACCGTTGTTTGTTTTTTTTTTTTTTTTTTTTTCTCCTCTTTCGACTTTCATCAAACGAGACTTATACGCGCGTCTATTTTTTACAGCCGTGGAGAAGATACGAAATAAAACACACGATATTTTTGAATGTAACGACGAGAGAAAATTGCGATAACGACAACTGTTTTTTTTTTTGTTTTTTTTTTTTTGTTTTTTTTTTCTCCACGGAAATGAGGATCGTACGTGCAAAATTGCAAAAGCAAGCCGGAGAGAAAGGAAGAGAAGAGAAAAAGATGGAGAATAAAGAGGCGAAGAGACAAAAAAGTAACAACGCAGAAATAGAACAAATGAAGAATAAAAATAAAAATGAATCGGAACCAGATGGAAGGTAGAAGGTGGAAGATAAAGAGAAGGCAAAGAAATATCGCAAATATAAAGGTGTGAGGAAATGGCGCGAAGGTTGTTACTGCAGAGGCGTTCTTCCGTGGCGTCAAAAGTGTTAGGGGTGTGCGGAAAGACGATGCAGAGTAGGTCGAACGGGGGGGGAGAAAAAAAAAAAAAAAAAAAAAGAAACGAAGGAAGAAAAAAAGATCTGGAGGAGGAAGAGGAGGAAGAGAGCAAAGGTAAAAATGGGAACCTCATAGCGAGAGAGAGACGCGTGCATGGGAAAGCGGGATTTCAACGAGCTTCTGCTTCCCATCGTTGTACCTACTTCTCTTCTCGAAGAGCTGCAGAAGAGGCGTCAGCATTTCCTCGGAAAAATCTTCCGCCGGTAGGAGCTGTATAAGGGATATCATCAAGATTTAGAAGTGAAAATTCTCGGGCTTCTTGGCGTGGCGTTGTTGCGCCCGATACCCGGAATCGGTTCGGGAATCGCGCCTTTTGGCTCTTCTACGAGCTCAGGTTGTACGATGCGATGTGTCGAGCCAGCAGCGATCGCTCTCATTTTTTCCACTCCTTCGCTCTCCCCCCCCCCCTCCCTACCCCTCACTCTCTCTCTTCAGGTCCCTCTGTTATTGCCGTATATTTCAATAAAATATTGAGACAGATAGCCGAGACTTGGGCAGGACGCACGTGGGGGTGCCGGAGCAATAATATATTGAATATTCCGCGCCCCGTTTTTCCTCTATTTCCTCACCGACCGAAACTCCTCCGACTCCGGACGATGTTCCACATGTACAGATATGTATATATATATATGATAAAAAGAGGCGAAAAAAAAAAAGAAAAAAAAGAAGAAACACCCGAACAAAATAACCGTTAAACCTGATCGGAATATTAATATTTCCACCCGAGACTCTGACCCCCCGACTTCCTCCGCTTTCTTCCGAGCTTCGTTTCGCTCGTTCCTCTCCACCCTCTCTTCGGGTTCCACTCCATAAACTAAACTTATGGGGGCCGCTGCTTTATGCCGGGAATATTTATGAACTGACGCGTCTCCGCGCTGACTATCCTGCCCAATAGAATAAATTGCCCTCCTTTATTTTTTGGCACAACAATTTCAAATTGAAATTTCCCATACGACACAGTTTTTTGTTTTGTTTTTTTTTTTGATTTTCACCGGTACTACACTACTACGTAATCTCTCCGAGGGTTCGGTTTCAAGAATTTCAATTCTCGCAGGATGATCGAAATCTGATCCGATCCAATTTCTGCCGATGCCGTGGCGCGCTCCACGGTCGAGCATTTTTTCGCAAAAGTCTGTCCCCCGGACGGCGAGAAATATTAGTCCCGAGAGTGCGGGGAAACGTTCTTCATTTGCAGTTTTTGAAGATCGATAAGTTTTTTGCACGTTCGTCGCGCTTACGGTGTACCGAAATTTCATTTTCGCACAATCGTGGCTACGTAGAGGCGAAATTGATACTTCTCACCTGCGGCATCGCCGATCGCGCGGATATGCGTATACGTATACGTACGTACGTATATATATTACGCGCGTTCTCGAGGGATTTAATTTTCCGAAACGGTATAATTTCAACGGGGACAATCGGAATCCGATTCGAATCGATTCGCGCGATTCGATTTTTTTCCCGGATCGCGTGTACATTCGTTACCTGCACCTAACCACACGCGATACATAGCACCTGCCCCGCATATGAGCATAACGCAATTACATCCCACTCTCGCTTGCTAACTCTAATTTCAACGCACTAATTTACGAAATGGTCATTTGACATCCGATATATCTGTATATATTACTAAATTCGACTCATTGTACGTACGCTACCGTACCGTACCATACCTCTACGCTGTACCCACCCAACGCCATAATCTAATATCCGATTCTATATTACCGATAATTGCACTTCAGAGACACTATACCAAATTTCTATGCATCGTACGTTCGTATTTTCTCCTATCCAATTACCCATTGAAGTACGTACACGTACACCTAAGCCATCGCGATGATCCGCATCGGACCGCCTGATGAACAAAAAGAAAATTTCCTCATTCGCATTGGGCTTTTTGAAAAAAAAAATATGTCTCGGCTGCAATTATCGAAATGGCATGATTTTGTCGAAAAAAACAGGAGCACGATTCGGTATTACAGGTTACACCTGAGCAGAAAAAAAAGCGGGTCTCCTCAACATAGAAACGTGCTTCCGTAGTTTATTGTGTTTTAATCTGAACTATGCGATCTTTATTATGATATCGTGCGAGCGTTGTTACGTTTTAACCTTGATACCCATTATAAAGGCAATAATTAGCCGGCGTAGGGTTGTTGTTATTATCATCATTATAATATTATATTATTTATTTTTTTTTTCTTTCTGTTTCTTTCAATTTTAACGTTGCATTAATTAATATAAAAGGAAACTCGGCACGCATGTAGTAAAATGATCATATCCGCGACGTCCGTCGTCCGAAACGAGCGCGGGGGGGGAGGGGCGTAAAAAAGAAAAAGAAAACGCACAAAAAAAAAAAGAAAAGAAAGATGGAAATCGCATTGTACGTCAATATCACGGTAGGTGTATGATCTATTCCGCTAATAAAGTAATGCATCTCGCAATCGGCCGTCTCCACGCACACCGTGTACGGTAAATTCCATTTTATAGAGTATAAATTTTTCCCCTCAAATTTATGTTTTACGTGTACGTACATACGTATTCTCTCGCCGAGTGGAATAGAAGATGGTATTGGTGTAGCGTACGGTAAACTATATGAAATGCTGCAGAGTTGCAGGCGTGACAGACTTCAGGCGCCACACGAAACGCAGTTACAGCAGTTTGCTGCAGTCGCGCCGACTGAAAATGAATGTTGGACTTATTATACCTATCGCAGAAACTAAACAACCCGTTCGCCGTTATTGTTATGTACGTGTCCTACGTAGTACGTAGATATACGTAAAACGAAACCTATACGTATAATTGTATCTTACGTACGGTCGGTTATTTTATTTTATTTTATTTTAATGTTTTTTATTCGCGTAGCTGCAATTACCTCGAATTGACGCGGGGAAACTTCCGTTTTGCTGAAACGGAAATCGGGGGTGGATACGTGGTGGGTTATACATGCCGAGTAAAAAACGCTGGAATAAATGAGGGAATAAAAGAAGAAGAGAAATAAGAAATAAATTATATATATGGGAGTTCGACGAAGTAGCGATTTCAAGAGGAAAATAGGGCTGCGGTGCGAGATACGAAACGCGAGCAATATCGGTCGCTCGATCCGCACGCAGACGCGACGGAGAGAGCAGGAGAGGGGAAACGAAATGGAATGATGAAATGAAAAAAAAAAAAAAGGAAACAAGAAGAAAAAAATTGTACGAAGGAAGGAAAGAAAGAAAGAAAAATCGTCGAAGGATTCTATGAGAGAAAAGAGAGAAGAATGCGGGATTCACGAATAGGTAGGAAATCGGGGGTGGTAAACTGGCGGTTGGTTTGTTACGTGTCGATATATATGTATGTACGTACGTACGTACGTTATATACACGTAGGTATACGTCGGGGGTTTGGCACGCGAGAAAATGACGAAGGAACGGTGCGCGCGTTGATCAAAACTTGAGTGTTCCTAAGTACAGCAATCTGGAGGGTAATTTTGTGCAAATAGTAATATCGTGCCGAAGAAGTCAGTCTGTTAGGGAAAATCCCCTACTACCAGCAGTTGTTCGCGTGCCAAACTATCATTTTCATTACGAACGAAACCCTCGTACCCCCCCCCCCCCCCCCCCCCCCCCCGGTTCTCCCCCTTTAACGGTTGTCGGTACAACCAGATAAAACCAATTATGAGCACCACCGGTACTGGTTCTGGTCTACGGGACGAAGCCGAACTCCTTTCCTACGTACGCGACCGTGATCGGTGAATAATTTTCACTTCCGGTTAAACGCGCGGAAGTATAAAGAGAATTTTTCACATAATTATTTATCGAACGACCCTCGGAATTGGCTTTGTTACTTGCGAGAAAACGAATATCGGTCAAAATTAAAACAGTCGACGATGGATGAAAAATTTCTCAAAATGGCGTAGCGAAGCTGCTTCTTCGCATCGTTCAAAAGTCAGCTGAAAAGCTCGATGTAAGTCGACGGAAATGCCGTGAAACCGAAAGACAAACTTTACTTCCGCGTCAAACCAAAATCTCGATGACCGTTGAAATGACGTTCACAAACCGGATGTGGAAATATTTTTGCATTCCGGTAATGGATTTTATAGCCCTCCCAAATAGTGGTGGACTGAAAGTTCGGAGAAAGAGGGAAGAGAAGAAGAGAAAAAAAAAAAAAGAAATAGTCAATGGAGATTTAACTTCCGGCCAGAGTTTAGAAGATTTAGGTGAAAAGTCCAGCATCTGGTTGGGAAAAAGGGATGTACTGTATATATGGTAAGATTAGCTGGGTAGTTTTCTTCGGGATTTTCTCTCTTTTCTCCAGAGAGAAGGTATAAGAGTTTATTTTATAGCTCGAGATTCGAAACTCGCAGTCAACGTTGTACAAGTTAAACTAACATCTTCGCATCAACGGTATAAATAAATCTTCGGGTTTTTTTATCTCCTCTCTCCTACCCCCTTTCTTTAATTGCACCATTTTAATTTTATTCTATTCCAAGTTCAGGAAAAATCGAACAAGTATAAACGTACGTGGAAGAAAAGTGAAAAAAAATGGAAGAGCTACTGCAAAAATAAAATAAAATATAAATAAGAACAAAGTAAAATATCGAATCCCCTCAGATTGGGTGCTTGATTTTCGGAACTTTTAATTACAATAACTACAGTAATCATCGTTGTATCTATTCAAAGGGCGATATCGATGCTTAATGAGGCAATTATTCGAGGTACGCTATAATCATCGTCGATATAATATTCCGAGTAATTATATCTATAGACCAGAAAATTGACGTACAAGAATTATTTTCATGTTGCAGTGTACGTGATAGGGCAAAGAGATTTGTGATTGGCAGGGCTTTCGATTCGTCGACAACGATCGATCGATCGATCACCAGTTTTGATTTTTATTCCGTTTCTGTTTTCCCATCATTTTTGTTTCACTCCAAATTCCGATCTCTTCTAAAGCGTCGAACACACGGATACGTACGTACGCTATGAAAAGTAATAATAAAAGAGGAAAAAAGTAAAAGAGCAGAAAAGGAAAGAAAGAAAAGAAACGAGCCATAGCCGCTGATAATAATCCGATATGAAATTCAAATGAATTATTTCTGGTTAACAGAGCTATCAACGAACAAGTAGCGGTTGAATACCTTATACACATTGAACAACGTTACAAGCCGTACAGTGGGTACTGTAGAACGGGTGAAAAGGGACGCGATCTGCACGGGAATGGGCGAAGGGGGAGGAGGAGGAGGGGGTGGACTTAAGGGTGGTTTTGTCCATAAATTCTCGAGCATTACGAGCCACGGTGGTTTTCACTACTAGCTTTTACTCCTCTGAAAAAGTTCTCAGCACCAACACGGAACAAACGATCGCGTGCATCATCAAATATGATATTCTCTGCATGTGTGCCACGTGACACACGCACGTATCGTAGGCCTCTCATTATGCCGTGGGAGGGGGGCGGGGGGGAAGTTGGGCAAATACGATTTCTTTCGTTCCAATTATCGAACTCACGCGAAAATGCGAGGTTTTAACGGCGAAAATTTTCATTTCCTTTGGGAAGGATATGGATACTTTTTGAGCGACGAATCGAATGTGGTGTCCGAGATTTTTGGAGTTCGAATTTGACTCAGTTTATCTTAGTTTGAAAATTTTTGTTTCTTTGTTAGAAAAAAAAAGAGCGCTCGTTGCTGAGGAAGCGATTGACTTCTGGTATTTGGAAGCTTCACTTTTTTTTTCGGTCGAATACTTCGCCCCTTAGCAAAAACAGTTGACTTGTGTTTGAGAAAATAAGATGACCGTTCGGTTTATCAGATCACATTACTTAATCCGTGGGATGATCGCGGTCGCGATGGTTTTGTTACGGCTGCGACTACAAGTCAATTACGGACACGGCTGACCAGTGCGAAGAGTTTATATATGGGCTATTGCCGTTAAAGTAATGCGTCATTTTCCGCCACCCTTGGGATTGTCGGATAAGGCGTAACCGATTCGTACGCAACCCCAAAGCAGAAAACTAACCTCGGATATCCTCCCATTCGCCTTATATCTCACACTCGACCCGAGGATCCTCCCAGCCGATTGATTTCAATGCCATTGTGATACAATAATTCAATTCATTCTCTCGTTTTTTTTCCCATCATTATTTGTTTATTTTCTTTAGGATCACCGATCACATGATATTCATTATAATCTTTCTTTCATGATGCCAACAAAAGAAAGTCCGTTTTTTTTTTCTTCCTACTCATCGGAGATTTTTTGCTTTTGTTTCTTGTTCGAAATCTCTTTTTTTTTTATCGTTTTTCATTTCTGTAGCAAACCCCTGAAAATAATTGAGTTACTCCGCGTATTAAGCTTAGGTATCGTATTGCGAATCTGAATATCGGTAAATTGATTTTCGCGATGTATATATATATATATATATATCGATTCACCGTGATAACAACAATCGCGACAACATACGAAATGAAAAAGTAGGGTGATTTAATTTCCAATTTCTGTAAAGCTATTATTCTCCGTCCGTGTCTCTATCGGTGGTAACGAAAAGAGGGATGCGTCGAAAAGTGGGAAGGGGCTGGAAACGGAATGCAAATCAGTTCGATACTCCCTTTGACGGCCGATGACTTCGAAGGCCCACCGCTGCAATCAACGACTCTCGTCGTCTCTGCCGCGCTAACGACATGCAATTTTACCTTCCAAACCCCGGACCGAAGTAGCTACTGTTGCTGAGAAATTTAAATATAAGATCATCTTGTTAACCCGCCGAATGATCCAGATCCCTCAAGCCCTCAAAATTCACCTGCGAAGCATCCTCGCGCGTATCGCGCGACGCGATACGTCATCAAAACCGTCGGGATTAAATCGATTCGCAATACACGTGTACAGTTGGCAAAATTCAACACATCCGCATCAGATTTGGAATAATTATTCGTTCAAATTTGTCAATCGCGAAATGGTTAGCGAACCGTATGGTAAAATTGGCTCAACGATCATATTTGAAATTATGGATTTTGAGTTTTTTGAAAAAGAGTTTTTTGTTTATTCAATAAATTTATGCAACAGGTCGATGTGAGAAGAAAAAAAAAAAATTCATCGCCAATGAAAGCTCGACGAGCGAAGGGATTTCAAGTTCTACGAATCTTTTTTTCGAACTGTTTCAGTTCAGTCCGCATAAAATAATGAATCGCGTATTATATAGCGTAAAGTTACTTTCTCGAGACGTAGTGTACACAGCCGGATGAAATTCATCGCCATTCCTATTAGAGTTGGAAGTCAGGTTGGCGGAACAGACCTTCTACTCCAGATCATTCCGCATGCAAACGCTGTAAACTATTCGAGTTTAACAATATATAATACCGTCAAATCCACAAGTTTTGATAATGTACATCGCGACTCGATCTTCTTCGCACCGTACGTGCGCTCTCCACTGTAACACCCGCTGCAATCTCAGACCCCGCGATCGAATCTCCTGTGGAACTTCTCTTCGTCACTGTATCGCACCAATTTTTTTTCACTTCTTAATTTTTGCACTCCGAATTTCCACCGTTTATTTATCTCTTTTTTTTTTTTCCTCCCACTCCGAGGCGCGGAATGTATTTCCCTGCAGAAGACCTGTAATCTTTAACTGTTATCTGAGTTTCTTGGACTTTTTTTTTTTTTTTTTGTTCCTTCTCTTTTTTTGCACCTCTGAGTTCGCTTCCATCTCCATCTCCATCTCCATCTTCATCTCCATCTTCACTCCCTGCGCCCTTATCGGTTCAACAAATTTAACTTGATTTCCTGAACGTTATATATGTACATTATATACACCTATATATATACACACAGACGTAGCTTGGCGTCGTGGTGGCTCTGGGGAAATACAGGAGAACTAACGCTTTTCCGTCTGCTATCCCAACTTCCTTCAGAGCCGAAGCAGAACCAGTCTTGATTTTATACCAGACCAACTTGGGGCACGATAAGCGACGGGAATACCGGCAGTCTAATGCTGGTATAGGGTACTCCTGACCCTTGACCTAGCCAAACTTCATATCAACCCTCGCTAACCCCCAACTGCCCATTCGTGTCCGATGAGGAAAGGATCCGCTGCTATGGCGTGTTCGGGAGTTTCGTCCTCGTTCTTTCTTCTGTTTTAGAAATAGATACGTTCGTAATTTCGCTACGATAAGGAGTTTCCGATGAGGCGCAATTAATTTAGATAATGGATAAGCGAAAGAACGAAGTAAAATATTATCACCTCCGCTGTCGCTCGTCTACCACTACTCCGAATCGGATGAATTTAGATCGTTTTCCATTTCTGCACAGATTTCGGCAGCTTGGTTTTTTTCACGACGATTTGACTTTGTAAAAAAATCGACGATTCCCGAGCGTTCGGAGAAAATTTTTTTTCGTCACTCGAAATTTCGGAACGTTGCAATAACGCAATAACGCAAAGTCGGGAGACGCGCATAGCTAGTCGTACACCGGGGGCTACGTAGTCATCGCGGACAAGGCTAATCGGGGTACGAACGAGGACGCGTGGCAGAATTTCTACAGGGCTTACGCAAAATATGGTGCATGAGTCGCCGTATAATTCAGTCATATCCATGCTAATCCTGGGCATCGAGCGGGTACGGTATAACGCGAATACATTCACCGGCACTTCTCCCGCTCTTCCATTTCCTCCGCTCTCATAGATAGATCCAGATGGATGGATGGATGGATGGATAAATGGATGGATGGATATTATGCACATTAGAAAGGAGAAGCATTCGCATTACAAAACGCTCAAGACGGTTTGCTCGAGATGGAAAAGCCGTTTACGTTCGCGTTTTTTGTTTTTTTTTTTCACCCTCACCCCCCTCTTCTATCGTTCGCCTCCACCGAACGATTGGTGGTCGGCGTTGTCGGTTCCTTTCAAACTTGAAAATGTATAATTGAGATTGGCGAGCGGCAAAAGTTGTGAAACAAGATTGAAAAGATTCTTTGATAGCCGAATGAAATATCGTCGATCGGATGATACAGAAATAGAGTTGAACAAGGTGTCCAAAGTCTTGGTATATCGAATCGCGCAATCGTAAGTTCTGCCCCGGTTGAAGATCATTCTATAAATAACGTTATTGCGTGTATATAGGTATATACGTATACCGCTAAGAATGAGAAGGAAATATTGACATAGCTGTCAAATAGAAATCCATAACATCTGGCGCTACGTTTCGATCAATTCGGTTACAACGAAGTCTACCTCACTATATCATAAGCCTTTGATGGGGTATCTTCCTTTAATAACTACACCAACATATGGTGCATTCTTTGACAGGTGCAGGATGCATCGGAAGAAAGTAGGAAAAAAAAAAATATCTCGCCTCCCTCGCTTCCGACTATTTATTTATGATTTTCTTCGAGAATATCATCGCACGATTGGCAATCGGTATAAAAAATCTCTGATCTTTCTTCGTTTTTTTTTTTTTATTGTTTTTCATTTCGGCGACAAATAAAAATGAATTTACCGGTTTTGGACGGGGTGTTGAATCAGCTGTCACGGTTTTCCGAACGTAAGAATGACGTCGTGCGAATATAATAACGTATTCCCGAAGTAGTCATTCCGCGCTGAGACGCTTCAAGAGTGAGAAAAGACGGGTTGACATCCGTGTGCTGTTTTCAGCATAACGTCGGAAAAAGCTTTTAGCTGAAAGACAGTCCCGATGCATTATACTCCAAGGACATCTACGATGCGTTTTTCTATCTCATCTTTCTTATGACACATAAAATATTTCATGTATAATACCATTCTCACTCATCCGCCGCGGCGAGAATATTCACTCGAGCGACCCACCGAAACGAAGCTCAAATTCGATAAGTACGCGAACCGATGTATTTTTTTCTTTAATTTTGTTCGTTCTCGAATTTAGACGAAACGAAAACGACCATCGTCGATGCGTGCGAAATGTACGACGATTAAAAATTTTCGAAGAAAACAATTCAGCGAGACGAAAGCTCCGTAGTCTTTATTTCTTTTTTTTTTTTTGTTTCGTCGTTTCTGCGAGGGCGGGGAAAAATTTCATTATAATTTATAATCTGTCCCACGGGTATCGCTTCCTCGGTTTTTCGGGGGTCGAGTCCTGCCCAATTTGGCAATTAAACTACCCGAGGAAAAGCGTTAAAACTAACTAGAATGCGTATTTCTTGTTCGCGTCTCAAGGATATTTCGATTCGTCTCATTGAGCGCGGCAGTAGTTTCATTCTTCCTTCGCATCTGTACCCGTATTTTCATCCCCGGCAGCGCACCGCCGCCCGGTTTTCCGCAGCCCCGCGTATAGGTATATTTATAAGTACACCGTACCTTCATACCTACCCACCTTTCCTACGTTTCTTCGTTCCTTCGAGTTCCGCGTCGCCTGTTCTCCCCTATTTCTCTCCTCCGTACTCTACCTTACTTCACCTCACCTCGTACCCTACCTCACTTCGTGCTATATAAAGAGTACGCCACGCTCTATACATATATATATATACATATATACACCCTGCAGCTTTTACTTATAGTCGACGTTCTCCGCAAGAACCAACCGAGATTGGTAAGATGGTATAACGTTAAGGGAACTTTCGGGCTTCACGCCTCATGGATTCTGACTTCAGATTCTCTACCGCTAACTTCAACCGACTGAGCGAACCGATTCCCTCGTAACCAAAACCCTCCGTACCTACGAGTTCACGATTTTTGGGCGGCATCGGAATTTTTCCCGTCATCCCTCGCAACCTACCGAAACCCGAAGAATTAGAATTGATGATAATTTTTTTTCATTACTCTGCAGTTTTCTTCGGAGATTTTTTTTTTTTCTTGATTTTATGCACCCTTCATCCAATTTTCATCAAATTTACTTGAATTAGGAAGCTCGTATGATTTGTAAGAAAATTTTGAAAATATTTCCACATTTGAAAACGAGTAATTTGATATTTTTTGTTCCCCGCATACAATATGGCGCGTGCATTTCTACAGATTTCTATTTATATTTTATACGGTCTTTAACTTCTCATCTCGCCGATTTTTTTCCCCAATTCCTAAACCACCCTTAAATTGATGCTTCCATTATAAATTTGGCGAGGTAAAAGCTGCGGAATTTTTTCTGCCCTTTTTTTAAGGAAATTGGATCTCCCCGTGAATGCGGAGCAAGATTCGAACGACGCCGACGTCCGTTGTTATATAGATATATATGTATACATCACGTATCGACATTTTTAGCTCAGAATTAAATTCACAGCGGTGTACGAATTATCGTTATTAATATTATCATCATTATTATCAATATATTGTTATTACATCCGCAAAGGGGAAAAAAAAAAATACCATAACCTACCCCTGAAATCGTGAACTAATTAAATCTAGAAGATGAAAAATGATAAAATACAAATGAGAAGAACACAAGCTTTTTTTTCTCATTTCCAGCTAACTCTGGAAGCTTTTTTCGTACGCGAACATATATACATAGATACATGGGTACATATGTTTACGAGTATTTTATTCTCATTCAAATTTCATTCGCTAATATAAAACGAAACAGCGTGGAGGGTGTTAACCTTTTATGCACAGGTGGAACGAACCTTAGAAAAAATGAGGTCAATCGGCCAAATTGGTAGAACATTCACCCGAAACATTAGCGAGTATACCTAATTCGTTTAAGAGGATTCCATACAGTCCTGTCTTACCTCCGAAAATATCATCGTGGGTTACTCTCATTGTTAATCGGCTGAACGGAACGAATTCTTCTACGGTCTATTCGTTATCGACTCGCGCTTTTTTTTCCTCGCGAAAAAATAGTTTGCGCATTCCGTTCGTTGGATATTTTTTCATTTTGTTTTTTTTCGTTTTTTTTTTTAACCGGGGCGAAAATTGGCGTCAAATCTCGTGTTCCCGTATATACATTTGGTTACTCGAAATTGAAGTTTTGTTCTTTCTCTGGAGTAATACAAAGTTTTTCGCGTATACAGGGAATTGAAGAAGAATATACGCGAGTGTATAAAAATGGGACATAAAAACGGATGAAAAAACAGGTCCTCCACAGCAGAGTAACATATACCTACGTCGGTTGACTTCCTTTTTTTTTTTTTTTATTTTTTCTTGTTTTATCTCTCATTCTCTTTTCATTTAATTTACCTCGAATCTCGTATTTTAAGCTGCACAGTTTTGATAATAGCGCAGGGTAAAAGGTAACCATTTTTTATTATTTCACGAGTCTTGCGAAAACTGCGTAGAGAGACAGTTTCCGCGAACGGGAAGCCAGTCGTGCGGCATAATTTTCAATTATAACAGATTATATCGCGACGGGTTTTAAAAGGGGGGGAGGGTGGTGGTGGTTATACGTAGACCAGGGAGAAAGGGGGATGTCGGGGTGGGCGGGGGCGAGGGGTGCAAGACCCCGCAACGCCCCGCGGGCGTGACTCGCGTGTAAACGACTGGTTTATGTAAACCCTTAAAAATCGGATGTAAATAGAATCCCGATTTCTCTTTGCTGCGGCAGCTTTTCGCGAGTTTTCTCGATTATATGTACGTATACGTATACGTATATGTATACGTATACCTAGCCTACATCGGTGATATTACTTTACTCTGGTATTGGATGCGCATTCATTGGACACCTCATCCCCCGCCCCCACCCCCGCCGCCGCCCTGACCGTTTACAACCAGATTTAAGTGTCGCCAGTGATTCTCGCGAGCTTAGCTCGGTATATATTCTTCTTCTTTTTCCATCGCTTTTTCATTCCTTTTTCTTTCTACTTTTTAACTCGTTTCGTATATCCTGGGTATGCATCTGTACGTACGTGTACGTGTTGCGAATCATTTGCGAAAAATATTTATTTTTTCGGTGAGCGTGAACCGAATGTACTTAACTCGCAATCGGTACGTGATTGTTAAAAATTTCTAACGATTAACTGATAAAATTAATTCCCCGCAACGTAATTTCTGACAGTTTATTCCGGGTTTGGTACGATGACGTGTCTTTTCTTTTTTTTTTTTTTTTAAAAAAACGGGTCACATTGTATAACGTCAATATATGTTTAAAAGATACAATTCTTTTTTCAACAATTTCAATACGGAATTAATGAAGAAAATCTTACCGCGCGTATTAATTGCTCTCTGATTTAAAATACGGAGTTTCGTTGAAGCGGGGCGGCTGGAGGTAAACCACCCTTATGCAAATAGTGCGAGATTAAAGGAATCACAGTCATATAGATCGCCTTTGCTCTTTCACAACCACGGTGTACGCTCTCCGTAGCAGATTTTTCTTTAATACTTCGCCTCGCTTTCTTCCCCCGTTGCATTAATTGTCCCCGAACTGTTTCGTTAAATTCTTTTGTTACTCGATTCTCTGTTTCCTTTTATTTTATTTTTTCATTTTTCATTCCAAGCTTTATTCCTTCATTTTCTTTACTTCCGCACGATTTCATCATCTGCATATTCATACGTCGGTACGTGCGGGAATTCGCCATGAAATCGTCGATCTCTTTTGTGTCCTCAATTATTATTTTGCGGGAACGCATACGTTCAGCGGGGAAAAAAATGTGTTACGGGGCTCCCGCAGACGTGAGTGAAACCGTTAATGTCACTAATTAGACGAACTTACGTCTACGCGTGTGTGTGTGTGTATAACTTTGATTTTTACACCAGATCAGAAACTTTCCTACGTCGTGTAAAATAGGTTTTCTAACGTCTTCGTCGTCTTCGTCTTTGCTTGTACCATCGACGTGCTTTAGTCGATAAAAGCGAGGTCGTGGTTGAAATTTTGAAAAGCGCGTACTTAAACTCGCGAGTCTGCCGAAGTGACGCGTTGAATACAAAATTGATCTTAACGCGGCATTACCTTATACATACACACTCTATACCAACTTCTCCAAACCTCTAGGAAGGAGGCTGCAGGAAAAAGTCCTCGAACCTTTTATTATTCTCTTTATTTTCTTACTTTTCCCTTTTCCCTTTTTTTTTTTTTTTTCTCTCTTTTTCATTTCATCTCCTCTCTCTAATTCCATTCTCTTCTTTTCGGTAGAATTTAATTATCGCTGATGTCAGTGTGGCGCGTCGATGAATATTTGACGTTTGAAAATTGATGTTACGATTAATTTTTATTTCTCCATTTTTTCCAGCTCGAATTTTCAACCCCTTCACCCGAAAGCGCATCGGCGTAATTAACCACCTTCGTTATTTTACTTTTCCAGCGGCTAATTTCCGGCCTATAAACTCTCGAGCATAATATGTAAACGGGCGAGATATAAGGTATGTACCTATTTCTTTATTTTTTATGAGAAGCAGTTCGTATTAATAAACGAAGTTTTCCACGTCGAGGTAGAAACTCTGCTATGCAGATTCTCCGCACACCTATAACTACTACCACCGCTGCACAAACTGCACCATTTATACTACCAACGCATTAAAAACGTAATTAATATAGTAGTAGGTAAAAACCTCCCAGCTCTGTTACGTAATACCGCTCTTCTATCCTTATAATCAACTCTTTATAAATCACCCAAAGGGAATTGGAACCCTTTTGACCTTTCTATTTTTCTTCTTTTTCATTTATTTGTCAATGTTCTTGATCTTAGTTTTTTTTATTTTCCTCTAAGTAAAGTGTAATCGTAGTACCCATAGGAATATGTACATGAGTATAATGTATTACGAAGATATTCGCGATATTTATGGAGCGAAAAAAAAATGAACCGGCAGAGATGCGGGACGGAAACGTCTTTTTTTTAATTTTCGAAAATTTCAAGAGCGTCGAATCCCACCGCTGAAAAAAATCGAATCGCTGCGAATAAAAAATGTCGATCGATTCGACGGCGATGAAAGCAGAAATGAGATTAAGATTTTTCAGTTCTCACCTTTCGATCCGGATACAGTAATCCGTCTCGAGGTCACTTCAAAATAATCATATTATTGAGACTAAGAGATAATTGGATTCGAACATCGGCGAGAACGAAAGGAGCCGGGGATGAGAGGATATTAAGATTAAAGTTGCACAGTGATTAGATTTTCATCCTCGAGCACCTGTCAAAGGGAGCGAAAATCCCTCATTACGTGCAACATATACATACCTCACCTACCGAATCCCCGTCTGACTGTTTATTTTTTTTCACACGTTTTACACGGGCAAAAATTGAAATTTTCTCGCGCCTCAAAAAGAATGAACACGGAATGAGTAATCGCGACGAAAATGACGTATTCGTCGGGAGGCTGTGTACACGTGTACACGTATACAGGTGCGGTGTATTACGTGTGCACGTGTGCGAATGTATTAATATAGTTTCACTCGAATTATATTTTTATCTCATGAATTCAGGAGTTTCGCGAAGCTCCTCGCGAAAAGGGAAAAGGGGGCGGGGGGGGGGGGGGAAGGGAGGAGGAAGGAGGGGTCGAGTTGAAAAGAAAAGAAAACTTACAAATCCCACGCCGACGTCTCGCGATATTCGGAAGGCTACTCTCTCTTCCACCTCCGCGCATAGTAGGGGAGACCCGCGCCATCGCCATTCGCGGGAGCACGAATAACTTGATATTACAAATCCGGCAATCTGCTTGAGTAAATCCACCGTCGGCCCGACTTCGCAGACAGCTCAGTTGCTTATAGTTATACACGCACATGTACGTACGTACGTGCGTGCGTGCGTACGTATAACACGTATACATACGTAGCCGCACACCCGCGACGCGACGATCCTGCGGGAGGTCCGCCGCCGCGGCGCTAAGATTCCGGCAGGACCTCCGGAAGAAAAGGTATAAATAAAATAAAACAACTTTGAAGGGGTCGGGCCGCCGTATAAACGATATCTGCAAACAACGTTGAGAATATAAGCGGGCGTTTAATAAAGGAGAAGGAAATCCGAGATCGCCGCGCGGCCCAGGTTCCTTCTCTCATTTGCCCAAATCATTTTTATATTAAAATCTATGTGAGCAACCCCCGGCCCGTGAACCGGCCGGGTCTTTAGACATATATTAAATCTTCTTTTTTTTTTTTTTTTTCTCAGCCTTTTTTCCCGGTATCATAATCATCGTTATCATTACGCCTTTGTTATTATCATCCTCTTTTTTTTCGGCCTGGCCCTCGGTTCGTTCGGACTCCGCTAGAACGGGGGCGAGAGAAAGAAAGAATCAGGCTAAAAAAACATATGAAAATGAAAGTGCTGAAAGAAGAAATGAAATTGAAGCAAAAGATGGAAGAAAAAAAAAAATTTAGAACAGAGAAAATAGCCGAAAATTGTCCGGTTGATCGTTTCGACCACGCGTGTTCATTTTTGTTCCGCGCAGGTATACGTACGATGTTCTTCCCTTTTATTTTTCATCGTTGCTTCATTGGGAATTTTTTTTTTCTTTTTTTCTTCCTTCAGAAATTCGCGCACGGTTTTATGTTCGGGGTAAGGTGGTATAATGTAATATTATACCCACGCTACGCCCTACCAAATATCGTCGCGAGACAATTGGAAAAAACCCTACATGTGTATGTATATATGGATACTTGAAAAAAAATATTAGGAACGTAACGCGATGCGAAGTGTTTTCCTTTTTGCTTTTTCTTTTCTCTGCTACACTGCGCGGTACACCCATGAGATGATAATTTTGTGCTGATCAGTTTTGTATTCCGTCCCTTTCATGGGGTGAGCAAAGTGTTTTAATGTTTAAATGTTTGTAAATACTTCACGTCAAATTCCTCGCGTTGTTGGGATGATTGTGATGATGCCGTGTGGATGAGAGCGACGAAAATCAAATGGGAACATCAACCGATTATTTTATTCTGGACATTTTTCACTTTTTTTCTCCTCGAAATCGGATGATATCGCTATAAAAATGCACGGAGTGTAGCAAAATGAGGATTGAGGTGTTCCTTTTTTCGGATATTAATACTTTTCAAGCCATAACGACGACGATGCCGATATCTTTTTGAGTTAATAGAATTTTTTTTTGCCTCCACTCACGTTAATTATAACGTGACTTATGGGGGGAAAATGAAATGAAAAGAAGCGGATAGGAAATAAAAAAGAAAGCTCGAGAGAGGAGTGTAAAGCGCGCACCACGGTTAGGTATTTTAAAACCCTTTCGTTGAAAACGCGAGGCAGTAATTTTACTTTTAGTTTCAACGTTATCGGGAATCTTGAAAAGGGTTGAGTTAATTCCTTCTCATAATATACTGCGAATCTACGCTTATTTTTCTCAAATTCACTTCTGACCCTAAAAACGAACCGAAATTCACACAATTTTTACCATTTTCATTTTGTTTTCTCCGAAATAAGATCGTCGATTTTTTTGTTTTTGTCATCAATCAGCGAATGTCGATGTTCGTTCGATGCGACGAAATTACGCGTTGCAGCAATCGCCGTATCACGTGTTCCACGAACGCTTGGAATCGTGTCAAGTTCTAAATGAAGAACGGAGGTATTATTCTCCGCATTTTGCCTTTCGAATAACGCTAAATTAAATGGTTACGGAAATCGGGCGCTCATTTAATCTTGGCTAGCCTGGGGTTGTTTTAGGTATTTGGAATGCCTACCAAGTGGGACGTTTCGAGGCTTTCGGCCGCGCGAAGAGAAGGTAAATACGTATAATACAGATATACACACCTGTGTATATTTGTACGTACGTATACGAGGGTGTAGGAAATGGTGGTGCAGAGTTATTTAGCAGCTAGGCAAAGGCGTTGTTCTGGCTCGCCTAGTATGTGGGTCGTCGGTGGCTTAGCGAATGGCTAAGCCTCGAGAATCTAACTATTCAACTATACATGTATATATAACGTATATATATATATATATATACGCCTACATCCCTAACCTAACCTAACTGCGAGTAACTCGCTCTTCCTCCGCCAAGCATGATCACGACGCCGCTAACATCCCCTTTATGGAGATGCTGATGCTTCCACATATACATATATACCCGCTACAGACCTAACGCTGCTTTTGCTTCTGCTACTTCGAGCTTCGAGCTTATGCATGAATTATGAACACCAGATGCCCCCGACGAACCTGATTTCTTCCTCACTATAATCCCGAAATTCGAACACGAAAAATCTGCCGTTTTTTTTTTTCTTCTATTTTCTTTGCGACATTTTGCTTTCTTTCATTTATTCACGTTCTTGTTGCAAATTTCATTTTCATTCGAGGGGTGGGTTCTTTTTTTGTTGTCGCCAGTTTTTTGCTGCCCTCCCCTGCCACCACCCTTCTTTTGCACTCCGTGTAGACTTAATTTAAGACGCGGAGGTCTGTGTGTATATATATATATATTCGTATACTTTTTGGTATCTGACTGCAATCTAAAACTTGACTCGTATTTACCCTGTTAGTAGCCTGCAAATATATACGTATATACGTGTTCTGTCGTCGCTTAATTATCTCCTTAATTCTTGAACGTTGTTATCTCACTCTAAATCTGCTTCGCGTACGTATACGTCTACATACATATATCTGTTTGCAAATGAACTAAAACCTCAGCAACACGAATCCTTGGACGAAATTGGGCTAGGGCTAAACGTGTCGGAGATTTTTTAATTTTTTCAATTTTTCAGGTGGATCAATATGGTTGGAAAACTCAGATTGCTCGGCTCAAAAACGCGCCGAAATGCACCCTTAGAAAAAAACTGATTTCTTTCCCTAAAATAGAAAGAATCAAAATATTTCGGTGATAAAAATTGAAATCACACAACAGGCGAAGCTGCGTTTCAATTTCCTATTATTTTCTTAATACTTATGTTACTTTACATAAAATTGAGTGTATGACGGGAGGAAAAAAAAGTACCGGATGAAATCAAGGAGTATGATGTATGGTCGTATTGAAATTTTTCTCATCGTATAACGCGCAACATCTCAAAGTTATAGTTTTTACACAGCACCCATTAGAGTGAGTTATTATTTATAGTTAGTGTTCTGTGACGTTTTGTACGAGAACAGGTTGAAAAAAAAAGGAATGCGAGGCACTCGTTTGTATAATAAATAAGGCAGAAAATAAGAAGGGTATAAAAAATAAAATAAATAGAAAATGAAATAAAACAAGCGATTACGTACACGTGTCCTTGCCGATTAGCATAATAGCTAGGCAATTTTTTTTTTTTTTTTTTTTTGCTATATGAAATAAGCTCTATAAAAATGTAAATATAGTCGAGTTACGTTTCTGGCTGAAAAATTCGAGCCTCTTTTGCTCATTTTTTTTTTTATTTTGTTCGGTTATTTTTTTTTTTTTATTCTGTTGTTTTACCGAAGACTATACGTGCTATATTATAAACGGTATACATGTTAGCTCGAGTCGTAGTCGTTACACCAGATGCTGCTGCAAGCAGCGGGAGCGTCGCGACGCCGACCCCCCAGCGACTGCAAATTCTGGTAAAAACCGTTTCACCTTCTTACTCTCTCTCTTATCATCTTTTTTCTTCTCTCTTCTACTCGCCCGGCGTTTACGGGCAGGCAGGGGAGTGAAAAGCTAAAGACCAAACGTCCGATTTGTAGTCCAGGGATTAGCTAATACTCTAGACAGACTGTAGGGACACCTCTCTCTCTCTCTCTCTCTCCGTCTCATTCTCTCTCGACACTTCAGGAAAAGCTTATCCCTCTACTTAACTTTATTACGAAAGAGATTTGGCAAATCGTTTTTGTAAAACCCTCCTCACTCTCAATTCGCAGTTCATTTATGTAATCACCGACAACTTCCATTCAAGCGCGAAGAACTCTGACACCGGAACTTCATATTATTACATCGGCGTTACCGTTAGAGATGGCCCCGTCCCGTGGATATAATGAAATTCATACGCGTCGAGATTAAGCTCGGGTTGCCCGGTAAATTTTTGGTTTTTTCCGGACCAAGACTTTCTTTCATTTTCTAACGTTCTATTCTCATATATACCTCCAATTTATGTATGCCGCCGAAACAGCGGAATGGAAAAGTGAAAGACCAAAACTAAAACAAAATCAACTTCACCCGGCTTGGCTTATATTCGTATACGTATGTGGCGGTGGTTGTACTGTGACGTAGTCGTTAGCAACTTTCCGCCATTGTTTTCTGCACAGCCGACAAACTGGGGTAATTGCTTCAACTTCTGACCCATCTAGTTACGGTATAACTAGCTATTGTACAAGCCGCAAAATGTTGTACGCTCTCCGCGTTATACCTTACCTAGGAGAGCCGAAATATTCGGCGTTACAGTAATCGCAAATATCACGGTATTACATCATCTCCGTTATTCGTACGTCAATTACAGGTACGTACGTACAAGTGTAACGTAGAATACAGTTTGTCGTGTTCGCGACGCGACGCGATATCTCCGACGAAGAGATTAGCGGAGGGTAAGAGGGGCCGCGGGGGCCGGTGGTTGACTCGAAACCGTATAAATGAATTCGTTACATCCGCGAGTTAACGAGGTGCGAATAGCAAATGAGAGATTGCACGAATCGGTTTGATTTTTCGTCCCGGCAATTCAGGCGGCGGGCGAGCGGAGGGAGGAAAAGCGGACGCGCCGTCCGACTCTGTCCCGCCATCGTTTCGGAGCCCAGGGCACTTGATTTACGCACATTTTGCATCCACTTTCGGGGAGGCAGGGGGGCGGGGGCCGGGTTTCGTTTGAGCGTTGAAGATTACGTTGAATATTATTTCGTTGAAATAATGAAAGGGAGACGGGGGCTTTTAACCTCTTTGATATACACCGAATTCAACGTGGAACATCGCGCAAGAGGAATTTGCCTCCTTCGCTCCATCCCCTCTTTTCTTTCTCTCGGTTTTTTTTGTTTTTTCTTTTTTTTTCTACAACCGTATACATTTGTACGTACAAGTATACGCACACCTACAACAATATATCTCTTTTCTACCCCGGGCACAAATACCTTCGCCACTTATAACGCTGACGCCTTGATAATAGCATCGTGCACTCTCGGCCGACCCCGTATTCCATCCTCTTCTCTTCTTTTTTACTCCACCCTCACCACCCACCGCCATTTTAGTTCATCCACTACCCCTCTTTAGATTTAATTAACGCGGTACGAGCTTCATCGAGTTATGTTAAGGCACGTCCTCGCTAGTAATCTTTGTATTACGACGTTCAAAAGCATCCTAGGCCACGAGAGTTCGCCTGATATAATACTCGCCTATAATATCTCTCAAACAGAACCCTCCTCTAATACCGCGAATGACGAACAACAAACAGTTTTCCGATCGTCAGCCCGCGTTGCAGATTGGAAATGTAAAAGGACGGAAAAAAATTTCTCTCCAAAAATACCATCGTCAGTTGTTTAGGAATTTGTTGTAGACTGCTACGCTAGATAATTAGTCTACATTTTTCAACTAGAGCGTTTACGTCTGAAAGGAAAGAGAACAAATAAACGAAGGAATAAAATACTCCGCGCTTTTTTTTTTATCTTCTGTCAGGTTTTCACGAAGCCTCTACATCTACTTGCAATTTGGGTATAATACATTATCGAGGGAGAGTAAAGCCAGCTAGCTAGTTCTCGTTTATTTGAGTTGAGTTGAAAAGTGTGCGGGGAAAAAGAGGGTGAAAAACTAGAGGAAAAAAAAAAAAGCAGTAAGCAGCAAAAAGTGTAATATTGTAAATCCCCTCTGGAAATGTTGGTATTTCTAATATTAGTAGGTACAGTCATTTCGTAAACGAGTCACGTTATCTAGTCAGGCATTAGGAGAAATTGCGGAATTTGTTTTCTTCTCTCGTTTTTTTTTTTTTTTTTCTTTTCTCCCATCACTTTTTCCTTTGGAGCTACCGTAAACTAGTCTAAGAGCTGTTGAATGTGGAATCCGACGAATTGAAACGAATTTATTTCATGGACGATTTTTGTTCCGCTAAAAGCTCACGTACGACGGCAGCAAACTGCAGTGGTATGAGTAAGGGTGATCTTCTAATTCGTATACTTCATGAAGATAACACTTCCTGTCAATTTTCGCTCTTTTATTTCAAACTGTTTTCATTGTTTTCTGTATGGGTTAGGAGCAACTGCGAAGAAGAAGATAATATCTTCTTCCATTGTTCTACAACCGAGGTTGATCGTCAGGTTAATACGTATACCTACTCACGTGATATTTTAGCCTTTTAGAAGGGGCTTTTATAGCTATGTATCGACATAGTATAGTACAGTGTATCGTGAGAAGGATCGAAAGGATGGCTACACACTTGCAAAGGAAAAAACCCAGCCTAAATACATACACGTATACCTATATCCTATACGCTCAGATTTCCTTCTCCGTTAAGTCGAATCAATTGGAAAAGTTTCTCCCTTCGTTTAGGCCACCCACACTCCACAACAGAGCGCATAATAACTTAGCTTTCTTTAGCTCCTTACAACCCTCGACTTTTCGCATTGAAACGATCATGACATCGGGAAAATTAGAGAGTACAGGAAAGGAAAAAGAAACTCCAAATACACCAACGACGGAGTATCCTTAGATCATGAAACTCATAGAGAATACGTGTAATTTGGAAAACGATTGTATTTTTGAAAAAAGTAAATGACGTAAAAAATTCAATCTTCTCTATCACATGGTACATTTGAAAGATATACGATTACGATCTGTAGCGAAAAAAACAAGTCTACAAACATCTGCAAAAATCGAACTTGAAAAACTTTTCAAAAAAGTATTTTCATCGAGTTTTTTTCATTCATCTGATCCACAGACGTGGAAAGCGTTTTTTATTTTCTATTGCACGGTTTTTTTTTTTTGTTTTCTATTTTATGCGACACGCGAGGGAGATGAAATTTTTATGTTACGATTACAGAACTTTCGAAGGGGATGTTTTTTCTTCGGAGTAATTCTATTCGTCTTTTTTTTTTTTTTATTCCATTCGGTACCAACTCTGTCTGGACGTATATAAACCGAACGGTATTAATTACCTGTATACGCATCGATTGCGAATTAATTAAACTGCTGTATAAGTTGGAGATCTATTGGGGGAGAAGGGAGATTAAAAAAAAGAAACTTTGATCGTTTCGATCATTTCATCTTTCTTTTAATGGCCGAGCTATATTTTAAATTATACGCCGACTGAAGAACTCGCCAGCTATATTATATGTAAAACTATTACCCGATAAAGAGAAGCGTAATAAAATCTTTAAAGCGATTAAAATATTATGATAATGTAATATCCATTCTTAATACCTCTGCAGAATATTTTTGACGGTGATCGATTAAAAGATTTTTGTTTTAATAGAATTTTAATGCAGCCGATAATCAGATGAAAAATGCTCAACTCTATACAGATGAATTTTACGTATTATCATTAATGTCTGATAATTCAGCTGTACGATATCATTTACATACCTTTATAACCGGAACCTCCATCCGCAGTATTTGCAGTATAGAACACCAACCGGCTAAGAACTTGGTAAAACATTGAGGAAAAACTGAAAGGAAATTCTACTGGAATAGGATATGCACAGGGATGTCTCGTCAAAGACCCGTTCGAATACCTCGGATACGCTATACGGTATTACCGCGAAAAGTTTCGTACCAAAGTCTTACGGATTCGAAAAGAACATGAGATATTCGTTTTGTCACAAATATCGCCACCTCCGGAAAATTTCGAAAGGGCGTTAATTTTTTTTTTTATTCTCTTTCCAGTCGCAACCAACTTTTTCCGTAAGATAAAAAGCGTAGCTGTATTTGAAATAATTCGTCCGAAAATTTATATTCTTAGGTAAAAAATTCTCGTCGTCAGTTTCTGAATTTTAGTCAATCGTTCGCCATAACCTGTTACGCTCACTTGCAAGATTCGACGTTCAATTTCAGCAAAACTTCTCATTTCCGAGACATTCAATTGGGTCTTTTGGAACGAGCCACCCTGAATATGGTGTCTGACATAATCATAATAATCAGACGCGGGTAACGGATCATTTATTAAAGCAAAACTTTATTATAGCAATAGTGAACAATGGATAACTATTAAAGATTTTTTTTTCAACATGGTTGGTTTTTTTCTCATCATTATCATTATCATTATCATTATCATTATCGTTATTATTAGATTCTTTTGTTTTCTTCATCTTAGTTTTGTTTTTTGATAAAAATAGCGATTGAATGTTTAGGTTTAGGTATACAGTATAGGTGAATATCTAAAAAGAATTATCTTACGCCGTTCGTAATTGTTCTTTCCTTGGTTTCTTTTTTTTCACTTTTTCATCTCATGAATTATTTTGTCAACTTATACGATACGTACCCAAGTATATTTGTATAGGTGTTTCATTTTCGCCAATGTATCATGTGAGTAATTTTAATGGTAATCGTACGATACAATTTTCGGCTGATGTTATCCTGTTTTATTCTTTGTTCGTCCTCTTCGTCGCCCGCGTGTTCGATTTGTTAATCTTAATTATAATAATGAACGTGTGTCTTTCTGTGGGAAGTGTAGTTTTTTCTCTCACGTTTTTTCGAGTATTTGTAACGAATTATAATAAATCAGATTTGCGTAATGTCAGAGTAAAAAAAACGATGAGTTTCAAAGGAACGATAATTCGATTATTTCAGTTGATGGCGTTCGAGGTTGTGATCACATTTATATAAATCTTGATAACAATAATGCTAATAACAATATTAATAATAATATGTAGGGTGCATGATTTTTCAATGATTATCAATAATAATTAGAACCTATACAGATTATATATAGCGTACTGATTTCAGATAAACTAAAAATACGATGTAAAAGTCACGTTTAAAATGGATATCCCAATCAAAAGTAGAAGAGATAAAATTCACAAAAAAAAAAAACTCAAAAAGAAGGTAGTATATATTTCTTTTTTCATTGTTTTTTTTTTCTTTCTTTCTTTTTCTTTTTGTAAAACTAATATACAGTCATTGGCTATTCCTAATGATATTCAATAGTAAGTCGTTATTAGCTATTTCTTATCGCATCAATAATATAATAATATATATGATCAATATTATTATTTTATGTATAGGGATTTCAAGGAGTGACCACCATTAGTATTATTCATTATTCATATATATAGATTTATACCAAATGATTGTATCATTCATATTGTTGTTATTACCATTACGATTATTATCATTAACCATTTTCGTTAATGATAATAACAATAATCATTATTATACAATTAACACTGCATGTAAGTATGATCAATTCGGTATAATATGTCCTAAAATGTGTCTCGGTATATTTTTTCTGATCTCTCTTCAATTTCATTTTTATTCTGATCAAATTAAATCTATCGGTGTTACTGAAAATATAAATATTACAAGATTGTTATTAGAGTTCTAGTTTTTTTTGACGGCTGTTAATTAAAATTATATTTTACTTGAACTGATCACTTATTTGTATTTTCCGTAACGCCAAATAAAATATCTTCTACTAGGATATCTTTTCATTTGTGTCTTTTTATTTCGTTTCCGGTATGACGATCGATCAGACCAAATCGTGTCAATATGTATTATTTAATAATGATAATTTTCTCTTTTCTCTCTCATCTCCTATTGATCGTTAAATATTGAATCGGTATCTTAAAAATTCTATATTATATAATAAGTCTAACAACTTCAGTTTTCATTTTTTTTTTTTTTCAAGATTGCTTTCCGTAATCACGACTTCCGACTTTTCGAATAAGAAGACTCTCTGTCAGCTGACGTGTGTCGAAGGGTAAACCTATCATTAAGTATCGTTATATTATTCCATATCATTTTTTTATTTTTTTTTTTCTCTCCTCACGTTCTATTACAAATCGTTGAGTTCGTTCATTGATTTATTTCATTTTCTCTTGTCCGCTTCGTTCTGCTGTGTTTATGTATAATAGTTAGCATAATTTATATGAATTATTGATTCTCTTACACCATGATCCTTTATTATTATTATTATTTTTATTATTGTTATTGTTATTATTATCATTAGCATCATATTATTTTTAATAATATTATCATTGAAATTACACTAAAATTATATTCAATCGTAATACTAATCAATACTTGTGTTCATTTTTTATTACTTCTTGATTATTTCGAATTATTTTACTTTTATTTTCATATTTTTCATTCATTTATTATTATTCTTATTATTATTCTTATTTTTTTTTCTTGAAGCTCATATATACCTATAAAATATTACTATAATATGTATAATGAAATCACATGATGATCAAATAATAATAATAATAGTATTTGTATCGTTAAGTCATCGATAATCATTATTTCATGCGAATGATCATTGTGGCTATTATTATTATACAATTTAATTATTTTCCCATGTCTGCATAGTTTATTACGTGTAGAATGCATCGCACGTATTCTGTTCCATTTGTTTGGTTTTTTTTTTTCTAATTCTTTGTTCTTATATATTTTTTCCGACCAATTATTTTTCCATGGATGTGACTACCATTGAAATGTATATTAAAGTATAGCTACAGTTATGCGGGATACAAAAGTAATCGGTTCCATAATTTAGATCCAGAATTCATTTATATATATGTGTATTTTACAATAGGTGTCATAAATTTATCATTAATAATATTATTACGTTAATTGTTATTACTAAACTTGACTAAACTTCAAAAGGTTTCATTCAATCATGTTTAGTATTTTTTATAATTGCAAAAATCAATACTATCAACAACAGAGTCATCGATTAATTTTTCTATTGTTTCAACATTTCCATTTTTTTTTTCTGTTTCTTCCTTGTATTCGAAACAAAAGATAAGGAGAGAATATTAATGACTTTGTACAGAAATGATAACATTGATAATGACAATAATAATAGTAATTGTTGTAATACTGATAACAGCAACAATACCAACCGAAAAACTTACTTGTGGGATTCGATGTTGCCCGTAAGTAATCGTCGTTGCTACATCGCTATGTTTGTTACTCATTATCATTATTATTGAAAGTGTAATGGGCAGTAAATAGAATAATATAAAAAAAAGAGAGACGGACGTTGAAATCAAATGCATCAATGAAAGTAGGAATATATAAAAAAATACTGTACCTATATTAAAAATTTATATAATTATTTACAAACTAATAAAAAAGGCAAGAATTACGAATAGTGTAATATTCACTTCGGGTAAACCGGAATATTCTGAAGAGAAAGGTGGAGTCCTTTCACATTATCATTCATACTACGAAAAAAAAAAAATCATCATTCTTCGCTAAACTGCAGAGCCAAAGCTGAAAGCCTGTTCTTTGTCACCATTACTTTACTCCAAAGTTTTTTTTTTTTTTCTGTATTACTTCAAATATCTTTCGGCCAGTTGGTTCCTTCATTTATTCTCTCGACTTTTACTTTTCTCTCCCTGTTTCTAAATACTTGAACTGGTAAATCAGACGCTTTCATGATTCGCACGTACATTAATCATACATATACAGGTGAAATGCATTTAAGTTGATAACATTCTAAGTAAGACATTTATGATTGTTTTCAGCCATGTGCGAGAGCAATAATAATAAATATTATCAATAATATTATCAATTAATTATTACATTCAACAAACTGGTGCGCTATCATTTTTTATTTCACTTGTTTATCTGTTCATTATTTTCATTTTTTTTTTCTCTCTCTCTCTCTTTTGTCATTATTGAATAAATTATACAATTATATTATCATGTATGTACTCCCGCACTTCTAAACACCGCAATATTATTGGGCATAATATGTTACGTGTTCTATTATTGGGCATAATATGTAACGTGTTATACGCATACGCATACGCATATGCGTATCATTATTATTATTATTATTGTTATCATTATTAATAATATTTTAATCATTATTTATTACTTTTTTCTTTTAACGCGGAAAATCGTACACCAGCAGCTTTCAATACATATTTATATCACAGGTCTATAAGAAAACATACTCACTTTACATACATACGCATGTATATAGGTATGTAGGTATTTTATTAGCGATGTTATCTGAATTGGGCCTGCATACGCACTTGAAAAAAATCCTACCTTTTTACTCCCTCGCCATCAGATTTCTGAAATTTGTTAAAAACCAATTGCAAAATATTTTGATGGAAGGATTACAACGTAGCCCGACGAAAGTTAAAATTTCTATTTCAAAAGAGTTTGGTCTGACAATGAATGAAAAATGAGACTAATTGTGAAAGATGAATTATAAAATAGAAAGGAAGTTATCGTGGTGTCAAAATACCAAAGAACGTAATAAAATCATTCGATTTTTGGCATCGCGATTGAAAATTCTATTCACAGAATATGATTTATAATTAGATTAGACCCAGACCTATCATTATACATGTACACCACCTCGTTATTTATTCAATTATTTATCCATTCATTTATTTATTCGTCATTTATACCTATATACGTATATCGACACGCTTATTTACAGCAAGCGATTGTAAAAGAAATCATTATTTTTCTCATTCTTGTCGGAATTATTTCATTAATATTATTATTATTATTATTACTATTTTCATTAATATTATTAATATTGTTATTATTAGTATTATCATGATCGTCGATTTATTATTATACAATATAGCAGCCCTAGAGGAAACTGCAGCGACCATGTCATATCGACGTATGTACTATGTAATAATAGTCGCTACTGTGCAGCCAAAAATTGTATTAGTATTAGTATTGTTATTATTATTATTATTTGTATCGTAATGTACAGTCGTGATTTGTTTGTGTTGGGTATTTCATGATTTCATGATTGTTGTTTTTGTTTTCATCAATTTTTCTTTTTTTCAGCTTTAAAATCCTTGCCAAACGCCGACGATGGTTCAGTTTTATAAAATAATAATAACAATCGATGCGATTTCCGTAAGTTTTATGCATAGATATTCTACGTGAGTAGATGTAGACACATCAGTAAACGGTAATCTGATATCGCACTTGTGCACTTTTTGCTCACCGTTTCGAATATGTATAGAATTTCTATTTCGCGAGAATCGTCATCTGATTTATTTGTCTCCATTTTGAAGGTAAATCATCAATACGATTAGTATTATTAATTTTATTCCTATTATTCTTGTTACTTTTAATAATAATTATTATTGAGAATTAATTGTTTTGTTCTTTACCGTGAAAATCTGCAGCAGAAAGCGAAGATCGGATACTCGAATCAAAGATTCATCAGACCAGAGAAGAACCGTACACCTCGTTCGTGTGAACGTTCTGATTGCTGTCGTTTTGCCTTGACGCGCATTGCTGAAACATGAATAAAAAAACAAACAAATGTGAACGATTAGAATTGTTGAGAAATAACGCAGAGGACGAAGAAACTTCGAAGGAGATTCCCAATTCCATGGAAGCTCGCCACCGATGAAATATTCTAGACTAATATGTCGAACTGTAGTGACAGTATAGGAATTTGAATGGTGAAGTTTGTTAATTTGAATGAAACTCACCGCTTGTTTTCTCTCCCAACTCTTCATGGCCGATTTGTATTTTTCAAATTCGTGACACCAATCGGAGTATATTTTTTGATAATCGTTCGATTTTGCCGGGGCCGAACATCTGTGAGCGTCGACGGTGATGTTGTACGAGCATAACAAAGCTCCGCCAAGCCAACAGTCGTACCTCCCGGCATCTTGTTCGTTAACTCCAACGATAACAAGCCCCTTTTCCGATGTCTCGATGAATTTATCGCCACCGGCACCGTACTTGTAAACTATTTGATACCTTCCTTTTTCTTTACTGTAGTGGTACCACCGCACTTCCTGATTTGCCAGCACTTCGGGCATCCTAACGAAACATCCTAAATGCACCGACTGACCCCAAGTCACTACCAATTTTCTTTTACCAACACTACTGTCGCACACGTCCGCCGTACTGTTGGAAACGTCTTGAAGAAGACTGAAAATTGAATAACGTCCAAAATTATGATAAGCCTCTTTTGGTTTCTGACTTTTTTTGTTTCATCCGTCGGTTCGTTATTTCCAACATACCCAGGTTCGTAGGGCTTGCAAGTGTTCGTGTCCTTGTCCCAACCACAGTAAGGATCGTGAACACATCTCAAACAGTTGTCGTAACGTCTCGAACACATTACCAAGTCTATTTGTTTTATCCTATGATCCGATGCAACGTAAAGAGCTTTGTGCTCTTTGGATATCTCCATTGCTTGAATCGACTCGCCCGGAGTTACGTCGAAAACGTCCAACAGGATCGATTGCGATTCTCCATTACCGTCGAGCCACTGGACAACCTTGTGAACTCTTCCGTCACCTTGAAAGAATTTAATAACATCAAGTAGGACGGGATCGAGAATGTTCGCTGGAAATTCAAAGACGAAGTTAACGAAAGACACTCACTGGAACCCGCGTAGTAGACGGTGTAATCGAGATCCATTCCGACGAAATCGATTCTCAATTTATCAACTACGAGTCTGGTTAACATGATGTCCCGTTTGTAGAAAACTGGTTTCTCATTTTCGTGCGAAATAGCGGAATCCATGAGCGGATGCGACCTGATAAAATTGAGTACAGTGTCCGGCAGTGTTTCGGTATCATTCACGCATTGTCCTGGTCTTGGTTCAGGTACTTTGTTGGACAAAACTGGAAGCCAGGCGCTACTACTCGTGGCTTGTTCTTTGAATTTGCCACGAAAAGCTTCCTGAACAGCGTCAACGTGAAACGAACAAATGGCCGAGCCCATCAGACCGTTCGTCGACGTTGTAAATGTACCGTAAAAATGTGTGTCGTCGCCAGGAACTTTGTAAATACTTTCTGCAAGGTGAATTGGCGATAAGTTGGAGTCTCGTAAAAATCAGGCGAAACTACTTTACGCGAAACCAATAATTGATATCACTTACGTATTTCATTAAAGTAAAAAGGAAACTCTCCAGGGATGGAGCAGTTCAGTCTGGCTTTCAGATAGGTCGCCCAATTTTGGGCCAGTATATTTTTTCCTCCGGTGTCCCGTTTGCACACTCTAGCTACTCGCGAGTAAACGCTTTTGCCACAATTTATATACTCGACCGCCGTTTCGCGGAAGAAGAAAAATACGTGACTTCCTATGTCGAAGGAACCCACAAAATTTGGTTCTGAAAAAGGGAACAACAAAAACGACAAAGTTAAGGATCGAATTTCAACCACCACATGTCTCGACGATTCTCACAATCAACATTTTTTTTACCCTGTGGTAAAAAGTTCATTCATTCGTCGTTTTTTCGTCGGGTTTTCAAGTGGCACGGGGCAGTACAGAGTCGTGCGCACAATATCTGCACAGGTATAGAGGAGGGCAAACTCGGTCACGAACAATCAACAACTGCATGCTGTACAATTAAGCTCTTTCGCATGGCACACGTGATATCCGGTTTGTGTCATGTAAGTTGGTTGTGCGAGTAAATGGAATGGGATTACTTCCCAAGTGCAATAATAATCCGGAGACTCGACTCGATCGTGAGTGGAATTTGTAAAATTTCCCACAACGTTCCATCGATAGAACAAAAAGCGAGTGAGGGAGGTGGTACTCGGAGCAGATTGTTTAAAATATTTTATAGGGTATTTTTCTGTTTCTGCTTATCGCTGACGACGAGGTCGAGTGGCTCGTGTTATGGTATTTTTGGTATATTGAACTTTCGGTAAACAAAAATGGGAATGTCGTATATATATCTAGGTACATAAAGTTTCTCCGAATAAGGTCGTCGTTACTTCCGAACAGCAGCCCTTAAGCGTTTGACTGTATACATCACAACTTCTTCCTCGATATACTTTCCCCGGATTATTTATTTTTTTATTATTTTTCATCTCGCGGAAACTATACTGCTGCTTATGATGCACCCACAAATATAGCCCAAAGTCCGGGCTATCCGATCGACGGACGGCGTTTTAACGGAATTCGATCATAAAATTGAGCTCGCAATTTATTGAGTTGGCAGTTTTTAGAATATTAATTTATCGAGCACTGTTCTACGTGTGCGACGGAAAAAATCGTTCGATGTTCGAACGTGGCTGAAAGTTCGAGTTTTTGAAACTGATCGATTCTTTTTTTTCGCCCACCGTGTGAATATAATGGAGACAAATAATACTAAGGGAGGTTTTAATCTCCATAACGGTTGAACAGTTAAACCGATATTGTCTCAGTTTAGAACGGGAGTTTATGCATTAGGAGGCGTCGGTGATTCCGGCATTACGGAGCTTTCGCGATTGTTTTCCCATAGAACCGAGATGGAGAAAATCTGAGAACGAAATTCGCGGCTTGATATAACCGAGCGACTTATTGGAAAACGTAAATCGACGCACAGGGTGACCCAAAAAAATTCAGTCAATTTCAAAACGTACGGACGACGTGCGACGAGGAATTCTCCACGTAATTGGCGCGATCATTTTCTGATCACGACGTTTTGCCCGACGAGGTTTTACTACGATTATCGCGATTCATTTTGAAATTGGACATTGTTTTTTTTGGTTTTTTCGGGTCACCCTGTATACATTTCTATTTCACGCGGATGGCAAAGTATATATCTCTACTTCTCCACCGTATCTCTTCTCAATTTTGAAAGAGAGATAATTTAATTATAGAATGGAAAAGTTCACCCTCCACGTTTCGACTCACGGATCTTCACTACCGCTCGAAAGATTCCTTTCAAAATTAATCAGATGTCACGCACTTATTCCGCCCTCCGCCGAATAGACGACGAGACGAATGCGAAACGAAACCACCAGCCCCCCGGATATCACCTTTATTTCGATCCGCAAGCTTTAAGCCAAGAATTCTTTGAAATATATCAAACCCCAACCCCAACCTCTCTCATCTCTATAGTATATATATATTATCATACCAGAAATGCCGAACCGTGAAAATTCAATTCCCGAAGCCTCTTTTCAATTTTTATTTCCAACAATTTTATTTACGTTCTCATAATTGAACGATCTTTAATACCGTATCAATATTTCTCTTCTCGGACTAACAAAGAGTCACGGAGCGAAAAAATAAAACCTTCCAAATTTCACGAGGATCTTATTCACGGTACATATATACTCGTCAACTGGTTATCCAGCGGTTGCAGTCCCCGGTCGCCACCTTTTCCTTCTTCTCTATTTCTCTAATTTTCCATCCCCGTTTAGGACAGGGATAGCGTATCAGTCTTCATTGAATGTACTTTACAAACGTGACGACGGGGACGCGAACTCATCCATCTTTCTCCCTTTCTTTCTCCTCTCTCAGCTTCTCACTTTCGCCGAGGTAGTGTATTTAATCAACGCTTTCGCTAATAGACAAACTCAATATAGAATGGGCCCGTGATGTTTAACACGAGAGCATCATCGCTGGTATGTATATTTGTGTACGTAACTTATATATACATATATCCATACGTATAAATATACGTGTACGTGTACATATATACATTTTAGGGAAGTGTCAGGTACTACAAGGATAGTATTCAGGATCTCTGTGCCGAGGGAGGAGAGTAGTCTGGGCTTTAAATTAAACGCCCAAACAAATAGCTAATCATGGGGGTCCCGGTGCGCGTATTTTCAGGAGGGTTGGGTTGCCAACCCGCCTCGTTCCACGGTTCTCTTCCTTCCCCTCCCTTCCCTTCCCTTCCCTTCCTGCTTTTTGCTCCTTCGGGAAAGCGTTGCAGGGATACTGTACACACGTATAATACACTTGAAATGGAAAGCCGGGAACTTTAACCGAACGTTTCCGAGAGTATAAGGACCTTTAAATTATTCGACACATCGTCCATTGAGGAAGTGAAGCGTCTCCTTTTCAGGATGATTTTCATCCGGATCGAAAGATAGCTTTTTTTCGCGCAGCGCGAATAAGGCGCGGGTACTGAAACCTTTCGTGAGTTTCGGAATAGATTTCGCGTATAACCAATTGATTCGAAATTCGACGAAATCTCTACTCTGTTACGGAAAAGCTCCCATTTTTCCCCAAGCTCTTCGCATTACCTCTCTCTTCGAGAGGGGGAGGGGGGGGAGGGGAGGGGGGAAGAAAATAAAAAAAGTGGCGGGGAGAAGAAAGGAAAACAAACCGGTCGCCCACCGCGACAAATTACAGGGTACGGGTTGACGCCATAAAAGTATAAAGCTTTAAAGTCTAAACGAACATCAGAGGAGGGTGGAGAGGCGGTGACTTTGAAGCACATCACCGTCACCCTGCAGTAACAGCGGCAGCGGCGTTAGGTGGGTATAAGCAGTAGCTCTCGTTTCTTCTTCGATAAAGGGAAAATGAGGCCACCGCGCTCAAGGGGGGTGGAAAATAAAAAAAGGAAATTTGGAGAAAAAAAAAATAAAATAAAATAAAAAATAAAAGAAAGAAAGAAAGTGGATGAGGAGAATCCGGCACCGCGATGTAATAAAATAACACCCTTCCGCTTTCTCTTACCCGTATAGATCAGAATTTTGGGAGTTTCGATGAGTCGGAACTATTCAGAGTAAATTCCTTGAGGGTAAACGATTCGTCAGGATTTAATTAAACCGGTTGCCGGTAGCAATTTGAGTTTACAGGTTTAACATCAATATACTATACCTATACACGTATATATATAGGAAAGCGTGTAACGGTTACTTACTATCCAGCCATTTGGAGTCGTATTTAAGGGTCCGTTTGAAACTGAATTCCTTTCTACCGGTAGTAAGATTGTACAGGTCCGTCCTGAAGATGACCGTATCCGCTTTAGTGAACTCGGCATTTGTACCGGAATACAAAGCCGGAAGTTCACCGGGATTTCCCTTCTCGACCCAAACCGCCGTAGAATTATCGGCGGGGTCGTAAGGGCATTTCGCTATGCCCATTCCAACACCTGGAACGAACTCGTGACGCGGGAGGTGCGTCAAATTACTCTGAAAAAAAATTCAACCAAAACAGACGTCAAATTCAGGTACACGGAATACGTAATTTCAATCACATATTTCATCCCCGTTTCAACGTTCCTTCGTTATGAACTTAAATTTACGATAAGAAATGTAGGTCGTAGAGGTCAGTATTTGGCAGGAGATCCTTGAAATTGGCGTATACCTAGCCATAAATTTTGACCGGGATAAGATGGCTGTAAGATGGGTCCTTCAGGATGAATGCTCGGTATAATATAATACTGTATAGCCGTAGACCGTAAATTGAGCCGGGATCTTTTGACTCCGGCTATTATATGACGTAATGACGTGAAATTTGCCTAAGAAGATTACGTAAGACGTAGGTAAGGTAGGTATTAAGATACTAGCATCCCTATTATATAGTGCTCTTCGCGATATACGCTTTTTACCGTGGCTGTATTAAGGAGGAGAAGAAAGAAAAAAAAAAAAAAAAAAAAAAACTAAAAGAATATCAGAAAATAAAAATAAAGAGCGCCCATACTACTGCACTCCGGAGGATAATAATCCTTGAGATTGCGCATGCAACGTGTACCTAATTTTTTTTTTGTTAGCTTCTGTACCCCCGAAAAATTTATGGTCGTATTTGAAAAGAAAGACCATCTCCCTGAGGATGATGAAAAGATTCCGGTGTATTCAAGAGGCGAATAATATGTTCGCAAGAATTGCGTACGAGAATCAAGGATTTAAAATAAAAAAGAAAAAAAAAAAAAAAAAACAGCGTTCTATACTCACGTAAATCACCCAATCCTTGGGTGAGTGCGCGTTGGTGCCGCACATGTACAGTCGATTTCCCTCTCCCATAGGTTGTATGACTCGTATGTGATTTCGGCAATCGAAATGCTGAAACAAACGTATTACATTTTTCAAACCCGCTGTGGACGGACGAATTGAGAGTTCGAGCTTTCGTCCTTTTTTTTCTGAGTCGCAATTTTTTATTATCTCCTTTCGTTTTGGACTCCAGGTGAAAACGGTTGAAATTTTTCGCGAGTATTCGCGGCCGCTTTTTCAATTTCGAAAAAGAATTGAACGTAAATTTTGCGGATATATATGTACATATATGTACCTATATAATTTCGCGTTATATTGGTTACGCCCTGTGAATTTTATCGTCCCGAAAATATCCGGTTTGCACCTGAGCGTAGGTTCGTCCCGCTATAGCCTGAGCTTACAAAATCGTGCGATGTACACACGTGAACAACACGTTTTACCGTACGCGATATCGTAAATTGGTGCACACGTACGCGTGTTTCACAAATAACGGAACGCAAATCAATTGAAGTTAAATTGTGACAACGAAAAAAAAATATTTGCAAACATATGCGTTATCCGAATGTAGATTTATACGAAATATATGTATTTCATGTAGACCGACACATGCATTGTGTGTGATACGTGTACGTTTTGATCGCACCTGCGGATTTTACGTTTCTGGGTACGAATTCGAACCAAATTACCTAATCGGTTTTTTTGTGGAAAACAAAAAATTTCGTCGCCCCTAGATTTTCATTTGATCTGCCTAGCGTCGCTCTTTTTTTTTGATATTTAATAAATATACTCACCTCTGATTTTCCTTTCGAAACACAGTTAGCCACGTTGCTGGGTTCAAGGTTGAGAGCATCTCTCTGTAATAGAAAATCAACGAATTTCCAATTAGTGAAAAGCTGCTTGAATAACGGGACATTATATTATTTCGAGTCAAGATCAAACGACGGAATTATCAACCACCTAATGACCTCTCTGAAAAAAAAAAGTAAAGGATGAACATTTCAAGATCACGCTTCGTTGCGAATTTGGTAGAACGAGGTAAAAGCGTTTCTCAAAACTCAAAAATTGTTTTTTGAGAACACTGCTAATTTTTGTCCAAGGTTGCCTATATAGCGGAGCGGTAAGACGGTATTTTGTTCACTTTGTTTCATTTTTTTTTATTTTGGAGACTAAGAAGTACATCCGACATATTTTTCCCAACTTGAAGAGTCCTCCGAAGCTTCCCTTCCTCTTCGCGAGGTTTTTCACCCAACAAGAGGAGCCCTGAAGGTGCGAGTAGGTAGCTTCTCAAGGTTCTGCTTCTGGTTGTCGTCATCAGGACCGTTTTTCCTGTCTGCTTCGAACGTCTCGGTAAAGATGACGCGAAAAATGAGGTCAACCATTGCCGAAATTCGTATTATCATTTTCCCTATTTGATTTTTCCAATTTTTAAAACTGACTTTTCTCAATTCCGATAATCAAAATTTTGGAAAACAGTTTTTCACGCAATTGTATGGTTTTGAAAAAACTATTCACAAGTCCCTTTCAGCACCGTTGAAACGGCGTTCGAACACATTTTTTTTCAATACATACATTGAATTCCCGTGGAGGAAAAATTTAGTTAAAAATTTTTGGAGCTAAAAGCGACTCGCGGATACGGACCATCGTCTTCCACTTCATTTTCATCCACTCAATTTTCGCGGAGCTTTATTTGTTTCTCAACAAGTAGGTATCACGGCGTACCGACGAGAGCTTTCGGTGTAAAAAATTTTCGTCATAATTATCGTAGGCGTGTCAGACCAAATGTGGTAATAGCTTACTTCACTCCGCCATAGAGACTTCATAGATGCATTGCGGTGAAAAGTTCAGGTTAAAAAGAGGTATGTACGTTAGATATATGTACGTATTATGTATATGTATATATATATATATATGTATAATATAGAGCGCATATACAGCGCGGTGCATGTTCCGTTTTATCTTCTTCTGTAATAATTAAGTTCGACGTGGCGTAGCGTAATACCTGCCAACGGTGCTTATCATGGAGGTCGAGTGCATACTAGAAAGTAGCGCAACCCCTTCTCGCGATTCAGTAGAGACCTACCCAACCCGACCCAAGCTCACCTAACCTTTTTCGCACCCCAGCTATACCTGTACTATATCGTCACCTACCTGCACTCGAGCAACCTCCGACACCCACTTCATATTCCGCACACGCCAGTCACCCATCCTTTAGTCCGCAATGCGCACATATACACATATAACGTAGCGGGAGGGTTGAAAAAAAGTGCAGAAATTTTCGATTTTCGTCGATCGGAAAAATTTTAGCTTTCAACCTAGCTAGGATAATACGATTTCCTAAATCGACATCTCTCTGAAAATGACATCGAGGTTCGTTTGTGTCTTTTCGAAAAAAATTAAATTAGTATATTATGTATAACGATATTTTTCATCGAGGAAATTTTCAAAAGAATGCGATGAATTTGTCTTCAATCAATAACTGCTTTTCATTTGTAGAACCGTATTGGAAAAAACAAAAATTAGAAATAAAGGCGAACCATCGATGGTAGACCCTGTAGAGGAGAAGAGTCGAGAATAAAGAAGTGAAAATAAAATGAGGTGTACGCGATATCGAGGAAAATTTCTTTCCTAATTCTTATCTCCAGTTTCAGGAATACGTACAATAACCCCTGATGTTTCCCCGTGTCATCATCATCACCTCTAGGAGCTTAATCGAGCCCGGCATCTCTTCGCTTCGAGGCTTCGCCGCGGAGAGTTGAATAGAGATGTCTCGGATCCGCGAAAGGTGACGTAGACGTGGGTTGGGGGTGGCAGAAAGTAAGGGAAGGATGAAATGGGTTGAGAAAGGTGCACCAGTCGAGAGTAGAGAGAATATATATACATATATATGCGCAGACATATAGAGACACAGACACGTACACGTGTAGAGCGACATACAAGTGTACGCGTGTATACGTATACGGTTGTACACAAAGAACTTTGAGGGGCGAGGGGGGGAATATCACGGACGAAGCTCATTGCAAGCTCCTCTCCGGTGATTACACATTGAAACTAACCTGCTGCAGGAACCAAGCCCTATAGCGTAATCAGCGCACTTTTTTCTCACGTCATACGCGATGTCTCAGGTACCCTTGTGTACGTGTATGCTGCGCTCTCCAGCATCCGCATGGTCGTTATACATGACGTACCTACGTACGTACATCTATGTACGCGGCTACACACGTACGTATTACTTTTATTATTATTATCATCGTCATCGTCATTATTTTTTCGCCATCGTACAAAAGTGTAAAAATTAATAAAAAATTAAAAAAAAAGTTCTTCGTTCACGCGTCCGCGTACGTTTCAAGCTTTCAATCTTATTGTCAGCTCTGTTCGACGACGAGGATTTTTTTTTTTTTTTTTCAACTACACGTTGTATCGACGTATCGAATCCGAATGACAGATCTGCATCTTGCGAATATTCAAAAACTATAACGCGTAAGAATGGAAATGAAAAAATTTTGTCTCCTCGATAGGGGCGTTTCGTACCAATTGTGTCCTGAATATTTCGGGATCAGTTGTAGGACATTCTACCGGAGAGGAGGAGGAGGAGAGCGGGAGGGAGAGGGGAGGGGAGGGGGAGGGGGAGGGGGAGGAATTGGGAGGAGTATAGAAAACGTCGAGAAAACATAATATAAGTGAGGGGGGAAGAAAAAGTGCGGATCACACAATTTACCACGATGAAATATTAAGTACGGAAAACTGCTGGGTTCCCATGGGCACCGACACCCTCTAACCTGAAGTTGGCGCCAGCGGAGAGGAGAGGAGTTTCAGGTCGGAAACCCCTTGATCCGAAGCATGGTGCTGCAGCGTAGGTTCGTTAAAAATGTATCGGATTGAGCCACCGCGGCCCTTTTTATCTCATCAAATAGTAACGGAGGACATCGGGCGGCACTCAGAGATCTCAACCATACCCTATGTATATACGCGTAATATACATTTATATACACACTTGAAAATGTTTATACAACATACGTATATGTATATTGTATATTTCTGGGGGGATATATGTATATATATATGTATACAAGAATTCCTCGGACGCCCTGCACGTCCGTGGACCGTACACGATACACAATTATGCAGCTATAGTTTCCGTTCTTTATGGCTAGTCTGACTTTTTTCTTCTTCTTTTTCTTCTTCCTCTTTTTCCCCATTTAAGGTGGGAAGGTCGGAGCCATACGTATACATTAAGGATTACGGGGGAATATTACATGGACCGAGGAGTCCCTCAACGACGCGACGGGGAAGAACCTTTCGTAACGCGGCGAATGGGGGTTACCCGAATTTTCGCATCCCTTCGCGACAATTTGGAGAAGAATATTATACATGCATCATAGATGTTCTCCGAGGCGTGCGAGTGGAGAATGAAGTCTTTGAAAAATTGATAAATCCGAAAATCTAGCGGTTCAAAGAGAGAGGAAAGAAATTTCGAATTTTTGGATTCGACAAGCTCGAGTTGCAAGAGGGTGGATAATAATTTTGCAAAATATCTGAAAGTAACGATGAACCGCGGATGGACGGCAGGATCCACAGTTCTGATAAATAATGTAGAACTGACTAGAGGAATGAACGGAGAAATTTAAAACTGATTTTTTTCTAGAATACATCGGCGTTATATCGCGGATATATAAGTCATATTTGGATAATGGACTGTCAGCTCTGATCTCGTTTGAATTCAATCTGCAGTCAATATTGATTCCAATCGGATAACAGCAGATGTATACGTACATACACATCTGCGGGATTGAGAGGGTGCTGTCGATTCGCGTATCAGTTCTACGCAGGTGATTTACTTCTCGGTATACTCGTCAATTTTATCTTCTAGTGTGACATTTAGATCTCCAGCCGGCGTCATCATTTTTATGTATTTTTTTTCTTTTTTTTTTTTCTTTCTTTCATTCTCCTCTCTTCTCCATCACCATTTTTATTTCTACTTTTTACCACCCCGTATGTATACACGGTATACGTATACCTTCGATACGGGGACCAAATAATTGAATTTCTTTTCTAACCAATTTCTGCATAACCCTTTCAATGATCGAAAAAAGCTTTCAAGCTTTCATGCGAAAAGCTTAAATCCTGAATTTCGAGATTTTTTTTTTTTCACTCTGCCTTTTGACGGTTCTCTATAAACTCCGATCACTGTACGTAGAAAGTTTTTTCACATCCGACCAAAGCCAATCGAATCTGTATTTCGCCCACTATATCCACATCCGGATATAACCAGATCTTATTCTATCCAAACAAGTTTTCATATCAGGTCCACGAGTCTTTAAAAATGCAGGTGTATTAAAATCTGAAGGAAAAAAAAAAAAAAAAACGAAAATTCAGATCCTTCGTACAAAGCTGACGAATAACGCCAAGTAAAAATGTTCAAAGTAACTTCTCGGGGCGGGTGGAATGAACGAGAGAAGAAAAAGATCCATGGGTATTTAAACACTTTTCCCATAAATTAAACTTGATGAGAGGGAGACGTAACTCCACCTCTTAGCATCTTGTTCACGCTAAGCACGCTCAGACCTTTAGCTTTAGACAGTCTTTGGCCCTCGTTAGCAAGAAGCGAGACGGAGAGAAAGAGAAAAGAGATGACGCCGGGGGGCGGTGGGCGGTGGAGCGGGTCGGGGGGTGGGGGGAAGAAGAGGAAGGGGTTGCGGAGAGAAGGAAGGATAGTTGTACCAGGATGGGTGAGGCGCGGTAATGTGACAATAAACACGAGTCGCAACGGTAATTAAAAAGTTAAGCCGTAAAGCAAGTCTGCAAGAAAAGCAACGAAAACTGTAGTCAGACGTGGATCCTCTCCCTTTCCGTCTCTCCCTCTCCCTCTCTTTTTTTTTTTTTTTTTTTCTTCTTGGTCTCCGTCTTGCCGGGGGAGTGTAATAACACGTAAGACCGAGTGAAAAGATAAATTCGCATTCAGCGGATGAACTACGCGACGACGTTGCGCTATCAATTCCGCACTCTGCGTTCATGTGACGTACACGTAATTGAGCGAGCTCGCAAAAATTAAAAATCAACCACACCCGACGCTCGCGTTGCGGGCTACGAAGAAACGAATGGACGAATTCGCAAGGCGCGAATCGAGGGGAATCGGGTCAGTGTAAGACAGAAATTTTCATCCGTGAGCTTTAACGCAAATAAAACACTCGTGGGAAATTGTTGTACCTCGCCGTGTGACAATTAGCCCACGTTACCGCCGCTGCTGTGTGTACCTCCAATTACAACACCCTCGGAAACTTTGACGCGAAGCTAGGTATGTATACGGTGTATCGAATTAAGTGTAAGAAGGTTTTCAGGTACGCGATACGTCTGGTAATTCGTCGTACGCAGTTTGTCGCGTTATTTGATCTACGACGGTAGATTTTTGGATGAATTCTTCTTCTACTTCCAGCTCGATTTGCCTTCCCCACTCGGAGATTGACGGACGGCCGAGAAAGGAGAGGAGAAGAGGCGGAAGCGACATGCGAAAAAAGAAGAATTAAAAGGACGCGGAGGATGGGAGGGAAGCTCGTCAAACTGAAATTTTTCCGAGAGCCACACCGTATACCGAATTCATTGCCGACCGTAAAACGGGCGTTACAAGTTGCGCTATCCGCCTCACCTGGCGTATGTAAAATACACATATTTACCTAGATATAAACCTTACACGTATCTGCCGACCTAAGTACAAACAAGCAGCCGAGTTTAGAATGATACCTGCGGGCTCCGCAAGTGAGAAATGTATATTTAATATCATCGTTTTAGAAAGCAGACGGTACGAGTAACGCGTAGCAGAGATCCCGTTCGTGTCTCAGAGGGTCAAGGCGAGTGGAATTCGTTTATTTCGATTTTGTAACAAAAAATATACAGGGCGTCTCATTTCGATTGATGCATTTTGTTGATCGAAAGGATGCGGTTGGGACCGCGCAAAAATCTTTCGCAAAACTCGCAGGGCTCAGGATTTTTGTCATTCCTCGATAAATGTAAATAAAATAAACGGAAGCTTCGTTTTCCAGTTTCGGTCGAGAGAAAGGAAAAAAAGAAAACAGATTAATTCACAGAATTTGTTGAAGCGTTCAGCTTTTATTCACGTTTTGGAATTGGCCACTTCTTTTTCGGGCTACCCTCTACCTATGAAAGGAACGTTCGATTCAGATTCAGTTTCCATTATTACACATCGTATACGTATATGTGGTATATTTTCAAGTATAACCAACGTTTCCGATGGATCATTCGTGTAGTTATATGTACGTACACACGCATGTGCGAGTACATATGTAACATATATATATATATATATTTTATATACATACTGCATGCATAGAAGTAGAAAATGGGGTCATACATAAAGGAAGCGTGTGAAAATCGTAACGAGTTCGACACGTAGAGATTGGCCACGTGTGCGATAATAAAAATGAAAAAAAAAAGAAGATTGAATAAAAAAAAAAAAAGAAAAGGGGAAAAAGCGCGCAAAACATTTTCACCAGAGATCGACTCTCCCTCTCCCTTTTGAGGGAGGGGGGGGCACCGATCGACAATAGATCGCTTAACGCCGTCACAAAGTGTCAGCTGTCGTTTTCTGACGCTGCTTATTCTGTTCCTGCTGCAGAGCTTTCCGACGCTAGTCGCCACCATAAGGGAGTTGGATGGCGCCGGTGGTGGTTCGATGATTGACAGTTTTATGGGGGATGGACCGAGCACTCCAGATTTTTCATCGATATAAATTTTTGTCAAAGGTCGTCGGGGGACGTAGTGGATTCGGAATCGAGGTAAGGAGAGAAAATGTATGAAAATTTCGAAAGGGACTCACAGCCACGAGGTGAAATATTTTTTGGGGAATACAACGGAAAACTAAATTATTCTTTAACGATTTTCAACATTGACTATCGGTATATAAATGAACATGTATTTGATCTTACCTCGCAGTTCGAATGGCTGATGTTGCTCAGGTTTAATCTGAACACCTTGTCCCTGAAACACAACGTATTGAGAAGATTAGTTACGAATCAGAAAAAAGCGAAGCGCGAAAAAAATGCAATATACATAAAGGCGATGGAGAATTCCAATATTTTTAAGTGGATAATTTTATTTTCACAGCCAATTCCAGAGGTCTTGGATAATTTTTCCTCCGAGATAATAATAATCTCGGAGGAATTCATCGGATCTTAAATTTCATCGAGGGTTTGAATCGCGGTTTTCTCGTTGGAATATTTCACGGTGTTGAGGTCTCTTTATTTTTGCGTATGAAACCGTTTGATTAATGATGCTCAAGCATTGATTTTTTTTCCGCATGTCTTACACGGAATAACAAAGCCAATTCATGATTAATGGAACCCCCCTCCCCCCCCCCCTAACGTCATACAACCGCGGCGCGTATTACCATTCGAAGTAAACACCCATTTAAACCCTGCGGAAGCACAAACATCAACCGCATCGCCTTGAAAATAAAAAAACTACGCGATACGTTCGATCGACTCTCAATGGCGCGTTTGAAAATTGACAAGTGCCCAGCAGAATTTGATCATCCAAATGTGAAAAAAAATTCATCTCCGTTCGCGTTTTCCCCGTAGAGCGCGCAAAAGAAAACTGCAGCCTCGATACCGACTGTTTCATGCAAAAGAACGTTATATAACATAGAAGAAAAAAAACAATAAATAATTACAACTATTGCGTATCACCGTGTCGTTCATTCTATTAGAAGTATGCACATGTTATCTCTTCGATATTTTCAAAAACGATTTTCAAGCGATCACTGTACGGAAAATAAAATTAATATCGATAATTATAACGACAAGGAAGATGCAAAAAATAAAATAAAAAAAAAAGCTCTAAGCAGGAGAGATCCAATTCTCCGAACGATTCAACTTAAACTAACCAAGTTTTTATTTTATACAAATACATACTTCTATACCTACATATATAATATGGAATGTATACCTATACAAGGCATGTATACCTGCTTATAAAACTTTCGTCAAACTTTGACGTACGAAAATAGTCAATTACCCGGTAAAACTTGTTAACCCACATCGGTCCCCGAAGGGTAACTTCGGTTCACGCGTGTACATTGAGTTGACCCATTTTCCTTAGGTAATCGAAAGAGAAAAAAAAAAACAAAACAAATGTTCACCAACTCGTTTACTTTTTTAACCTCTGTTGTTTCATTTTTAGTTACTCAACTTTTATTCAACGTGGTGTTTTTTTTTTTTTTTTTTTTTTTTGGTTTTCGTATAGATTGTTTTACCGCGTTTTATCGGGGGTTGAACGATATTCGCTAACCTCCGCGTCATCGTCGATGTTGCGCATTATAGGTATGATTTGAATAATGAGCGACACGAATCGCCCATCGATCCGTAACACGACTACAAGGTGATCCTTTTGATTTTATATTGAAGGGAATCGATGCGTGACGTACGTGGCTAACGGAAGTTTGATCATTCAACGGACCAAAATACAATTCGCGCTATACCTTTATTATTTCTGTCAATTTCCTGTCGCTGAAAATCTATAAATAATTCCCTTTATGATCGGCAATTACGTTTATCCAGAAACGGTGTGTCGGGACACGCCTCGATTTGTATAAAGAAATGTTAAAAAAAAAAAAAAAAAGTCTTTCATCCGAAGAATAATTTACTTCCGATATCGAGTACGAAAATAATTTACGGAACTGTATTGGTGAAAATTGAAAAAAAAACTAACGCGACCACATTCAAAATTGATGCAGAAAATCATTTTTCAGATCTGGAGATCTATTGAATTTTTTTCAAATGCGGAATACCGGATAGAAGAGAACTTGGATTTTTCAAAGTTTCGAACAGATGAAAGCTGCCTCTTACGTGGCGCAAGGTTCACCGACTTCGGTATTTTCAGACTACAGTCCATAGTGAGAATAAAGAGAGAAAAAAAAAAAAAGGAAAAACAGGAAAAGATAGGAGTGAAAAGATAGAAAATAATGAATAAAAGTCGGTGGGTTTTTGAAGTCTGGAATGAAGTGTTAGCGAGATAGTAATAATGGCGGGCGCAGAGTGCATAGTTGGAACAATTTTCATCATCTTCTCTTCGCCTCCCTTTGAGGGTAGCGTAATCTAGCGGTGATCCTCTCTCGGCGTGGAGTATCTCAAGTTGTATATACATATATATATATATATATATACCCATACATCTTCTTAAGATTGGGGTATCCCTCGCGTCGGGGTTGGGTATTCGGGTTCGGGTTCGGGTTTGGGTTTTGGAAACTGTGGGGTTGGTGTTTCCGTTCGTCGTGTGTCATTCATCGCCTCCGTCTGGCGTGTTTCAGTGGTCGAACGGCTTCGCCGCGTTCGAAGGCCGACGTCGGACGCCATTCAATACGCCTACACAACCACCGTCGTAATAACAACCACCACCACTACCACGACCACCACCACCTTTTTCATCTCCTTCGCCATTACTAACGCTGTAGCATTTTGTTGGCATTTACGAAATTAAGGGGACGCCGTGGGGTCGACGAGGGGGGGGGGGGGGGGGGGGGGGGGGGGGGGAAAGGAAAGTAGAAAATATAAGGAGAGGGCGAACAAGGTGGAGGTCGCCCCGGCTCTACGGACTACACACAAAGAAACCGACCTGTGCAGCGGCTCTTCTTCGAGTGAAGAAGAGAGGATCAGGGCACATAATACTTTCCGATGTAGTAATGATGTCGAAACCACCGCGTAAGCAGTAGCTGTAAAAATAAAGACACGGAAATAACTGTATCGGGGACTGAGAATCGGACGGGCGCACCACGAACCACGAGAAAAGTAAAGGTGCCGCCATAAGGGTGTACCGTTCGAAACGTCGATTAAACTTGCTTCGAAAATTTGGAATTTTTACTTCATTTTTCGCAAACTCATTTCTCGTTTCCTCCTCCTCAGTCTGCCCAATTTTGCGTCACGTTTCGTCCTCCACAATCATTCATTCTACTCGTTTAAAATAGATCGGTGAATTCATTTCGCTGTATACTTACATCGCACCGACGTAGAGAGCGTCTCTTTTACTGTCCAGGTAGAGTGTTCTGTAGTAAAGCATCCCGCAGCTAAATTCCCTCACGTGTTCTGAAACAGAATTATTTTCGCACATCATTAAAAGGATTATAAAAAACTGGATATATTCGATCACGCGATTTCGATTCCGCGGCTCGAAATTGCGAGGAATCGAAAAAAAAAAATAAAGCTCCACGAGCGTATTGGATCGTTCCCGGCACGTGTGTAAAATTTTTCATTAATAATAGTTTCCACGAATTCGCGTTAATGGGAGATCAATAAATTTTTCACCCTTCACTCGAATACCCCATTAAATTTTAATGGACCTTTTTGCTTTTTTACTTTTACGAAATTTTTCAACCGCCCCACTTCTCCCAGTTTTATTCAATATCGGAATCAAGTTAATTTCGTTTAGGTATGTATGTAACATTATTATACGTATCCGATCTGCTTTCGCGTGCCCGTATTATTTTTGCAGTTTTTTTTTTTTCACAATGTTCGTTCGAGTGTGGTGAGCCAATATAGGTGGGTACTACGTACGTACGTATGTATATATATATATATATAGAGACGGTTATATGCAGCGCAGTGTAAAATATACATGGCATTGTTAACGCTCTGTTAGTTTCAAGTGGGAGGAGTTTCTTCTGTTGAGGGTTGATTTCCTACTTTTCATATGTTAAGTAGATCAGTGTCGAGGGTGAAATAAAAATCTTGGTACCGCTGTTCCGGAAACACGTAACACGGTATATTGTTTACGGTACGAAAAATTCACCTCTTATCGGTAAACCATCGGAATTTCAAAAGATTTTCAACTTTTTCACTCGGTCGAACACGTTCACGAGCGAAGTTATAAAACCAGAGATAAAAAATCAAATTCAATAAATAAATGAATCAATGTACCGACGGAAATTCATTAGAGAGGGAAAAACATGACGATGATTACGATGACGGAGCGTAGGAGAGAGTAATACCGAAGCAGTTCCCCAAAGCTGAATTTATATATATTTTTCATGCTATACATTTAGCCAGTATATCAGCGGTAGGATAGATCACCGCTCCCGGAGGCATGAGGAACGCGAGGATAAAAAAAGAAGCGAAGGAAAAAAAGAACGTTAGCGCGAAAGATAAATGAAGCTGTTACACAGATTTAACCAAATCTTACGTAGGGAGAAGGTACGTGACTTTCCAGAGATATTCTCGCACGAAGATGATGCGACAATCTGACCGTTCCTCGAGTTGAAGTAGCAAGAGTCGCTTTATCAAACCCAGCTGCGCTGCGGAGAGTCGCGAGCTTCATTTTTTTACCTTCAATTTTTTTTGTTTGTTTTTTTTATTTCGTTCATTTTGTTTTTTTATTTTTCAACCGTATCTTTTCCTGCTTTTCACCGAGCGAAACGTCGCGATGTTATTAATCACGGATTTTATCTCGTTTTCTGGATCATCAACATTATTGTACAACAGAGAATTCCGAACATCGGAATTGTTCGGATGAAACCGGGTTTTTTGTTGCTAACAAGTTTCAAATTGCAACGGACTCGTCGAAGGTTAATTGAAAAAATTGGCGTTTCGTCGAGCTTTTTCGAAAACTTTGAATTACAAGGTGTTTTCAGTTGAAGTTATACGCGGTATCCGCACAAAAAATGACTCACTTTTTTGATTCAGAGACTTTTTCGAGTAGACTCTCTCAAGGATGGAAAATTTTTAGATATCCGGAACTGTCGGTCGCACCCACGTAGCCACGAACGAAAGTTTCAGAGTTTAATTTTATCAAAAGTGTAAAATATGTAACCATAAGATTTTAGAAGGTGATTCGAACTCGCGGGATATTCTATCTACGAATTTCGAACTTGGATTTATAATACCGTTCGCGTCGAGTCATCAGAATTCGTGACGCGATATCATTTCAAACTTTATATTACAACTCGAACATTCCCCACCTCCCCTACGTACGTACGAAGCTGCAGGATAGTATAACGTGTAACCGACCCGGTCGGGCGACGTCTGAAAACCACCGTCAGAATTGTTATCTGTGCGGCAGCTTTTATCGCACGAGTATTATGGCGGGCGGGCGGCGAACGACCATGGGGCGAAGGGCCAACAAATTTCGTTTCATTTCCGGTACGGAACCTGCAGGATGGACGGCGGGAAACTTTGGGACACGGGAGATGAACGCAGATAGGTGTTCGGATTCCGTACGGCGCACCATACATATAATATACAGTTGCAGACGTTGTATACGTATGTATAACGACAACGTGGAGCGCGGAAAATTTCAGCCTCGAAATCACTCGCTGCAGACTCCAGCTGTTCATCTCGGGCCTTATATCCCGACGGACAACGAACGGATTGGACTATGCGTGTTGTAAAAAAAAATCACCTACGACGCGCGGAGGTATCGCTGCATTCGGGAATCGTTCGTCTCCGTAGAGATAAAAATGAATGAAATCGAATGAAAATGATGTCGATATAATTTGCAAAAAAACATTGCGGACAGTGTGCGATACCGAAGGTCGGAGGTAGGTACTTTTCGTTTTCATTTTTCTCACGCGTCACGATACGCTGTGGGATATCGTGTATGAAGTTGAAAAAAGAAAAAAACAAATAGTGGATCGAATCGTTCATTATCGTTTTGATATCATCGATATGTATATATAATAATTAATCCAGGATTCGAACGACCGCTGAATTTTTCATTTTTATCGCCGGTAGTTTTATTAATCCTGTAAAAAGAGAAAAAATCCCCAACGCAAGAGTATTATACCGTATGAACTCTGTCTAGTGTATGTGACTTCGACGAGGGAAGTAAAATTTATAAAAATTTTTCCACCACGCTATACGCGGTGCATACACGTACGTACGTACATTCGAAGCATAAAGTATATGACCGAATCCAGTTTAATACCTTATTGTTCGTCCGCACGAATTTCCCTATATCTACACCCTATCCATTCATATAATCTCCGTGTCGTCCGACGTTTTCACGATTTTTATTTGTTTTTTTCACCCACAAATTACGAGTGTCATGCTCTCTACAATTTCAACTGGGATTCGGCCCTTCCTGAAGCTTTTCTTTTTTCTTTATCACTTGCAAAATCGTACGTACGTACGTACGTACGTGAAATCCGGAAAAGCAATCGCGTTTGAGTGATTTCTCTCTCTTTTTTATTTTTTTTTCTATCCTTTTATTTCTCAGGCTCGTAAACAACCTCGTATCAATGCCACCCCCTCCCCGCATCATGCTATCGCTATCTGTATAATAGAAGAAGTAAAATAAAAGAAAGAAAGAAAAAAAGAAAAAAAAAAAAAAAATGACTCGAATGAAAAGAGAGGAAAATCGAAAAGTTAGAACGGAAGTGGCTAGCCCGAAGTCGAGTCGGTGGTGGTGCTTCGGTCAGAGTAAATATATATATATGTATGTATAAGGTATTGCGGAGAGATAAAGAAAAGTGGGGAAAAACTTTTTCTCTCGTTCCCTTCAATCTGTTCGTACAAAGTGCGAAAGTTCGCAACCTCATCACTCCCTTTAAAAACGGAAAGAGAAAAAAACAGAAAAAAAAACGAAAGAAACAAAGTTCAAAAAAAAGCACCCCTCCGCATGATCGGATATTTTGAAAATGAACGGAATAATCATCGAAGACTTGCATTGAATGAAAAAAAAAACCCAAAAAAAATAAAAAAATAAATAAATAAATCGAAGAGAGGCGCGTTTCGGGAGCTGATATCTCGAATCCTCTTAGCTCCCAGCTATTTCTGTATCAACGCGGCTCGAAAAGAGGATTGATTGAATTTCCGCCATTTTCTTTGTTCTTACGTACTCCGTTGCTCCTTTCCATCTCAATGTATTATCGCGTTGCACTCGTCTGATAAATGAGAACGCATTCGCAGCTTTGTACAAATAGAGTGGGCATACGGTGTGTATGCATAAGTGTGTACGTCGAATCATACGTGGTACGAGGAATGAAAGAAGGTCGAGTTCCGAAGTGATGAAAAAAACGAGATAAAAATAAGGGGAAATAAAATGAAAAGTACGATCGTATGGAATTCGCATGAAATTGTACATATGTGTATGTATATACGGTCCATGTAATTCTGATGCAGCAGGTTTTATTTCAAAGAATAATGATGGAGAATCCGATGGGTGGTTGAAGATGGAAAGGGTGGGTAGCGGTGGTGGGTACGGGGTATATGTGAGGCACGTGTGCCAGCGTTGCCAATTTAAATCGCAGTCGGTCGGAATTGAATAACTCGTCCGTGACTCGTTCCACCCTTCAACGTGTAATGTTCCGCTTCACCCTTGCTTGCCGCCGCTGATGTTGCTGCAGGGATGGAGATTAGGTCAGCGGGGGTAGGTACTCTAATATTTTATATTATTCTTTCAATTTTCCCGGTTTTTTCTCCTCTCTCTTTCTCTCTCTCTCTCTCTCTCTCCTGATTTTATCATTCTTCGCGCTGTTTTCACACTTCTTTTTTGCGCTCTCCGCTTCGTTTTTTTTTTTTTTTTTTTTTTTTTTTTTTTTTCGTTTTTGTTTTCGATTTTCTTTTTTCAATTTTCAGCTTCAGTTCTTTGTCGCGCAACCACTGCAGCGCCTCGCGATAAAACCCGACCTAACAACACGCGGCATATGGTCGACGAAGATTACAAGGATTATTCGGCTACTATAAGTTCGCTCTCTCCCTCCCTCCGTTTCTATCTTTCTCCGTCTCTTTTCATTCGTTTTATGCTTATTATACCGCGTGTCCAATTCCGAGGCATATTATTATTTTAATCTTTTAAGCCGGCCTGCACCCCTCGCTCGCTTTTTTTTTTATCTTCTCTTTTTGAATCTTCGGTTATTATACTCACTGCGTCATCGCGTTTGATATATCTAGTTTTTTGTTTATCGCCGAGCGAAATAATTATCACGTCCGTCATTACGCCTAGGGGGTCGTGATCTCGAATTCGTTCGAAAAACAATTTCGCGGAGACTCGCTTCTGGGAACGGGAATAAAATTCGAAAACGAGAAAAACGAAACAGATAATGGAACAAACGAAGAATCATATTTCATTCTATTCTTCGGCGTCGCACACCCTCGGTAGACCAGATTACGGGGAGTATGAAATTTGTATGCAAAGTCAAATTTCGTAGGCAATCCGTATGACTACACTATATGTATACGTATACGTGTATACGCCGAAGACGGAACAGATGTCGATCAGTGCGAAGGAGGAGTCGACGAGTGCAGCCCAGGACTCGTTTCACAAATCGAATCAAATCGTACACCGCAGCGTAGGAATAGCAATGTCCTTTGTTTGTCGAATTAGAGTTATTGTGGGGGTTGAAAAATGCAAAAAGCAAACCCATTCTGCGAAGAGGGTACAAAGGTTCAAAATTTTCACCGAATAGATCCAGTTACATCGGTATAGAAGTATACGTGGCTACAATCTACTCAAAATTCAACTTCCCTCTCGCCGATTATTATTATTATTATCACCAAAGGCATACCCAATAAAATCATTTCATACGTACATCGAGATCAAAAACTCGAATTTTCTGAGGACGTGATGCGATTCGAAACATAAATCGGTCGAACGGTTGGAAAATTTTCATATAAATATCTGTACATTTTTAGCACGCTATAACTTCTTCTTTTTTCTGTTGTTCACGGCGGATCGCTTCGGACATGGCGAAAAAAAAATCAATAAATAATGACAGTGAATAAATATAGGTGTACCATATCTATAGGTGGAAGATTTCGCGCGACGGTTTTCGGGGACTATATACGATATACGGCGGTATATTATTTAATAGATAAAGATAGTGTAACGTGTGTTCCGTTCTTCCCGTGACAACCGATTTTCGTGTCTCTCCACCTATAGTCCTGACGTATATATCTATCCACACGTCCTTTATTTGACCCTCCCTTGACCCGCAAAAGCTCTCCTTTCCCTTCTTATCCTTCTCTCTGTTCCGTGTTATAGGGCTAGATAAAAGGTATTAGGTTCACCTTCGCATCCTGGTCCTTCCCACGACTATAATCTCACCACCCCGGCGCCCCATCCCCCATTTTTCCCGGTCTAAAAGTGATAGTGAATTGTTACCCGCCGTCCGTACCAGGGACGCTAGAATCCCTGTAACGTGTATATTCCCGTTATTCGGCGGAAGGATCCGACCTCCTCCCCATTTACACGGTGTATTTTTTTCCAACCTTTTCCCCCCGTTTTTATCCGTCTTCTTTTTTTCCACACGGAACATAATGTTGTTGTTATTAGTAGCTGGAGTTCGGCTGTTTAGAGGAGGAAGTAGAAAGGTTAAAACGCTATAGAAATTCTTGATATTATATTTGGGGGTAGAGTTCGGCATCGTCACGACTACCTCGTTAATCAACCCTCAGGAACAGCGAAGTTATAACGGGTATTCGATTATTGGATATTTTAATCAGGATAATAGTAGCTGGACGTATCTATAGCATGTATCATCCAAATTTCTCCTCCGTTTCGATACACATTCAATATCATGCGGGGTATACGGTAAAATTGGTAATGTAACACCAATTTTTGTTCCCCCACTCCTCCTTCGGATCGTGTGTCGTGCGGTTTATTTTCCATTTCCCCCTCCCTCCCCCCCCCCCCCCCCCCCTGAAATCGATGGACTTTCCTCGATGCAAACATCAAAAAATTGATGTCAATAATAACAACAACGGTAAGTAGCAAGTTGTAGCGCAGCTCCGGTGGATTGCGCGGAGTTTATTGCACGGGGATGGTTTGACGTCGGTGAATAATGCGCTCGAAATAAACGTTGTTATCTTTTCGTTCCACTTGTATAGGTTTTTCGCGTACAGCGGAGGCAGAGTAAGGGAGGAAGCGAGGCGGGTATATTCCCGCAGGATCGTGGGGCACGAGTAAAATTTTCGCTTCGAAGGGGACGGAGAGGAAGAAGTATAAGAAGAAGGAGAAGAAGAAGAAGTCGTCGTCCGCGTAGCCGTGAGTTAGCGGCGGTTGGTACCGGAAGGAGCGTCGGAAGGAACGCGTCGCCACGTTTTACAGTACTATACTCCCCCGCAGCTGGATGAGGAGGAGAAGGAAAAGGAAATACGCTAGATCGAGCACCCTACCGACCGCAGACAGTCAGCTACTACGTGAAACATCCCAGAAGACGTACCCCCCCCCCCCCCCCCCCCCCGCCGCTAGGTTGCCCGCAACGTTCAAAATTCAACACCGCAATTTCCACACCAGAAAAGGGTAGAAACGGCCGGCAGTTTGTACGTGACTTTATAAAAACACATTCTCATTTTTACGCCATTGTTTTCCTCGAAATATAAATTCATCATTTTTATTCAAAGTATTTTTTTTTTTTTTTTTGTTTTGGCGAACGAAATCGTCGGGGTTACCCTCTTCTGGAACGAGTTCTGATTTTTTTTTCTCTCATTCGTTTTGGAAACGAAAGTTGGTGTCGTTACTCCGATTTGAAAATGTTCGTACGACGATCGAAACGAATCTAGAAGTAACAACGATCGTTTTGAATGTAATTTCGTATTCCGGCGGAGAGCGAATCGAGGAAATGTGGAATCCGCAGGGGTTGAAATCCGCGGAGGCGAACCCAGCGATCCGATCAGTTGAGTTAGAAGCGCATTTATCATCGGCGAGGAATCTACTACTGCAGGGGTGTAATCAGCTGCTACAACCCTTCTTCGCTAATCACAAGTTACAACCCTTCCAACATGTATATATATATATATATACGTAGTCCGAGTATAGGTTCCTGAAATTTGTTCTGCAGGGCGCGGTTCCGAAGTTGAAACGCCGTAGAGGAAAAGAGGGAGTAATTGCCTACGTGTACATAATCACACACACACACACACACACACGCACTCCATATTCTCGTCGTACACAGAAAAATCGTTGCCTCTCATACGAAAATTTCCATAAATTTCACCCATTTTGTGCGATACGAATACGTGTCATTCCGCATCGTCTAGGTAACGTATCGAAATCAAAAACAACCCTTTTTTTTCCATTTGTATTTTGAATTCGCACGGGGGGGACAAAGTTTTCTTCGAGTGAGAATAAATTCGTTTCGAAATAATTCCGGACTAACGAGAGATACTACCGGCTTATTTTTTATTCAAGTACATCACGCCCGAACGGTGTTATTTTTCGGGGTAAATGCTTTTTCGTTTTCGCATTTCGCAATTTCGCCTTCCTAGAGTTTCCATCTGTATCGTTTCGAGCCTATACACGGTCGGTTGGAAGGGGAAGAGAAGGAAGAAAAAAAAGGAGGAAAAAAAGGCAAAGGGTCCGCGACACAAAGAGAGTCCGATTTCATATCGGTACACACGTAATATCGGCGTCCCCGGGGATGCGGGATATCTGGTGCCGAGTTACAGTTCCTCGTTAAATTGCTCAAATTCTGGTTGTGTCCCCTAGTCGTCGTAGAGCGGCTATACGTACGTAACTACGTATACGTACCTATCCGCGAGTATAATCGCACTAGTATATTTATACAGGAATATCTAAGGCGATGTTGCATAGAGAGAGAGAGAATATCGCGATACACGCGTCTAACCTAACTCGGCGTCCATATTTGTATGGGTATAAGCAGATTGCAGGCGGCATAGAAGGGTAATCAAACATTGGATAATTGTAATCCCTTTTGCCATCCCCTCGTCCCCTCATCCTCTCGTACCTCTCCCGGCAACGAGTACAATACTTGGGATGTATGGTAACAAGGATCGGGATCAAAATGTGTACAAGTGGTCCTCGGGATAGCCCTCCGGGCTGTTTTGAGTTAGCATCATCTCACCGGTGATTGACAGAATCTACATGACTAATGAAAAAGCTTTGTGAACTCGCTTTCCCATCGTGAAATTCGAGCACACATGGCGGGGTTATACGCATGATGGTGAAAATTACGGTGCATGTTTCGTAATTAAACGTCGATGCGCGGCCCGCCGTACGAATTGAAAAAAACAAAAAAAAAAAACAAAAAAAACACAATCGGTAAGGTGGAATCGAAATATTTATCTTTGCTCCGTCGAAGGTGGCCAACCTGAACCGCGTAAATCCGTACGGTTCGGAGGCGAGCCGCCGCGACGATGGACCTGAAAAATCGATTATTCGAACGGTTGCGTAATTCACAAAAGAAACCCTACTCCGAGCCACATCAAAGGAGCAGCGGGGAGTAAGGAGAAGAAGAAAAAAATAAATAAAAAAAATCATTCGGGTAAAATTTTTCGGAATCTGAAAGTCTCTTCGCGTCTTCGGTACGCCGATAACCAAATGTGCAGGGATGAGGGAGGAGCCGACGTGTTACGGCGAGGAATTGAGGAGCTTTTCACGAATTCTCTTTCCAGTTTCCCGAGGCGCGATATAACGCTCGTTGAATTCGTGGGAAGCAGTAGCTTCCGGAATTATTATCACCATTATCATATATATTAGACCTCGCCCAGGGCGCGCTAACACATTTGATTTAGCGCTAATATATAACCATTATTGTACCTACCAATCGACCGAGCGACCAACCGCGTGTGCGCCCCGTTTACCCGTCCTATATATCTATATATTATATACAATTTTCGGAGGGTGGCAGGACGGCACGGTACGGCGGTCCAGACTCTCCTTTGCCGGTGCGGAGCGGAGGGTCAGAAAAGGGGGGGGAGGGTGGAAAGAGGACAAAAGTGGGCGTTATTCCCGAGGGATGGAAAATAGAATCGACAACGTAGTTTCCATTATTGTGTCCGATATATAGATACGAACCCGCCGAACAATCACGCGGAGGATACTTCCAACCAAGAGGAACAAATCTGACCAGATTGATTGCGACTCGACGCGATTATTATTTCGCGGTTATATTCTATGGTATATGTATGTACCTCGTGCAAAACCGCAGTCACAGATGCGGAATATCGTTATCCGCAACAAAATGTCAAGCCATAATGATAAAAACGACGTTGTTTTTTCCGCCCCCCCCCCCCCCCCCCCCAACGAAATCTATCCGATTACCCGATGAAAACTGACCAATTCACCACAAAATTTTTCATCTATATACGCGGATGAGTTTTCGCGAGGGTAACGCCACGACTCCGCGAAGGTCAGGAAACGAGGTGAAGGGCGGTAAGGTGAAATGTGGCGTTACCGCAAATTCAGGCGTCATGCGGTTGTCCGAGTGACACGTTGAGACATCGCGTGGCACGGATCGCTTGAACCCGAAGCCAACGCCAACGCCAGAAGCCAACGTTGACGTAGACTTCGCCACATACGCTGCGCGGGACACTTGACCCTCCGACGCGTTTACGTGAGCCGTTCGAGCTTGAGAAAACTGCAAGAAATCCTCAAAGATTTTCTGCCAGACTCGCGTCGGTTCGTCGCTACGGAAACTGATTTTTTTTTTCAAGAATGCTATAAATAGAATGCTCCTGGACCAGCTTCGGATGTCCAGTGCTAAAACGGTTGGATAGTCCTGTGGCAAACAGCGCAAGAAAAACAGAAGAAAGTAAGCCATATAAAAATAGTAAAGGATGATAGGCTTGTTTCGGAAGTTCTAATCTCGTACAAGGAATATACCACCACCTATATATCTTTATCAGAAAAACAAGAAAAATGTCTTGCCATTTCCCCGATTTTATCCCCCTCTATACTCGAACATCCCTCTTTTCCACGGTGGAGTTTAACCGCGTTTCTACTACTGGACATATAATCTATGGTATGAAACTACCTAAGAGAAAGACAAAAGAGAAGCCAAGAAAAATATATCGTACATAGGTATAGAAGAGAAATGATTTAAGAGAATAACGGTACCATTCTAGGAAACGACGTTATTTTGCCCCGGTCGCAATATCGGCCGATGTCACCGAAGCAGCGAGACGGAGAAGAAGAACAAGAATAAGAAGAAGAAGAAGAAGATCAGAATCCACGGGGGAGGGGAGGGGGTCGAAGATCTCGGATTTTCCGGGGTATGATTAGTTGTCCATGTCTCCCGGTATAATATACAGTTCCTGCTGGACGTCGATGCCTAGACTCCGCAAACTAGAAGCCGGTGGTGATCGGAGGTCACACGGAGTGACCAGATAATTCAATCTCATCCTGCGGTCCGGACCCCACAGGGTTCAATACTGTCCATAAACCTTGTGGTCTAGTATTCCCTTTCCACCGTTAACGTTTCCCTTCTCATCCCTTTCCTTCTATAGGGAATAGAGACAGCTGGACACGTTTTACTGTTTATATGGTCAGGACGTATATATGTATAACGCTTCGGAGTTCGAACTACCGTAGAGGAGAATTGAAGTGATGCGGGGTGGGGCGAGGGGGGAAGGGGGGGGGGCGGGAGACACGGAAGGGACGATATCAGTTCGCTTTAGTTTGACACGAGATGCAATATTGGTACAAGGTAGGAACGTGTATTGTATACACACACACACACACACACACCGTGAACATGTACACCTATATAGCTAAGATAATAGTGCGCCAGACGCATGTGAGGAGGAGATTGTCTCTTGGGTTCCACGCGACACGATGTGACATCGATTACCATGTGTATAGCGTACACACCTACCTACGAAGGTATGGGGTATTACGTGGCAAATCGAACGGTGTTCGTACACGATAAATTTAGATCTCGTTCGGAATTTCTCCGTCGATATACTATACCGGATAACAGGTCATTCAATTTTACCTGGTTTAGTTTCACCGTAAGAGCATCGTTCCGATTTCGTTCCTACTTTTGTTGTCATTAACAATTTCCGTCTCGGTTCGACGTGTAACTGGAAACGAGCGTTGGATAGAATAAAATTTCGCGAAATCCGGGCATGGATACCAAAAACGCAACACGTTCGCACGAGAAAGTGGGATAAATTGAAATAAAAATCCGCCACCGGTTGCTCCCGTATTTCTTGGCCGTGATCCCGAAAGTCCCGGGTGATCCTTCTTTCGGGGGGGTGTTTAGGGGTGACGTGATTCAGGAGGTTAGTTTTAACTCGGAATCTATACCGACAAAATTCTCGAGGGTTGATGGTGACGAACGAAGCCGGATACGGGATGAGAAAACTGTGCCGACTTCCGGTTTCGATATCACGTTTAACTGTATAAGACGCAAGACGTTGAATGACGAGTGGCTGAAAATTCGGTATGCATTGCTTCTTCTCTCCTTTATCTCAATTTTTTTTCTCCCCCCCCCCCCCTTTTTTTTTTTTTCTTTCTTTACTCTGTTTGCAAATCTTCCGCCTCTCGTTCGGAGCATTCTTTTATTCCTCTTCTTCGTACTCTGGTCGAATCCAATGCATTTTTATGGGATCAGAAGCTGAAATTTATTAGGGTATAGCGGAGAAGCAAGTAGTCGCGATGGTAGGAATAGAAGCCGTCAGGTTGCACACGCGGCACGTTGCGCCGCTGTGTTAGCTCCTTTAATATATTCAACGTATAACCCGAAAGCAAGCGCGAGAATATCAAAACACATAAATTTCGCAAAAATTCTCAACGAAAATGATACATATGTAGAGGGCGTGGTGGAAGCTATTCATGAAAATCTTTCAACCATTCCCCATTACACGCGAGAGAACGAAAATTTTTCCTTCATTTGTAACTATAGATATATCTCTGTATATTTCAACACCTGCGAACGGCACAACACCCTCGGCGTCGTACGCGATCCAACACATTCGGTCGAGTAAAAATTCCCGGAGGCGGTGAAGTAATGGATAAAAAAAAAAAAAAATTTCCGCGGCATCGCGTCAACTGTACGGAAAAATGGAAATTTCAAGGTAGTCGGGCAGGTACATGAATTGGACCATTTTCCCATAAAAAAGGGGAAAAAAAAAAAAAAAAAAAAAAGGAAAAAAGGTATACCTCCGTGTGTATAGATATTTCCTCAGAATATTCCTTTTTATGGAATTTCATTGGACTATAAAAACCGTGGGGGGGAAAAAAACTGAAAAGAAAATTGAAAAATCAAAAACTATGAGAAAGGATTTTCGGATATTCCTATGGGGTGGCGGGGGTTAAAAGGGTGTTGCGTAGATAGCCGCACATGTAGAAGCTTTCTTCTCTTTTAGTATTATTATCATGTCTTTTTTTCTTTTCTCAATTTTTCCCTTTTCTTTTTTTTTTTTTTTCTTTTTCTTTATTTCTTTTTATCTTTAGGGACTGGATTTCATGTGACGGGAATTCGCGACCTCTATCAAGGCAAATTGCGTTGAAAAGAGCCTTCGCGATGCGACTACCCCACGTGACATGATGGAACGGGGTCGATCCGTCCCCCGGGGACTTTCTTTATGCCGCGTGTGTGCTTGCGGGCTTGTAACAAAAAAAAAAAAAAAAAAAAATGTAAAAAGAGGAAGAAAAAAATGAACAAAAATTTATCTCCTCATTTCCTCCACCTACGATCACTCTGCATTTTACACACATGGTAGACGTAGGTGTACGTTCGTTTGATTACGCGGTGATATCGATACAGATCGTGATACTTTGTTACTTCTCTGAAAACATTTATGGGCTTTCAATTTATTAGCGATCAATTCCGATTTCTTTTGACGCAATTTCGTCGCGAGTAACTCCCTGTGATTGAATACGCCGTTTTCTTTTTTCTTTTGTTGTCGAGTATTCTCTTCCTTACCAAAGTCTAGATTTTTTCTTCCTTTTTTTTTTTTTTTTTTGTTTAATTTTTAAAGAAATGGACAGTGCGAGTACTTGCATTATTTTCACCTACATAGGTACGTATGTACGTACATACTAGAATTCGGGGTGGCTCGAAGATAAAAAGGATGGGGTGGGTGCGGAATACAAAGCAAACGACCAGCAGAAAAGCCTGCAGTTATTTGAGAAAGGAAAATTTTGGACGTTCTCCACCGTACAACTGTATATACGTAGCGCACATAATGCACACAGGTATGTATGGGTATAGTAGTTAGAGAGGATTAAATTTAGGAGGGCTTCATAACTTTAATGGAACCTATAGCGGCGTCAGCTGTAGTTTACTTTCATTTCAGCAGATTCTTTTTTATCGAAACTGATTTTTTTTCCATCCCTATTTTTTATTTCCTATATCTTTCGTATCCTTCGTTCATTTCTTGAAATCGTAGAGTATCAAAAAAGGGGAAATTGAGATGATGAAAACAAAAAAGTATGGATAGGTTAAAAAAAATGTGGGTACGAAATTGTAATGTAACCCGTTATTAAATACAAATTGACCGAAAAATAGAGTCACGTCTCGTTTGTTATCCCTCACGAATAATCGTTTATGTATACGTGTTTTCGATCGCGTAGAAAACACCGAAGGTGTATACGCGAGCGGGAGAGGAAGAGCGAGAGTGGGAAAGAGAGAGGATTGAACCCCACGTAACCTCTTTTCCGCATGAAACAATCCATCAACCCTTAGACAGGCTTACATCGCGTACGTTAAGATTTTCTATACCAACGCAACGGCAGCTGCTGGCCAACAGTCTGATAAAACACCAAACTCCCATGTGTGAATGTACATGTGTGTACGCGCGTGAATAACGGTATACCTATTTATATACAAGCCCTTTTCGCTTTTAATATACTCAAACCGATGTATCATGATTAAACATCGCCTTATCTATGCTCCAACATCTTTAGATTACAGGTATGGTTGTGCGTTACCGTTGTGTGGAATAGCTGTTACACAACATGTTAAGTGGGGATTATTTTTTTTATCCACTTTCCGTCGTTCGGTTCTGAAATTCATTTTATCGAAAACGGAGAATCGAAATATTCCTCGTCAGAAAATTGTGATATCCTTTCTAATTTTACAATAAATTACAACGAAAATTCGAGCACTCTCCGAATTTACCAGCGATTGAAATACTCGATTATTTCGGATTGAAAATAATATTCTTATTCCAAGAATAATTATTCTACCGCTCAATAATTTTCGATCATGCATATTCTCGTGGTCGTTAAAGTCGTTTGTTTTATTTCGACGTAATCTCGTTTTTCATTAATCTTTTTATTTTATTTCTTTCGCAGCCGTAGCGAACCAGTTTTAGATTCCGAGAAAGGTTTTTGAACCAACAACCGTCGCTGCTGCTGCTGCCGCCGCTGCAACGCGACTATCTCTGATTATGAGGCCAGCTGTCTTATCTAGTTTCGTAACATCCGAGTTTTCTACGACACACCTCTCCGTATAAACTCGCATGATATGTAGTCTTTTCTAACGGAGCGTGACATTCCTCGTCCCTAATGACGAACTCGGCAATCTTCAGGTACCCGGTATTATACACGTATCTTATTCATTCGTCAAGAACGAAGGGGTGAAATGGAAACGCGAGAGAAAGGGTTGTTACAAAGGCTACAGGTGTGCCGTGTGCGAGTCTACATATACACATATATATATACACGTATCTTCGAATTAGTTCGGTGTTTCTATTTTTTATCTATTTTTTTTTTTTTTTTTTTTTTGTTTCATTTTATTCACGGTAGCGGGGCGGAGGGGTTGAGCGGGGGAGCACACCCTTTCGCTACCCCAAGAGTATAGACACCCCTGGCCATCTTTATTCCGGGACGGACAGGTCTACCGTAGGGTAAGCATCGAACCGTGGTAGCTGGGAGCCCTAGAGGGAGCAGTTAAACTCTAGCGGTAGTACTACTATAGCGGTAGAACCCCGACGGTCGAAAGCAGCGGTAACGTTCGCACCCTGATATACGGCCACCTATTCTACCCGGCTGATTCCAATGCCAACTTGAACGGCGAAACTCCACCACCTTATACGCGTATTAGGAGCCGGTGAGAACGCTCGAATTCCGAGGATCGCTTCGCCCTTGAACCCGAAATTTGCGTCTCGGGCTCCCGGAGATTAGAACCTTGTAAGTGAAAATCGTCGTCGTTCGATATCTGCCGTTCGGACCGCTCTCCTGCCGATTTTTTTAACGCTCGACATAACGGGGCTCGGAAATAAAACGAGGATACGACTCTGGGGTCGATCAATCGCGGCAAACATTTTTCCAAGCAGATATACCGGCGAAATATAGCTTTCGTTATTCGCATTCTTTTGAATTCGGCCTTTTTTTAACGTAAATGAAAACCGAAATCAGGAGCGAGAATAATTTCTTAAAAATAAATTTTCCAAATTTTCTGTACAGTCGAGGAGGCCGTTTCCAATTTTTTTTTTTCTTTAATTATGCAGGTAGGTACGCAATTTTTCGCACCCCAGGACCAATTGATTTCTGCAACTTTAGCATTTTCGCCCTACTCCGTTATTCGCGCATGTATCCGCGAAAGCTCTCATTCTTTTTCTACGGCGGTTTCGACTCTAGACAGCCAGTTTCTCCCCCGTTTTCCCCATTGGCTAACGTACCGCTATAGCCCGGCATCTGCCCTTTACCGAAGCTGTTCGTTCGTTTCTGTAGAAAGGCTGCGTTTTTCTCCATTTATACCTGCTCGCTCTGTCTGGTAACTCTGGTAACTCGTCGGCTAATCGATAGACGTGAAATACGTTATTTCCATTCCACAAGGTACGGGGGTTAGATGCAGCGTATACCTCCGCAAAGTAACTGCATGAGCCGCTCGACTTTTTTTTTTACCTCCTCCTCCTCCTCCTCTCGACCGACCTCCTCTCAAAGAAAAGGACGGGATGAATAAGTGAAAAATACTTCTCGCTCCCCAGATTATGAGGAATAATTTTTTACCTAGAGTCCAAAGTTGACTTATAAAATTCATTCGGTCGGATCTGAAGATCTGTTGGGGTGCGAAATAAAATACGGGATTTCCCGAACGAACGTTGAAGATATAATGTAAGTAGATTATTTTTATTTCGAGGAAACGGATCCGCCCTAGGGAGGAGCCGACACCACGTCCGATATCTCGGTTGATAAATACCAACAATTAAAGACGTTCTCATCTTGTATTTGAACCGGTGGAAGAAACCAAGAAATAGAATGAGAAGATAACGAGATGGAAGCCCTCGAGGCGAAATTCGTATATTTACATATATGTATATTCATATTTCTTATCTGCGACTTCCAATACTCTCGTCTATTCCCTCCCCCTGCATCTTCTTCCTTGCACCGTCGGACCCGCTTCCACCCTATACAGCTGTATATTTCCCTCCTCCGCGAATCGTGCGTCGCGACGCCCTCGGGCGATAGCAACCAGAGCCAGGTCTTTAATGCAATAAATGATCTCATTCCGTTGATACCGAAAAGTTAATGTATCGCCACCTGCAGCGAGGAGAGAAAAAAAAAAAAAAGGAACCCGACGCTCCTCCCCCCCCCCCCCCCCCGTCTTCTCTGGATTTTCTATCACTGCGAAGATTATTTCTTCTCTCTTTCTCTCCGTTGTTTCATGTATATCTCGAGGATAGATTCAACGGGAATTACATCAGTCAGCTTTCGTGATAACCTCGAGCTACTTATTTTCTCTGAAATTTCATTGATTTGGTATGGATGTGACTAGATTCAATTAGACCCAAGTTTTGATCCAGAAGTTCGGAAAAACAGAGAGGTATTTGATTATATCGATTTCTAGCTGTTCGCTTTATTCGTTAGCAGCTACCATTATTTTTTTGTTTTTTTTTTTCCCCTTCAGACAAATCCTAACAAAGCTGTGCAGTGTGCATGCAGGGGTTGTATGTCAGATTAGTGACCCAAGAGAGTCCTGAAGGAACAAGGTTTCTCGATTAAATATATAACCGGGACGCTCAGAGTAGACGATCCGTAGAGAACAAACTGCACAGTGTTAGGGTGTAAATCTGAAAGTTGGCTAAACTGTCTGGTTAGAGCGTAGTAAAATCCCAGGGAAAGGAAGAGCGGCACCCACCTCCCTTGTTCCAGGTTTAAATTCCGATATTTTGAATCCTAAACTTTTCCCTCGATTCGACGAATTTTCTTCTTTTTTTTTTTTCATCATGATTATCGTTATTTTTTGATAAATTTTTCATCTCCCTCCGCGCGTTCTGGTCAATGAGAGAAGTTATATTCCCAACCACCACCACCACCACCACCGCCATCGCCATCACCATCGCCATCGCCATTGGAAGCAAAATTGGAAATTTTTATTACCGCTTCGTTTCCATTTTACACCGAATCAGTTTTCAGAGGCGACTGATTCCATTCATCGCGCCCAATCTGATTTGCATTCCTCCGCATCTCCCGTACGAAACCCAACTCCCCCCCCCATTTTTTTCCGTTTCATTTTATTCTATTTTATTTTATTTTATTTCGCTCCCTTGCACGTTGTACGGACCTAACAGCCCCATTTTATATTTTAAAGCTTTCTTTTAGGGAACCAATTTTTTCCCCTGGCTGTTTTATTCTTTCTTTTTTCTACATTTTTTTTTTTTTTTTTCTTTTTCCGTATTCCAATCAAACTCTGTACCGTAGGTATTGGAATAGGTAGACATGATTATAAAGAATAAAATCCAACTCATCGCGAAGAAAAATCATACATCATCACCTCGAACATAATTTGTACGCCCCACACATTGGGTAATTATTTTTTATGGAAAAAAATATAAACGAGAATTAGAGATAAAAGTTGACTTTCAATTAGCAAGTTTCGGAGCATGCGGTCTTGGGTTTATACCTAGGCATACCTGTAGATACGTAGAACGGGTGGAACGAGGAGTCAACTAATTTGAGGAAATTTTGATTTTCAATAAGAGAACGGTAGACCTGGTCCCCGAAGCGTGTTGCACGGGGTAGCGTATATAGGTATATAGTCTACCCGCAATTACAGCTATGTGTGGCGCAGAGAGAGAGAGAGAGAGAGAGAGAGAGAGAGAGAGAGAGGGAAGATGAATTTCGAATAATTTGGAGGTTCGTACCGATGTGAGATGAAGAGAGTAAAGGGAAGGAGAGGAAGGGAGGGCGGGGGAGGAGAGGAGAAATTTGAATATGCATGATGCATGAGCACTAAAACTCGTTTCCGACCTCCCGCATGCAAATCCATAAACCGACCTCACGCGGTTCAGACCAGACAACATTTATACACGATATCCACGTATGCTATATGTATATCCGTATAACACACAGGGACACCGAATCCAACCGAATCATAATTATCGTCGAAGAATGAACTTGAATTTCACTCATGGCTGCACCCGTAGGTATAAGTATAACGCACATCTTTGACTCTATTGGAAATTATTAGATCAGATTTATTTCAACAGGAGGATTCATTTTTTTCGCCCGTGCAGCCATCTTGTAATTGATCCGAATCCTCCTTAAAATATATCTAAAAAAACAGATTTTCCTTTTCTCCCCATTTTTTCATGAAAGAAAACGGAGTTTCCGCCGGATGCATCGCGATATACTTGACTATTTATTTTCCGAAACTTGAGTCTTTAAGCTTAATTATTCTCGTGAAAAAAAAAAACAAATGATTCCAATTTGCATAGAGTAGTAGTGTCTGGCGGATTTGCGATTCCGTATGAAATGAATACGTTTCTGATTTATTCGTCGGTAACTGCCGGGAATGCCTGTCGTATGGATTTCGGTAAATTTGTACGTTTATTTTTTTTCCTATTTCATCGGTGATCCGGTCGATTTTTCATTACAGGGGATGGACAGCGTCCTCTATCCGCAAAGGTAATGAGCGGAGGAATAGGAGAAAAAAAAAAAAAACAAAGAGGAAAAAGAAGAAAAAAAAAAAAAAAGTTGGAGAAATTGGTCTGGTATCGTTGTATACGGTGAATAAATAATGCTTAATCGATGGTTAGGAATACCTTATTCTACCTCGGATAGTTACATACCCACAATCGAGTAACCCACCTACCCGCCGCGCCGGCCTATCTACCCTGGAGGTTTTCTATTTTACGAGGCACTCCCGCGTCGGGAAGAAAAGCTCAAATATATCTATTCTTATTCACGTTCATGTACAAAAGTCCAAAGTTGGTAACATCGGCGGCAGAAGCAGCCAGAAACGAGAGGCCGGAGCGACGCGCTACTATATATAAGCAGCGGCAAATGTTGCGACGTAATTTAAGAGCCGATAAACGATAAACTACAATCAAACATTACTCTATAACCTCCTTTTCTGTAACACAGGTATATCATCAAGCGTTTATATATATATATATATATATATATATATCCACCTCCACCTTTTACTTATTTCGCTAGTTGCGGGATGATGGAAACGAACGCGAGGAGCAGCCCTTCGCAATTTAAACTTCATTTCGGCAAAGGAAATAATTGCTTTCGGGAAAGCGCTTGGCGGGTCGACCTACCGAAATGGTTAACTAACACGCTACCGCGATCACCACCACTGCCGTCATTATCATGTTTCCACTCTTGTGCCGAACCCAACATCGCCAAAATACCTTGTATATAGTTAAATACAAGTATATGTACATAAATACGGTATATTACATATATTTAATAACAAAACTTTCGTTGATCGTTCGTTCGTTCGTTCGTTCGTTTGAGATAATGATTTACCCGAAACCACTTTCCTCCCCCTCCCCCCCCCCCTCGCCGCTCAGTTTTACTTTTTAAATATATAAATTAACCTTGCAAACGGTAGTCGTTACGAGCTTTTTTCTTTTTCTCTGTTTTTTTTTTTTTTTTTACCTTGCTTTGTCAAAGATTTTTAAAACGAGAATTATAAAACTTTCGCTTTGATATCGTCAGATCGAAAGATACTCCGTACGTATATTACAAACTTCGCGACGATTTTTATTTCGCCGTTTTTATAATTTAATCATAGAATCCAAATTCGCGGAGATTTTATCTGATTTCAGTTCTTCCGATACTCCTGCTGTTGGAGATACGTGATCTCAACGATTAAATTATTTTTCGTTCGAAAGCTTGTTTTTCAAGACCGCGGTGAGCTTGATTATACAGTACGACGTTATTAGATACAAATCGCACAAACGCTTCATCCGAAGTAAAAGAGAAAAAAAGTCGAAGCCCGCGAATCGCGCGTGTCACAAATGTTGATATGGATAAAAAAAAAAAATTCAATTAAACATGATCCGTCAGGAACACTAGAGGAGGACAGATGTTTTTAACGTAAGGGGTGAGGTCTTTTTCGCTGGGGTGATGTAAAACGTTAGAAGAGACAAAGAAAAAAAAAAAAGGTGCAGAGTTTAGTCGTGATATACACCGTAGAGGAACCGCACGCCATTCGACGTCATGCCATGTTTGATGTATTCCACGATACATGCCGTGACGCGGTAGCCAGGCGTCGCGACGCCGACTCGCTTTTTCCCCCAAAAAACCGGACGGACTTGCAAGGACGACATGGAAATCAGCGACGCCGTGTAGACTTTCGATAACCGCATTCAATTACATTTTTCAGTATAAAATTTTTGTCGAGTGATACTTTCTTCCGTCGTGTCATTGTGATAATTATACGGGATCCGAATAAACTTTGTCTGAGAGGTTGAAATCACGAGAAAATATCGCTAAAGATTGAAGTTTCGAATCCCCTGCACGGAATCGAATCAATTGAGATGAGGGCATAGGGGAAACGGATGGGTTCGATATTTATAATATAACATAAAATTCTGAAAAGGTTGGAATCGAAAAGGATACCTTTTTTTCTCCCCTTCGAGTACCTTTCGATTTTTCATTCTCCCTTTTCCGTATTTATTTGTTTATGTATTTCCTTTTTATTTTCATTTATTGGATATTTCTTTAGTTTTATCCCTTAAATTCAAATTCAACCTGCGCTGAGAATATAGAAGAGAAGAAAAGAGAGAAAGGAGAAAGTCGAATCTGCAATATGGAACGCCCTTGCAACACCATATCGCCACCCTCAGAAAGCAAAAGATATGAGTAATGTGGGGGGTGATTTAGTATTAGGATTTATTAGGGGTACTTACCCCCGTAGCTATATACATCTAATACATACGTACATGTATATATACATGATATATAAAGCTGGTAGTCTAACGCCGGGCTACCCACAATTCCACTTCTATACCGACCAAGGGTAAGAAGACCTTATGATTTCTCCTGGGGGCTCATACATATACGAACTAGACAAATGCACCTGCTATATTTAGCCCTGTGGGGGTCTCTCCAACCCCCTCCCCCCCCCTCCCATCCCTTCTTCCTTTGACCCCCCATCGCTATGATACTCGACAACGTCCCTTTTTTCATACCCTACTCATTTCACCCTCCCTTAATTTTTTTCCTTCCTCTTCTCTTTTGCATATACTTAATATGCATACATATGTACCCCGATCTTTTAATATAAACTATTATACGATTTTTCACTGTTCCTAAAAACTGTTAGAATACGTCCGAAAAATTGTCAAAATGAAATGCATTTGTCTACAGGTTTTAAAAAATTCTCAGATCATCTCAACCGATAAACCGACGAGAAGATTCGGTGGAATTTTGGAATTTAAAAAAATGAAATTCCAGAAAAAGTTTCAATCTCTTCGAAACGATAACGAAATCTTTTTTTTTCCCTGACGTAAAATTGGATTCTTCTTTCCTTCGTCACATTCGGCGTCATTACGGAGTCGATTCCCAAACATTTCCAGAAACGCGCTCACTCTACCTTCAATCCATGATTTTTCCGGAAAAGGTGTTGGAAAATTTGTTCAATCTGATGGTGGAACTCACCTGCAACAGAAAAAGAGGAAGAACAAAAATTAAGGTTTGTTAACATGAAGAAGGGATGTTATTTTGTTTCGACTTTTTTTTTTCTCGTCTTTCCATTTCTCTTTTTTTCTCTCGTTTCACCGGCAACACGATGAAAGATAACGATAATTCTATTTAACATTTATTATCGTACGAACGACCAGCGAAACAGAAGTACAAACCGCTGCGCTGCCACCGTGGTGCCATTGCTGCTGCTGTTGCCGCTGCTCATAAGGGAATATTTATATCGCAAAACAACGATGTTTACGAGGGATGTATAATACATTATATCACCAGAAAAAGTATATCATAAGTGTTTCTCGTCACGCAATACATGAGGGTATGTATACACATATGTTCATGTGCACATGTACGAAATGCTGGCTGCAAATCATCTCAAGATGAAAATTCCCAGTTTTCTTCCTTTTCCTTTTTTTTTTTTTTTTAGGCGTTCGAAGCTTTCTCGATCAATCATTCGGAAGTCCATTAATTGATATTGAGGTGGTCATATACATATTCGGGGTTCTACGTAATTTATTTGCAAGTTTTGATCAAAAAATCAGTTAGTCCTTGAGGTGTAGCGAAATATTTTTTTTCATATGATAAAAGAAAAATTTGGTACTCGTTTTCACATCTTCCTTTCGTATCTGCTGCGGATCTCTTTTTCGAGCTTCTTTATAAATACCGCACTCCAGAAACGCGACCGCAACCTTCTGCTCTGGAGCACTTTTTTCAAATTTATGTACCACGTGGAATAGACTTTTGATTCTTCTTTGTAAGGTGTTCTCATTTCGCGAACCGCCGCAACATGCGAAACATGCGAAATAACGTGTAAAATGTTCGGCGCGTAAAGTTTAAGGTCGCAAATTTTTTTTTCTTCTTTCCTCATCCCAAATTTGCATTATCCCTGGCCGTCGTTCGCACCACCCGTATAACCAGCGCGCGCGCGCGTTTATTTCGTCCGTATCGTTTTATCACTCGAGAGACAAAATACCTAATTTTCCGATTGGAAATCGATCCGACAATTCCGGCGGCTCGACTAAAATGAAGCGCTTTCAACCGGTGTTTTTTACACGTGGGCAGGGGCAGAGTATAACCAACTCGTAATCTGTACTACATGGATATCGGGTGTTTGTCATTCGGATTTTTATTCGATCGTTTGTAACCGTAGAAACGAGTTTTGTCAACCTATATTACCATTCCAAACATTATACACGCGAGTATACGAGCACCTCTTCTCTCTTTTTCTCTCTTTTCTCTTCCTTTCGTTTACCATTAATTCGCCTTTTTTTTTTTTTGTTTTTCGGATGAAACTCGATTTTCCGACTCAAATGAAAACGCGAGTACTTCTATACAAATGAAAAATTGGGTCGCCCGGCGTATTTACATATAAATTATGAAACAGGGTACGTACGTAGGTATACATACGTATACGGTCAGTGTTTAACGTAATGTGTAGGATGCAGATGAAAGAAAAAAGTGTTGAACGTACGTACGTGTGCGTGTGTGTGTACGTACAACATCATATACTTGCTGTATAAATGTATGTACATGAAACGCGTGCCAGACGGAACGTTAATTTTAATTAAAAACAAGCAGCCCTTCAATTTCAAGCCTGCCTACCGAGCTAAGATCGCTGCGTTATCTACGATGCGGGTTCGGATACACATTGTGTACATGCTTATAAATATATGTATGCAGCCTATTTAGAGGTCGAAAATAAAGAATTTGGACTTTTTTATTACGTGGTTATGGTTTCAGACTTTATCAGCGTAAGTTTCGCACGCCATTATATGTGACCTTAGTTTTCGCGTTCTCCGCACGTCTTTGAAACGAAATGACCCGTTAAAAGATCGTCCGAAATGATCCCTTGACACGGTTTCCTTTCCGACCGCATCATTTGAATTTCGTGCTCCGATTCCCTCGTTCCCAAAAAACTGAATATCAATATCTACGTGGCAAAAGTAAAAGGAATTATTTCAAATTTAATATCCCGCCAAGTACGTATCGTCGATGCAACGAAAATAATACGATTACGGACTTTCAGGAAAATAGTAAAAGATCAGATACACCCTCGATATATACCTATATGTATTACACGGTATAGGTTATGAATTCCCGTGAAACTCGGAGGTATAATAATTCGAGGAAATATTGAACGTTTAAATCGTGAGCCCGGGGCATCGGCACGCACATTTCTCTGAGCAAACAAACGAACGTTAGGTCTTCGGCACGCACCCTGACACGCACCCCTAGCCGTATGTACCGACAAAGTATGTACACAGCGTACATAGGCTCATGTACGATACTCGCGTGTACGTGCGGAGCAAAAAAAAAAAAAAAAAAACGAAATATAAATAAAACAATAACAATCGGTAGCAACAAACGAACGAATACAGTAAACAAAGTATGAAACGTTGTGGGCGTTCCGGGACGTCGTCGCTCGCAATCAGTTAGTAAAAATGTAGGTACACGTACGTACGTAGGTATAACGATTCGCAAGATATAATATGTGTACATACATATCCGTGTACAAACCCGTTTCCATTCGGGTGATAGAAATTTGATAAAAACAAAAAGTCGATTCGACAAACCACAGAGAATATTTGTTCGGCAGAATAAAGGAATTTGAAATTCTTCGATACCAATTTGCACCGGAAGATGAGACTAAACAATCAGGAAGCTGGCTCTGATCGTTCGAGAAGATTGATAAAGTAGAAAAAATTTTATCCGTAGTTGCGTAAGACAGAAATCCCTTAACACCCCTCCTCCCCCTCCCCCCCCCCTCCCAGGATGAGTTTCTATACTTATTTTTTCTCGATGACTTTTTTTCCGCGTTATCCGGCTCACGTCACGTAGTTCCTTTTTTTCGTTTCCGCAGTAGCTGGTGGAGGATGGGAAGGATCGTAATCCTCGCGGGATGTTTGATCGTTATATTTTGAGGTGTCACATAAAACGACGTCTACCTATATACATTTATGTATCGTACAAAGGCGACGACGACGGTTCAGAAGCTCAGACTAGGGGTGGGTAACAACAATGTTTGCAGTTTGTTCAATCTTCCGTGTTCATCCCCCCCCTCCATTTCCCTCCTCCTCGATCCCTTGTTTTTCCAACCTCCGCGACTTTCACATCCAAACTAGTGCGGAAAATCATCACTCCGACCCTCCGACCTTTTTTTTTTTTTTTACTTTTTTTCTCAAAATTTTCGAAAACGATCCCTAAAAAACTTGTCGACCGTAAAAGCGATTCCAAATTTTATACACGACGACCGACTGTTACTCGCATCGTCTTTTTCGTCTACCCTGCAATTATTAAACGCTCGGACGATATCTGAATATAGATTCGAATCCGTGCGGCACAGATATTGCGTAATTCGTGTGTTACGTAGAGATACTTGTGTAGGTATGCGTTGTGCGTTTCATCGAAGACTCGACTCGAAGAGTCGAAGACCGAACTCAAAACTTCCACCGGTCTATGTGATACGTATAGAAGTTCGTGGTGTATTTCTATTCAAGAAATAACGTCGATACCGAGGTGATGGGAGCGGAAAGCGAGGAGACAGAATTATTAGAAACGAACTGCGGACCCATGTGATTAATTGGCTGACGGAATTAGGTGAACACTTATTCGCTGGAGTGAGGTGAGGATTACACGGTACATGAGTTCAGATATGTAGGTAACCAACCAACCTGTTTTACGAAGCGGATAAATCATTTACGTATAGAAAAAGTAAGGGGGGACGGGGCGCGAGATTCGTAAGGGGGACGTGAGAGCCCCGCGACAAAAAAAATTCATTTCCGAAGAAATTCTAATAATTCATTTCATAGCGTATAAAATAATTATCGCGCGTACCGCGAGATCTGGAAAAAATCCCGAGGAAAAAACATCTTTTCATTAAGGGGACCCAATAAGCGTCACTCTCTACCGTTACAGTATTTTTTAATAATCTTTTCATACAATTTCTAACGAGAAAATAAAAATTCCCCTTCAAAATATAATTACTCGATCCATCCATAACGTGGGTAAAAGTATTTTATTTTTTTTTTTTCTTTTCTCTTTCTCTTCCTCTTTCTCTTTTTCAGTCTTCCCGTTACGACGCGCTACAAAATAAGGTTTCGCGTGACAAGAAAAAAACAAAAAAACTTTTCACTTTTGGTCGTACGAGTCGAAAAAATGCGGAAAAAAAAGGAAAGTGAAAAAAAAGAGGGCCTCTTTATTGTTCGTTATACGGGGTGATCATTACAACCATTGTATTAAAATTGCGCATTGAATTGGGGGGGGGGGGGGGGGTTGCGTGGTCCGAGTATACGGTCGGATTTTACCGGGGTGTTTACAGATGAGCAAGAAATTCATTGTATAACTACTATCTGCGTGTACACGCCGCGTTGGGGGGTACGTGCGCGCGTCACGTACACAATAATAGCGGCGAATGTGTGGAACGCGCTGCAATCACGTGTCAATACAGGGCGTTACGGTGTACGGTGTTGGAAAAAAGTAGGAAGAGGGACGAAAGTTTTGCACATCCATATCGAAGGACGACGGTATAGGTGGCAGAAATTTTCTATGGATACGGATTACGCGAATCCCTCCACACGCGCACGCGGCGGCATTGAAATCGTTATTGTTGAACCGGTCGTCATTTTGTTCCGATGAAATAGAAAAAAAAAACAGAGAAGAAAAAAAAAAACAAAAAATCGTCTCTCATTGTCGAATGTATAATGCATACGTCGGTGTACAAGTACACGAATCACGAGCTGCACGGAGCGGGTTAAATTTCATTTTGTTTACGCGAAAAACAATTTATGATAATGGGCGTGGGTTTCACAAGTACATAGATAGATACTTTATGTACCGATGAATTCATTTGATTTTTTGAATTTTTTCTCGTTTCCACTCATTTATTTCGCACCGTTCAAGTTTTTCGGTTTTTTTTTTCAAAGCTCGAAATATCGCACCATCACCGGCAGCTTTTTCGAAAATCGTAACGAATGTGTGTATCGCGTTACGTTGGCGGGTCGTAAAGCTGAAATTCTCGCGGTAGCGTTTTGAGCCGCGTTATTACGAAGCTGCGGGGTACGTGTGTACGTACGTACGTAGGTACGTAGCGTGTAGGTAACCGCGAGATTTTCTCAAATAAAATAACGAGCGCGTCTATAAAGTATAGAAAATCGTTAATCGTCGGCGCGAACCTGGACCTCTCCCCACCCTTTTTCTCCTACATGGCGTTAATTTAGTTTGATGCATTAACCAATTTATATCCCCTTCCCTATCCCGCCGTCGCGGTCCCGAGCAATGAAAAGGTGGATTTTTATGGCACGACGCGCGGTTATATTCGAGACCCTGCACCGCATAGCGATATTAAAACAGGTGTAATTCGACGATACTTTAATCCCTAACGTTTTCCGTATTCCACCTGCAACGCGTATTTCCCACCTACCGCCGAAAGCTATGGAAAAAGCTTTCGGGCGAATGATAAAAAATAAATAAATAAATATATATATATATATATATATATATATATATATATATATATATATATATATATATATATATATATATAAATGCACCACGTATAGCCGATGGTCGAAAAAAAATCGCCGTCGCATGGGGATTTGTCAGCATATCATACATTATAATCCTTCGTATGTATTTATTCCCATGAAGATATTCGTACTTTTTCGATGATACAGATACAAGCGAGAATGGAAGAGATACGATAAGGAGAATAAAAAAAAAAAAAAAAAAAACTTTCACTTTTCGCGCCAAAACGGGGAGAAAAAAAGCTCCGGTAGTAGCGTTGTGAAAATTTGAAAAACACGATGAAGATGAAAGTTCGGTTTTTCGTTACACGGTCGCACACCGCGTGTATCGGCAATCTATCGGACAACTTGTTATTACGACACGAAACATAAATGAAAAAATAAAGAAAAAAAAAAAGGGAAACAAAATATAATGCGTAAATAATTGTTTCGCCTACATGCATGGGAGAGAAAATAGTAAAAGAAATTATAACGTAAAGCGTATATGCGATACAAGTATAGGGTTATAGTCGGTTGCATCGAGAAGCGTATTTCAGTAATACACGTACCGTAGAAGTGGCTTGGTATATATATATATACGCTTCTACGTGTATAATAAGCTCAAATGAGAAAATAATACTTCCGAGGTTAGCGACACGCCCTTCAACCTTTTTCCTTCGTCGCGCACCCCCCCGCGAAAGGTATAGCGTTAGAACCGAGAGAAATGGGAAATTCAACTGCCTTCTCCTACTACCCCTCGCCGCCCCTCGCCGCACGTCGAGTCGTCGATATACGTATACGCGCACACGACGTTTTCATGTAGGTACAAACAAAATTAGCATCGCCCTTGTCGAAGCGAAAAAAAAAAATGAGGAAAAAAACGAGGAAAAAAAAAAAACCTGAAAATGGTAGTCGATGGCAAACAATATCGTTCTTCGTGCCGGTAATGGCTAATCCACCTTTCATACGTATTCTTTTTTTTTTTTCTTCTTTTTCTCTCCACTTCTTTTTACAGTTTTATATTTTTTTAATATTATTTTTCATTTTATTTCTCTCTCTGTTATACCGCTTTTTCTTTCTGTCGTCGTGTAATTACTCAGACTGTATCTACCGGCGTCCGACAGTCGTGCGAGCGATAGGGGGAGAGAACGTTACACGATACCGCGTATTACTACCTGTGCGTATAGTATTTGCGGTATTATTCAAAGATCCGAGATAACTTATGTTATGTACCGCGTGGGTGTACGTTATTTCATGTATATACGTATATGTATACGTATCGAGTACATTACGGAATGCATTACGATCGAATAATTGGTACGTACGTCGCCACGGTATCCTTCGATAAATTGGTGAAAAAAAAAAAAAAACAACTACTACTTTACCTTTCGAATCGCCCGAATTTGAAAATCTATTTTTTCTCTATCAAAAACAAAAAACCGAAATCGGCATTTTTAGATCACACGAAAAGAGAGAAAAAAAGGAGGAAAAAAAAATGGACACGACGAAAAATCAAGCAGGGGATGTATCGATTTCACGTAGGTGAATATCGTTCATTGTTTTTTCGGCATGGTAACGAGTATAGGTGGTAAAACGGAATGATAAATTCGCGACCGAATTTATCTAAGCCATATAATTTTATCGTCAATATTATCCACGTTTCGCGTCGTACGCCGCTACACACACATTGTGCGATGTGACACGATAAATTCCTACCCTATTTACCGTCTCTAATGTTCAAAGTTTCAGCTCGGGTAGAGTTAGGCAGGATTGTACAATACACGTGTAATTGTATGCGTGTAGATGTATGGAAATATGTACAAATTTACAATGTTGTACACGTTGCTATCTACCGCGGTTACTTCTCCAGCGGCGGCGGTGGCTGTAGTCAAAGTAAAATTAATACCGTCACCGCAAATCCGGTAGAGACATTCGTCGAAGCTCTGGCGTGCGTTCGCAAAATGCACGTGAAAAAAAAAAAACAAAAACAAAAAACTTCGAGCTATTTACCGATGCGCAATTCCCTCTATAATTATATGTATTTAAATTACGTTCAGCGAATTCGTCCGCACGAAATGAAATTCGGAGGGATGATAATTGTGTTTCTCTTCGTTTTTTTTTTTGCAGCAGCAGAAGCAGCAGCAGCTTGCGACGTCCCGAGTTACAGAGAAACGTTCTAATTTCCTACTGCTAAATAGTTCACGCGAGTTCGTCGAGCTCGAAATGGCTGTAACTCGTTATTCAACAAATCAGGGTTAAGAGGAGGGTCAGTAGATCGAACTCAATTTCAAGTCGACCGTCCGACACAAGCGATGTTTCGAACGAGGTTTCGAAGAACCGAATAACGGGACCGAGAAATCGCTCTAAACGCTTCCGCTTTCGGTAAATATATAGGCGTGTAGGTTTTTAACGAGTGTCATTACAGTTCTGGAGTTTTTAGGTGCGCGCGGCCGATGAAATTTGATATCGCGTAGAAGAGAAATGAAGTATACGTTTACACCGGACTAAAATAAAAAACGAAAAAAAAAAACAGAAAGAATGAAAGAAACCGAGAAGAGTATCGTCGGCCGGAGGTGTTGGCAGGTGTGCATAGGTCATAAGATATATGACGACGATAAAAAAGACACCTGAAGAAGTAGAAAAGGAGCGGAGGAGTGAGGGAGAAGAAGGAGAATCGCGGGAGAGGAGGTGGCGGTAATAATGTGTGAGAATACCTGTTTCGTGCCAACAACCGAGTTTTTTCCATCTTTTTCAGCTTTCGCTTTCTATTTCTACACGTCCCTTTTTCGCTCTCCATTTTTCCGAATCCTCATACCCGAGAGTTTCATCCCTCCGGAGACGATAAAGTGTTCTAAAACCCCGACGCGACGCGACGTCGTCGTGTCTTCCGCGCGAGGCTTACAACCAACGACAGCTACAACGACGACGACCTCCTCCACGTAGGATGTTTGTTTTGTATTATCAAGGGTCGCTGAGGAACCCGAGAACCGAAAGCCGCGATACGGGGAACCCGAAAAAAAATGGGAAAATAATAGAAACGTCATGTCCACGATAAATCGAGGTAATCGCGATATATGACTACACATGAAACTCGATGTGTACGAAACCCTGGTTCCCGCGGTCTCTTTTTCATTATCCCGGAACATCCTTCGATTTCGAATCAGGAGACAAGTCGTAACCGAGCGAAGAAGTGAGTGAATCTTATTTATACTCCCATAGGTTGAACGATCGATCGATCGAAACTAGACCCCCGTAAGTGTTTTTCTTTTTCTTTTTCTTTCTCCTTGTTTTTTTTTTTCCTCCCTTCATCTTCTTATCGGTTTTACGATACGCGGTGTTTACTGACTCGAGATATTACGATGTGTAGTAATATTCCATGAAGCTAGTAGAAATTTTTCCTCTCGACCTCATCCTCCCCCCCCCCCCCCCCCCTCATTCGCCGCTGCTCCGCCTACACCGAGTTTCATCGAATGCTCGCGTATTTTCCATAAGCATTAAATTCGAATATCGACATGGAGACAACCACCGGAAGTGAACTGGCGTTACGCGTATCTCACGTCTACCGCGAATAAAGACGTCGTCCTATGATTCAAATCGGTGCAGATTTTTTCCGACACATCCGCACGGTTTCGGAAGAGGTGAGAATTTTTCCTTCGCCCTTTTTTGAACGAAATTTTGAACTCGATCCTCGAAGTTTTTTCGTCCTGCCGAGCGGTCCTCGTAGTCGGAGGAATAAAAATGTCGAAGACGTACAAGGACCCTCGTCCGAGATAATCTAGAAATCCGTACAGTATATCGATGGCGTGAAACGTTAATTCTCCTTGTGACGTTCGTGTAAGTTGCGCGAAGACGGGGGGGGTACTTAAGTATATCGTCGGTGTCGACGATGTAACCGGGGTGTTGTATTATGCGTAAAGCCGTAGCCTCGGGGATGTTTGGTGTAGGGGGGGGGGGGGGGGGGGGGCGGGAATGCGATACGTGTGTTTCGTGCGTGTACAGGTATACGGGGTGTGCCGTTATCGCTATCCGTTATCGTTACGCTGTATGGCTCTATTTTGACGTGCACACGAAATCAGGTGTACGTACGTACGAATGAATACGTGTGGATTGCGCGCGCGTCTCTCTGTACCCCACTAGGTGGGTACGTGGAATAAACGCGCGTCTAATTTCGAACCATCGAGGAGTCCTTACGGAACGGTGCGATAATAACTGATAATTATCATACGGAATGACGGGCTATTGCGCTATACCTCGGCAGGTGGTGGGTAGTATCGCGTAACCAGTCACCGTTACATGTAACCTGTACAATTTCTATATTTAGAAATTTTGTTCAATTATTTCCAACGTGACATCGTAACGTCCCCGCCGTTACTGCGTTCGCGCAAAATTATACCCGACCCTTTTGTATTTACGACGTCCAATTAATGCGTCCATGTTACGTACCTTCGAAAAATCTTCGACCGGTCGGTAGGTAGGTAGGTAGGTAGGTAGGTAGTTGCGCGTAATAAAACGTAACAAGACAAACGGAAACCGACGGAATGACGACAACGTCGTATAGAATTCGATCGTGCGTTTGTCGGTTTTTGTACTGTAGCGCGACGCGACGCGGGATGGATATTCATCCATACGTGTCGCGCGCATCCTGCAGAAGTTATAGGCAAGTTGTGAAATTAATCCATCGTCCCTTAACTCCCTGCGTACAATACGTGTACGACTCTGGGCGAAAGTTAGCTACGGTATTTCGGAAGAGAAGTGCAGAGCGCGGAGAAGTGCTGCAGACGAAGGGGTTGATTTTCCATTCTCCGAAAAGTTCCCCTTTATATACCGCGATTCTCCGCACGACGGAAAACCGTGGGCTACGTTATACGTGTACACGACGTGTACCACCTCCGCGTCGCTCCGAACTCTCACCCCTTTTACCAACCGATATTACGAAGGTCCTACAACGAACAATGCGACGAGTCTAGAGTACCGGGCGTTTCTCCTTCGTCCGACAATTAAGGGTAAGAAATGCTCGGAGGGGTTTGTTCTATAACGGGCGCAACGAGTTAACCAAATCTACCAGAAATTCGAGAGCGCGTTGTACGCGCGGTTACGCAAACAGGAAATCGAAAATCCATTCAATTTGACCGGGAAATTATCGGACTCGAAAACCGACCCGTTCGAGGAGATCCGGATTCTTTTCCACGCTCTTGTTTTCCACACGCGTTCTACGGCGCTTTGTAATACGGAAATTGGCAAATTCGCATCCCCGAAGAATGAAAATAATTTTTCATCCGCCAAACTCTACCGTGGTTTCGTCGATAAATAATAGGAAATTGGAATCGGTCAAAAATTGTCCGATTTTTTATTTGAGAACGTTGAATTTGGAGGGAAAAAATTCTTCGACTCGGTCGAATAATGATCAAATTAGGGGTGTACGACGCGTTCTCTCAATTAACGTACCATTTTGACTTCGGACCGGCCGAGTCGGCGTCCATTTTGGTTTTGTCGGGTCATTAAGGTTTTCGAAGATAGTTCACCGAATAGCTGTGCGAAGCGACGGGGGTAGTTAGCCGGCGTTAAGGTGGCGAACAATATGCACGCGGCATCAAAGTTCGCGTAAAGTTACCCCCAAAGCTCTCCCAGTTCTTGCGAAAGGTGGCGGGGGGGGGGGGGGGGGGGGGGGGGGGGGGAGGATCGGTAGGTCGGACGGGGAAGGTAGCGCCGTACGTATAGCCCACGAGCTTCTATTATACACGCTGCAAGGAGGAACCGACGCCAGGCGTTAAATAGCTCGAGAGTTTACCCCCGCAAAACAATGCGGCTCCTGCAACGGGCGTGAAACTGCCAGGTTACAACAAACTTATATACACACCTTACTCACTTTCCCCCCGACTTACCGCATACCTCGTAAAACCCCCCCCCCCCCCCCCCTAGTTATAATAATAAAACTCCCGGAATAGAATCATTGAAAAATGTATACCGGAAGATGAAAAAAAGAAAAAAAGATCAGATGATTCGAATTTCGCGTTTCAAAAAATGACTCGACGACGTTGCGATTCGGTTATATTCAATCGATCGCTCGACATGTAATCGGATCGCCAAATGGTCCGTGACGTGGAATTTCAGGTACCATTCATGGTCCTGATCGGTGGAGAATTGGAATAGCTTGAATTGTTGGCCCTACGCTAGCGTTGGATCGCGATCTGAGGAGAGAGTATCTCCATTATGTTGCAAATATGACGTCGCGGACGTATGAGGGACTATTCATCGACGTTCGACGTATAGAGACCGCCTGTGCGAACGGGTATGTCACGAATGTACGGCGATTCTAATGTGGGTGTAGTCCTCTAATGGGCTTTATGCATCATTGGCTAATCTGTCGAGAGATTCAATCAAGACGGTAGTAAGCGAGGACCTGCATGAGCGGTGGCCGAACGTCAGGCCTACCGCTGAGAATTTGGTCGCGACGGCGGCATAACGCACATCCGTTACATCGACCCCCGGCCGCACCACCGGTGGTGCGTACCCTCTATGACACATATGGCCAGGTGGTATAATGACGTTACGCATACGTATACATTATACACGTGGGCCTCGGGTCGTGTTTCCGAAGAACAATTGGCAACCCATTGTTTGATTCGCCAATGCAACCCCGCATGTATGTTACATACCGACCGTTAGCCCGCCCCCCTGCACCCAAAATACCTCCGACAATGCTCCGCGCTCTCGGTATAACGGAATATGGTCAACCCCCTAATTCCCCTCTGGACCCGATAGCGACGACGACACGACCGCCGGAGTTGTAGGTGGACGCGAATTCGGAATCGTTCGTCTAAACGAACGAAGATCGTTGGCTTTGAAAATACAGCAGCGGCCGAGGGTCGACGCGGTTATTTCGACGATTGGACGAACGCGCGATTGCGACGATCTTCCCGAATAACTAATTATGACGGATAATTTCGATGATCGCGACAGTGGAACGCGGAGGGCAGTATCAACGCGGGGATAAGAATCTCATCGAGTTTCCGATGGAAGTCGAGTTTCTCGTATGCGGCTCACAAAAGCCTTCGGATTGATAAGATCGGTCCCAAGAAGTTTGTCGGCGCGACAGGATCGGGACAGGGTTAGGGTTCGCCCCGGCTATACCGTGGTGAAGGGTATACGGGGCGCCCTTGGCGCCGATGCCATTTCGAAAAGGAAACCCAGAAATCACCAAGATTTCAATCAACGGCCATTATAGCGGACGGGGGGGGGGGGGGGGGGGCGCGTCGTGTTGTGTAAAGGGGATGAAAAGGGGCGCGGAGGTCACGGTGTAACGGCTCCGATTCTATATACCTCCGAACACCCTCCCTTTCTCTTTACTTCCATTCCATGATATATCAACGATCCCTTTCTATGACTAGGCGAGGAAACGAGTATGAGTAACCGACCGACTGATTGCGATTGAGCCGACTTCGTCGGACTTCCGGATTGAAAATGCAACGAAGGGACATCTCGATAGCGGGAATAATGTTCCAGAGAGAGAGATGGAGAGCTGACGCCGAGGTTCTCGATTAGCTGAAAAATTATTCTTTCGACTCGTGACTGGACGTACACGTATTACCTTCGAAATGCTTTGGGAACACCGTTTGGAAAAAATGTCTTTGTCCTTAGGTCGGAATGTCCGAGTCGAGAGTCGCGTGAGGATAAGCGGAATGAAGAATTCAATATATCGAAATGGTTGCTCGCGTTTAGTATGGGAGTAACGCGGAGGATATCCATGCTTCGTCATGCAGGGTGCGAAATCCACCCTATTCCTGGTCAAAGAAGGGACACGAGAAACGCGTGCACGATATGCGTTCGCCGTATATATATATATGGATATATATACATACACACACACACACGTTTGAAAAATGTGGAAAATGGGAAATGGGAAAATTACGTTTCCATTGTGTTATACCACATTCGCATTCGCATCGCACGGCCAACTCTTCCCTCGCCTCTCCACGGGGTTTCAATTTTATTTATTTTCCTTTTCTCTCCCACTTCCCCTCTCCATGCCAAAGTCCGGAGAAAATTTCGAGAAACCGACTCCCTCCCGCCGGTTTGCTTCCACACCCCCCCCCCCCCCCCCCCCCCCAAACCATTTCTGAACACTATTCATCATTCTTTATTTATTTATTTATTTATTTATTTATCTATCTATCGTTTTTTTTTTTTATTTTATTTAGCACCTTCTATAAGTCATTCGCCTCCGATATTATTGGTGTAGGAAGCTTACGGGTCTGCGGTAGTTTTCGCACCGTTCAAGACGCGGCGTATACTTACACCAGATGGTCGAAGGTTCGCGCGCGACGTACGCCGCCGTCCAGTTTTCTATATTGATATCGTTGTCCGGGTGGAAAAAGAGAGAGAGGGTGAAAGAGGAAAAAAGAGGGAAAGAGGGAGAGAGAGAGAGAGAAAAAAAGCACGGGAGGGTCGTATGTATGAATATACGCCGCTGCCGCTGCCGCTGCTGCTGGGATCGAGGGAAGTATTAGTTGGTGTCGCTGCGGTCCCTAGAGGGCCATTTATTTGGCGTTTGCGAGACCCTGGCGACTCACCCCCGGTGACCCCCCGACCCCAAACTCCGACCCACGATTTTACGAAACGACCGAACGCGCGAGCCAGCCAGCAAAAGAGCAGCGGTATAGAACGAAACGGGGGCTGGGTAAACTCCTGACTTTTATGGATCGGACGTTTAGGAAGCTGCTCATCGACCACACACGGACGTATATATTTACTCTGTGACACAGACGTGTTACTTAGTTTTTATTTGACGGAGAAATACATTGTGAATAAAAAGAGGATGTCGAAGAGCGACCGAGATTTTTTTTTCCTCTCTTTTCGAGCTTCCCTCTCTTCGTCTCCCTGCTTCGTCCGAAAATGTTCACGTTGTACGCAGTCGATCTTTTTTTTAAAAAAAATAAATCAGTCTTCGCGAAATCGCACCACCATATTGAGAATCGCGAGTCATTTTTTTGCAATTGCGTTGGCTTCCGATTACGATATTTCGAAAATGGATCAACAGGTTTTCAGTCACATGTTCGTACCGATGGACTCCGACTCGAAGCTGATCGTACATTTGAATTTCGAAAAATGAATTGGAATTCGGACGTTTCGCCGATACTCGAATGACGATCCAGAAATGGTTGAAAATCCGATAGGGAAGTCCTAGAGCTGAGCGATCGAGGTTACTGTTGGATGTTTTTTTTTTATTTTTTATTTTCTCTGGAAAATAATCGAGTCACATACGCGAGACATGAAAGTTTTCCAACGATTCTTGAACACTGCAATTGAACGGGAAGAATATATAATATTCAAATAAACTTGGCATTAAATCAACGAACATAATTTAATATTCACCCCCCTCTTCTATAATTTACCCTTTTTGTCTCTCTCTCTCTCTCTCTCTCTCTCTCTCTCTCCCTCCCTCTCTCTTCCTCCTAAAATTGTAGGAATTAAACGGTAATTTATATTGAGATTCATTCTCGTAATAATAAACCGCACGCAAACCGTAATAAAATTCTATACAACGTAAAAGGACAAAACGAAATTCCCGATTTTAACCGCGCGCCAGTTGCCTGACCGTAATGGCAACAACAACGAAAAAAAGAAAATTCGATCGATAACAATAAAAAAAAAAGTAACAACAACGAACCAGAGCAACTCGTATGAGTTGAACATTGAACTTGAAAATTCGAAAATTTATCTTCGCCAAAAATCCACCCTTCGAAATTGCTAATCGAATCTCCGTGTGTTTCGGGTACACGCGCCACGAGATATTGGCCCTTTTAATCCCATATGGTTCAATATTTGGATTATTAGCCACGACCAACCGACGCTCGAAATTCAATTTTATGGATAATATAACGTATCTTCATGGGGCGAAACAGACGCAACGAAATAATTGCTGTAGAAAATTTTTCACCTCATACGCAAATGAGAGGTGGTAAAAAAAAAAAAAAAGGGGGAAAAATTGAAGTACAAAAAATCGATAAATCGGAAGTTGTTTTTTTTTTTCAGAAAATAACTCTGCACACAATCGGATAAAGATTTTTAGGAATTAAAAAAAAAAGTGCGCAGATTTGACGAGGTGTGTATCGAGTGGTTTTCGTTGTACTGTACGTATACCTATATTCGCACGTACGCGCGATGCGTCTTCAATGACATAAGTAATATTAATGGATTTACGTACCGCCGTAGAGCTACAAGAGAGACAACCCTACGGCAACATCGTTTATACAGTTCCAGTTAAGGGAGTATTATGTAACGTACTCTAATTATATCAATTCATTATTACACGTTTCAAGAGTCGTGGAAACTGTGGAGCGCGCGAGAGTCTTCCCGAACTCCGAGGTGGGGGGCGGGAGGAGCTTGATTTCAGTAACATTTGAGGTACGAGAATCCGCGAGAATCTCCGATTCCCGGCGCTTGCGGAGGCTCGCCTGGTTACACGTGGTTTATGCATTCGCGTATACGATCAAATTCCATTGAGGAATTACACCGCGCATTACGCTATAATACGGTGCGGTGGTTAATGCTGGAACGGATAATTTAACGAGACGCCGTAACACGTCCTGCGATCGATGGGTTGGCAACATTTAGGGCTTCATTTGTCGATCTCGAGAGCAGCGAGCGAGCGAGCGATCCGAGTTAATGATTCGTCGCCGATAGCGCGATTCGTTTTTCAAATTCCCCGCACTCGCGCCCGACATACAACGTCGAACGTACGCTGAATTTTTTCCTCGATTTAACATCCCCGTTTCTTCCGTCGCCGCTGAGATCTATATGCATACGTATGTACGCAAAGCGAGAGGAGAGAGACTCCAATTGCCGACTCTAAGAGAAATATAATGGTTGACTGTAATTGCAGGCATTGTTTGACGCATGGGACGTTATTGCAGCAGACGGTTGAAGTCCATATACGATAGAAAGGAAGAGAATTCTCCCGAGTTCGAGCTCCTATTATCCATTGTGATTAAATGAGGGGTAATGATTTATTCCGCCGTCTGAATTATCACCCCCCTCCCCCTCCCACCGCGCTTCGGATGGCTCCTTTCTATATATATGTATATATAGCGATACGCGGAGTCTTAGATTCCCCATGAGTCGCTGGTGATAATGGACCATAAGTTGTTATTAGAGAAGGTTGATTCGAGCGATTCGTGTCTGTCTGGTTTACGCGTTCGGCGTTCGGAATTCCCAATATTGGAGCAGATCGTCCGCCTGCCTGCCCTTACGCCCTTACGCCCCCTCTACCTACGTAGATACACACGATGTAGGACAAACGCAACGTATCGAAGGATAAAGCTCTCCCATTTTACGACCGGGGACACGGTGGAAATTTCGCGGCTACTGTATTTGACACGTTTGCGGCTTTGGCGGGAACCGTGACGCGACCACCGGAGGCTGACGCACCACGGTTTACCACAAATTACCTACAAGTGAATGAATGCCCACAATCGCCAAAACCCACGCGTATTTCCTACATCTATATTCGCCTTAATAACCCCATACGGCTGACGTTCGAACAGTTTATCGAAATTCCTTCGAAATCCGGGTCGTCGGACAAAAGTAATTTCAATGCTCGGTGTTTCTCGACGGCTAACTATACATTATGCACGCGTAGAACGATCGAGATTCACGATTCATTTCTTCGGAGGCGCAAAATTTTTCGCCGTCACGAAACGTGTTCTTTTTTTTTTTTTTTCGTTTTTGAGGAATATTTCGGTTTACGGACGAAGGACGTTCCCAAGCAGAGCGCCGCACCGCCTCCGATCTTCCGAAACATCGCGTAGCACCAGATCGCATCTCCGTTGGTCGAGAGATCGTCGTTCCTCTCCAACAGATCTTCTATTTCTACGTACTCGATCTACATAGCAACAGCTTCTCCGTACCGACAAAAGTCCGGGTCTCTCGGGGGTCTAAGACGACGAGGACTAACGGGCGCGTCAGGTTGCGACGGTGTACTACGTATCCACGGTGTGGTACGTACGTGTGTGTATATGTATGTACATATTTACTCACGGATAGCGTATACATCTAGTTCGCAGAGTATAACGTTCGGGCTATCTCCTCTCCTATCGTCCGTCCATCTCTATTCACGAAGTCCTCGGTTTATCTCTAACCTACTTCCCCCCCCCCTGTTCTCCTTTTTCCTCACACTCCCCTCGGCACTCGTCACCCCTCGCCCGATTTCATGTAGTCGCTCTATCGGATCATCGCACCTCTCCGCTTCTCCCCGTGCACTTTATGTCCTCCTCTCGTTACGTCAGAAACAACCGTGACAATCGACGTTTCGAGACAATCGTATACGTACAGAGGTATACACCTTTACGCTCCTCTTCGGCCCGACTTTTATTTTCTCGATCAGGTATGTGGCCTCCGGAGTGTTGACTGGCTTGACGAAGTAAAGAAAATAATGAAACGAATAGACGGAACGAATATGAAAGGAAAAAACGCCCGGGCGTCTCGATTCCAGGTAAAGTAACTATGAGCAGTAATTGGGAGCGCGGTATGAAACGAAGTTTAGGGCCGGAGATTCTCGAGGTTTCAAGGGCCTCCGTACGCACGTCCCGTGCATAGGTGTGCGCGTATATAAATATAACAGAATATTCTGACGCTGCATAATGTTCGATTCCTTTGTCTCGATGGGAAAAGAAAGAAGAAAAACGAAGAAAAACGAAAGAGAGACGGGGAGAAAAAAAGAGTAGCGCGCGTCTTCAATTCCTTCGGTCCGCATCTGGAATAGCCTGCGCGCAGACCTCCCGTGGAGGAGTAGTAGGTTAGACCCGAAGAAGCCGGTAGAACCGGTATACCTATAGCGCCGGACAAAACCCTTTCTCACCGGTTCTTCGGTCGACCGGGTTCTTCGAGTACCTGTACGTCGCCGGTGTAAGGGGCATTTCGAGACAATTCCAACGGGGCACGGTTCGCCGGCAGCAATTTTTCAAATTTCGTTTCAACTTCTCTCGATCGGGCAAACCAGCTACTTCACTTTACGTAATCGTAGAGTCGATTGTTCTAATTTTTCACCTACGAAATTTACCTTCAATTTTAAACACTCGAGTAACGATACATATGTTGTGAATATGCGACCGTCTTCGTTTTCGGTGTAACACACAGAGGAAAGAAACGGCGTTCCAACGCAGCATTCCGTCTATATGGGTTTATGTAGTCGATTCGAAACCGGCATCACTGATTTTATCGGCGTCTTTGGCCGTATCGGGAGATAGATTTTTTTTTTTTCTTTTTTGTTTATTTCTGAATTCAAGGGTGGGGGAGAAGCGGGATGAGGGGTGAAAGGCAAACGCGCATACCTCGAAGCCTCCGGCATTATAGACGTGATTAAATTCTCGATACTCTTTTCCCCTCTTCGAATTCTTTCTCTTTTACTCGGCTCTTTCTACTTCTTCTTCTTCTTCTTCTTCTTCTTTATAAGCGATCGAGTTTTATAGTCGGGTTAAATATTATATCTACTTTCAATTTTTAAACGATTTCATCTACGGATAACGACGGGTATAATATGCGCTGTACATAATCTGGTTGAGGGGTGGGAAAAAAAAAAAAAAAAAGGAAGCAAAAATAATGAAAAGCCGCGGATGAGAAAAAAAAATTTGCACGTTAAATTCCCCTGCCACGCTTCTTATCTATATCCGTATGTTTATCCCTCGTCCTCGTCCTTGTCGTCGCGTTGCAATGTATGGGTTGCAAAACGTAACGTGAAACGCGTTCTTATCGAATATCTCCAGTGTAAACTAGGGGAGGCAAAGGGGGTTAAGTGATCTCGAGTCCCATTCTCACTTTTTCACCCCTTCGTGTATAGCGAATGTACATAATACAGAACCACATATATATATATATATAGTATGTGAGTGTACACGTGTTTGGTATTTAACACGAGGTGGCAGAAAGAGAAAGAGATAAAAAAAAAAAAACTGAAATAAAATGTTCCATCTTAGAAAATCAACATGAGACGACGAACGCAAAGTTTGGAAAAATTCCGGGCAAATATATCGAATTTGGAAATAGAAGAGATGAAAAATGTTCGCTCTTGAGCATGAACATTTTTGCGGGCGCGTTCGAGCGATTTTTTCCGTTTAGCTTGAAACATAGAATGAAAGAATAAAGCTTTCATCGCGTTTCAGGAGAAAAAATTTGAAAAATTTCCATTCGTCGCCAGAGTGGAATAAAGTTTGAAAAAAAATTTTGTTCGATTCAATGAAGAGTACGGTATACATTAGGAAATTGGTTTCGTCGGAAGAAGAGGAAATTTTTCACCCCGAATGCTTTTGAAAAATAGAATTTTAAAAAATTCGCCGTTTCGTTTAACCCTTCTCTTTTCATTCCAGTGTGTAAATCATACGGTTATACATTCACTCGTATATACATAATATGGATAGTATTCATCCGCACACCTTATGCTCTCTGGCTTAAATAATCCCCCTCCATTTTTCCCAAGGGAGAAACGGCGTTTAATCTATACGGGTGAAAAACAGCAATTCGCGTCTAGTGTAGGCTTGAATAAATATATCCTCACGAATCACAAATGTATATATGATATGATATGATGTGTATACAACTCAACCAGGGTGATGCGAAATGCCTCTTCATACCTATTATCTGGGTAAGGAATCGACGGAAAGCAAAACCCTGGTAATCCGGCGAAGGGTTCGTTTCTCGCGATATACACGGGAATACGAGGACGCAAGGTAGGAACTTATATATACCGATACATACACCTTCATATACATATATATATATATATACACTGTAACTGTATACCCGTTCATTTAATGGTCCACAGACTACTACCTCAGCTAACTTCGGGGAGCTCAAAACGTTACTTCACCGCGCGGAGCGCACGACTCTGGAACAATTTTTACCTTTTCTTTCATAGGTACGTACCGTTCTTTTTTTTTTTTTCTATTCTTCATTTTCTTTCGTTCTCTCTGGCGACTTTCGTACTTAAGTATCACTAAACTCCGAAGGGTCATAGCGTCGAGGTGCGGAATGCGCTGTAGATTCGCTTTTTTTATTCGTTCATTAATGATTTATTTGTTGGTTGTTTTCTTTCTCTATACACGTTTATATCCTCGTCGTCGTCGTCATCGTCGCCTCGTTAAATTAACACCGCTTCAACTTATAAGTATCTTCTGTCTAATAGTAACGAGAAAAAAAAATATATATTCTTTTCAACGGCAACGACGCTTCGTGGGATTTTACGATCTGATCATGTGAGAAAAAAGGAAACATAAAAAATGAAAGAACAGAAATGAATAAAAAAAATTAGCTAGGAGTTTAAAAAAAAAGAGAAAAATTCTGGAACAAGTCGAGGAATGCATTCCTGGAATTTACAATTATCTCTCATTTTTGATTTCGGTGAACTTTTTAACTCCGAATTCATAAAGTTTAACTAGATTTTTATTAATCGGAATACGTGTATAAGTACAAATTTCAATTCGGTATAATTAAATGGGGATAATTCAAGCAATTTTCATCCCTCAAAATTGAAGATAAAATTTATATTACGAGGTTATATAGCTGGCGAAAATTTCTCACAATTATCAGTTTATATGGGTCGTAGATCCCGCGCTTGGTTGAAGTAGAAATTTCTCAGCAGTATGAGAAAATTATATCGGAGCGATAGTGGTGGTAGTCGCGATAGTGGTAGCAGTGCGATGTAGGGATACATAAGATAACTGTTTAACCCTTGCAATTTGGAAGCGTAAAATGAGAAAAGCTGGGGAATCTTTATACAATATATATGGTACACGGACGGGTAAAAAGGGTGAAAGTATGCGTGGAGAAATCGGAGAGGGCCGTGGTTGGTTTTCGCACAGGCGTTTAAGAGTACAGGAGGATTTAATTAAGGCGTTAATTGGAATCAAGCGAGGCTTTAATCAGGGCTATTTTCTCCCCTCCCCCTTCCTCCACCCAGCGAAAAGCTTGGAGAACGATAACAACGAAACGAACCAAGTTCAACCTGCGCAGCCCCTTTTCTCCTCCTTTTTTTACCCCCCCCCTCCGGTTCACCCCGTGGGACCATTTACCACCCCCCTCGAAAAGTTGGGCGAGATTTCTAACGTCTGATTGGAACTTTCAACCCCCACTTTCCACCCTTGCAACTGTGTCTTCATCTCTTTCCACTTTGAGATAAAGAAAATCTATCTCAAGGATCCCAACAGGATAAACTGGGAGAATCTATGTCGGTGCTGCTGCTATTTCTCTCCACGTGCACGATGATATTCCTGAAAGTTACAAGCGACCTTTTCTCAGCCCTTATAAAACCGATATCTGATAGACTGCAGCAGTCCCGTTTTAATTGTCTTTCGCTATATATATATAAGTACAAAAAACCCCGAAGAATCAGAGTTCGCGGGTCGGAATTCATTTTGTTTTTTTCTTTTTTTTTCCATCAAATACACATCGATTGCTCGGTAATGAATTTGTGACGTTTGCGACAAGGTGCGCAAATAACGAACATCCAATTAGTCGCGTATGAAAATTATTCAATATCTTGAAAATAAATTACCTCAGTCGCAAAAATTAACGCGTACAATTTAGGAAACGAATCGGTTCGGAATTTTTGATAAATTATTTTCGATTTATTTTTATCCCTCAACAACCTGATTAGAAAAATTATTTTCTGCACTGTCATTGGAAAGCCAGTTTTTTTTCATTTCGATAGACGAGTAGGAAATTTTTTTTTCGGATTCGGAAAAATTGAAGAAGATCCTTCAATCTTCATGTTTCTTTCATTAGTAGATCATAATTATTTCCTTTCAAAGGTCAATCGATCTCGCTGAGTGAAACTATAATAATAACGCGAACAATAACGATAACAATGAAGGAGGGAGAAAAAAGCTTGCTCAAATTGCGTCTTCAGAATTAAAGTTCAAGTCCTTTATTACCAACAGGCCTAATTGCCGATGAAAATTAACACCGAAATTACGTTTTGTGGAATGTGGGGTGGGTCGAGTCGGATAAGTTTGTCAGCTTTGGCCAACCTGTGAAAACATGAAAAGTAAAATAGGAAAAAAAGCTTTAGGTAAATCTATTTCTAAGCACTTAAAAAAAAAGGGAAAGAAAATTAAGCGAAAAAATTATCTCTTTCTCATCTAGTGCATGGCTTTACATGTACTCATACATCTAGCATACGTATACATGTTCCTACTCACGGAATAACTTTCAGAAGAGAATACAAATAAAACAAAAAAAGGGCTGAAAACAATCTCGGTATAGAGGAATGAATGAAAAAGGAAAAGGATAAAAAAAAAAAAAATTGCGACCCACAAGACAGAAACTTGGACTATATGTACTCGATGCCTAAGCGAAATCTCGTGCTCCGCGGTGTTACATAGCGAGGGTTGGTCAACCACATTTTAGGTCCTTCAAGCTGGCAATAAGGATCTTATTCGGGAGAACCCTGGCAAACCACGATCACCGAGTGTTAAAAGCTCGCAAGCCCCGAGGCTCGCTCAACTGGCATTTTAAATCCCTGAGCTTTTCTCTCCGCTGTTGCTGTTTGTTTCATTCATTTCTTTTCGCCCTCGCGCCGTTATCTTCCGTCTCCTCATATTTTTTCTCTTCGTTCTTCTTTGCCCTTCGCAATTGATACTCGTGAGAGCGAGGGGTTGCGAGAAATTAGGAGTAAAGAAAAAAGATGACAAGTGAGGAGAAAAATGGTAGAAAAAGTCAACGAGCACCCGGATGACGATGATGATGATGACGATCTATGGTAATTTTCATCGTCAATTTTGTATTAAGTTTCATTAATTTTTGAATCAATTCACTCGCATTTCGTTCCCGAAGAATAGAATCTCTTGATTTTTCGTAAATCGGCGCGGCGTAATTGTATCGTTACGGAACTCGCGTGATTCAAAATACATACATATATATATATATTTATATATATATATATATATATACATAATTCATCCGAATTATTTGACCAGCGTACCGCGGTGCGGTTTTATGCGAGTATAAGCATAGCAGCTGTACGGGGTAAGTATTAATTAACGCCGGTAACGTTCGCGAACGAAACAGCGTAGCTGGCTTTGGGTACCTATAATATAGAATCGAAGTTACCCGATGGTTGAATAGCGCGTAAATACATATACCTATAGACGTACAGATTTCATACACAGATAGGCGTGTGTACACAAACATAATGTACATCGTACGTACATGATATACCTATGTTTCACGGTATCGGGGGATTATTAGGCGTTATTATTGCCGCTACGGTGTCGGTTCTTTGTAAATTGGTTTAGGGACGCTCACCGCAGCTGCGCCTGATCCGCGCCTGAAACCCTTACAATATATATATATATATATATATATATATATATATATATATATATATATATATTAACGACCTGTGCAAAGTTTACTGCATCCCTTGGAACAAAAGAACTACGAGTTAATTATGCACACGTACTGTACGCGGTCTAAAAAATGGACGACTAATTCGTTCGCGTACTCCAGGGAATTGAATTTTTCGAAAAGCTCTCGAAATTTGGAAACGCGTGTTCCGCGCCGCGAAACCCTCGGTCAGGTTTGGAGCAAATTTGTGAAATTTGTCGGTCCGAGAATCGCTAAAATATCGGAAGAGATTGTATTAGCGCGCGAATCGCGACTCGAAGCCGTCGACATGGGTGGGTGTAGAAAATATAGAACCGTCGACTGTGTTCGATCGAATTTGAAACGTATTAAAATTCCAAGTATTTCGAATCGAAAGGTATCGCCGGTATATCGAAAACGGTGAGGATTCTATTGACAGGGGTGAATCAATCTCATTTTCTCCCCGCACGTAGGAAATTTCATGGACGTTGTACGTAGCACAGCGTATACGGTTACACGGTTATATTTTTACGTACGGTGCGGTAATACGTCAAGTAGAGTTTTCTATGTGTGTATAGATACGTGTACGAAAGATCCACTTTTCGAGTCCAACGCTCGACGTAGCTGTACATGTATTTAAATACCAATTGGGGATTTTATTTATTCCCTTGCATTGATGAAAAGTGGAAGATGGAGGAGGGGGAGCGGAAGGGGGAAAAAATCATAGGGGAGCCGTTTCGAGGTAAAAGTATAAAGGTGAAGGTAAAGGGAGCTTTTCTGCTCCGTTAAATATAGATTTGCTTCGTATACTCACTCTTCCGTTACATAATAGGCACAGCAAACCATATTAAATCCGAAATTCTCGGCTCACCCTTCGACGCATAAAACTCCATCCAATGATACGTATACATACACATACGTATCTAGTCACTTATCGTGTGTCCATTTGCGTGACGTTATTACGAGCGCCATTTTTTCATTGTACTTTCAAACCCGAAAACCGATACTCAAATGACCGGGTGCTCAGCGGGAACTGACAACGAGCTTTGTAATAATTGTAGAAACTGTACGTACAAGTGAAGCCAAGTTCGTTGGTTGGAGTTACTTTTTTTTTTATTTGAAAAAAACTCCTTCTTCATTTCAATAATTGTCTCTTAGAAAGCTTCTCTTTGAATACCGTTTCAAAAATTTAATAATAACCATTCGTAGTCGAGAAGAGAGTAGATTGATTGGAATTTTTCTATCTTAGGCATTTTTCGATTTCACTAGAAAATTTTAACGTTTCAAGAGATGGTACGATTTTTTTTCACGATACGACTTCGGCGAGCGACAAATGATCCACCAAACACCTCGATCGATCAGTCTTCGTTTTTGGAACTTTAAACTAAAAAAATTTTACTTCCAAACTTTGCGGTTCTCCGATCAAAGTTCGAAGTTGAGAAATAACTCTCGAAATACAGTCGCGAGATGAGTGTGTGTGTGTGTTTGAAGTGTGTAACGTCATCAGCCGATCGCTTACCTGAAACAAAAGAGCAAAAAAAAAAAAAAGTTAATAACGTTAATTGCAGGTTGCATGTTACAAGAGGTGAATATGTTTGATTTTTGATATTTGATCGTTCGGTAATCGGTATGGGTATACCTAGTTTTCCCGAATTTTCATTACATCCAGATTTCTCTGCAAATGTATATTTTAGGTGGGCAACTGTATCGTTCGTTGCGTGCAAACAGTGAATACAGAAACGGTATTAGGTACGTTCATTTCGTGTAACTAGCATCGGTAATTTCTACCCGCACCAAGTTGCATCGTCGACATCCCCGGCAACGGCGATGCCGTAGAGCAGTAGGGCATGCATAATCGGATTTCGAATATCATGGGTATTTTGACGGTAATATATTTGATTGTGTTCAATTTACCGTACACGGCACAACGATCATTTTCTATTTATAATTATCTCTATATTATTACGTACGATAATTATGCAGTGTACCGATAGAAACCGGGCGGAAAATCGACTGCCCGCATACATGTAAATTCGGACGACTATCTACTTGACAATTACAATGATAATCATCTCCCCGTGTAAAATATCGACAGTCAAGTTGAATCAAAATTAAGCAACGATGATGTCGACCGATCCAGATGTCATCGTCATACGAGGCTGCAGAATAATATATAATGCAACCTATACGCATAACGATTCTATAATGGAAATCATCGAACGATGAAAAAACGTTTGTGATATTTCAGAAGAAATGTTTATAATACAAAGCAACAACATATCTGGAATTGAAATTTAATTATTTCAATAATAATTTCCTTTTGATCCTCAACAAGCGCTCTGGCGCGAATAACTATCATTCCGCCTGCAGCATTTGGGTCACTTGGTTTTCGAGCTCGGTGAGTAATTCGTTTTTAATTCCTACGTCCGGACCATGAAAATTTTTTACAACCCGCGTACACGAATACGTACCTTTCTGTACGTGTACGTCGCGCGACGTAGTACACAACAAACCCGACTTTCGAACGATCGAAAATTTCCACACTATATCCGACTTTTTCGTTCCCTCTCAATTTTACCGTGGATAAACGCATTTTTTTTGTTTCGAGTGCTCGCTTTCCTCAAACGATCGATTGATGAAAACGTGGAGTTTCACTTATTGTCGTTGATATGAATTTTATACGATTAATTACCGAGCAGCCGCGTATACGCAGGTGAAATAAATTCGGCTATACATGTATTGCGGTAATACGAGTATATTCTGGTGTATGATGTATTGATCATTTTGATTCATTATTTGATGACGGGCGCGTGCGTCGGGTTTCACGCAGATTAATAACGGGAATGCGTTTTGATTGGAATGTTACATATGTGCAACGCAGCGCACGCCCATCACGAGAAACCTGAATATTCAATGATTTCTGCATAATTCGAGCCTAGGGTTACCTACGGAGTATCGATAATGGATCGATTATGGGTTTTCCATCGCGTAACAACGTGATTATAACCGAGAGAAGTTATGCCCGGCCGCATAAAATTATCATACGAGAGCGTCGCGGATCGATGCGAGAGTGAGAAACGCGGAAAGTAAATAAAATGTCATTCGTTTATTTCGTTCAATTTTGTGCGTTTGATCGGTAAAAGTGAACCGCGGATATTATCGCGTACAATCGATCGAAAATTCGACCTAATTATCGCGGGAAAATAAGAGTATCGCGGCACCAGCTTTCGTCGGGGCATCGAATTTTCGCGATCCAGCAGCGTGGACGTGATGGCCGTATCCAGGATTTGTGAAAGATTGCACGGGTCAACGGGTCGGAAAGAACAAACGATGCTAGGTGAACCGTGGACCGAAGCACGTCCGCCGCCTTTATCCGAACACAAGAAAGCAGCAGCGGCGGCAGCAACGGCAGCTGTGGATAGAAAACGAGATAGAAACTCTGCGATGGAAAAAGCGAAAAACCGGAGGGGAAAAAAAAGAGACGAAAAAATCCCCAAACTACACGTATGGAGAACCGAGGGTGAAGGAAAAGACTCGACCCTCGAACCGTGCAGCCAGCCGGTCAACTACCGAACGGTCGGCGATCGCCAACGCGAAAAGAGGCCCGCTGAACAAACAGGTAGTCGTTCTGATACGGAATTCGGCTAACAATGAACTAAAAACACTGATTTTTTTCCCAGATTTTTCAATCTCATTATTTATCTGATCGATTTAGTTGATTTCTTTTGTCTCGTGTAAAACTAAAAATTGCAAAAATTGAAATCGTGTCCGAAAAAAAACATTCGTAACTTTGAAACTTCAAAATTTTTCCAAAAAATCATCAGTTTTTCAGACATTCGCCTGTCACGAGTAGAAAAAAAAAAAACTCACTCCGTACAACGCGTTCGCGTTTGGAACTGAATTTATATTATTGGCGATCCATGGGTTTGTCCATTTCACAGGGTTTATCTGTAAAGATTGAAAGAATCTTGCGGTTCGCACGTAAACCAACCAACCAAATCATTCCGTATACGTATACCGGGGCGTGCAAGGGAGAACTACGTGCGTTTGCCGCCGACCCCAATTATTTACGTCGACAGCAGCCACCGCGATAAATTTTAGTTGGAGTGTTGCCATCCCAACGTATGCGTATATATACTACTACTTGACAAAAACTATTAACTTCTCCACTCTGCTGCACAGAGCAAGAATCCTCGTTCCGCTATATTTATACACCGATGCACATTCGCTCCCGTTTCGGTACACACGTATTATAGCCACCGAAGAAGTTACAAGTACGTATAGAATCTCTGATGTGTATTTTTTTTTTGTTTTTCCTTTTTTCTAAATTCCTTCCGAACGGGTGCGGTTGAAACCACTGCACGGAAACGATGCGAATTTTCTTTATTCTTTCCAATTCGTACCAACCAAACCGGACCAATTTAACTCGAATAAAACAATTATACTCCAACCGTATTTTTATCTTTTTCTTTTTTTTTTCTCTCTCTCTCTCTCTCTATCGCCATAAATTTATTCCATACAACGAATTTGTTGAACGAAGACGTCGATGATTCAATTGTTCGCGATCCGTACATCACCGGTGGAGACAATTCGAGATATGTTCCTGTAAAATATACAACGGGTGGAATACAAGAGTCGACGCGAACGGAGGAGGACACGTGAGAACGTCACACCGACTCGGACGTGTGTGCGGCTACACGTATATAGGTATAAATGGACAAAAAATCTGAAGTGTATAAAATAGTGTGGGAAGGTATAAAACCTATGTCCCGAAGGTTTACGGGACGGTTTTCCCTCTTTCGCGTGAAAAAAGGAACAAATCGAAAGGGTTTTTCGCATACGTATACCGTATGGACTGTTCCGTCGGCGTGTAACGCGCGGTGATTTCCCTGGCGACACTCTTCCCTGCCCATCCCCATTCGTCCGTTTTCCACCGTCCTTTCCGCATCCACTTTTTCTCTTTTTTCACCCTCTTTTCTCTCTCCTCAATTCGGTTGTCGAGAGAAAAGGATACCCCTCTCAAGGTGTCCCGCGTACGGGTTCTCGCCTGTAATGTATACCGCTCAATGTTGCGGAACGTCCCCGAAATGTCCGACCATTTTCGGATGGCTTGACCGATTGATTCGAAATTTCTTAGCTGAGGTGCGCGGCTGCTTCCCGATCGTTCCACAAAGTGCATCGGACATCGAAACGCTCGCTCGCTCGCTAGCTTGGTTGGCACTTGTTTGATTTCACGCACCCGAGGGAGGCTCGCGTTTGCACGGACGCGTTTCAAAATTAGGTAGGAATTCCGCAATTATTTTCACGGAATTTAGGGACCATTATTGTTGTTATTGTTACGACGATGTACGTATAGTGAGACGATGGCATGTTTAAATACTACTTCGGTATATATATATGTGTAATCCTCATCTTTATCGCGTTCGCTTCTTCTCGTTCTCGGTGTTCCCGTTCCGCTTCAAAATTTGAGCGGTGGGGTGTAAGGCGTGCCTCGGAATATTTCATCTCGAGTGAAATTACGTGAGTGTAAATGAAGATAGAGATAGAATATTTTAGCCGTAGAACATCTAGAGGATGAAGATGACGAGGGCAAAGATTTCCGGCGATTAAGAAGACCGTAACCCACGTTGCTGCTGGGAGTATATGTACGGCATATACCCCCAGGTACGTACATTAAATATATCGAGGGAGCTTCGTCGCGACGTTACACCCGACAAGACTCGCTTTGAGGTGAAACTAAAGTCACGTCGCGCTTTACCGGCTTTCTGATATTATTCTCTGCAAAAAATCCGAGTCGGAACTACAGTGAATCTGTACGGCGTTTACAATAACTTCCGACATAATATACATTCGCCAAAAGTTCATCCCCCCCCCCCAGTCTCTTTATTCATCTATTTTCTTGGGGCTGAAATATCATCGACGATCGAAAATTTGTCGATTGAATATTCGGAGGAGTATTTCAATTGTTTCTAAGAGAAAATATTCAAGAGGGAAATTTGCAGGGGCGTAGCTATCCCTAAACGACGAGTCGTTGGGCAGATAAGGCAAACAAAAGAGTTCGTGTGTCGCGTTTATGAAGGAGAATTAAAATACAAGAAGCTTGTAGAATGAAGTTGTATAACGGAGGTGGTTTATTCGGATCTTTTGTTCGCCGTGAATATACTTGTCACCCCCCCTTACAGCAGAACTTTGTTTTTCTTTGTGAAGTTAATTCTTCGCTCCGCGCTCTGCTAAATAAAATCATCACTCGACGCCTCGGTTTAATTAGCCACGCACTTCCGGAGCTGATTTATGTACTCCGGCGGGGCGAGCATTTGCAACCTATGGAAAGCGAACTGAATCTACTACGGCGCGTATCCGCGGAGCACCTGCATTTCAACAACCTCGCGTTATACATCCGTTACGAGTACCCCGTGTTACCCGATGAAAAAAAAATTAACCCCGCAAGAATTTATGTACGGGCAACTATGACTACTTCCAAACAATTTCAATCTGCGAATTTCTTGTGCCGCTTTTCACCCTTTTTTCGTTGAATAGATCGGAAGAAAGAAAGTAGAGTTACACGGCGAATGCGATATCAAAACTATTAGAAATAGAGAAAAAAAAAAGGCAGAGGGCATCTCCGCGTTTCAGTACATCCGAGCGAGTATAGAATTTCACCGCAGGGCTGCAGTCGGTGTATTTTCGGAAGCATTAAAATTCCAGCTTTTCAAATTTTTTTTTTTTTTCTTTCGTCTCCGACCGCGGCCATGCCCTGGCGTTGTATCTATCCCAGTTTCGTTTCATTCCGCGATGCAACAGCCCATCCGCATCTGTATCCGTATCTGGACGTTGGCCAAGATTTGTCTTTTTCATTTACTAAAGATTTCCATTATATCATTTCCAGTTAAAAGAACAATAAATGAAATTTGTTCGAGCACTCAGCTGCCGTAATAGCTCATTATTTTGCTCACTTAGGCATCTGAATTCGATGGGATCTAACTGTAGCGATCGTATATTCGTCCGTTTGAATTTTACTCGTGTCCTTTATTTTGTTCACCGTTCGCATTGATTCGTAAATATAGATTTTCGTGCGAGCGAAAGCTCATTACCTACATCGTCTCCGATCATGCTCGTTAATTGGATACATCAGGCGGGCGTGTAACGAATTTCTTATCTATACGGTATACACGTAGTTATGTGACAAACGAACGAAGCGCAAACCTCCCCAAAGATCTGATTGGCTGATTATCCAAGGGTCTCATATACAGTTCGGGTAACGATCGCGTGATCATTTGTTACGATCAGTTCCAGGTCGATAGGGCAAGAGAGAAACGCGATGGAAATAAAAAAACGGAGAAAACGAAACAAAGAAAAAGGAAATTCCGTCCACTTTACTTACACGCTGTCGAGCGTCTGCTATTTTCGAAACGTGAGAGTAGGGCGATAATTTTGAAGGGAGATTAACCAAGAGTTCGATATGATTGAATTTGGGAGCGGTTGGACTTTTCACGTCGTATGATCGAAGTCTGGAATTTTCATATTCCCGCAGAGGTCGAAGAACAACGATATCCTCGATTCGACGAAGTATTTCTTTTGGTACGTCGTGATTATTATCCAATGGCGCGAGGTATAGGTGTGCCGGTAAATTTAGAAGCAATATCCAATCGCAGTTGAACAGTTTTGTTCGGTTTATTTGGTTCGTTTATCTCGTTGCCGGTGGTAAAGATCGTCGGGACGCGTTCGGAGAGGAGGAAAATTTCCTACGGCTGTATAGATCCCCGTCGGAGAAGAAGGAGCGAAGAAAAGAACCGAGGCGGAACTGGATTGAGAAGTAACGGAGTAAGACATCAATCAATATCACGTCAAAGACATTTCAGTGTAGTATAACGCGAACTACGTCTCTGTTGCAGGCCCGCTTCGACCGGTCGCGCGGCTCAATTCACTGCACAAAGAAGACGTAAGAGAGAAAGAAATGGAAAAGGAAGGAAACGAAGAAGAGAGAGAAAAAATTCGCCGTTTCTTTTTCACTTTTTCTTACTCTCCTCCTTCCTCCTTTCTTTACCCCATCATCTCGGAGGAGAATCTTCCAATGTAGCTATAACACACCCCTCGGATATATAGCTATCCGGCGCCATAGTAAATTCATAAATCTCGGTTTTCCGCGTCGCGCGCGCGGCGACGACGGCTTCCACTATTCGTCTTTTAACATTCACTTTTTTGTCATCCCCTCCCCCTCCCCCTCCATGATTTCTATTAAGAAGTCACCGAGGAGAAACAAAAACAACGCGAATACGGAGAACTGCACCCGTGGAACCGTCAAATCCTTGTATTAAAGTATACAAACTTCTCGAACTATCTGCATCGCGTCCCCCCAAAGGTGAATAAAAAATGTTTGAAAAGAGATATCGTCTTATTGGGAGGCGAATAAAAAGTAGATTAGTCGAATACTCGGTAAAACTTCGGCATAATATAAAACCGGTATTTTCAAAGAACATTTCTCTTCCACTGCGAACATCCATCGACGCCATTTTGCTACATCCTATTGTTAATAATCGGGGTCGAGTATCAAGATCTCAATTAGAATCGAGCAATCGCATTTCGAATTTCCTTAGATTCTCGCTCGCTTCCGTCTATATAATAATGGTATGAAATAATAATTGTAATTTGCGAAGTACGTATGTGGAAATTGCCCCTTCAGAACGACTGGGTATTAGTATAATAAGAGGTGGTACATATCGTACGGGTATATATATATATATGTGTGCGGTATGTATGTGCACCTGTAGGACCCTTTGAAATTGCTCTTTTCATCCCCCGGATGTTTTTTTTTTTTTTTTTTTTTTTTCTCTCTTTTTCATATTCCTGAGTCTGGAGGAGGAACGGCCCTCGACGAAAGACTAGTCTCTGTTCCCCCGCGTCTATCTACACCGGTTCTACCTCCCAGCGTTAGAAACTTGACCGAATGAAAGAAAGCTGAAGAAGAAAAGAAAGAGATGGGCTTTTTATTAAAGTTTCCTTCCTCCGTTAGTTCGTTCGTTCGTTCGTTCGTTCCATCGTTATTGCATCGGAAGCTTTGTTCTTCAGCAATATACAATTATATACAATAATTTCACGAGACAAAGCCAAGGCCGAAAACCTCCCCGATTCATTTTCATTTGCTCTTCGAGGATTCTCCGCACACAACTCTACGCGTCGTGTAGACACACCCACACTTTCATCACAGCGTACCCTACGTCAGACATTAATTTCGTTACTCTCGATTCTCTCGAGTTTTTTATTTATTTATCTCTTTCCTTATCGTTGATTTTATAGATTTGAAACAAAAAAAAAAAAAATCCAAAGTGACGATTTCCATTCAGACATTCACTGCACAGTTGCTGCACAATTTTTAGAGTGCATTTCGCAATAAACCAAAAGAATTCAGCCAACTCTGTATACGTATACCATGGTTCGCGAGAGGTTAATTACATACTTCGAAAACTGTATGGTACATAACGACTCTTTTTCATCGCCGAAATAGCACTACACCGATGCGAAGTCGTTAATCAATCCGTTGGCGAAACGCCCGTTAAGATCCAAGTTCGACCGTTTCTTGCCCATCTTCACGCATCCCGTCTGTTCGTTCAGCCGTTTGTCCGTCCGCCCGTATATGAGAATTATTTAATCTTCTCTCAACGACGCGATGCGGCCGAATAATTTTAATTTTCGGTACGGTGCGCACAGGTACACGCGCGTGCGGATTGTAAAATTTTTTTTATACGACAGACGAATCGCGAGAATTGAATGGAATTCTTTTTACGAAATGGAGGTTCGTACGTAACAGAGACGTGAAATAGCTTTCTGAAACGGTATGTAGTTTCAACAGCTGAGATGGTTTTTCACTTTTTACTATTTTTTGTCCGCTCCGTACTAGTGGGAGCTTTTGGCGTCGGACAGCCAAAGTTTTTTCTTATTCGAAGTCAGTCGGAGCTATTGATGAAGTTTTCTATCTACAGAAGCAGAAAAACAAAAAGTGAAAAAGGAAAAGAAAATACTAATGGTACACCATCCGTTTCTACTTTTTTAGGATACGAAGGTAAGTATACAAAAAAAAAAAAAAAAGGAAGAACAAATAAACAAGAAGGGAGAAAAAACGCTCGAAAAGTCGAAGAGCATCCGGAGTGAATACAGAAGTTATCAGAGGTGGTTAGAAGCTAGAAAGATCTGGAATACCGGAATGATGCTCGGTAAACGAGTGATAATAGAACGCTCGGCGGTACGCACGTGAGTAAGCTTTTGTAAAATTCAACCCTAAAGAAAAAGCTGTACATGAATAGGTATATAGATATAGGTATATAATACGATAATGGAATTGCGAAAGAGAGGGAAGATATGGCGACAAGGGGTGGTTTCTAATTAATAGAATCGTGGCCTGCACGATTCGAGGTACAACGTCGTCGCAGTTAACCATACCGACCGAAATTCTCCCCAGCAACGTCTACCGGCGCTCTTCCCTTTTCTGCTCTTCTCTTTCTAATTTACCTTCCAGACGTGGACCGGTTTACGGTACATCGGAAATACGGGAATTAGACGCGACCTTCGAGGTAAAATTTACACACCCTATAACTACCTGTCCAAAACGTACCTTCGGCTGCTTACTTTTTGCGCTAATCATCGAGTTCGGCTAACCCGCTCCTTTGAAACTTTTTTTTCATCACTTTTTCAGAGCGTAAACGACGACGCGAATTGAATTTATTATCCGGAGAATCGATCAGTCTCGACTTTCCACGGCTACTCGCGTTCAATTTTTCGAAAAGTCTCGGTACGGCGAAATCGGGGTGACATGATAAAATTGGAATTTTCGTTAACCCGTGATCCGACTCCGGGAATCAGATTAATTCTCTCGTGATTAATTACCGATGAGCGACGCATTGATACACTATACTGATACACTGTATAAGCGAAGCAAATTATGATTGTGACCTTGAATTATGGGCTAAGATTTGGCGACGTGCGATATACATTTACGATACGTATCGTCATTCGGCGTCTATGTACAATTTATATATATATATATAGGTATACACATATGCAATTATGCATGCATCATTATAACCGCGAGTTAAACAAGATTAGCTCGTAAACCGAAAGTCGTATACATGTACGCATTATATACCTGACTATATATATATATATATATACTTTCCGTACACCGAACTCACACGTGCTGTGCAACCTGCGCCCCATTTCAACCCCCCCCCCCCCCCGGTACATAACCTGGTTTTTTTGATCAATCAGATATTTCACACCATAAAAGTTTTACGACTCAGTTTGCACACTTCGTGCACCGGCGGGAAGAAAATCGCCTAATGACGTCAGGCGAATTTACATCCATATATTACACACATGTACGTAACACGTAGGTACCCTTGGCTTCCTATTATCCTACACCATTACGCTGAATATCGATAATACGATATTGTACCGCCAGTTTTTTGCTTCTTTTTTTTTTTTTGACGAAAAATAAATTCACATTCAAAGTTCAGATATCAAATGATTGTCGAAGTTGTACGAGCGCTCGCGGTACACGAGTTCTTTTTTTCATCCCTTCGATCTTTTCTATTTTCATTTTTCGATATTTCTTTGCTACTTTTTTTTTTCAACTCTCATCTTCGAGTTCTCCATTCGCGAGGAGTAATTTTCTCGTAAAATCGTTCGGGATATTTTTTTCTATAGATACGCGAAGCGAGGGAAACCGACGAAGCCGAGAGCGACGCGACGTCTCAAGTGAAACTAAATCTTTGCAAATACGCGCGATCGGAATAAGAGTATAGGCGAAGGGCAAAAAAGGGATGATGATAAAGCGAAGAGAGATAAAACGAACGAAATAGCTGCAAAATTTCGATTAGAGTTTGGATTCGAAAAATTCTCCTCTTTTTTCCCCAGCGTATGGTGTATCGTGTAACCGGAGTGCTACGAGTAAATCGACCGAACAAACGTGCGAGTCGAATTTCACGTGGGGGGAGGAAAGGCCAAAAAACGGTGAATTATATCTCACGTTCGTTGAAAGTGAGAGAGAATTTTTACCTCGATTATCTCAACTCGCCCGCGCTCCGATCCTTCGTCCAAGATTTCAATAAAATAAACTGGATGTCTACCTTTCGCTCCGATGGCTGCGAGAATTATTATCAAATCAGGATACTCTCGATCGTTGCTCACGTACCAATGCGACGTGATATTCTTATTCCGCGTGCGGAATTCGATCGATCGATTCTCACGGATGCGCGTGAAATTGAGTCGAAAATCGCATCGTAACAGATACGGTATACGTCAATTAATTACGCCTTGATACGTCGAAAGAGTAATGGAAGAATCGGGAAAAGGATAAGAATTATTTCAAACGAAAGATGTATCTTGAATTTTGCAAACGGCGATCCAAGTTACGGGTTTTGAAATTTCTCTGCGCCAATTAAGAATAAACATCGCAGCTGTGTGAACGAAGCCGATAAATACGTGGATGAAATTAGGCGGGAATGGCGATAATTAGAAATTCACCCAACTCCAAGTTATTCCATACTCCTCATTTCCGGACGTATGTGTATAATAATGCACGTGTTATACGTTCACGACGACTCGTACGAATATCCTAGAGAGCTATATATTTATACGAGCGTTCTTGTCACGATCAGCGAGGCGTCGCGCACGTTGAAACTAGAACTAGTTAGCTCCAGGAACCGCGTGTATAAACATAAACCCTAGTTAGCGACGGTGTATAAGCTCTGTTTAAGCCTTCGGTTAATCGTTTGTTTAACCCCCTACCCCCGCAACCCGTTGCTCTATATTTAACGCCTCTCGCTTCCAAAGTCTCGACACGTCACCCTCCCCCCCCCCCGTCCCCTTCCCTACCTCCGTCTCTCTTTTATGTGGGCAAACAACTGCACCCATATAGCATACACACCTCTGGTCATAGGTAGGTAGGTAGGTAGGTAGGTGTATCCCTACGTAGCGTACGCTCGCACAATTCCACGAACCTAAGCTGAAAATATCACCCTATCACCCCGCGCAATCCATGAAAATGAAATGGGTGTTCGGATAATACCTGCGAAACTTTGCCGATGCAACGCCGGAAATATATGCGCCGGATATAAAGCGACGCTCGTAAAACGGTTGTAACAACCGAGGTCCGCCGAAGAATAATCGAAAATATTTTTAGAAACAATAAAATGAGAACGCCAGCGAAAAATCAGAAACCACGTAACGACGATTGCTCACGGCTGGACGCGTTACAGTACCTCCGAGAAAAATTCTTAGAAATTGAAAATTTTACGGGGCGCGAAACGGCGCCCCAGGCTAAAGGTGAAAAACCGCTTATATTTTTCGCGAATTGTGAAGGATCCTGGAGAATGAAATTTTCCAAAAAAAATTATACAAGGACGAAAATAGTGACGATATGATGATTTCGAGGGTACGACGCACTCGTGTCAAGGGATGCGGAAAAAGAGATTACATAGGGCGGGTCTTGGTCATTGAGATTTTCATTTTTTCGAATCATTGTGTACTAAAAATGGCTGACGTTATCGCATATCGTATACGATTATTACGCGTCTTCCGAAGCGGGAGGCTAATATTATCGGCGTGTCGCAGCCACATCGTCGCGGAGAGTGCACCGATCTTATTATATTGGAAGGGTTCGCAAAGTTTTCTTCCTCTATACAACGGGGACGGGGTTATATACCACCACTCCCTCCCCGTGTACGCGCGCGAGGTCTACCGAATCTCCATAAATATCGACGTTAAACGAAACTCGCGTAAGATTCAAAGTTTATACCGGCGTTTCAACCCGTGTATATCCATCCACGTGTGCGAGGTGTGTTCCCGTATACGGACCGGTCGCCTACGGTGTCTGCGGAAAACTTTACAGATACCGCGGTAGCGTTTTCATTATGATTATTCGTAGTTTATTTTCAGTAAGTAAGAAAAACAATGAATCCATAGACTACAATATTCGACGTGCTCGATAATGTGCACGGCTATGGGTCGGGGCGTAGAAATTAAAAGCCTCCTCGAGTACTCCTCCTCCTTCCCCTTCCCTCTTACCTTGATTTCCTCCTCTTTCTCGCGGTGCTGGAGTTAGGTTAGGTACGCGTACACGTATATATATATACGTATACGTATAGCTTTGGCCAGGAAGACAACAACTTCATTAGGCCGATCCGGTGCCTGTTCCTCCTCTATCATTCCTTCATGAATATGGATGATCTAACCACGCACGTATAGTATACGCGTTCTATTTCTTCGAATTATATATATATATACGTATATATATATATATTTCTGTGTGTGTGTGCGGGGTGGTACATATGTATAGTATAAATGTATATAAATAAATGTACGCCATCCTCTCCAGGCAGACGAAAGCAAAGCTACGAGTTGGAACGACGGTGGTTCACGGAAGGTGCGCGCGGGCACCTAGAAACTCCCAACGAAATATCTATGAATAAATATAACATGGTGTCCTCGCGTCGGCATGGATATACACACGAATATACGGGGAAAAAGTAGGGTGAATCATTACACTTTACGAGAAATGAATTATACCTATACGTATACACTTTTGTTCGGAACCGCGGTTCAATTCATCCGATGAGTTTTCATATGGACGGTAATGAGGAAGAATGTCTTACCTGAGGATTTTTTTTTTGCTTTTCAAGCTATCGTGAATCAACATTATAAAAATTCTCAAAATAATGCCGGTCGTTATTGCTCAATATCCACAACCCGCGTACTCTCCATATTTTAGCTACAGTATCGTGTGTACGCGCAGTACGTGTAAATACATACGTGGTATCGGTCGATCGACAAAATGACCGTGTCGCTTAACGTAACAATTATCGCGATTCGACATCGTCGAATATTTTGCTAAATATCGGCGTGTCACGTTAAACGCACGTGTCATCCCGACATCGGTAAGATAACCGACCGTACGTACAAATATCTAAGAATTTGATCCTTCGCGAAGAGAGCGGCATTACAATTGGTTCGCGTAGTTACATACATTTTTGTTAAGTTTGAATGCAGTTGAGAAAAAGTTGAATAAGTACTCTTCTCGCTTTCTCTATTTTTTTTTCGGTGAAGCAGTTTTCTCGTCTTTCCTATGCATAAAAAGTAATACAATATGCATTTATACGCCCATTATACAATATAATGTTAACAAACGCGCCTTATAAATGCTACTGCGTCTTCACCCCCTACTGCCACCCCATCCGCCGTTTTTTTTTCTTTCTTTCTTCTTTTTTCCGGGCTACCACGTGGATTTGACACATCTACAACGTGTGGATGAGAACAGTTAATTCAGAGAGTAGATAACACGGAACGAATCTATGCGGTAAGAGTGTTACCGGAAGTTTGAAACAAACCGCGCTCAAGAACCATCGTATAGCCAAGAAGGTGGTGGCTGACAGCTAAACAAATTTGAAAACGAACCGCATCTACGTACTCGCTGACACGCGAGTTCGTTAAATGTATATGAATTTATTCATGCCCGTTCTGCTCTCGATAGAGGCGTGTACATGGCTATGTATATTCCTAGAGTCGTGGTCCTAGAAAAATTGTGGTCCTAGAAAAATTGTGGTCCGAAAAGGAAGAGTATATAGAAAAAGTAGTGGGTCAGATTTGAAATGCCGGAATTTCATGTTTTCCCAGAATCTCGAATGCTTTGACGTCATCGTGCCGGCTTTTAATACCACATCCGTTGAGGGATTTCTGAAACCAAATCCCGCGGTTAACTGGTTAATTGAGAACGATAAAAAAGGGGATTTTCGGATCAGTTGAAATAATCGAGAATTCAAGCTGAAAGTAAAGCGGTGGTCGAGTTCTTTTGAATTTTCAAGAAACTATCGGGTCGAATCGAGAAGAGCATTTGATGAGATTTCAAGCAGATTAAGGCGTCGTAGGAGAAGACTGACATAATTTTTTTTCACGCAAGTTTGGTATACGCAAACGAATATCTACCAGGTGTTCGAGTTATTTGTGTTGATCGCGATAGCGGGCAAGTTAAGAGGTAGCGATCCATTTTCGTCATGCGCTAATATACCGGCTACAACCGCGATCGCACTCTTTTTATCGGATCTATAGTTGGGCGAAGGCCGGTTTCGTCCGCACCAAAAACGGAAATCTATCATGAACTCTGAGACTGTTTCCATTAGTGACCCACTTCCGGTTTACCTCTCACGCTTCACAATCAGATGCGAGCTCTCCCTTTCTCACCCTTTTCCGAGTATGTATATGTATATATACCTGTACAAATGTACACACCTTACGTATGCGATGATTCCGTGGCAGCTCGTCGATCATTTTCGTATGTTTTAGTAGGTGAGGTGAGGTGAGGTATATGTATACCTAAATTAAGAGGTATCTTGTACCTAATCTCAAGCGAATCGAGTGATAAAACGCAACAATAAAGAACAGGAAGAAATGTTAAATCGACTCGTTCACTTTCAGTTAATTTTGACGAGCTTTCGTCTGACTTGATGTGATCCAAAATGGTTGCCTATGTGGTATACTATTTTTTCATACTCGTATAATGTACGTGAAGTACAAGGAGGATTTTTTCGGGTGCTGAGATGAGATCGATTTTGATTTATTTGTTTGATAGCAAAAACTGAATATAATTATCTTATTATCGGAGTTCAGAGTGACACACACCCTGTATTTTGTATCTTATGCTTTGGTTATTTTCGACTTGCGATGTCAGCTGCCTGAAATTGAGCCTCCCGCTTCGCCTCAGCATTGGTTATGAGACTAAAAATGAAACCTGCATACCTACTACGAATCTGTGTACCTCGTAACGATTCTCTTGCTGAGGCCATCGATGTATCGTTCAAGTACGATTCGATTTCCTCAATCTTCTTGCTTTTTTCCCCATTCAAAATTAAAACTTTGTCGGTCACATCGACAATAACAATAATGATAATAAACAAATAATGATTGCCTACGTTTATAGACATGAATTTAATTTAATCGTAAAATGAGAAAAATTGTGTACTCATAGGTCATGCACCTATATTAGAAACAGACCGCGTGACCTAAGAGGGTGTTTCGCTCGAGACACGTTTTTTATCACTATGTACTTGCAGCGAACGCGGCAAGAGCCGGTAAAGTATAAGTAATAAAATATTCGTCCAAGCACTAAAAAACTACCAAGGCGTAAGCCACACGACTGAGCGAAGACGTTGCCGTAATACATAGAAGCGAGTGTAAATGCGAAGAAGCGAACACAAATTCAAGCACAAAACAAAGAAACCGAAGAGAAACAGTTGAGTGAAATTTGATTCGGTAGTTCGACCCTAAAAACTTCTCTATTGTCAAACACATTTGAGGCGAAAAATCGTTTGTTTTCTCGATATTCTTGATCACATTTCGATCCCAAGCATCAAAATCTAGACCGTGTACCTGGCTAGATCCGTGTCATTGGCAAACTGAATCGAACATATACATATGTGTCCCAAGTCTGCGCGTCATTCGAATCTGCAATTCGATACGATTATCGCGAAATTCGAGAGGCCATAGTACGCCGACGAATCAACGCACGAATAAACGAGTCTCGTACATATGCGAGTTCGAGTAGAAAATTCTCTTTTTTGAAATAGGATTTCAGAACCAAATCCAATTCTCACTCCTCTATAACACTCCGATTTAATTTCCACGGTGTTATCTCAATTGTCTACCTTTGCCGGTGCGTTATGCTCTTTGGGTCTAGAAAAAAAAAAGAAAAGAAAATGAAGAATGAAGAAGAAATATGAGGAAGTGCAACGCGAGGAGGGAGAAAACGAGCAAGATTTCTATCACCGCATATCGTCCGTGCACGTAAGGCAATTGCTGCTGCTGGTTTGAATGACAAAGTGAATGACATCCGCGCACTTTTGCGATGACGTAACACGCGCAACTTCGTAAGTAGCTGCCACTTTGTTCGCAGGCTGAATTTCCTGGTGCATAGCTTCACGTGAGTACGCCTGACTAGGCTGATTCGGACTTAAAAATCCCACCGTTTCTTTATGGAAAAATGTCGCCTTTTCAATCAAATGAATGAGAAGCAAAAACCTGAGAATATGATAAACTGAGACAAAACTACGAAATTTTTTTATTTTCTCAAACCAATCACGTGAAAACAAAAAAAAAGAACCACACAGGTTGTTGGACATGAAAAATAGGGTATCAATTCGTACATGAACTGAAAAAAAAAACCATGGATGTCTAGGTGGAGATAAAAAATCGTACCTACAGTGTGGCCAATTACAAAAGTACACGTGGCCAGCGGGTAGGTATGCGAGATAAAATAAAACGAAATAAAATAAAACAAAAAAAAAACAACTGGGCACTTAACGGGGCGGTGTGACCGACTATATGTGTAATATATATTTTATACCCACACACACGGCAGTACATAGCCGTATGCACTGGCAATTCTGTCGCGGAGTTGAGGATAGTGTATAGATATATATTCACGTGCGCCAGACGGATGAGGTGAAGCGAGAGGTATAACGGGTGAACTGTTCTCGTTGTTTACGAATAGACTATATATATCGGTGTACGTATATATATACATATAAATATACGTGAACGCGAACGCGACGGTGGTAGCAATGAACGCGAGAAGGTTTTATGATCGTTCGGTTAAAAACGTGCAAACATAAAACAACGCGGGAACGCTATTATATAAAACATATACGTGTGTACACCTACAGCTGTATGCGTGTATAGGTAGCGGGAGTTTCTGCTGCACCAGCGAATATTCCTAGCGATACGCTCGTATTTATACACATGCCAACTGAACAGCTCGCCGTTGCATGATATTCAAAAAAAAAAAAAAAGTAAACGAGATTTCAGAAAATCAAAGTACAACAGTTGGACCGCCACTTTTGCAATGGCACGGGCCTTATTTCTTTCGAATCGCCTAAGCTGCGGCCAGACCGCGGGTCGTGGAAGAAATTTGGAAGGCGAGTAGGCCTGAATCCTTTTGACCCAAAAATAAGATGGCGTCGCGTGTACTGGCAGAGGCAGAGCGACTTGGCCCGTTTTTTTTTTTATAAATGGTTTTCTAGCGATTTGGAGGATGTTTTTCACCTGGCCCAAAGTATTGTAAAATTATCCAACCTCCGCATATATCGGGACCATTCTACTTCGACTTGTAGGTTTTTTCCCGGAGGTACCGTAGCGAATCTGTTTTTTTGAATTAGACGAGAAGTTTACGAAACGTCTAGTTTAAGAAGAAAGACGAGCAAAACTAAAGAAACGGAGTTTGCGCCGGTGGTGGTGAATTGGATAGAAAAAGAGATGAATCCGGAGCGATGCACGGTGGGAAAATTATAGGGAATAGCGAGTGTGAAGTTGATACTTCTCGCGCAGTTTAAGAAACCAATTAAATTATATTTACACACCAATCACATCGGCGAAGACGTGAACGTCGTGGTGTATGTACTTTTCACGTATACACGTATAAGCGCACATATACACGCAGCTGTAGATATAATATGTATGTATTTATAAAAGCAGCAGCAGCTATAAGTGCGCAGCAGGAAATTATGTGTAATTTAATTAAAACTGGTATTTAACGCGGAAGGGTGCAGAGGAGAGGGATATAGGGTTGGTTCGCAGGCAAACGGAATGGAGTGAAATGGAATCAAGTGATAAAGAGACGGAGAGAAACAAGAAGAAAAAGTAAAAAGAAGATCACGAGAGAAAGCGAGAGGGAAAATTGTTACATATATATACACACACACCTCATGTACCTACTCTGCTTACCTGGAACTTGTCTATAGCCCGTATACCGACTATACTATATATCTGTGCGTCTATTTGCGCTCGCAGAGATTTTCCTCTCCCCCCATTAGAAATAGAAGCAGTCTAGACTCTGACTTTGCAAAATCTACATACGTATGTCTATATTCGTGCGTATCTACGTTTTATACCTACTATCTATCGAGATATCTGTATACAGGGTGTCCGGCAAGAGGTCGAGCAACATTCCGGTATCCCTGCGTTATTATGGAAATCAATTTTCATTCGGAAAAATGACGTGAAGTAGTAAGGGGTGGCTGTATGAAGTGATTCGGTAAAAAATGCCCCGTTCAAAAAAATTCTTTTCCAAACGCGGATGCTTCGGAAATGTACATACAGTGCAGGGACGAATGACGCTGCGCATTATACCATACGCGTAGAGCCGCAGCGGCAGCTGCGGTGGTAAAATCCGGTTTGCCGTGGAACACTCGGATTCTTTTCGAGGACGTGGTATATATAAATAAAAATATACGTAAAATACACGGGGTTACCTGTGTAATTATGTACATATTACACATGTACACGATGTACGTATATCAGAAGCAGTAAGGTTACAAGCTTCCGTGAAGTTGCAGGTACTGCACTTCTTAATTGTTCGTTTCTAACAAGAGAAGTTGGCACTTGGCACCGTTATAAGTCTCACCCCCGCAGCTGCAACTGCAACAGCCGATTATTTCCCCTTTCTTTCTCTTCTCGTATTCTTCTTCTACGTTTTCTTTTTAACGCTCGTTTCTCACCTCGCGCTTATTTTCCTTTTGCACCGAAGCTGAGGGTTTTCTGAATTTTCTAGTTTATTTCGTTACTGTAACGTGGCAAATGGAATTCCTTTTTACACATTACTCACTTGTTATCGAAGGTTGTCCAAAAATTTCGTCATTCGCCTGACGGAATTATTACAGTTATCCCCCGTCCTGTTCCGCGGATAATTTCAACGGAACAGGACTATTAGCTAGCGCTACGAAAAGTTTTCCTCCTGCAGGTATAAAGTTTAGGAGCGTTAAAAATACACCCGGTACAAGCGGTATACCTGAACGTATATAGGGGAAGAATAGTCTACAGTCCTTTCGCATTCTGTTCGGCGTCCCAAAGGGTCTGAAAACTTTTTCCTACCCTCTTCGAGTCGCCAGGTTTTTTGAGGAAGGACCAAGGGGTAGAGGGGAATAAAGAGGGACGGTGGGAGGAAGCAGCAAGACTGGGAAGGAGGCAAACAACTGCCCTCTTCAGGACACAAAAGGTGGCTGCAGGAATTCTGATTTACTCGAAACCTAACGTATACCTAAATATACCTACACGTGTACCCATGCGGCGACTAAGGAATACCTAGCTACCCCCTATATTTGTATTCGGAGAATTGTCGAAAATCCGAAGCAACGGTAGAAAGTGAAAGGAAAGAGATAAGAAACTTGCGATGTACAGGGGAGACCTTACGGACTCCGCAGCAGGTAATTTCAACAGCCCACTTAATGTTCCGTATAACTGCTGACCGTATACAGGGGTCGAAATTGTCCCTTGTAACGACACGTGTGCGGACACCCATGTACTTGCATGTACAGTACGCAGTGAAAAGTGTAAGTATAACGAATCCCACATAATCTAGCCGCGAAATGAAATCTCAACTTTACAGGTTCCCGGTTGAAGAGACGCGGAAAAGAGGAAAAATTTAATAATTCATCGACGTCGAGTGGCTGGCGTGACTTTTTTTGGTTCTACGGTTTCGGTGGTTTTAGTTTTGAATTCTGAGTTATTTGTCGCGAATCGAGCACATTACTTTATACGAGCGCTGGAGACTTCGGATTTGCGTCGAAATAGATTTTTGTAATACTCGGAATTTTCTCTTTCGTTCGTCAAATTCTATCTATCGAATATTATAGGAGAAAAAGTACGAGAAGTTTCCAGGGAGTTGAAGAGATCGAGTTACGCTTTCTTTCTTTTATCATTCGAGAGTTATCTTTTTTTCTTTTTTTTTTCTCTTGCTTTTCAGAATCCGATGCTCGTACGCGTGTGGACATTTTTTTACCATCGTTGATCCAGATTGGAAAAAATTCAATTTCCTCTATACCGCAAAATGAGAGGCAAAAAATTGAAGAAGAGGTAAAAGAGGAAGACTTGCATTTTTGGTTCGAACATATCAAGCAGCGGCAAAGTAGGTATATCATACCGTCGTATAGAGAGAGAGAGAGATGGGAAATTACATATTTGGATGACAAAATAAATAAATTAACAAACATTTGAATTTGCAATAAACCACGTCGTTTTTTTTTTAGACTGCAAATGTGCAACTCGCCAAAAACCAAGAATAACACTCTTAATTCGTTACTGAAAATTGCACACGACTTATATTTAAACCAACGTGAAAATGGAATTGATAACGTTTATTCGATAAAACTTTTGAAGGAAAAATTTGTTCATCGCATAGGTACATGGGAAGAGAGCCGTAAAGGATGATCAAAGGGGAGGAACGATTTTAATTTTCATTTCAATATCTTTATGCGCACCGACTCTCATCTTCCGAATGGTGTATACACACACCGCAGAGATATCGTTATCGTACAGTGCAGAGCTTTTACGGAGTGCCCCAGATCACAAGAATCACTTTTTCTCTTTTCTTTTTCATAATCCTCTCGACTCGAGAGACTCAAGCGACCGACCACCGACTCAAGATATTAAAATTTCAAGACTCGAAAGAGAATCAGCTTTGTCATAGAGCCGATTCTCCTCCGAGAACTTTGCCAGATAAAATGGCGGTTTCTCATGGCTCGCGTTACGACCACAATTATGTAATTCGAAGACCCGTTGATCTCGCCGAAGAAAAATTAGAATCACGACAAAAAAAACTGCTTTACCTCTAGGAAAAAAACTATAGTCGCGTTTAAACTTCGTCTACCTGTGCAGGTCCGTATGATCTACGTTACGTACGGCGGAGTGGAATTTTGTACTTTCACTATTCTCATTTTTACACCAATCCCAGTATATTTCTCAAGCGGAAATGCACACAACAATCTGGTGTCCGCAGACCAGATATGAATCGCGTCGAAAAAATGATCCCAATCGCGGATGAATTGTCAAAGAAACCGGGGAAACTGTAAAAATCATAGGCGACCACGCATCGAAGTCTCCGAGTGAAATATCTTTCCGCGGCTATCGGGACGTCCAAAACTGTTTCTCGCGATGAACGTTCGTCCGTATGCCATCGTTTCTCAACGGCGAAAATACCGGGAGAATATTTTCGCGTACGTTCGGGTTGTTGATATTTCTCTATACCTTTGTGATGGCGCAGATGAGAATGTCCGCAGCATGGTTGTTCGAAATAAGCGTGGCCAGGATGAGCGCCAGCGGGTCGACTGGATAGGACCCCGAGTTCCGAAAGAACAGCTGCAAGGACAGCTGCCCTAATCAGGATAATAACATCCGGTAAACGGCGTTTCATTTTTTATTCCAATTATTTCGCTTCCGCGAGCGTGCGGAGTATCGAAAAATCACCACTGTTTTCAGAGCGTGCGAAAATTCTGACGAAATCGTCGCCGGAAATCACTTGGGCGATGGGTGGTTTCACTTGGGATTATACTCTGTGCGAGAACCTCTGAAAATTTTCTATATCGTTTTTGAAAATTACGGTCACTCCGGTCACACAAAAAGCGAAACTAAAAACCGGCGAGCGTGCGGCTCGCTTGGCGTCTGCCCTTGAGAGTTGAGCGTCCGCGTCGTGCGGCTGTTGCCCTTTGCGACTCGTTCGCTCCGGAGTTAGCCACGGTTTAGTCGGTTCCCCGAGGAGTGTAACGGCGGCGGAGGAGGCAGCGGAACATTCACCGACGGATACCAAAATAAGCGTTGATTTTTCAAACAACGTAGAATAAAAGACGAGGAATTTCTCGGAGAGAAGAACAACGCGGGACGCTCGGATTTCTATCTTCCATTTACACGTTCATTCTGTTTTTCTTGTCGAACTTTGCCGATGATTCTCGTGCTATAGGAACTTTGAATATCTCCTCTTCGGTAAATTAGTTTCGAGTTTCTTTCAGTTTATCTCTGCAGGATGGCCACAACATTATACGTTATCTCGCGCTATCGTCAGTATTTGATTTGGCTAGAAGTACAACCTCCCCACTAGTTGCAGTTGTTGACTTTGAACGAACGACCGACTGATTTCTTACCCATTCCAGTCAATTTACGAACAACGGAATAGATGAAAATCGAGAACCCACGTGCTCGTGGGTATTTAAAAATCAACGCTAAAATCACGTGTGATTCGATAGCCTGTGATTTATTTCCCGCTCGGTCAATGATCCCATTCGTTTGCGGAGTAAAATCATACGTTAAAACGAAATAATGAAGTGAACAGAAAAATTAATCACATGATACCACGTCTCTTCGTTATCACATAATTCAATATTTTATTTTCTCGGCTACAACTTTTCCACAATTTCAATGGTACTGGGTTCAAACCAGCGTAAATCGAAACAATCGTCCCGGGAGTGCGGAATTTTGGCAACCGTTGTTGCTAAAAAATCACTAACTATCATAGTCCACTGATTGTTATCTTTTTATTGCCTGCACATTTTTCAGTTGAAAATCGCCGCTTCGATCGTCGAGCGAACTCGAAAATGAACGGGAAACAAAAGGAAATAAAAAATCAAAGAAACGAAGAACGAGAAAACCTCCGGAGCTTAGAAAATAATGAGCCGCGTCATCGGGCTCCTTCGTTCGGCATCGTGGAACATAATTTTCGCATTCTCGACGTTCTTCGAATCAAGGTAATGTTCTAAACACTGAAAATATGTCTTCGAATATTGGCCGAACGACGTATATCCCCGCTTATCAACCGCCGCGGCAAGACTAACAAGTCGAGTTAACGCGCCACGGGAACAAACCCGGCTTGCTTTCCGTTCGGAGAGTTTCGGGCACACTCGGAAATCGGCGCGACGTAAAACGACGTCCGGCGTCTCGACGCTCTCTTAACACAAGCCACTGACAACGAGTGAGTCAGTCGTGCGTCAGATCTCGACGCGCGAAGTCTCGGAATTTCGCATTCTCTTCAGTCGTGTTACGATACTTTTTTCCTCAATTCAAAAACATCTCGGAAGACGTGACCCCGAGATGGTATCACACCTGAAAATATTCCAAAAACGTCTATGGCCATGTCTGTTAGTAGCCATGAATTTATGGGACATGATTTGGACAAGCGAATATCTGTCTGAAAAAAATGAAAGAATTTCCAGAATTTTCAAGACCAAATCAAGAACATGGAACAAATTGTTCTACACCTTCGTTTGGAAAAAGCACCTTAGTCGCGATTTTGAACTTTGCGCGAATTCAGCGCTCGCAACCGTATGAATTTTTGCAGGGGCGATTATAAATTGCAGCTTGTAAAATTTACGCTGTTTAAGAGACCGAAACGCGTGTAGACAAAAAGTCGCGGTTTGAAGAAGAAGAAGAAGAAGAAGATTTTCGCTTTGTTGTACGGTGAATTTTCACCACTTCCGTTCGAGCTTTTGAGGAAACGTTGCACGCTGTATAATAACGTACCGCACGACAAAAGGGAAACACGGTGTTAAAGTTTAGACGAATTATATAAGTAATACGTGCTACCTACGTGTGTATGGGTATGCGGTAAAAAGCGTGGGAGGTGCGCGCGTTCTTCTCTCGTATCCTCATCCTCGGCCCAGTAAATTATACTTAATATCTTGCGCCCGCGCCGCCGGTATAACCCTTACTTAAATTCTTCTCAACCGCAACGCATGTTATAATACGCTGCCAGCCCCCTTCACTCCGAGTGTAAGGCCCATTCCCCGTCAAATCGACGAAAATCGGGCCCTACAAACTCATCTCTCTGTGTTCTGGAATTTTTTCAGACGATACGGTAGACTCCTCGCAAATATATGTACCATCAAATGTCCTCGGTTTTTGGGATCCGCGGAGATGGATCAAGATTTTTTTTCAAGCGTTTTGAAAACGGTCGTTCGGGGGAAAAAACCCGTGAAAATGTTTTACCTGTACTTAATTTTAATTCTTACTTTGACGTTTCTGAGCTATCCAAGGTTTCAGGTGAATTTGGCGTGAAACGCCCCATGTACACACGTTTAGAAGAATTCCCAATCTAAAAAAGGTGATGCGGCTTGTCAGAAAAAGGAGAATATAAAATATAACGAGAGAAGATCGGCCTTTTTAATGTCTTACTCGAGTCGGTCAGCTGCAGGGCTGATGTCCGTGTGAACGAACGCGTGTATGTGATATAATGTTAGCGGAGTCCGACTACCACGGACAAACATCCACAGCACACACACATGAGCACATCTTACATCTCGTCTCGTGAAAACTTCTTCGACAATGAGATGGAGAAGGAAAGTCTTTTAATAAAAGTAAGACGTGGGGACGTCAAGAAATTTTTTGATTCAAATTCAAAATCCGGCGACGACTACTTCGGATAAAATAATTTCAAACTTGTTTTCCTCACAGGCGACTCCAATGTAAATTGGTACGTAGAAAAAAAAAATGAATAAACAAAAGATGTAAAAAACTAGCTTGGTCAATGACTTTTGTACGAAAGGGTGTTGAGAAAATCTCGGAAATTGACCTATTGCGACGTTGATGTGTATCCGATGTGACGTAAGTATCATATAAGAGTACGATATACAACTCGGTATAATACGGACAGCCTGCAGGCTGCCGCGAATTATGTACACCCATATATATATATATATTTAACGTGCGCGTATATACGTACAACATTGGATGTACACGTTGCGTACCTATACCTATCTACCTACCTACCTACCCCACCTTTGCATTTTGAGTCTAGAGCGAAGGGCGTCACGGTGAATTTAATTAATGCAATTTAGCGTCCATCCATCATCTCTCGCGTTTTTGCCTAACGAGGGACGCCGCGACGCCGACACACACGTGCGTTCCACGCCGAGCGCCCTGACTCCGGACTATCATCCGCGGCGTCCCGACGCCGACCCTTTCTCCCCCCCCCCCCCCCCCCCCTGCCCGCCACTCGCCACCACTTTTCAACGGCCAACGCGGTCTATACTTTGACAAACGAACGATCTGCCTGTCGATTCCATCACTGGTTATCCTTCAACGACACATGACTGGACCCCCACCTATATAGGTATGGATTTTCGAGGGCGCTTCGTCGGCTCGTGTACGAATTTCAACGCTCAACTGGGATATTGGAGTTTATGCAAAAAAAATGGAGCAAAAGAAAAGTGCCGATAACAATTATCCATGTCGGTAAGATCCTCGCTTCCCGGATCAATTTTAATCACAAATTTAACGTCGAATCGTGTAACAATCGCGCGATTGCATATTTTTCGGAACGAAACGACGAAATAAAAAAATCCAGAACGATGTTCGAAGTCCTTTTGGATCATTTTTTGAATAAAAAAATATTTCACCCCGTTCCGCCCCGCCATCCCCCACTTCGAACGCCGCTCGTATTTATCTAGAGTTTACTCACGTTTAGTGGATTTGTTGAATATGCGGGGATAGTAATCGTGTTTCACGGTACACGTGTATATACGAATGTTTTTATTCCCCTCGACAATTTTATTTCATTACAATATCCACAATATATTTATGAACACGTTCGATCGCACCGAGCGCTGAGAGAGAGAGAGATTCATTAATTTACCTGTCATTCCGAATTACAATGCAACGCGGGTACACGACCGATATACATATATCCGCACCGGTAAACTGTCTTTATTATATGCATAAATTGAACGAAATTCTAAAGCCCTATGAAAATATTTTCAATTTAAATCCTGTGCGTATACGGCAAAGCCGTATAATAGCTCGTCCGCCAATATCTGATGAGCAAAAAGTGCTACTTTTAGAGTCACAGCTGAGACCAGATAGGCGATAAAATCGTATGCAGCGCGGAGGGTGGATGGCGACGCGCGCGCCTCGGAGGAGGTAGGGAGAGAGAGAGGGAGAGAGAGGAGCGAGAGGGCAGAGGGAGAGCGAAGTATATAAGCGACATTTTCCAAACTTTTTATACTCCTCTGCTCATCTGCACTCTCCCGCTCCTCTCGTTTTTTCTTTTTTTTTTTATCTCCTCCCTTACGTGTCTCTCTCCTCTCCGTCTTTTTCTTCTCCGTCTTCTCTGCGGGCGAACGGTTATACAGGCGATGGCGTCGACGAGGCCTGCGAGCACACCCCTTCGAGAGATAGTGGTGGCGGTAACGTCCTTCTTGCTAACGTTTTCCGATAACGGAACAGAAACGCGCGGCGTCTACCGAGCGAGTGACGTATCTGAATAAATAATAATCCGGGACTTCGCCCCCCCCCACCCTAAGTAAAATCTGCCACTTTTTTAATATTCAACTTTTTTCCCAGACTTTTCTGCGTAATCCGTTCGGACTTTTGCACTGCGTCTTTTTGCGTCTGAGTGCAGCTTGACTTTTTGGACGCTAAATGTTAACTACATGGAGATTTTGGTGTTTGATTTGGTCTTCAAAAAATGGCTGATTGAAAATGCTAGAAAACTTGCCTGGGAATTTTTCACAACTTTACAGCCTGACCGAGGGTGAAATTTTTAAAAAGCTCATTCACTACCATAAAATTTTCATGAGCAATAAAATTGAGACATTTATAAAACAAACAAAAATTTGATCAGTCTAATTTATATAGGTAAACCTGGTACGTCGGATACGAAGGTGTAAATATTCAGCTATAAAATTATATAAGGACTTACCACAGCCGTCGTTGATTAATTAGGACTAATTGGATCACCGCATCGGAGTCATCGTGAGTCAAGATCGAGTGCCAGACCACAAATAGTCTGAGAGTGTGAATTTATGAATTTTTTTTTTTTTGTTTCGTTTCGTCACCGATCGAGGAGAGAATTAATCACGGAAAAAGGGAATTGGACAAAAAATAAAAAAATAAAATGGAGAGTGTAGGTCGGAAAACGGGGGATGAAGAAAACGGAAAGAAGAAATTGAGCCTGTAAAACGCCGTTGAGTCGTAATGGAAGGGAAAATTAAGAGGCGAGAAAAAAAATTCGTACCCGACGAATTATAGTCGACATACGTATGTACATAGGAGCGCACGGGTAGAAACGGCGTAATAATCCTCGCATTTCCTAATAATCGAATTTAAGCGCTCGAAGCTCACATGTGCACGGCCGTATTGCCATACGTGCGTTCGACCTATGCATAAACCTGCGCTGCGTCGATCTTATTGCTTGACGCGACCGGAGAAAGATTTAGAAGAAAAAAAAAAAAAAGGGAAGGAAAGTAAAAATGAAAAATTTGACGATACGGAGAGAAAGATCACGGGTTGACAACCAGAAGGGTCTAACCCACAAAAAAGCAGGAACGCCGCCGTAAAGGGAAGCCATTTTCGACAAAGTGAAATTTTTCATTTTGTTCCCTTACGGGGGGTGTTACACCTTTGAAAGATGGCGGTAACGGCCTTCGCCCCCGGAAAATCGTCGGTCACCCCCTATACTGATTCTCGTTCCTCGATAAATGTTGTGTATAGAATTTGTTGAACGAGGCATAACGATATCAGCGAGTATAATAATGATATCTTTGACACGGTAGGACGCTCATTAAAGAGATGTTATCGTTGAGCAGGACTTCGTACATACGTACATACCTATACATACGTACAAACACAACAGTCGTACGTACAGGAGCGAGAGTATTCGCGGCGCGAATAGAGAAGTGCGGGGGATAAGGTGTGTACATACGCATGTATGTAGTACGTATACACCCGTACGCCACATAGGTATGCGAGGTATACATATATACACACACTCGGCGACGCGACGTTGTATGTACCTACGCGCGTTTCGGGTCGCCATCTACGCGGCCTTTCTGTTTTGTACGCCAAAGGGGAAATTGAAACAGCTAACCAGGTTGGGGTTGACGAGGGTGTCCGACGGGACGTTGCGAGCGCCACCCGATTCCACTACCACCTCCCTCTCACCGACCGACCGACCGACCGACCGACCGACCGACCGACCGACCGACCGAGCTACCCTCCGCCCCTTTTGCTCCAATTCCCTTCCGCCTGCAACGCTGCATCGAGTGGAGGACAACGCGCGCGCGATCGACGCCGGGATCTCATCAAACGGACGCATATCAATGAGTCGTTTCACTGGAAAACTGAATTATATAATATACCCCATTGTGTTCAACTGGATACCGTTAGGTATGCGCCGTAGGTACACATGGATACAACGCGTGTCGTACGTAGACCGAAAAAAATCAGCGCTCCAGCCGTCCGTGAAAACCGATAAACGAAGAGGGGGAAAAAAAAAAAAAAAATCACATTCTTGTTTAAACGATCGTGATACTTTTTTTCTCTCTTTTTTCTTTCTGATAGAAAATAGGCGACGGCTTCACCTGTCTCGTAACCCGTACGACGCATCTTGTACATTTATCGTTGGCCGGGTGGAAAGCTCTTCGCTCGTGAATATAGTGGAATATTTTCCGAAATACCAACTTTGACCAAACCGAGTGTACACGTGGAGAATACATAGCTATAGGCTATACATACATACATACAACACCGTACACGCCGTACCGGCTATACGATATCAGGTTGGCCGTGAAGAATCTTAACGAGCTTTTGATGGTGCTTTTCGACTTTGATGGAGGATCCTCATTTATCACGGATCTATTCACGCCTCTCATTCCCGATTAATTGTGGATATAAAGTACGAAATAGCCAGTGATTCGGTATACGTACACAGAACCGTATACGCGTAGACGTGATAGGGATATGATACATCCGAGGATTATATAACGGTGAGCAAACAGATTTTATTACAAACTATCGCAGCTACGCCTTATATATTCTTAATACAGATTTGGAGGCAAAACTATCTTTCCGTATTAAAGCTAACGTGTATTGCATACCTACGTTCTTTGATGAATCGCGGTAGTTTTGGTTATTTTGCGTACAAAAAGTGGAACTCGGGACGGCAATATCGCGGCTATATATTTAAAGCGTCGGTCGGACGGTCGTCGGGGTTCTTGCGACGGTTCTTCTTCACCGTCTGTCTGCTGTCTGGACTGCGATATAGGTTTATATACATATATATATATATATATATATACGTAATACGTGTATATGTATGTACGTACCTATCTACCTATCCCGCAAAGCAAATAATAATATAATTATTGTACGTACTTGTCGGAGTCTTGCGTGATATTAAACTCCGCCGGAGTTTATTAAGTTCTTCGCTGTACGTATTTCTACCGCCCCGTCGCGTGTATATGAGGTAAACCGCTTTTAAAAAGCTCGTACAGAATTTCCGATTCTTTTGCTATAATTGTGTCTTCTTCGCGGATCTCCCCGCAATTGTGACGAGGAGCGCGGCCGTCCCGAAAGATTTCTCATCGCTTTTATTTATAACTATAACCGGAAATTGGCGATCTTTGAAAAAGCTCGTTTTTGAAAAATTTTTCGAAACTTTCCTCGAGCAGTCTCTGGACGACGAAAGAAAAAAAAAAAAAAAGCTAAAAATCTCGACGGACTGCACGTGTGCGGCGTTGCATTTCGAAGTTTGCAGCGAAAGAAAATGGAAGAAGAAAAAACGTCCGTTTTAAACCGCCCCGGAAAAAAAAGCAAGTGACATTCCACGTGCCCGAAGTATCAGGAAATTAAATAAGTAAAGTTTCAAAGTTTTCCTCGGGATCCCCGTCGTCAAGGAGGATGGCTGATAAGAAGCGAGGAGGAAAAATGAAACTAAATACAAGAATGAGAATAAAAAAAGGATAGAGAAATGCGCGCGAGCTTTCAAAAGAGGTGGATGAAGCGTCGAAATAGGATACGGAAGGAAGAAGAGGACGGGACATCGGAAAGCGGTGAAAAACGTAAGAAGGAGAAGAAAAAAAAACAAGAAGAAGAAGAAAAATCGAAAAACGCAAAGAACAAACATCTTACAGTCAGTCAGGAGCAGCAGCGCGTCGCTCCTTCTTCTATTTCTTTTCGGAAAACCACGCTGACGGGAAGAAAGTATATAAGACAAACGTGACTTATACCGAGCTGCCATTTTGTGCTCTTTTGTGACTCGAGAAGATCTGCTGCACGCATACGTATGCACACGAACGTGAACGTGTGCGTATAACACATAGGTGTACAGTAGGGGAGGGTTGAGGAGCACGAGGCGAGTCGTTGAGTATAGCGAACTACCTCTACGTCCAAACATTTCGCTTCAGTTTGTCGTCGGCGTCGTTCGAACGGTCTGCGCCGATCCCGGTATATTCGTTGGCGTCGCTTTCGCGAATTTTTCAAACTTTCTCAAAGTATTTTTTTTTTACCTCCCCAAGCTTTTTCTTTCGCTTCTCAGTTTCTTCATTTTTACTTTACCCGGCTTCCTCAACCTCCCTCTGTACATTGGTTGTATAACGTACATACGTATAACACGTAGGTATACGTATGTACGTTAACCCAACACCGCTTACAGACTTTCCGAGTAGGTAAAAGGATATACCTGCGGCTGAATCAGGGTGAAATTGTTTGTTTGAATTTCTTCGACGTAACTTTCATCGGTGTGTAAATATTGCTAATTTTCACAACTTGATCGTAACGTGCGCTTCTGCGAAACGATCGACCGATCGTACGTTGCCCGGACAAGTTCTCGAAAGTTTTCGAATCGTCGCGAGCTCGACGTGATCGTCCGGTTTATAAAATTTATGATCCTTTCAACGGCCCTCGGACATAATTTTTTCTCGTCTACCTGAGCCTGAAATTTTCACGCTGCATCACACGTACAGTTTTTCAGAGGATATACATATAATCGGATAGGGAGAACTTTGAAAAAAAAAAAAAGAAATGAAAGTTTAGTAACCCATTCCGTACATTATACAAATCCGTACTCGTGCACAACTTCTGAATCTATATATTTACGTTCGTATATATAGTCAAGCTGGAGAAGCGTCGCCGTTTGTTCTCATGACCTATAGTAAGCCCGGCGTGACCTGATTTTTGATAAATTGCCAACTATAATATACGACGCTACAAACTAATATACAGTCCGGTGCAACGATTCGCGCGAACGGAGATGGAGCTTATTAACACTCCTTTCCATTTTCCCTTCTCCCTTTGCACTGTTTGTGGGTTGGAGGAAATGGAAATCAGGGAATTCTGAGGGACGGATTCCTTCCACCCCGTCCCCCCCCCCCCGTCCCCCGCGCCTTTTGCTGCTCCTGCTTTCGCCACTGCAACTGCAGGTCTCGGCCAATTATGCACCAGTCGATTGCAGTAAAACGAGCTAATACGTTCAACTCTGACTCCCTGGCTTCCCCTCTTCCCCCCCTGAAACCCCTTTCCCTATTCATCCCTACAGAGTCCTGGCAACCGCAGCCCGCACAGCTATATTTAGCTATCCCTCTTCAATTAACCGCGTTTCGCGGACGTCGATCGATCGTCGGACGATTTCGAGTCATCGAGAAAAAAAAAAAAAAAAAAACAATTATGAGGATGATTTTTCTAACCCAGATTCGGTATGGCGTGGCGTCGAATGGGTCGCTCGTGTAACTTTATCGTCATTCAAGGTTATTCGTTCGTTTGAATACTTACCCGCTCTTTAATTTTGAAAATTTGGAATTTATTGTTAGTATTTTATACAATTGTGCGACGCGGAGGGTACTTAATTTAAATATTGCACGAAACTGTATATAGTACGAAACGACTACTCACGATTTAAAACCACCACAAGTGGTTTTGTTATACGCGGTACATACAACACCGTATAATATATACCGTACATGTAGATGCTGACCGATGCATCTACAATCTACATATTACGGCTAACGAGCTTGAGTAGGACAAGCTGTCGCATTCATTTATGCTGGATCGATAAACGAGATTTATATTTATAGATATTTTAATACGTTCTCATTCGTCGCGTTCTCATTTAAATATATTGACAAGGATGTAGGTCGTCGAAAAATCCGAAGCGACGCGACAAAACGCTTTTTTGATAATGAAAAAATGTCAGTGATTCACAAGGGTGAGGCGCAATGGTATTACCTATCTACCTACCTCACATTCTCCGCATGAACGAGGCGTTGGTTTGGAGAAAAAAAAAAAAAAAAAACGTTTCTATTTTTCTCCAGTTAGCTCCGTCGCCACGTTCCGATCCTTCGTTTTTTTTTATTTTTTTTTTTTCTCCTCTTGTTCGTATACGGAACTTTCACGGCACTCAGGAGTAGTCGCAGATAAGCGACGACCGTGAAGTTGGTTTTTCCCGTATTTGGCGGTGAGCTGAAGTTATACATTATAAATGTACGTACGGTATACACACGCACACGGTTCGTGTATGGATGTAAATCGTAATAACCGTGCATTCCCATTTGTTTCGTAGGAGAGAAAAAAAAACAAAAGGAGCAGGTGGTTTTATAATACATGAGGAATGAGGGAAGGCTCCAAATTCAGACGGAGTGTCGGTTCTGTATGTACCCGACGCCAAAAAACTGAAGAATAAAGAAAACGAAAAAAAAAAAAAAACAAGAAAAAAAGTAGAAAATCCCAAAGTATAGGTATACGAAACTAACTTATTCCGCATCATGCCCTCAGGATAACAAATCAAAGAAAATTGAGTGTCGACGCGTGAGAATGTGAGTTCTTCAAGAAGCATATAATATGAGAAAAGAAAGGAGATGAGAAGAGAGAAATAAAGAGAAGAAATAACGCACGGCGCACCTCTGGAAGCGGCGGCGCAACAGCAGGAAGTTCGCGCCCCGGGGCAGATCGTATGTGAAAATATATATATGCGTATATGTATACCTATACGCGTGTATCCATAGGTATACGTATGCGCGAGTACGAGAAGAAAGATAGGAGCGAGTCTATTCATCTCTTTCTCGGCCGCGTCGAGGAAAGGATGATGATCCCAACAAATACCGAGATTTGGTTTATTCGAGGATGATGGATGCGCCAGAGGAGCAAAATCTGTAGCGGCAAAACTGACTATAGAACCCGATACCGTGTGTACGCCGAAGATGTGGAATCGAAATTCTTGCGTATTTTTTCTTTTTTCTTTTTTTTTTTTCTCGCAACTACTCGAATAAGAATCTCGAGAAGTTTCGCCGCGAATACAAAAAGGAAAAAAAAAAAAAACAAATTCACCTTCAATTTTCCGCATTCTTCGAAACAAGTATTCTCGGATAATCCGAGTTACTCAAAGTTTCCACGTGTATCGCATATATGTATGTGAAGGTAACGCATGTACTTGACATCGACATTTTCGTGTTCCGCGATCGTCTAGAACAAGAAGACGGAGGGCGAAGAGGGAGAAAAAATTACGATAAAAATGACACGAAATATAATTGCGTCAGTGCATCCGCGGAATCTCATTTCCGGAGTACGCAATGCCGGAATTTTTTTCTCCATCGGAAGCTCGCGGCGCGTCGTGTGATGTTCCTTTGCCTTTCGAGGTTGCAACGCGTCGTCTATCAATTGTTCTATTTTATCAACCCCGGAAACCCGGTTTAGATATGAACGGTAACCCGTGCATATAACGTTGCATTATACAGTATAGTATAACTTTGATTCTCCGTTTGACTCGCGACTCGCGGCCCCGTTATTTGACGAGAAACTATTACACGTATGTATATACATATGCATCGTGTGTACCTTCGAATAAATAAGAATACACATTTTTATAATTCGAGGATTTCTTCGTCGACTTTGATCGTGGCGAGCATCGTTCAACGCTAAAATAGACTCGAAACTTTGCTACTCCGGTTTGCGGATTCTCACGATTTCGCCGGAATAGCAAAAACCGAATGAAAAAAAGAATATGGCCTCTCCGTAAACTGCACAACAAGCCTCGGGCTATTCGGACAACTATTCCCCATATTTGGACGCGTTGTACAGGTATATACGTACATATAAGCGCATAACGTTCGCATACATCTATAAGGCGCAAGGATCGGAATTTCGAATATAACTTTATTCATAGGGATGTCTATTATGCAGATGAAATTTATGGTGGGGATCACGATGGGCATCCCTTAGGACAAACGGTCGAAATATTCTAAGCGTCGCGCGCGGGATGAGAAGTATTGTATATAGAGAGATAATATAAGGCTATACGTGTATATAGATCTTGTTCTCGCTTGTTTAGCCCCCGGCGATCTTGAATTAGTATAATGGGATCAGGCTCCGCGTTATATTATAAGTCAACTTTAAGTGGGTATGACGGACGCTTTAAAATTTATGCTTTCCAAACCCCGCGGGCCGCGGCTCAACGACGAAAATCATCCATTGTTAAGAATAAAATTTATACCCCGCGTTCAGCTATACGTACGTATGTATACGTAATTGTATATATACGTATATAAGATACGTATAACGAGAGTCAGAAATTTGCGCGGCGGAAAAAAATAGCCGAGAGATAAGGGTATTTCGTCGAGTTTCAAGGACGATCGTCCCTTCTCCCTTCTCCCTTTTTCCTACCTTCGCTCGATGAAAATAAATATTGACAAATTTGACGACGACTCACCCTCGTGAAGTTTTTCCAAAGTTCCCTCGGCAGCTGACGCACTTGTGATGAGAAAAACCAGCCATAATAGACAAAGGGTTTTCCTGGAGGTCTCGATTCTTGATGTATCCATTTCGTCGACACTTTCCAACTGCAAATAGAACGGAGAGATGAACATTTTTCAAATGATGTATACATACCTACTATCCGTTTACGGCAAGAATTACGCGCGAAAATTATTCGCAACGTATTTAATGTACCGTATTTAGTATGCACTTCGCGAAGTGCATATCGTGTACCTATCGGAAATAGATTATAAAACAGCAGATAAGGTATATAGGTATATATATGCAACGTGTAAATGTATAGGTATGTGCCTTATGTGTATATGCATGAATACACGACGTTTTCATTCAACGAAAAAACATTCCGCACGCTTCGTTCGAACCCGTTTCCGTTCTCGTTGATATGCAGAATGAGTGGAAAGAAAAAGAACAGAAAGCTCTGAAAGAAAATAGCGATACATACAAATTTTGGTGTTTCAAGATTTTGCAAAAATTCGAGAATTATCTCTTTAACTTTTGTAGACCGAAAATTTAGTTTTTCGGGTTAGAACGCAACGTAACTTTTGAAAATCTCTCATTTGAGGGTGAGAAAAAAAAAAAAAAATACAGAGACACAGAAAACGAATGACAAATGGCGGAGGCGTTGAGTCTTCGGGTCTACTATAGTAGGTCGGGGTAGGTGTACGGGCGGTAATATTTGATACGGTTATTTGCACCGTTGGCTACAGCAAATATGTTTTCCACCCATAGTTGACAACACATCTCGTTCGGTATCACCGTTGGTTATATATACATGCGAAAGTTCGGAAAGCGGCGAGGGGCAGAGAAAACTTTTGCGAGAGTATCAATAACGACTATCGGACGAAAAGAAATAGAAATAAAAGAAGTGAGAAAGAGAGAGAGAGAGAGAGGGGGGAAAAAGGTTGATTTTTCGGGGTATGGGAATTATATGAGATTCCGAGGAATTCCTACGGCCGTTCCTTGTACATAACCAGATATATATATGTATTATCCTAACTCGCATCGCAAAAACCGTCGGTGAAGTCGATGATCAAACTTTTACCCTCTGCCCACGGTACGGGGTGGGTGGGGGGGGAGAAACTGGGCCCCGCTAAAGTCTCTCCGAAACAAAATAATGAATGATCCTAATAGGCCGATCACAGATCGTGCCAAAAGTTTCGGCAGAAATAAGAGAGAAAAAAAAAAAAAAAGAAAAAGAAGAAGAAGAAGAAATATACGGATAAATATTACAGACAGTGACACATGACTCGAACACTTCGTTCATCGCTCAAAAATATCCGGAAACAGTCACCGTTGGCAACTTCGCAATTATTTCGGACTTTGGGTCTCACGTTTTCCGATTCAACTTCAAGTTTCATAATGTGCAGTAACAACCTTCCTAAGCTTCGATGCTGTCCAGTAATTTTTAAAGATCGTTATTTTCCAACTCCTCAAAGAACTCCGACGAACATTCGATTGCTCGAAAGATTCGGTAGCTTTCTGCAAACTCAAAAATTACAAAATTTTGGTGTAAATCCAAAAATTCGGAGTCATGTTAGCCGGTAGTATTCACGTCGCATTATCGGATGAAACAAAAGCTCTTCCAAAAAGGAGAATCTAGATGTATAGGACATTGACGTCACCCGGAGCTTTTGAAGATACGCAAAGTAAAGAATCGGAAGAAACAAGAAACGTCGGAAAAAAAAAAAAAAACAAAAAAAAAACGAGAAAAGAGTCGAAGGTAAGACGAGGAACGTGTCGGGCAATAAAAATGAGGGGCGCGGAAGGGACGAGAACAAGACTTACTTTGGTGCATGGTAGTACTTCACGGAAGGGGCAATGCCGGCGGAGGGGTATAAAGGAGGTGAGTTGAAAACAAAGAAACCTTTAATCTCGGTCTTGGAACGCAGAGAGGCGAGGCGAGGGGACGGTGGAAGTAGCTGGAGCGTCGAAGTATGTCCTGCACTGAGAAAGTTTTGAACGAGATAAATGATCACTTGCGATTCTCTCGAGCAGAAGTTAGTGGCTCGCCTTCGCGGGCCAGTCATATCCGGTCCCAAGAGATGAACTTTCAGGGAAGATCTTCTCCGGGCACAAAGAGAGAACGGCGCAAAAAATACACGAGTATATGGTAGTGTATAACGTGTACACGTAATATGTTCGCGACAAAAAAAAAAAAAAAAAAGAAAACGAAAAGAAATTGAACAAAAATGACGCTTCGATACACGCGAATACCGAGCACTGAGGATTACTCGATTCGTCGATGGTGCGGATCGATTTGAAAATATTCTAGTTTTGAAGAAATGAAAAACGGTCGTTTCGTTCACGTTGAAAAAAAAAAAGAAAAAGAAAATGCACTCAGTTATCGGATGTAACTCTATTAGCTGATGGATAATGACAAGGTGAATATAAAGGGCATACAGAAAAGGCTGATAAGATCAAGTCGCGGATTAATTATTGGAAATCGGAACGGTCGAGAGATGTGCAGCCAGATTTCTATCCGCGTACCGTACACGGTATAAGTTGAAATTGGTTTCACAGGGAAGACAGAAGATGTCGGCTATTAGTCTCGAGGTGGAGCAACCGGTTCCTGCCTTCTTCGTTTCATGATTCTATAGAATCTAACGATTTCTTTTCAATTTTTTCGTCAAGATATACCGGCTGATTTTACAATGCAAACGAAAGATGAACGCATTCGATCATAATTTTGTTCAAACGAGAAAATTTTCATGCAGGTTATTCGAAGTTTTCGAAAGCCTTAAAAAAGTCGGTTTTTTGGAGGTAAACTTTCGTCAATGGTTCCGGTGGTTCGGGTGAGGTCAAGAGATTACGCAGCCGAGTACGACGACGCGTGGTAGCGGACAACAATTACCGTTGAATCATCGACTGCATTTCTAACCAGATCTCGTCGCGGTGCTTTCCTCAATCAGAGCATCTATCGGATCGGGCATAATCGGAAACTTGTGTCTAGATTGGATGGGCTATTCTCCCGTACGATTACACACCGTTGGATCCCCGATGGCGCCGGTGATTTGCACACGCGGTTCTCTCGAGTTCAAAGCCACATCGGGATCGCGTCGAGGATTTAGCTACTTGGGTTTAACTACAGAGCGAGCTCGATATTCCTATCTATTTCAAGAGGTATTCAACGACGTGGTGGGAAATCCGCTCGCTATACGTATCACCGAAATCGGAACGTCGCTTAATCAATCCCGACCAAAACTGACCCGACGTCGGTACGCGACCGCGATCGTCCAAAAAAAAAACGAGCAACATTTTTTCGCCGAGTCTCGCCGGCGGGGGAGGTAGGGGAGAAAATACTCGGCCACGACGAAAGCAAGCCGCCTCTGACGGATCGACGCGAATCTGTAGGTTGAAGTCCGCGATAATCTGGGCTTAATCCGCCCTGAACTGAGGGCGTATTAGCGGCTTCCTTGCTCCTGATCCCCCCCGGTCCTTTTAGGTGCTTGCAGACTGAGAAATTGGCGAAGGACGAGCGACTCTCGGTTCGTTAATTGGACCGCTGAAGCATGCGGCGTGCAGCATAGAGGTCCGTCGGATTCGTAGTTCCGCAGTTGGGTATCCGGCTCCGGGTAAAACATTACCGGAAAATCCACCGCCGCTGTCAATTCCTACAGAAATTAGATTCCCTTGTTCGAACAACGTCGAATTCAATCGCCCGGGAACACGACGAGGGCGGACCGATGATATTTTTTCAAACAATCCGTTGGAAATAGAAATGAAAATCGCCAGCTTATTTACTCGCATTCGACCGTTCGGCGATCCTCTCGTGTTTCGCAGTGCCGCGCGCGGCTCGACCACTCGTAACTTTCGGTATAAAAATACCGTGTAAGAGCCTCTAGTTTTCCTCGAGTGTGCTTCAGTCTGCGGTGGACAAGATCAATATTTATGCTCTTCGAGGGCCGTATAGACGTTCCGAGATTTTCTTGGCATCAAAAATTTTTCGATAATCCGATCTGTTTCTTCGAGCGTTCGAAAAGCTCGACGCGACATTTTTTTTCTTCTTACTTACACCCGCAAAATTTTCGGAGGTGGCGAACCTCGCGCGGTCGTCAAAGCGTAACGCGCGTCCTTGTAGTCGGCGTCCTTTCGAAGCACGCGACGTTTAAATTAAGTGGAAAGGAGTTTGATAGAAATTAGTTATTTCGTCGTCATCGTCGGTACGTGTACGTACGTCTACGTTTAGGTATACGACATCCCCTTAGGTGCCGAGTATAAAGCACGGTTTCCTTTGATCAAGAACCGGGAAAAGCTAGGTCGTCCAAAGTGACTGAATTTCGCGCGAACACCGTCGCGGTATAAGGTGGTACACAAGTGCCTGTACTCGACTACGAACGAACACGTACGGGGTACGCTCGTACATACGTACGCCAAACTGTAGTCAAGGTTTTTCCCTATTTATTTTTTCCTCGGGAGCTTTTCCCATTCCGGACCGCGTCGCACCGGCTAAAGCAACAATGCAATTGATGCAGCTGCAAGCTCCGACCACCGCCCCGTCCCCCCTCCTCACCCCCCTCCTCCAATTTTTCTCAAAGCTTTCCTCTACTTTGGCCAGCCCTTTGTCGCGGATAAAAAAAAAGGGCGAGGATATTTTCCAAGGGTAGATTATGCGGTGGCTCGCTTACACTTCCCTTACAGTTCCCTTCTCCTACCGATGGACGACCGAGCGTCCGAAGGTTCCGAACTGCAGCTTCTCGTCGAAGGTTCGAATGGATTCGTGACGGTTCGGGGGAGCGCACAACCGGAGTCAACTTTTTCCACTCCTCTCGCGGGCTCGCGACTCGGGGAGGAAAAGGCTCAGCTGGGTCACCGTGCGGCGCCGCTTCCTATTTTCTCGCAGACCGATCAGGCTCTTATCCTCCGCGGGACTCTTTGAAGTTTTCTAAAAGCTACGGGACCGGTTGAAGTCGAGGCGTGTTTGGAGAAAAAAAAAAAAAAACCGGCAGCCTGCCGCGCGGCGACCGTGAGCGATCTCGGAATACGCGGGACGAAGGTCGAAAGACAAGGGGACCGACGTTCGACGCGATCCTTTTTCCGCCACGAATTAGATTCGGGAATCACGTGAGGAACGGGGAAAACCGATTCGCGAGCTCTCGACGATACAACTGTGAGGTATGAAAAGACGAGAGATACGGCTTCGAATTAACGATGGGCTCAAAGTCCCCGAGTTCTCGATGAAATCACGAGCGCCGGTGATTCCGAGGGATGGCGGGGGACTCTTCGGAATTACCTACACCCGCCGCGAACTTGTGACGTAATGGTAGCAGGTAGCGGGAAATACACGGGCTGATAGTGTAATTCAGTTAGAGCATAGTCCGTATATTATGGACGTTGTGTATGTATAAGGTATGTATACGATACATATGTGCATAGATATCACGTATGTACTTCCAGGTTAGTTAGTTGGTTAGAGACATGAAGCTGCTCGTAGCCGCGCTACGCGAAGGAGTAACATCGAACCGGGAGAACACTCTGGGTTTTGGTTTGGTCGACACGTCTAGTCGTCTCTTCCTCCACTTGTCCATTATCGCTAAAAGCCCAGCGGTTTTGATTATCAGGGCGCCACTTAAAACTAAAACACTCCCTTCAACCTCCCGCCACCCGCCACCTCCCCCCCTCCCCCCCCTCGGACTCCGCTCGATTTTTGATTTTTCATTCGAAACGACGCGTCGGTGCTTTCGAAACGTTCGTAACGCGTTTACGCGGAGGTTCTGTATCCCGGTTTTTTTTTATAATTTTCATCGATTTTCTTTCGATTTTCAAATTTCAACGCCGACGTATACATATATACAACAACGACCGCCGCGTGCGCGCGTTTGAAATTTTTTCTCTCCTCGAGCCTCGGCGTTGCGGGGGTGTAATTAACGTTCAAACGTGGCGGCGTTGTACACAGCGGGTAGCGGTATCGTCGAGGCACTGCAGCAGTGAAGAGGGAGGTGGGAGGTGGGAGGTGGGAGGTGGGAGAGGGAGAGGGAGAGGGCCGGTAATTTAATTAGACCTCGACTAATGTAGATTCTTGTTAATCATAATCAGGGAGTCTTTATTGCGCTATTCGTCGGACCCCGAGAGCTAGGGCTTATGGAGAAGGACCTTTCCATTAGTCCAGTGGGTTTGTTGGCAGCGTCAGGGGTTACGTATAAAGCACTCGAAATTCTCGAGCTCCGCGGAATATCATACATCCAGAGCGCGCGGCTATAGCTGGAATATTGAATGCTTGCCAAGTTTTTAATTATCGCATCCAAATATTATTTACCGCTACACCGAAATAGCTGAGAAAAAAAGAAAAAAAAAAGCTTTAAGGGAAATAGTTTTCATCCTCCTGATTTTGATACACCGGGTCCGTAAATTTTCTCCTTATTATCGGAGGCTGATGAAATTTTCCGGGGTTCCGAGGTAAGCGAAGCGGCCGAAGGGTAGGGTAATTCGGTTGTTTTAATCGCGCGCGAGGGGTTTTCTGGTAGATCGTGAAAAGCGTTTAATATATAAAACCTTTCTGCCGTTGGGTACAGTTGGAATAAAATGTATAAAGATGAAAATACGGTGCGGCGTGGGTTTTGGATACGTATTAGTGGTAATCCGGTGGATTTCGGATGATGGCATGAAGTTAAATCTGCATAAACTAAAACTGAGCTTACCGGTCTTCTTTGTTTCTCGCCGGCGGATACGTGAGCGGTAAATTTCAACGACTCGATTAAAACGCCAGGTATGGATAGACCGTGATAATGAAAAAAACGGTACGGAAAAAAGCAAGGGAAAAACGGAGCTCCGACGTAGAAGTAATTAAGTGCGGAACTCGAATCGAAGCAACAAAAACATCGAAATAAAAGAAGAAGAAGAAGAAAACACAAAAAAAAAAAAAAAAAAAAGAGAGAAAGAGAAAAAAATATTCAAATGTAATCTAAAATTATCAACATTCCTCCAACGTGGATTATAAATCTCTTCATATTCGAGATTTACTTGCGATATTTCAGTCCACTCTTCTCCGGGGTACCCGGCACGAGCTACTTTGAAGCTAATCCCAGATTTCTCCTTCTTTTATTTCCCCTTCATTTTTATTTTATTTTCATAAAGTTGATTGCATTGGGAATATAATTTGATTGCCTCTGAGCACTTCATTCCAACCTATATATGTATGATACATTTATGAAGAGTTGTACGGCTATACCGATTCGACTCGATGAAAAATGTTATTGGCTATTTTCATTCCCTCCACAATCATTCGTATCGATAACTTTTTATTTTCCGTACGAGATCCCTCTTCGCTACAAAGGAAATCAAGTAACGAAAAAATTCATCGATACACAGATACACCTAAGCAAACAAGAATCGGATGAGTATTAACACGATTTCGATGGCGATGGGGAGAGGAACTCTCCAGATTCCAACCGGGAATCATATGAGGGATGCTTTTGTTTGTTGCTCAGTTGCGAGCTTTCGATCCCTGATTCTTTTTCAGCACTTAGTTGTTTCTCCGTTTCTCATCTCCTTAAAGTTCTTTTTCTACTTGGTTAGTTTTTTTTTTTTCTCCGTATACCGCAGCCCCGGTTCTTTCAATCGCCTTTTTTGGGAAGCTTTGTGCTTCTGGGCTTTTCTCAGACCATTCACGCCCACGATATCTTTCTCTCCAAGCTCGATCCATCTGTGTTCCTCCAGACTATTCGTTAGCCCGGGAATAAAGCTCCCAACTTTCGAACCTCACCGTTTCCCAAAGATATCAAAGCTCCTCACTGCGAAAGCTCTTTATCCAAAAACATCACGGCTCAGCCCGCTCAGTCGATGAGACGATTCGGTAACTGAATGTAATTATCAATTGATTCGAACGGGGGAAAAAATTGAAGCGACAATATTTTCGATAATCCGCAAGCTCGACGAAACGCTGTACAAAAATCACCCCTTAACGCCCGAATAAAAACTGAACGCACGAGGATAAATGATTGTGCAAATTTTGAATTGAACTCTCCGCTAAAATTGCTCGTCCATTTTCGAGTATTTTCCGCGAACAGTTGATTCGAGCACGGCAAAAAAGGAACCACGTAAAAAAGTAATCACCGCGGACAATCCGGTTCTGGTAAAATCTTGTCTCGGCTAAAAGTGCGTATCAAATATCGTCTATAAATCTTCACACACACACACACACACACTTATATGATATACACGTGTACGGCAGACATACGGTGTCGTTTGTCTCAATTTTACCATCACCGTAATTCGTTAATGACGCTGTAAACGATCCAACGCTAAACCGGCACCGTGTAATATGGTTTCATTTTCTTATTTACCGTCATCGTATATATCAGCTGTACGTTATATACCCGGAAAATTTTACTCGTGCCATTGAGGCGGTAAACTGTCCCATTAAAATTTCCACCATAATATTTCTACTCCGAATATATTTCTCCCCACCATAAATTATTTTTCAAAGCAGAAAAAAAAAAAGAAAAAAAGGAGGAGAAATTATCGACTTCTGCGTAACACGCCCTTCGTCTCCTTTTTCTTTTTTTTTTTTCAAACTTTCATCGCACCATTTTGTTGGCAGTATTCCGTCTGGAATTTCCCTTTTGGGAAAGCGAATAATATCCTATGACTCATTCTCCGCTCTATTATTCCATCGTTATACCGTCTGACCTCAGTTTAATCCCGAAGTGCCCGTTTCTACCCTGCTGTAATTTGTTTCCTAGCGCCAACACCGAAACTTTGACATCAACTTGCGCCGCGTAACACGAACGTCCGTTCATCCCCCCGTACGGTTAACGCTCTATTTTTACCCTCTTTCTCCCTACGATGAAAGGATGAACGCGAGAGGCGCGCGGAGTAGAGCTCCGATCATAAAATAATTTTCGATTAGTCAAACGGAGGGTCCGAATACATCAGTTGAACTATTTTACGCGCGACGAATTTACAAACGTTTTAGCTAATTGGAACCATTCGTTAATTCGTTGTGGATGAAAAATTTAATCGCGATATCGACGCCTAACGTTCGAATCGGCCGTTCTTTCTGGTTTTGTTTTTGGTTATCCGTCTATTTATTTCTGTCATTTTTCCAAAGTAATCGATAGCTACGGATTCAGCTGAAGAGTCGCGGTTTTCCGCGATATTGATATTGATTTTAACGTTTACATTACCTCGTCACTTTTTTTTTTTTTCTGCTCGTGCACGCGCGTTGCGTCGCGATAGGGAAACCTGCTAATTCCCAGATGCGAATATCCACTTGACACTTCGGGGTATCACGTTACTTCCGGTTTAACGAATAAAACGGCAAAAATTAATCTGGCGAGAAAAAAAAAAGAAGTGGAGGAAAAAGTAACAATTTTCCACCGCTTCGTGTTATTAATATTCGAATTAAGGATTTGAAAAGCTCGGAAAACACACACACGTATCCATATATATATGCATTATACATGTCTCTAATTATATTTACTCAGAGGATGATTTCGAAATTGGCTATCTGAATTAATTTGACGATATGATAATATTATAAACCGCTAATCTCTGAGAATAATTTGAGTTTCCAGGCTGCCGCTTCCAAGTCCCGTGGTTGAATTAATTAATCTAAAATTTCAATTGGCGCAAACCGTATATATATATATATATATATATACGAACGGGACGGACGAACGAAAACCAGCCAATTATCAAAAGGCAATGACAAACCGGAGATGGCAACGAATCCTCCCGGACTATTTTTCGTCGCCCGAAGAAAGACGCTGTCGTTTGATTTTTGAAAAAAATTCATCGCCAACGCGGCTGGAAACTTATCCCGATTTTTCGAAGACGAAACGAAAACCGTTTCAGCCCCCGTCTCTCGAAACTCTCGCGTCAATTTTCGCCCTTGCCGCGCCACCGCACGAGAATAAAAACAATACGGGGGAATGATTTTTTTCAAACACGGTAGGCACCGACGCCGATTACGCGGGTGGTTCGGGAATGATTATAATCGGCATGAACGGTAGCCATGGAAAAAGGTGCGTAGTCGGAAGGGGAGGGGGGGGGGGGGGGATCTAGACCTCGGAGTAGGATGTCATAATGGGCGTACAGAGGGTGGCGTTTCCCGCGGGAGTGTCTGGATCGCGTAACGTGTCTCGCGGTATATCGCTAAAATGTCGGTGGCGTCTATATCTGGTCTGGGATAAATTTCTGCAACGCGCCACCGCCGCAGAGACGGAGAGGAGAAATAATCCAGAACGTGGTGCGTCGGTTCCCAAGGCCCGATCCGAACCACCGCCATATAACAACCTTCATCACGCGGATCGTTTATGGGACGGTGAGCCCGGAGATTATTAATAGTAATTAAATTCACAGTCCCAGATCAAGAACTGAGCGGTTTAAGGCACTTATTCGCCCGAATGACCGCATTCAATTTATTACACCGAGTGTCTCTACGCTCCGTCGTGATCCGGAATCAAATCTATATATCGAGAGCCGCGAACCAGAAGGGCGTAACCACCGCGCTTCGTCGGTCGACGGATGTATTCGCCTACCGGGACGGGCGCTGCCCTAAGAAATCACGACCGTTTCGAAGATCGAATTCGAAATGTCCGATTTTTTCCGGATTTCAAACGCCATTTTTCTCAGCTTCGAACGACGTCCGAACGTCGAACTCTGGCCGGTGGCCCAGAGTACACGGTTGTCGCGATGCCGAATGACGGAGGACGTAAAAAGTGCATGGAACCGAGACTTCCGAGATACTCGACGCGGAGCCATCGAATTTATTACGCCCGAATATCCAAACTGGTTCATGGAAGTCGCGCGAATTCAGAAATAGCCGTTTGTTAGAGCAAAAGACCAAGTTGGTATAAAGTGGATATATTTAGAGAAGGGATTACAGTCTGGATACCTTCCAAAAGTTTTCATACAGTTACATCTGCCAAAACAATAATAGGGATAATTTTTCACGAAGTTGTTTTGTTTTTTTTTGTTTTTTTTTTTTTTCTGCTATTCTTCCTCTCTTTCTACTCCTCTCGTTTTTGGCAAGGGGTTAATCTATTTTATAGTTTGTCGACACAAAAGAGCCAGAAACAACTCCGCGAATCAGTTTCCCAACGTCGATCAAAGTCCAACTTCGTCCGGCGGATACGAAAAGTGAATGAAACAAAAAAGAGAGACGACTGAATAAATACGGAATACCCGTAAACTCGTACGCGACGGATGAACGTGAATTAACGAACACCCGTTAAATTTTGCACAAATCAACCGCGGATGCACCGTATCGTGACGTGAAATAAGCTGCCACGAATGGAACGTTAATTCAAACGGTCGAAATAAGCGGTTGCGCGACGGTCGCTCGACGATGATGACCGGGCGCGTTGAAAATGGAGGCAAAATTTGGCGAGCCGTAGAGGATGGGGGTATGAAAAATGACGATGCCCATATCGCTTTAAAGTTTTGCAAGAGAAGCTTTTCGAGGGGGTTTCTTTTTGCGAGGTGTGGAAAAGACTGGCGGGTCAAGAGGACAGCGGAGAAAAGATGAGAGGAAAATAGGGAGGGAAAGGAAAGGTGAGGAAGAAGAGGGGTACGGGGTATATGTATCGTTCTGCACTTTGTAGAATTACTGTGCGAAGCTCTAACGAAGCAGAATGCACCTTTATGCTTTATTTTCCGCCGTGAGGTGTTCCCGGATCCCGTCGTCCAGTTAGTCTTTATTTCCCTTTTTGTTCCCAACTTTTTTTTCCCTCCTCTTTATATTTTTTCTTTTCTTCTCTTTTCGGTGGCTTTTTTCTTTTTATTTTATTTTTTTTATTTTTTGTGTTTCTGTTTTTTTTTTCTCTCTCTCTCTAGTTTTTAGTACCCTGCTCCGCTTTTGCGCGAACAACTTTATACCGTACAAGATTCGTTTTTACCTTTTTTTACTTCTCTCTGTGTAAACTATTCTATTCTATCTCTGCAAGTCACGCGCTGAACGCAAACTCCTGGTATAACAACGGCACGTTTCTAGAATCCTTGGTAATTCTCTCGCAAAACTATGGAATAAAAATAAAGATAAAACTACCCTCAAACGGATTAAACTGTTCTCAATTTGAAGAAAAGCCGTGAAAACGGTTTTTCACCGACAATTCTCATGATTTCGCGAATACGTTCGACCGAATTTCAAGCGCCATCGATCTTGATAACCTATAGCTTTCGAAAAATTCAATTTCGAATTCGTAACCAGCGATTCAAAAATCCGGAGAGTACAGAGTTCCATTTTTGCATCTGATCATTTTTGTTTTTTCAATTCGGTTCACCGTTTTGAATTCTTTAAATTTAATGTCAGACTTGTAGACTCGTAATGTTGTAGATTTTTTCATCGAGCTATCTTCTCACCTCTCAGAATGTGACGAAAAGTAACGCGCCTTCGCACGAAGATCAATTCGACGTTAGGTTCCACAAATTCTGGGTATTTTAAAAGGACGTCGAGCTTTTTCCTTTTCATTTACGTCGGCATAAGACACTCACTTTTTGTGTATTTATACGGGGAGTTAAATTCGACGTTCTTCGGGGAGCTGGACGATTTAATTCAATTTCGTTCCAGTTATATATATACGTATACGAAAGCGAGAGAGACGGGGAGGAATTTGTGCCAACGTGACGCGACGCGAGGCACGTTTCAGAGTTAACTTTGACATCAAGTTGACAGTTAAAATCTCTCCCCGCTCGATCCCCATAGGTATAATAAAGATAATCCCTTTGATTAATCCACTCACTATCAAAGCACGAGCTCCGACGACGCGTAACCGCGCGGCAATCAACGTTAGCTAACATTTATTTTCCCTCCAGAGAAAAGGAGTTGACTTTTTTGTTTTCTCTCTATTTTTTCCCTGCAGTCCCTAACTCCGGACGTCATCGACGAATTCGAAAAAAAAAAGAAAAAAAAAAAAACGAAACGAATCACCGGCATCGAAACGTCATCGCTTCGAAATCGCTTCGAAACGAAATTCTACGAGTCGCGTAGTCGGGGGGGGTGGGGGGGAAGGGGGCGTTGGAAAAAAATTCTGTCGGGGAATGTCGCGGGGAGATGATGTGAAAAAAAATGAAAAAAAAAAAAAAAAGAGGGGAAAAAACGAGCGAAAAGAGGTGGCGAGGTACCCGTAGATAACGCAGCAATTCATTACGCCGCACCTATAGCTGATAATTAGATTTTCAAACCATTTTACTAAAGCACCCTTGCCGCGTCGGTGTCGACAGAGCCGCCCGTTCGGGACCTGAGCTTCAGTCTCGGCTGGGGCATAACTGCATTAACCTTTCAACCCCCTCCCTCTGGACGCGAGTGTTCTCGGTCGAAGCTGCGCGTCCAACGAAGCGACACGGGGAACCGGGTGAAGGGAAAAGAGGGGGGAGGGGGGAGGGGGGCGCCACACCGAACCTTAATTATCTTCGATGATTTTGAACGCCTCTGCCAAAACGAATTTTCAGGGCTGATTTCATCAACGAGCGAAGCAAGTGTCGGAACGTTGTGTGAGAATTTATATAGGATGCGTGTACCTACGTGGCGCTCCGAAATGGAATTACCTTATTTATTATCCGATATGGGGAGTCGGAGAATAATGTGGAGAAAAAAATTATGATCTTTTTCTCTTTTTCCACGGCTTTTTGATTCAACGCCCCCTTTTACCTCTTCCCCCCCCCCCCCCCCCCCCTCTTCCGCCCCCTTCGATCCCGGAGAGGTTCCGAAGGGTTCGTTCGAGTTTCGGGAAGTTTTTTTCAACCCCTTTGGGTTTGGGTCGTCGGTTTTCAATACCGAATACCCACCTTTCCCTCGCCATTTTCATCCACCGCCAACAGCCCGGCAACGAGCGGGCACACGGCGGGGGTTAATTTAGTTCGTTAGTTAGATAACAGGCGCTAATAATACGACGCGATTGTCCGTATCAAAGTTCTACCGCGTCGACCAATCAGTGTCGTCTGTCATTAGCGTGACCTTAATTAGCCCCTCAAATACCTATTCGGTAACCGTGTTACAGTATTGAAAGCTTCCGCCGAAATAGTTTGTAATCAAAAATGTAAACGAAATGGTTGCGTTCAAATTGGAGGGGGGGGGGGAAGTTTTCAAGAATCGTTCCAAAAAGCAATCGAAGGCTTCCGATTATTTCGATACTCACCGAATAAAGCGGACTCCTCTTGTCGCAACGACGGAATATACGCCACGTCATAGCGTTGGCATTTTTCGGCGTTAAAATTACCGTAAAAAAAAAGTAGGGGGTGGTAGAAAAAGGAAGCGTGAGTTTATCGTTTCGATTCCAAAGGACTCTAAAATGTTATTTTCTTTGATAATTGGTGGGGTATGACTGCGCACGTTTATCCCTCGAGTTTGAAAACCCCGCTCGGTCGGTTTTTCATTTTATTTGGACAGCGGTAGTTTCTCTCGTCTCTTTACCCCGCTAATCGACTTTTATGTGTGCACAATTTCCATGTCCATTCATCTATCCACGGCGATGTGTATATATATGTGTATATATATGTGTATATATATATATATATATGTCAATCTAATGCAAAGTGGGGCAGAGAAGGGAGGCGGACGGTGCAGGACACGGGAGTCAGTCGAGGATTCCACAGCAGGGAGATGGAAGACCTCGAGTGGCTTTGCTGAAAGCTCTGTTAGCTCTTGGAGATGAGCATGTAAATAGAGTCTGTGGGATATGTGCGTGTGTATAAAGGTATTTATGTACTTCTACTTGCACACACAGGGCCACACACTATAAAACCGAGCTGAATAATTACGAAGTAAACTAGCAGCTGTTTCGAACTCAGCTGCTATCCGAGCAGCGATGTTACACAAGATTCGCGAACAACGTCGATGACGGTGTTTTTTTTTCGTTTTTGTCTTGCAGTTTTTCCGATCGGAAAAATTCTTTTCCAGGAAATCAGCGATGCGTTTTCGTCGGAGAGAGCGCAGCGTCTAATTTTCGACCTCCGTTATAAGAGGGATCAGCGAAAGTGAGAAGATCATAACATGAGATCAATTTTTTTTCTCGGATCAGAATAATCGCGAAAGTCCCGTCATTAAGGATAATCCCGACCACGGTTCAATTTGCCGAAATGTGCACGCATTAGCCGGGTGTGTCGGGATTTCTCGCTTTTTTTTTTTTCTTTCTCTCTCGCTCTTCCTCTCTCTCTCTCTCTCTTCCTTTTCGCGAAGCAGACTCGTGCCACTCCGAGTATGACTAAAAGTGCAATATCATCCGTCGTTTACTCTTATTACAGCTTTGGAGATGGTTCACGATTGGCCACCGAGTCGTTTGAGATCACCCAGACTCATAACCTGTCCGGAGGATTGACGAGGGAAGAGATGCTCTTAATTAAACTGCTGGAAGAGGAGGAACGAGCGAACCCAGACGCGAGTAAAATTCCCATACCATAAGCTAGTTACTTCGTATAAAAGCGACACGATTTTAGATCCTCGATAAATCTTTTCGCCCACTTATATACCGACCATTTACCGCTATGCGCTAGGCGTCAGGGTCAAGTTAATGTCTTCGGATAACCATTGCAGAAGCCCGCTGAAAAAGCGAAAAACTAAATTTTTCCATAGCTCCAAGATTCGCTACGAAAAGCTCTGAATTCTGGTCGTCGAATGATTGAGATAAGTTAAACTACAAAGTTCAGTGACCTACCGATCATCAAAATTGAAGGACATTCCGAAAGTTTTAATTTCAAAAAATCTTTACGGACCATTAAATATCCCGTACCGACCGATATTTCAAAATGCGAACGATCATTCGAAAGCTCGGGGATATCGTTTGGTGACGAATTTCGAACGGTGAAACTTTATCCCATCATTTACCGACCGATTCCGGAAGGACGTCCGCATCCTTCACCATACTGATTGTATAGAAGGAAAAACTAATTCCAATTACTGCGGATCATATTTCAAAAAAGCGTCTATTCCGAAAGCTCTATTTATACCGCTAACCGGCTGAATTGGCGACAAAAAAAAAAAAAGAAAAAGAAAACAAACAAACAAACGAACTCTCCGTCCCTTCCGAACGTAGAAGTAATTTTGAGGAGTGTGAATGATTTTATTTTTATTTTCTTCACGAACCATATATCGTGTAACGTTGAAAAGGTTTGTCTATAAATCGACGAGCATAAAAGGTTGAACATATTTTGTATACTCTACGTGCGTATAATATACATATACATATACATATACATATATACATATACGTATATATATATTCCATGGATGGATATACAGGCGGAGTATACGGATCGTGTGAATTATTCCACGGTTCAAGCAAAGGGGGGTATCTGCAGCCATCACCAGTGGTTTGGTTGGCGAATATAATTTCTATTTTACTGCAGCACTTCATTATACCACTTCAACGCGGGCTGACAGCGACCGCACTGGATGGGAAGTGCCGGAGGTGGGGGTCGGGTGGTCTGGCTCTGCTGGCAGATGAAAAAGAGGGAACTGGACGTGGCAGAACGGAACGGGGTATACATAGAGTGGTCACTGGCCAGAGCCTCGCCGAGAGGTGGGAGAAAACGTACGCTATATGCGGAAGGGGAGAGACGGAGACAGAGAGAGAGAGAGAGAGAGAGGGGAGAACAAGGGGTCACAAATGAGTGGACGACTGGCTTGACCGCGGCAAAATGTACGTACGTACATTGGCTATGTACGCAGCTACCTCATGAGCTTGTGCACGTACACAAGGTCCGTATACAGGTATATAGATATAGATATATATATATATACGCTCGGAGGAGGAGAGGAGTTCGGAGATGGTCAGTATCCAACAAGAATCCGTACGTGTGCTGGTTATGCTCCGGGTTCGGTGGAAACCGCATCTCGGCAAACTGCCGGTAGCCCATACATCAAGGACGACCTCTGAACCTCCACGCGACTCTGGGTGGCTCGCTCGTTGTTTGGTGTTCGCCACCTGGACAGCTACGAGGACGACGCGACGGTACAAGGTTCGCATGAAAAGGGGACGACGCCCTCGTCTCGCCGAATGAACGAACTCCGTCGTACGAGTTCCGGAATCGAGCGTTGATCGATTTCTTTCAAAGTTTTGTCGAATACGCCGATTTTTCGGTAGAAAACGTGAAAATCGTTCAGGGTGTTTGCCGTTAATTCCAACGCAACTAGCAATCAAAGTTCGAATCGTGCAAGAAATGAGGGTCTTCTCGGTCAGTACGACCGAAGAGCATGAATTTTCGCAAACCACAGCCATGAGCTGCTCGGTAAACCAGACTTTGGAATTCTCGTTGGATCCGACCACTCGAGTAATACCATTCCGATGAATATTTCAGGTCGTGTCTAGCGCAAGGCTGTTTGGTGCCGGCTGGTCGGTCAGCTTGTGCTATTGTAAGCTTTCATAGATGTAACGGTAGCTGGAAGTTATGTACTTCGCTGGCCGTTTCCAATTTACGTGAAATGCCGCGTCGGCGGTTAACCGGATTAATTATTATTTTCGATGTACGAAATGAACCGGTCTTTTCGCTACTCGTTCGGACAACGATCGGTAGTCGTTGTTGTTATGCACGGCTCTCTTTCCCGAATCCGCAAAATGACTTTGACACGAGTGTACGTTCAAAAAATATTTTCGACATTCGGTTCCCACGATCGTGCAGGCGGTAAAATTTCGTCGAGCTTTTCCGTCGTTGCGAGAGCTATCGTTTATTGGGGATTGTTAGTGTTTGGTGACTGCTTGCCCGGATCGTTTCGACCTAATATCGTGGAGTGATAAATCAAATCACCGTTTACACTCGGATTCGGATATAATTCAAAATCACAATTAGGTGCTACCGTACTCCGCGAATGATACCTTACATCTGTTACGATTCGATCTTTAATTTCATGTATCGACCGTTCGCTGCAATTAGGCCGATGTAATTTATACTTTCGACAGTTTCGTGGATTCTGAATCCGACACGTGATGAGTTGAGCGTCGAAATGTCCGAAAGCTCTCGGCTTTACATTGCAGGAAAAATCCCCTCCGAATGTTTGATTATAAAAAAAGGAAAAGAAAAAATGTCCAACGAACGAAAATTAATCTGAAAGTCTCAAAAATGAAGTTGAGGGTGTTTTGCCTCACTTTTCTTCGAGGAATGAATAAACGTCCGTACATTTATTCGATTATGTATTTCGGTTCGTTGAGCCGACATTCGGTAAGAGAGACTAAAGATGATAACGTTAAAAAATGTCTCATGGCCTTATTTATTTTTTAGATGAAAAATGCAGCCACGTCCGATCCACGTGCATCGGCATTGAGAATCAGCCAGCCAAACTGTTGGGAAACAAACAAAAAATAGCCGACTATCGTGGTTGCGGTTCAGACGACTTTACACCCCTTAACCACACCCTAAGCTCTCTTGGCATATGGTGCTCTTTTGTTTTAGTCTAACATATTGCTCCCAGACGGTAAAGGGTTGCGGGGAGGTATTAATGTCTGAAAGGGTGTTTACAGGGTTTGCGCTCCTGAGGACGAAAACAAAAAGCTCTTAAATTTTGGTATTTTAATTGTAACGTACCAAAGGATGAAACACTTTCGCAATAATTGATTGCGATAATTTCAAAACACCTCCAACGCAACATCCACCTTTTCTCGCGGGTTGTACCCCCCTTCTGATTCTCAGCCCTTTATTATATCGTCATCGTGTGTGTTCACTGACGTGTCGCAATACGATATAGACGTTGCTTTTATTCTCCTTTTTTTTTTTTTCGTAAGCGACGAGACGGGGGCGACACGACGAGGCTAAGGGACGCCGGGGAGGGAAAAGGAGGGGAAAAAGGCACGAAAAAAAATAGGGAGAGACAGAGAGAGAGAGAGAAAAGAGAGCGAGAAGGGGGGGCCTAGCTTCCATCCCTCGCGCTTACGGTATTTGTAAGCACTTACCCACGGCTTATTGTACACCCAGAACGGTATGTATAGCGACTCCTCTTTCTCCTCATCCCCCCGATACTCTTCCTCTTTGTCGAGGATTTGTAAAACCTCTCCTACCGTTAATTCCTCGGATGGTACCCGACCGCAGCTTTCAACCCCGATATGTATACCGCGGAACGGAGAACCATCAGATTTATCCCCAAATTTCACACCGAATTTCAACGCCCCGACAGCCCCGTCGAGAGAAACGCGCGCGGAAAGGAAGAAAGAAATTATACGCGTCCCCCACCCCCTCCCCCCCTCCAGCCCAGAAAAAAAAGAGAGAAAGGAGCATTATAATCCTTTTTTTTCGCAGAAATGAGGTTTTGAGATTCCAGAACACAAAGTATTTTACTATAACGTATTATATACACAAGGAAAGCTCTCCCTTGATAAATTCTTGCATACTTCATACATACTTTTCCGCCTTGAAAGTGGAGGAAAGCAGAGGTGAGGTGAAAATTTAATTCACGGTTCACCGCTTTTTAACAGCTTTGCTTGCTGCTGCTGCTGCTTCTGCTGCTTCTGCCACTACTGGCTGCTGCTACCAGCCAGCCAGTCTTTTTTCTCGTTTCTTTTCCCTACGGGATGCGACACCCTTCGCGAGCTTTGCACCATCTGGGGAATTCGGTTTTCGCGCAACGATGGATTTTTAAAACGCCTCAACGAACCGAACCCATATAATATTTATGTATGTAACGTCGGCGTTGGATACTTTTGACACTTGCAACTATTCGCCATCTATATCGTTTGAACCTGGTCGCGATTTTCACTTGATTATAAAAAAACGAATCTCGAATTTCTTCGCAACTCTAACGACTGAAAGAGAATTTGAAAAACAATCCAAAATAGCGAAGTCGTTGGTCTTTTCCTTGTTTCGAATTTTCGTCGATATTTCGTCGTCAATTTTGTCCCGTTGCCTAGAGCGAAAAAAAATCTCGCTTTTATCTGAACGTAATTAGAATCTCATTCGAAGAATACACGCGTAGGTATAAAAAAAAAAAAAAAGGTGGTCACTAAAAAAGAGAAACAAAAGGGAATGAAAAATTCTGTTCCTTTGGGAAATAATTCACGCGCGTGAGCGTAACACGCGTGTATCATACAATGTACAACGTACGTATATACGTATGCAACGCGAAAGTATAATGTAAGTACACAGCTGTTAACGTTGCTGGGGTTCTCTGGGTATAAACGTGCGGAATTGGCCTGGACTGCTAACTTTATATTAAAATTAGCGCCAAAAGTACAGGGGATAAGGGCACGCGAGAGAGCCACAAGAAACATACGTGGTGTGTATGGGTATGGTATATTACCTACTGAAAACGGGGTAGCGGATTAAACGACAAGTGTGAGTATGAAGGGTGTGTACGGGGTGGATGAAAAAAAAAAGGAAAAACAAAAGTCAAACGAGAAATCAGTTTCTTTCGAACCGACCGTAAAACCCGAACGCTTCGACCGGTCACCAAGCAAATTTCGTCCGAGAAAAATCCAAAAAACAAAAGATTCTCGTTTCGTTTTTGAATAACGTCCAAACATTTTGGCCCACCCTTTACGTACCATGCCTACAGCAGCTTCGAAACGGCGTCAGAACGAAAAGCTTCTAATTTTCAAGGATTATTATTACTAACCGGCTTTATTTCGACCAGTCGCAGGTTCGGGTTCGGGTTTAGGTCCACGTTAAGACCCCCTCTGTTTTTGCGAGCTCGACTATTATTCATACCTGAAACAGAAGACAAGAATAGGTTGTACAGTTACGACGTTGTGCGTACATTCCGAGGAACATCGTTCAAATTGTTGAGAATTTTTTCAATTTTATATCATTACATACTTTCGTTTTTAGGAAGAAAATTAATCGCCGCACAACTGGAACACCGTTCTTCTTCACTCTTCGGAACGTTAACCGAACCGGGCCAATTTAGTCGGCATGAAAAGCTATCACGTGGTTACAAGATGTAGTGTGTATAATTAACAACGCGCCGACGATATTAGAAGCCGAAGAAATGGTTCTAGAGATTTGTGTGAGTGAAGAAAAAAAAATTTGAAAAATCGTGCGCTACAATGAAACGGGCACGCGGCGGGTCTAATTAAGACGCACGAAGTTACGCTGCGTCGTTAACTTTGCTGCGTTGCTTAACGAAGCGAACGCGGTAATTTTTTCGTCACATACGCGTGCGTACATATTTCTCTTTGATAACCAATTTTTCGAGCTGCTCGATATCGGTGAAAATTCTTTCGACCTTGCGCGCAAGGTTTTCAAACCGAATGAAACTGACGTGAATCGATGAGTTTCCAGGCGAGCGGTGGACTTCAAAGGCGTTCAACCGGAATTGGGATCGGTAATTAGATTGGTTTTTGTTGAAAATTTGAAGGTCGGTCGTTACGGCATTGGATTTTATCTTGCAACGACATGGGAAGTTCTGGAAAGGAATAAAAATGAAAATAATCATGGTTTCGGAATGTTTTATGGTATTAATAGTCTCGGTCTACGACGGTTTTAAACGTTTCGAACGTTTTAAATGCGAGTGGAGCAAATCTGCAGGGCACGTGACCGTTCTAGCGACGGTTTTTGGCACCGGGTAGTACGTGATCTCGTAGTTGGCTTCGTCGTGCATACAAAATTTCAACCTCAACCCGCTTATACCTACCCTTTCTACCCCCGTGAAAGGTAACTGTTGGTTCGTTACGAAAACGCCAGAAACAGTGGAATAAGGGTTGGAATTCCGACTCCGGAGAGTATATATGTATATATACGTGTATAGCTGATGTTTCGCCAAAAACCAGACGGAGTTCAACCAAACACGTTTATTATCATAATTCTTATTAATTATAATTATACACTTTCAAAGTTGTTGTATTTCGAGGGGTTACGGTCTGACCACGCAACGAACTGACGAACGTGCGCCAGCTTTCGATTAGCCGCAGGAAATTTTTTTACCCAACACACATTTTCGTTAATAATCGTTAATATTTATCGGGGAGCGGATGTGTTTTGAGCACCGTTTTTTCCATTTCAAGTTTCACGCCCGAAATCGACCCGTTTGGGTACCGGAAAACAAAAATATCCCCAAAGTTTCCAGCGACACGAAAAATAGATTCTCTTTTTTTGGAAGCCAAATTTTGTTATCCGTCGTGGTGATGGTTCGCGAGGTCCTCAAAAATTTGTCAACTTTACGTATTTTGATTATGCTTTTTCGGATTCATATTTTTCAACAATATTACATTTTTGTCGGTGTTTCAACGGGCGCGACGTAACGAACCGAAGACCTAATTCTTAAGAACGGACGAAATTTCCGTCCATGAATTTCAATGAGATTCAAAATCGTGAAAGCTTATGCTCGTGCCTTTGCGTAATTATAATTTTCGCAATTATTAAGTCTTCCCTATTTCCATGGTAATAATAATTAGGCCCGTATAATGGCACTTGAACTGCTTTGAACAGCGTTAGTGAGGATTCCAGTGTAAATGCAGCATAAAATTGATTGAAGAAGCGAAAAAAAGAAACCGTCGTTCCGCGGACGAGGATTGCAATCGATATCAAGAGCGGTTGTCATGTGCGAGACGCGGAGTCCTTGGAACAGGAATCAAGGCTGACGCGTAGTGCGTTTGTCGCTCAAGGGTCGTTCCTATGCACACCTTTTCGAAAAGTGGAACGTCGTCGGCACGAAGTCATCCGGATAAATATACGAGTCGAAAAAGAGCAAAGCAGATAATTCACCTTTCGACTCGTGAAGAAAGGTCAGTTATGTACCTGAAATTTATCACTAGCCAGGGACTGCAATGTGGGTTTTCCATCGCAAGGTGATTTTCAGGTCAATTTTCGGAAGGCTTACACTGCTTGATTTCGAGTTACCGGGAGTTCAGCATTCCGAACACAACCCTCATCTTGTTCGTATTTGTGTTTATTTCTCTTGCGGTTTATACTATGCACATTTATATAACACACAAGCGCAAACAAAGCGGCTAACGAAGTTCAACCGACAAAACAACCACGTGTATTCTAGCTTCTATTCCTGGAAACAGGACGATTAGAACTGACGTCAGCTCTGATGAGGAGAACTTTAGCGAGTCTACAGTTTCATTTCCAAACTAACAAGTCAGATTAGGAAATTCATTAAACGTTTTTGATCGACTGCAGATCGATATCGGGAAATTTCGTACCGCGTGCACGTGATATTTTTCGGCTTCCGAGCACTGAAATATCTAGTGTGTAAATTTCCCTTATCTTCTCCCTTCGTAGAAGTAAAAAAATTTATTCGCGATATTCGTTGTCTAGTGAATTTTTTCAAAGTGAGACCAAGATTACAGGTATACACAGCAGGTAACCTCTTGATAATATCCAGAGTTTCTGCATCTGCTTATTTTGCTCCTGCAAACAAGCACTTACACGTTCTCGTTCGTCTTGCAGGAGTTGCTGCTGCTGCTGCTTCTGCGTCTGCTTCTACTGCCCGACCACCTAATATACCTATCTCAGCAATCTGACGTCTAATCTTGAGTCGTGTTTACTATTCAGGAGGGCAACCGTCGCTCACAGAGTGCTAATATCCCCACCTCCTTGCCTCGGTCCTTCAACTCCCGACGCTAACGTAACGTTTTCGAACGCGAACCGCAGCTGATTATATTCCGGTGGAAAATTTGGCGTCCAATAATTATCGGACGACTAGGCGCCGACGAAAAGTACTGCTAATTCGATTACAACAATAAGTACGAAACGAGGTGTAACCTCTCCTATCTGAAAATACAGTGTAATTTTCCAGGTTTAATTTCAGCAAGTTCCGAAAATTCCCAGAGGATTTTCCTTACACACCATAATTTTGTCGGTCCGCGCGGTGGAAATTAAGAACAATTATACAATACGTACAGGTATACAGAGCCGCTCGGAGGAAGGAAATTTTAGATGAAAATTAGAAATATGTATATACCTGTATATCTGCTCTACAATACAATTATAGGGATCTACGGAGGGTTATCCCGCTGGTACGTGAAAATACGGTTTCCTTCAGGACGAGGAATCCGCGCGGTATAATTAACGAGGTTGACGCCTATGGTCGACGGAAACATTATTTTCAAGCTCACCGACTGTAATACGCACAGGTGAGAGAGAACTCCGGAGAATTTCGAGCTGCTCCCAAGGGAGGAAATCGTAGATATATCTGTACCGGCGACTCGGATGTACGGGTGTGGACCAATCCGAAGTTTACCTCGAATAAAGCAATCCGCATCAGACTTCAATTTCTCTTCTCAATTCGCTCTTGTATCAAACCGATGTGGAATCAATCTCTCGAAGTTTTGTTCGACGAAAATCAATTATTATATACCTACCCACAATTACCGAGCGAATAAATTTGTGAGAACAGAAAATTTATACACAAACTTGCGAATAAGGGACTCCAAACTCGCCCTTGATGAGCGTCATTTTACAATTTCACTTTGAAATGTGTCATGAAATATTAATGAACGATTAAATTTTCTCACTCGTTAGAATGTACGGAACTTTTCATTTTACCACCGAACTCGAATAGTTAATTTCATTTCGTTAGTAAATTTTGATTTTCTTAAGAAAACTTATTCCATTATCCGTATTGAGAAACGAATTTTCGAACCTGAAACAAAATACAGCTGCATTTTCAACAAATTTGGTTTACCTTTTTAAAGGTCGACTCTACAGCAGTGCATGTATTCTTATTTTTGTTTATAGGTTACGACCTTTTTCTCACCCTTCGATATAATTACATGATTTGATTACAGAAATGAGAATATTTCCTAAACGCACTGTATTCACAGAATTCTAAAATTGAAAAGAAATTATAAGGGTGCTTTCAAAATACAGAATATGTATTTGCATTGGTAATTATTGCGCGACCCTCTGCAAAGTAGGTAGGTATATATAGCGATGTACTCGAAGGGCAGCAGCAAAGATAAATTTCTCTTTTAAAGAGTGGATTCCATTATGTATAGTATCAGCGAAGTCAATGTTATACATATACATATATATATATACGTATATATATACGTATATTCTATGAAGATGTAGAGAAAAAGAGGGCGAGGAGGGGGGTGGGGGGGGGAGGGGAGGTAAGGGTGGGTATAAGACCGAACTGCAACTGCTACCGACCCTACTCGACGATCCCTTTGTCACGGAGCGGCACGGGGAGGACCACATCCCAGGGGTTAAATAGCGCAGGAGTTTCTTGAAAGGAGGGTTATGAGGTGAAGGGCCACGGGTTCTCCGAGAGTCGTGGAAAACTACCCCTAAAAAATATCAGAGGACAAAGCTCCATTTGATTTTTTATTTTTTTAATTGATCGACTCGGGCTTGCTTGAATTATCAAAATGCGACCCTCAAATTATTACTCGGAGAAGAAATAAAAAACAACAACGACGAGGGGCCGTATACATATGAGAGCTGGGAATACGAATAAATATAATAATTTTCGAGATCTAATTGGTATTTCGAAATCAAACTTCAAAACAGGCGGAGAAAATTTTGAAATTCACGAGATATGGGTAATCGTTTTTACCATCCACTAAAAAACTGGTGCAACATACGTACAACGTGACGTCGCGGGGCGACGAGCGCCCGCAATTCCGGTTGGAAATAATAAATGAAAAGAAAAAATGACGGTGAAGTCGGTGACACATAGACACGAGGTGGAGGAGGGCTGCAAATAGAGACAAAGGCACGAAGGTGTGACGTGATGCGTTTGAGAGGGGGGCGGGGGGTGGATGAGATTAAGGGTTGCTTGCGAAACGACGGCAACGTGAGTCGGGGCGTTGGTTTAGCGCTGATGTAAGTAGGGTGGTTCATTTCCCCAGTAGGTATAATAGAGACGGAGAGGCAATCTTTCCATCCCATGCACATTCTACGGGGTGCGTAGCGTAGAGAGAAACCTCTCTATATATATATATATATATATATATATATATATATATATATATATGCGACATGTATATAAATGTACACTGTATATGTACGGCAGGGTGAGATATATAGATATCTACCTATCTACCTCTCCTTATACTTGTGCCGCAGTCAAGACCTTTCTAATCTACAGAGGAACCCTTTCAGCTTTTAGGGCCTGCCGCGCAAACACGAGATTTGAGAATTTCTCACTACGTATAGAGGTATGCTTCGTATAACTGTCGCGGTTGCGATACCCCCGCCTGAAAATCTCTATCTAAGCGGCTAGACTCTCGCAAAATATGCACAAAAACTATCTCTGCGTTCGTCGAATAGCTGCGGAAAAATAAAGGTCATCGTACAATTTTTCGCAAAAAAGTTCAGACCTAGAAATAAAAATACGGACGTTTAAGAAATCATGAAGATTTTTCGCTCAAATTTGAAGTCATGATTGAAAATAATTGACGAGATGAGAAGGATAGAATGAGAAATTTGAAAGTTGGGAATTCATAATTCCAAGGGTCTGTTCAAAAATTCAAATAATTTCGCGAACTTTGTAGTAACTTTCGTTTATACCACAAAGGTAAATGAGACAGGAATAGGTATAATGTTTCTCTGAAAAACATAAAGTCTCGAAGGACGTCCTCATCGAGTTCCTGAAAGCTCTAGAAAAAAGCGTAATGGCTTCTACTGCAGCATATATACCTATATATAAATATGAATTCCCCCTCCCCCTCTGGAATATTATTAGAATGAATGGTTGCAATTTTCACATTTGCACCCTAAAACACACACACCAAAATAAAAAAAAAGGAACGAAAAAGAACGGCTATAAATTTCCGAATCAAACCATCCCTCAACTAAATCACCCCCTACGCTCATCTCCATCTTCTCTCAAAAAAGCTCCCACATGTATCTCCCTGAGAAAAAAAAAAAATCATCGATAATCAACCACCGACGTACGACCGCGCGCAAATTATCCGCTCAAATCCGAAAAAAAATCCAAAATCTGAAAATCGATCAGCAAAAATCAATAAAAATAACTTCCACAAGAAAAAAGCATTGGGTAGTATTCGGATTCTTGTGAAATTTTTACTCGCAGATCGGTATTTTCTTGCTCTATTATGTGAATTTATTCGGACGAAACCAAGTCAAGGGTGTGTCAAGGGCACACGAAAAGCTATGCTGGTACGCAGAATCGAGGGGTATGGGGGTTTACCAGTGCATACCTATATTTGTACATATACGTGTGCACCATATACAAAGGCATTGATGAATAATAATTATCGAGTGGTGTACTCGAAACTAAAACAACAAACTAATCATGCGATCCTCGGCTTGAATGGAATATTCAAAGGGAGCGCGCGCGCGAGGGGTGGAATTGCATTTAACAAACAGTTTGAAGAGTAATACCGAAACTAAGGGGCAGAAAGGTATAGCCACACGCAACGCCGCTTCAAGATCGTAAAAATAAACACGGACCGATCTGACTTGATATGGTATCCCGGGAAAAGGGGCTAGTAGGGGGAAGAAAAAGGGGGTGAAAATTCGCGGTAAGGGATCCCATCGATTGAGGAGAAGAGTTATACGTCTTTCAGAAGGACTTATGGTGCTCGTACTGCTCGGGTAAATACCTATGTAAGTTACACGTATATACACATGTATGTGTATGCTCACGTAAACATGTATAGATATATATATATATATATATGTATTATACATATATAATATATACGGGATCCTCGGCAGTAGCGGGAACCGCCGGGTCATTACGCGGGGGAAATTAGGAACGGAAACCGGTGCGGTATATATATACCATGGATGGTGGGCAAGGTCGATTGGGGAAATTATTTAATGAAAAGAAATTGCAACCCCTCTCGTGCACACGATTCCAGAAAAAGAGCCGGAGAAAAGTAATAAAAGTAGAATAATACGGAATGAAATAAAATGAAATCTTATACATTGTTATCTCTAGCATACTAATGATAATAATAATGAGAATGGACGATCGAAAAATATAAGAGCACGCCGCTGTCGATTTTTTTAGGGCGGACAAAATTTTCACAGAAACTTCACCGTTGCGGATACCAAAAATCACTTACTATCATCTCGTATATTTTCATTTTACACGAAGATACACAACTCAGTCGGCAAAGTAAAGATGAAGTATAAAAAAAAAATACTAAAAACAAAAAATAAAAGCATTTCGTTGCAAATTCAGAAATAATAAGCGCGTGGGGAGTCGTCAGACTGTGCGGAGATCCCAGAGTTCGTGTTTTTTTTTTTTTTCTTTTTATTTTCGAAACGCCTTTTCCTACCCTGTTTTTTCTCAACCATGCGTTATTACTATCATCATTATGATTATTATTATTATTATTTTTTACTTGCAAAGTGCAGGAAAAGGAAAATTCACGTCGGCATAAAATATGTACGCTGGTTCCCGTATCGCGTAGGATACCTATAGCAGTATTTTCGATAAACCAACAGGTTTTTTTTCTTCATCTTTTTGGAGCGGGTTGAAAATCTGGTGGGAAAAAGTACGCCGGGGGACGCGAGGAGCCGGATCGGAATTACGGAGCGACCGTTACGCGGCGAAGGGTGAACACGAATCGTCAAACCTTTCGTTCGAGGCCGCGTGTTCAACACTCGGACGTTCAGACGTCAGAGTTTCCCGCCTAACGGGGATTTTGATCCGAAGTGACGTTCGCCTTCGGAATCGCGATCCGCGATCCACCTCATTACCAGTACCATTACCTGCGCGAGTGCAATAAACACACGCCTACCGACTTCGTCGGACATGAAATGCAGATATTGCATTCGGAGTAAACGTTCCTATGAAATTCATGAAATCGTGACCGCGTGCCACGGCTCATCGTTCCTATCATCGTCAAGATTTCACAGGAGGGATCGCGCACGTAATAGAACCTACGGAATATGCCGAAGCTCAATTGGAAATTGTGTAATATACCGCAAAACTGACGTTTCTGTTAATTAGAATGCTAAAAGTCTGGCGTTTGACGGACTACGCCCGTGTAGATTGAATGCGGAATATTTCCTTTGATGAATAATTATTACTGGCTGGGTCTGATCTTTTGGAAATGATGTTTTTGAAGAGACAGGGAAAAAAAGGGACGTCTGGCCTTCCGCGAGATTCGACGCTGAGAAGCTCGAATGCTCCAATCTGTTGCAACAACATCCTATCTTCTTTCTGATGTTGGTTTTGAGAGGAGTAAGATGAGAAGGAGAGGGGGGTTCGCTCGGGTGGGTTTGATGTGTAGTGGTATATATACTTATATATATATATATATACAGTAGGCGGAAACACGCCTTGAGAAAACTCTCAATATTTATTCAACACACGGAAAAATCAGTACGACGTAAAAATACAAATCTGTGCACCCTAATCATTGTTTACTTTAGTTTTTCCTCCGCTCGCCAAACCGTACGGTGTTTCACGTTGCCCCATAGTTTTTTTGTCTGCAGAAAAAAAATTTGGAAAATCGAAAAACTTTCCGGGATACTGTTCTCGACGGAAATTCGGTTCGAGGAGCCGATCCGGTCTCAGATTAGGTCACCGACAATGCTCTTGACGATGAAAATATAACGATTCGTATCGAGTCGAAAACAGAACACGGTGTAACACGTGGATGCAGATACGTGTAGGAGTTCTATAATAATCTTCAAAGAAACGCGTTATCATCGTTGTTCCCTGTTTTATCTAATTGTAAGGGTGGTTAGAGCGGAACACCCTGTAGATATTTGTTGATATATGTATATACGTGCGTACACTCTATTGATGCAGGCAGCAAGTGTACCAGAAAAAGGGACTCAAAGAGCGACTTTTGTATGTATCTATAGAGGGGAGAGAAATCGAGCTGATTAAACCGTCCTCATGTGTACTCAACGCACACACACACACATATGTACGCGTACACACGGTGAGGTGAATCATATCTATTTAAGGGGATCGTCGAAACAAAGAGTAACGAAAAAAAAAAAATTTCAAAATCAAGATAAACAAGTATCCGAGAAGCTCATCCCGGTAATTATGAGTGAAAGTGACGCCACGCAACGAGGACGCGCAATATCAAACAGCACCCTAATTGAAACGCACACTTTTCAGTTTTTATAATTAGCCGAATATTTGAAAATGAAAATATTTCTACGGTTTCATCGTACACGATTCGGTTTTCGAAACGAGGATTGGAAACGTACGGATTCGCGTTCAATTTTTTTCTCTGCTCTTTTTTTCTTGTAATTTCACAAGTTTGAAAGTTTTTCACATAGAAAATCTTATCAAACGCGCCACCGGGACAAAAGCACGAGTCACTTCGTTTTCTCGCATTCTTTCATTCATCGAGTAGAGAAAGAAAAAAATAAAAGTATGTGGAGAAAAAAAAAAAAAAAGATCAAGGACAAGGATTTTTTATTATTTGATTTTTATTTTTTTTTTTCAACAAACGACGGAGAGGTAGTAAGAAAAATGGGTCGGAAGTTGCGCGAAGGGGCGTAAAAAAAAAAGGGAAAAATGAGAAGAGAGGAAGGGAAAACCAAGAAGCGGAAAGCGAGAAGGACTACGCGTCAGGACGAAAAGGAGACAAAACGGTTCATCGGGCGCGCGTTCGCCTAACTGCGTTACTCGGGGTGCCATCAATTTTCTCGGTAAGATTCTGCGGGGACTGTGCGCAGAGAAAACTGGTCCAGATTTTCCTCTTCGTCTTGTTCCCCCTCCCCCTTTTTCCGTTTCTCTTTCCCCCTACCTCTCTTTTTTTTCCGGTTCCGGTTTGTTGACGATGACGCGCTCGCGACTCGGTGATCACTACGGTTTATATCTCGGGCTGTAATTTTCTTTTTTTTCTGTTTTTTTTTTTTCTGCTTTTTTGTTCGCGAACGAATGAAGGAATATAGGAGAGCTCGAGGCCCTAGGAAATTGAAAAGTGTTTGTTAAATTGAAAAGGGAAATTTGACGCGTTCTCGTTGCTTTGTTGTTTTCACCCTATTACGGCACTCGATCTTCGTAATCTAGACTCTTCTGGTTCGAATAACCAGAATGGTTTGAATTGATTAGAAACGATTCGGGAACGCGTGGAAACGAATCTATTCAATAGGGTGACAAAACATATCGCTAAAATTTCGTCTCCATTTCCGTTTCGCGAAATAAATTCACTTCGTAAAATCGCAATTCCGATGACATAAATTACAAAATCAGAAGGCGGAAGAAGTACCCTGAAAAAACTTGTTTTTCATTGATTTTTAAAACGTACACTCGAACCGTAACGGTAAGTGCAGCGGCACCGGTGGCGTTAGTCGGTTCAGATCGTATTTTATTGAAATGGGACCATAATTAGTTAGAATAAGGAAAGATAAAGCGTCATCGTTAAGTAAGCGTTGCAATAAATGTAAATCAGTGGCACTCGCGGAACCGTTAATAATTCGAATTTCCAGCCACCCCTTCGGATCCCCTGAATTTTTCCTCCTTCTCTCCTTTTCACAGTTCATCAATTTTTCGAGCGGAATGTAATTTTTTTATTTTCGCTGAGTTTCGCGGGAGGCGAAGATCGAAGAATCGCCGTGGGTTGGACGGGGGTTGATTCGAGGAGAGACTAAAACAGTCGTTTTCGGTAGGTAATTCAGTTGTACACTGCGGGGGACCGTTCGCTCGTCTGCAGATATTTCTGCGGCTGAAAACCGCGAGCGACGGGATGATACGGACCGAAGGGGATCGTACGCGTCTGGCGAATGGGTGGGTGGGGGGGGGGGGGGGGGAAGGGTGCTGGAAAACCCGACGGGCTAAAACAGAGGGGACGATCATAACTATCAAAACCAGCGACTGGCGTCATGACACTCCCCATTACAATCATAACGCTTGTTTTGTCATTTGTCGCCGTTAGCGGTTCTATATCGTGATACCCGCAACCAACCGACGACTACCCCCGCGATAATTGACAAAAAATAATCAACAATAGCTCCTGAGATTACCCGAAGAACTTCATTTTCCCCGTAAGCGATATATACTCACTTTTGGCAAATGATTTTCTCTGACCTTGGAAGACGAGGTCGGTTGAACAAAACAAAAATTAAAAATCACTCAGATTTCTTCTGTTCAATGGAACGGCGAGCTTTCATTGCCCGTGTATATAACATAAGGTAGTGAGCATTTGGTACGAGTGGAACGTTGATAAGTGTAAAAAGTAAAAGGTAAAAGATGGGCGATCGAGGACCCCGTGTCAGCCATTGTCTGCCAATGGTCGATGTATTTTCTTTATACGAGTCTAATAAAAGTGGTCCGCGGGGCGGTGTTATGTCAACTGGGTTATACGTGACGGCGATTGATTACCGATAGCCAACGTATCCGGAAATATCTGAGGATAGGGTAACTGATTCGACAGAACAACGTGCCGGAAGATCACCGGAGAAGGGACGAAGAGTGACGCGAAAACGATGAAAAAATAATAACGGCCTCCGAAAAGACGCGCGAGACGAGCCCAAGAGGAAATTTCACTCGCGCTGAAAATATACCATACAAGTAAAAAGCTCAGCGCGCTTATCATTATTATTATTTCACAGCGATCACGAAGGATTGATAAGCTCTTTTTCTTTTCTCGTTTGCAAAATAGCGGGGAAAACTACGAAAGATAAAATTGACGATGCAAGAATTAGGTGCGCCACTCGAGCAAGATGGAGCGTATGAATGATAACGAGATCGAAAGAATTCAATCGAAGCGGTACGCAATGATCGAAATATAATTCTGTCCGTTCGAGTGCAAGTAGTCGAGTCGAATACTCTGCCATTCGTACAGTATACCGAGTATTCCGAACAGACGAGTTGCTGGACATGTAAGTAGGATTATAAATAAGATATTTAAAAATGTCTCTTGAGGATGCGAATTTTTTTCTTTTTCATTCAAAGTAGGCCAATCATTTTTCGCCTACCTAAACTTTTGACTATCTTTGCGTTTCGTTGACCGCCTTCACTTCCTTCCTTATCCTTTATTTGGTTGAAAAAAAAAAAAAAAAAAGGGAAAGGGAAAGGGAAAGGGAAAAGAAAAAAGGAATGCCTCGCGACGACGTTTGAAGGGCACAGTGGGTTCTTGAGGGCGCGGGGCAGTCGAGTGGCGTGATTACGGGGATGGTTGTTAAATAAACTGTAGCTTTTATATGCGGAACAGAGTCCAATTGCCCGTTACCCGGGCGGGAAATAAGCGAGCTACGAAAAAATAAAAAAAAAAAACAAAACAAAAGGAAAAAAAAAAAAAAGAAAGCGGAACGAGTTAGCTGGCATCAAGGCCAACTTGGCAGAACATTGCTTGCTCGCTGCGTAAAACGTAAAACGTAAAACGTAAAACGTAAAATGTAAAGTGTTCCAACGGAAACTCGTTGACAAAAGAGAGGGAATATAGCTGCGGGAACCTGGAAGCGTGCGACAGCTACTATTAGGAAAGGGGGGGGGGATACATTCAGCCCTCAGGAGTAAAAGTTACCAACAGCTCTTTGTTACGTGAAGCTCTGGAGTCCTACCAGTTTTAACTGCAAAACAGGGCAGTGGCCGACACTGCCAGGCGAAGAGATATACATGTATAACGGTCTTTATGGGCATTTTTGAAACGCGTAACCACGTCACGCCCACCGTGACCATGAATCGGAGTGACGTAATTGTACGAATCCTGGAGGGACATCGATATCGTGACCCCGCGTCTTCATATCACGGAGTCGAGACAAGAAAAAGAGCGAATGGAAAAACGAGATTAAGGAATCGACGCTTATTGCCACTTGGACCGGGTCTCTTATGAAAGAATTTCGCCTCCTACTTCCCGATATCTCTCTCTCTATCGAGAGAGAGAGAAAGGGAGTATAACCGACGATATGAGTCTTCGGGTTTCGAGCAATGCAGATAGGGTATACATATACGGCGTCGCAGTTGAAAGAGTGTACAGTTCCGGTGTTCGTGTTGCAAAGCCAGCTGCTGCTGCTGCTGCACTACAGAGAAGAGCGTCTAGCGTCGAGTGGCGAGAGCCGACTGCACGGTACGGAGTTTCACAGAGCGGGATGAACCTGTCGGGGTGGTAGTTCGGCGAAGAGGGGATGAAGTAAAGAGGGCGGAAAAGAGGAAATCTGGGACTACGTTCGGAGCTCGATGCACACGGGGATGGAAAAAGGGGGCGTAACGACGCCTTGTCGCATGCAGAATCACCACCCCCGATAACCGCGATAAAACGACGCCATTACCCCCAAAATGTCTGACCCGCAATAGAACTAGAAATATTTTCAGAGAATTTCTCACAATTATTTTTCCCGGGTGATTCAGACCTAATTAGCTTGTAACGAACTTTTTTCTGTAAGTTCGCAACGGTGATTTTGTGCGGGTGCCGGTTTTTCGGCGATTCGGTTTTTTGTTTTTTTGCACAATAGAGCGCGAGGTGTTATATTTGCCGGGTGTTACGCACCTGCGAGAGGATAAGGCCCCATCGCGGTTATCGGGGGGGTAGGGAAATGTAGGTTGCAGCTACCGAGGAGTTTGAATTTTGCGATGATCGGGTTTGCATCGGAGCCCTGCAGAGTGCCACGGAGTGGCACATAATCAATCATGGAATCTATTAGCGAGGCACCACTACAGCGCGCCGCGTCTGATTAGAATCACAATCGTCCTCTACTCCTTCGTATCTAGCGTAATAGGGTGATACCGATGCTGCCGTTGATGCTGTGAAAGCACCGTACCCTATATCAGCTATATGTGACGTGATGCGATGCAACGCTACCGGAACGACATTTCCTGGATGTATAATGCGCCCACATTTAGCCGTGTGACATACGTTAGTGTGCAGCGGGGGTCTGTACGTGTGAATAAATACGTGTGAATTTGGATCGTGATCGTGCAAAAATCAATTCGGGTTATTATTCATTTTGAGTGACACGTTAGATGGGTCGTATCTACGAAGAAGTTCATCTCTAATTTATTCATTCCTTATTTTCGAACAGATGATGAAATATCGAATAACGTGCAGGAGACCGCGTTCGTGCACACTGGACAAAACGATGGAGGTATCTCAAAAAATCACGGTTGATTATTTTACTGAGAGAATGCGAAATATTCTTGGATTGCCACACATACGGTAATTGGTCGATCAAAAATCTGAGATACCGGAGATGAAATCTCGTAGAAAAAAAGCAAAGAAAATCTGCAATCCGCACATCTATAGGGTTTGAAACTGTTGGACGCGTTTAAGCTTGAAACGCGGAGCTCGGAAACGACGAGTTTTTGCAAAGTTATGTGTACAGGCCAATATACGTGTATCGCGGTGGGTTATAATGAAGTTGTGGGGTGAATCGCACCGGACCCTGAAAACGTTCGGGATCCTCGAACGAATACGCACACCGTATCCGCTGGTGGTGTGGCACGTTTGTCGTGATATAATGGTTACCCGTGCGTCGGTGTGTTGGCAGTGGGCTCTGGCAAAAGGGGATATCAACGGGTCCCATCTATGCGTGAAAAATGATGGCTATATATCAAACTTCGAGCCATTAATCATCGTGGTTCCCGGCTAGTGTGTCGCCACCGCAAAACGAAAATCGCCAAGCGTAACCGCCGCGCCACCGTCGCCGCTTATACCTCCGAAGGCGAAGAGAAGAAATAAAAGAAAAAAAAATCACCACCCCCGAAAAAAAAAACCATCTCCGGCCGGTAACCAAAATTCTTTTCACCCCAATAAGAATTTCACCGAGTCCGGAAATCCTAGAGTTCTTGTCCGAAGAGCTGTCCGGGGATTGGTTGAAACTTCGTTTTTCCCTTTGTTACTTATTTTAGAGCGTCGCGATATTCTGAAAATTACGACGACGGTACGAGATCCGACGATCGAGCGAGCGCCTCGACGCTTTATACCCCAGAGAGATTTTCAATCCGTAATAATTCTGCGGATCACGATTTTTAAGGGAATACTCGCGGCGTTGAGAAATTGTCACTGAATCTTGCCGAACTGTCAATAATTCACGTTCTCAATCGGGCGATGGGTGGTTTTTCATCTTCTCTGAGAGAGAGAGAGAGAATCTCGTTTTCATTCGATCTCCATCCCTTATTTCCACTTTCGATTTTTTTCCTTTTCCACCCCCCGGTTCGTTTTCTCCTTTTCTCCGTCATCTTCCGCATCTTAAAAAATGATAAAGTAGGCATACAGAGACACACGGTACGTCGTAGTCGTAGTCGTCGTCAATACGTGATCCGGTAGACTGTTGGAAACCGCCCGTCGTCGCGTCGTTCGACGATATGATGAGGTATATCAAACAAATTGAGTGAACTTCCGGTTTATGATCGTTTATTACGATATCAACTGCGGCAGCTGTCTCCGTAACGGGTCGGCTCTTCCCCGCCCGAAAATTGATCATCTTCACTTCGAGCCGCGATCCTTTTCGCGAACGGATTTGTCGTCGCGAACCGAAATTCAACCGTTTGCACCAACGATCCCCCGAAGAATTTTGAAAAAAATAGTTCGCTCGATGAAATTTGTATACATATATATGTGTATACGGATAATTGTGACGCGGCCCGTTCACCGATTCGCCGACCAAGTTTTGGGAAAATTTTTCACTCGCCGATCTCGCGACGGGATTTCATTGACGTTGAAATCGGGAAATTAACAAGTTGTACATAAAGCGCGGCAACTCGAAGGCGAATGGTTTATTATTCAGAGAATCGGCGAAGAGCGTGTTGAATTTAGTTTCCCAAGATCGTTGCTCGATTCTCAGTTCTTTATTGAATAATTGACGATATTTTCCATCGCTCCGACAACGTTGAACTATACTGCACGATAGATACAATTCGTGTTGTACGCAGGCCAGCCATCGGTGAAAATTATACACCAATTTTCCTCTTCGCTCTGGCTTACAAAATACAAAGTATTACAGAACGTGTCTATACATGTACGCGGTCTATATATGCGTGAGATAGAGTGGGTTGCTGACTCACGACTTAAACAAAATAATTATAGGGTCTCGTTGTTATATCCTCTATTTTAGCTTACACAATAGCGTGACAGGCCGGTATAAATATAAATAAAATATTAACGGTTGCGTACAGTGATCTACTATAGTTTTCAACCCCTACGAACTCGAGTCTTGCGACGTTGAGAGAAGGTATCCGAGTCAAACGACGTTCGAAAAACCGTTTTCTTATTCGAGCCCGCGGTGTCGTTGTTCTTCTCACACGTTCCGACCAGCTAGAGTCAGTCCTAGGGTGGAAAAGGTGCTTCGTTCCTCTAGTTTCTTTCTCCTCTCGATTTATACACAGTATACGTATACACGGAACATCATCGCATGGCACGGCACGCGCGCGACACGTAAAGACGCATATTGATTGCCCGTTGACTTCGCTACTTTCTTGCTCACCTACAAAATGACGGCGTATTATCCCCCACTTAGTCCCACCCAACCCCCCCTCCCCCCCTCCTATTATACATGTACATAATACACGGTACTCTGTACACCACGTACACGCGTGTACGTTCTTCCTTTCTCTCTCTCTCTCTCTCTCTCTCAGCTGAGGGACGTGCAGCAGGAATCGGTCGCGTGCAGCATGAATCATCATTCATTTCATATTATTAGTCGCAACTGGCGGCGAACCGGGTCTCTACCCGAACACGAAGGTGTATACGTCGAGCCAGCCGCGACATTCCCCTACTCCACCCCCTCCACCCCCCCCCCCTTCCTCCCCCCCGTCAGGATCAGCTATCCGCAAAATCGGTTTACACGAATGATATCTGATACCGTGAACAATGCGATTGACAGAGACACCGCCGCGCGCAACGTATACCCTTCGATTACGCGTATGGGTAGAAACTTTAATTTTCTCTCGTTTCGATTATCATCGTCGTTGTCATCGGGAGTGGTTGGATGGCTTTTTTCGCATCGGTTTGTTTTTTATTTTTTGGGAGCTTCCAAAAAATAATGACGACGACTATGGTAGAAGGTTGCGAAAGATCGTCAGACGGTGAATAATTAAGACGCGTAGATGTCGGTTAGATACGGAATTACAGGTGAACGCATTATGTTGTAGGTGTACGTGGCTGCGGTTTCGCGCGAGCTGCTAGTCTGGATAAAATGCGTTGGTGCGAATATAGCGGCGTAGACAGTTCTAAGGAGTTCTAAAGAATAAGAAAACTCAACGTCGATTTAACATACCGGGAGCTTTTCCGCAAAGAAATTTGGAAAGAAAGAGAATAATGGTGTCGAGGGCAGCAGCCTTAGCCTCCGAGTTTTTGATGCATCATGCGGAATCTCGTAGACTTTGAGCTTGAAATATACGACGAGCGACACACGTGCGTCTTTTACTCTCATTTTATTTTCTTTCTTGACAAGAAGAGAAGATAAGAAAAAAAAACAAACAAAAAACACAAAAAAAAAAACAAAAGAAAACCGTCGGTTGGCGTCGTTAGCCGCAGTGTCGTCTTTTGGGGTCTGGCATGTTTCAGAGAACTTCATCTCGGCGCCAGATTAAGATTCTCTATGTTTTCCAGAAAAATTCAAAATCCTTAAAAATAGAAAATTACCGAGCTCCGAATCCAAATTTTCTTCAACCTTCCACGTTGCTTGATTTTTTTCAGTGCTTTTCGCGAGTTATTTTCATTTTTTTTTTTCCACTCCAAAGCCAAACTCTCGCCTCGTTAGATAATAAAATTTCGGCACATAAGTATACAATGTACACATATATGGCACATAAAATAATTAGCGGTTTGTTGAAATTTCCAGATCGTTAGCTTAATCCTTTAATTAATATTTGCGGTTTGTACGTAGAAAGCTTATACAAGTATATATCTGTATATTATACATATATGGTATACGTCGAACAAATTGGGGAGAGGGAAGGAGGGGTGAAGTGTTAAATTTTCCGTTAAGGGAAAACTTTGGAGTCTGCATCGGAAATGGGGATCGCGATCGCACATACTCGTACACACGCGTGCGTACATACGTACATACATACATATGTATATAGAGAGCCTCCTGTGTCGGAGATGAAAATGTGTATTATATTCAAGCGTAAGTAATTATCGGCGATCCCTTGTCTACTTTGCAGCACGGGGCGTGTGTACACCGTACAATATCTTAGATAGTATGTCGAATTAATTCTTACACATAGATATTTACATGTATATTAGGTATGTGTATACGCGCGTACGTAAGAATAGGTAGTCTATCTACGGTGCACAGAGAGTGCAGCATCGGTAGGAAGAGAATTAACGTCACTACGTATACCTAACATAAATAATATACATGTATGTACCGTACACACAGGTATACCTATACATATATATATATATATATATATATGCATGTCGTACTTTACCACAGTGTCTGTAGATACAACAAAGACTTTCTGCGGTGCTTCGAGCTTAAAATGGGGAGAGAATCTCAGATATATTCATAATTTTCCAGACAACCCCCAAGTGCGGGAAACCTCACCTATATCTATTCTGTCGGAAATTAATAGCTAAAACGTTTCATCTTATCACCGTACAGACTGCGTGGAATAGATTTTTCGTTCAATGATTTTCTTCGCTTCGTGAAGAATATCATCCGCTGGAAGAGATTCATCTCAAAAACTAGTAATTGAAAAGAAAAAATTAAAAAAAAAAAAAAAACAGCGATTATCGCAGCAACAGAATGGAGATATTTTTCTTTTCGAACTGCGTAATAATCCCATTTGGATGTGTAATAATTTCGAATGAGTTTAGTCAGCTCACGTGCAAAACTTTATTGGAATTGGATCCGTGTATAATCTTGAAGGAACATCTCGAAATAGAGAGAGAGAGAAAGCGGGGGAAGTAGAGTGAGATAGAAGATACGTGTGTGATTGGCGGACCATTTATATATATATATATGTACGTATGTACACGTATGCGTGGGTATACGTATAGCTACGGTGAGAGGGAAAGTCATAGGTGTGGTGCGTGTGTATAGGTATACATTATATACACATAATACATGTACCTATGTACGGGGGATGGGAATCGGGAGCCCTAATCTGAAGGCTTACCGACGTTAATATCACTCTGTACCAGGTCGCTTCCATTTTCCACCCTTATACCCATCAGGGAACTGCAGGCGAACGACTACATCCATACGAAATACGAACTCAAGATTCAGGGGGTGCGTGAGATCAGCGCCACGCACCTTTTTCGGCGTAGGGAGAAATAAGTACGCCCGAATCGGCGATGGGAATATTCTTGAAACAGGAACGCTTCCGTTCTATAATTCAGGCGTTATTAGGTATTTCACTTCAGATTTTAGACTCGTTATTCTCGATTCGGGTATTATTGAATTCCGAGGGAAATCAGATATTCCGGTATCAAGAGGGACGATTGAATTCCCATGTCAAGATTAATCATTGCTGCGAGATTTAAAATTATCCCCGACCGAAATAGCGAATTATCTCTCCTCGTCTCTCTCTCTCTCTCTCTCTCTCTCTCTTCGTCCGACGTACCCACGCGACACGTGTATCCGGTCGTTGAGTCCGCCGTCGTCCGAAGTTGGCCGGAAAATCGATGGAAATAATTATTTCCTCCGCCGTTTGCGTGTACTGGAAAATTTTCTGATCGAATAATTTTGCATCTCCGCCGCTGTTCCGTCTTATTCGAATTTAAAGCGAACCGCGCCGCTACAGCGTGTGCGCCGGTAGGTACGCGTTCGCTACCACCGGGTGGTAGAGGTGGATGAATTCGTGTTTGACATAGTCGAATACGTCCCTTTGGTCTCCTTTTCTAGCGGAGTACGCGCGTACGCGCGTACGCGTATAGGTATAGGTATATTATAGCCGCGTACGGTGAACTAAATCCGCACGCTCCGACACGCGTGTCGCGTGCTACGGCGCGTGTACGTGACATACGTGGGGGAGAACTGCTAAGCGGTACACGAACCGGTCTGACTGGCACCCTCCGTTGGGGATTACCGACTAGGTCGGTAATTGCCGTTTGCAATCTACCGGTCCTAGCTCCGGTTACTAGGAAACACTCCTCCTCCTCCCTCGGCGCCCGAACGGATTCCGAGGTTTTATCTTTACCTTTTCTCCATTTTCCGCGAGGCACGATATAACGAGAGAGAGAGAGAGAGAGATAAGCTTTTGCGGAGTTTCAATTTACACGGGCCGCGAGTACACGTATATATACATATACATATGTACAATGTATAACGAGGATCGCGTAGGGACTGAATCTCGCGTCGCGATCGCCTCTCGTCAAAGAGCGAAAGTTTCTTCTAGCGAAATCTTCGGACCGAGCCCTCCTCCGGGCGGTGCACCTGCATTTGTCTGCTGTAAATAATCTAGTTGAAAAAAACCCGTTTCAATTTACTTGAGCGCGAGGAATGAAGCGAGGTGAATCGGACGGTTATGGTTCGAGCTTTTTTTGCGCGTCTCGTTGCCGCGCGTGTACATCCTCCCACAGCTCCGCGCGTCGAGGCTATCTCTCGCCGACGTTGGAAAATTTATTTCTCGAAAAGTACCACGGAACCCGATTATTTCGCCAAGGGCTGAATTCTGTCGGTGGCAGCTCGGAGAAGAGCCGCGCTTCTGCTATCGGGAAACAAAACGCCCTCCGATAGGTTCGAGTGGCCGCCCTCGCGCTCTCCCTACCTCTTTAAACTCGCCCCGTTGTACGCCGCGGCGTTCGAGGTATATACGGTATATATTTTCATTACCGTCGTACACTGGAGGCCCGCGGTTTTAAATCAAAGTCATCTTCCCGTTTGTACCAGTCAACGAAACGTGACACGTCCTCGTCATCGTCGAGCGACTCGGAATCGGAGGGATCGTGATATGTAAATGACGCGTTCCCGTTGCAGGGAGAATCAGAAATTCAAATCTTTGCAAGGGCGGTGGGAGGGGGGGGGGGGAGGGGGGTGTTAATTATTTAGAATCGTTGAAGTTTAGAGCAATCGGAATAATCGTGACTCTTGAAAATCCGGCGTCTGTCTTATTCACTCCGTACAATCCGGGATTTCACTTTAGCCTTGGGGTAGCATAATAGTAGCGCGGTAGTAATTAATATTCGCAGAGACTAGGCGTACCCACTACTAATACCGGTGCGGTACCCACCGCTCTTACCACCGCGCGGGATATACAGCAATATACGAAAGCTTTCTTGGATCAGAGAGAGAGAGAGACGAGAGAGAGAGAGCAAGATATATCTATACATCTTATCTAGACTAGGTTGTCTATCTACGACTGTAATACCCACATCTAAGACGGAGCCTAGCGCGCCTCTACGCGAAGATGAGCGGAATTATTAATCATTGCCGTGGCAATAGCAGCTACTGCGAACTACTCGTTTCGCCGTAAAGCTTCGGCCGCGGCCCGAGATCTATTCACCCCTGAACTGAACCGAGCCAACCCAACCCGTAACGTCGTTCTCAAGAAGTAACGAGAAGATGACCGGTAAAAAATTATTTCCATCGTTTCGGCGGTATCCTTCAAATACAAATTGTAACACCGGGCAACATAGATGATTATGAAAAAAAAAAAGTTAGAAAAAAAAAACAAGCTTCTTCCACTATTTTTTTTTTTTTTTCAAAAATTATCCGAAGGATCCGTCGAGGTTCGAAGCAGCAGAAAAGCTGCGTCTATTTCTCGTCCTCCCTGCGTCGTCTTCGTACCGCTATATTTTCCTTCCGCATAGTTCTACATCTGGACAGATCGATCGAGACACGTTCTTTCATAGAAGCATCGAGGTATTTACTCGGCCGTTCGGAAATGTATGAAGAAAAAGAAGAAACGGACACCAGTATAAATAGGTACACAAGGTTTACGGGGAGTAGTCGCAGGGATTCCGTGTGTACAGAGCGAAGCCGACGGTAGACACCGCCGTGATTGCGCGTGATTCTATACTCTACCCCCGTATATATGTATATACGATCTATACCGTGTGCGACAGTTTCTACGAGCTTCCGAACTTCCTCCCCTTCCTTCACCTTGCCCTTCGTCGAAAGAGGGAGGGGGCGGAGGAGGGAAGGGGAGGGAAGGATCGCCCCCCCGAAGCATCGACTGGGCGAGTTATTGTAATCGATGCAGAGATGTGCACACTACGCGTTCAGTCGCGGTATTATTTCAAGGGAATAAATAGATTATTCCGGATTTCCGTCACCCTGCGGGAAAATTCAAGTATTCGGTGGGAATCGGTTCACCATATCATTCGTCTTTCTTTTTTTTTCTTTTTTTTGTGCTTTGATTCGCGGAAATTTGCGAATTTCGATCGATCGTCGTTTCGATCGTTGGACGAAAAATCGCAGGGGCGATCTACGCGCCGTTCGGAGATCGCGGGTGAATATTTCCGATTTCAAAGGGGTTGGTAGGTGTGAATTTCATCCGCGGACTGAAAAAATAAGAGAGCAGCGGCCCTCTCGGCGCGGAGGACGAAGAGGAGGGGGTTGAGGTGGGGAAATGGAAAAGGGAAGTGAAAGAGGAAAATTTTCTCCCCCACTTTTGTGTGTTGCGCGTTGGCTGGCTAAATTATCCGCGGGCAAATTGGATCATGAAATCTTTTCGGCGTATCAGACGCAGGATCAAGTTTTAATTAAACCGGGGATCATAGGGTTTAAGGTATTTATTTTATATTTCAACACCCTCTCGGGTTCAATTCTATGGAACCCGTGGTACCCACCTTATACATCCGACTCTCTCGGCGCTATCCACTCTCTCTCTCTCTCCCTCCCTCTCTCTCGTCCTCTTTTTCTCTCTTTCCGCTCACTTTCCCGTTCACGTATCCGCGCTCTACTCGGTAGTTCATCTCACACAAGCTCGCGGGCTTACAGCGTACACGGGGAACCATACACAACCCTTTACAGCCCGATTCTTCAATCTACCGTTATATTGCAGTAAAGCACACATAAAAAGCAACACAGATTTTACGATTCGCCAACCAACGTACATTTCGCACAACCTTCGACCCCTACTTCGCTCTTTACTTCTACGACACTATTTTCCCCTACGTATACACACACCTATCTTTCGTCCCAAGTCCGGACGTTGCTAAATAAATCCGACGGATGAAACGACGGTGTCAAAAACTATGACGACGTAAAAAACTATACAAATTAATTTAACTAAGAAATTATCATTCACTTCATATCTGCAGATGTGATTTGACGAGGGAAGAAAATTCGGGATCGTACATGACGTGCGAATGGAAAAAATTGAGTAAGATTTTCACATCTTACGCTATACCGTGGAAATTTTAATTTTGCATTTTTCGTTTAGGAGGTGAAATTTCATTTGAGAAAGGAATTTGAATAAATATGACGTACGGTTTGCAGGATCGGAAGCTCGGTGATTTAATTGGTACGAAATTGCTGGTACATTTGGCGCGCAAAGTCCCGTGGGAATGAGCGGAATGTAGCGGTGGTTGCGATGACCGGAAACCGCAAGGACCATCACCGTTGCCATGGCATTACAGCATTAAAGTTTCCTCCCAAAGCCTTGCATAATTGAGTTCCCGACACTTCTGCCGCTTCTGTTTTTGTACGTACGGTAACCGTGCGACGTTACGCTGGCCACGACACACCGGAGTGAATCTAGACGCCCATATTTTCGACGGACAAACTTTCCCGCCCACGGAAAAGCTCGACGTCGCTTAGCTACGTTCGTTTGAGAAGTGCCCTTACACCAGTTGCGGAAGTTACCCCCCAACTCGACTCGGAAGTTCACTTTTTAACATTTTTTCTATTTCCCTACTTTCGACGTACGAGTGGAAAAAAAAGGGATGCGCGCAAGACCGCTCTCTCAAACGTATGCCGCCGAATCAGTCTTTGCATCGGCTACGGGAATCGACGAATGGAAAGAAATATATATACATCTGTAAAAAGCGTACACCCTGCATGTATATAGTGTTTCTCGAGACGTCCTGCGAGTCCTACTTCTCGTATCCTGGAAACGATGTCCCCGTCGGCAAACATTTCTTCTTCTCCTCCCTTTTCTTTCGTTTTTTTTTTTCTTCGTTTCTTCTCCTTCTGCTTCCCTTTTCTTTATTTTATTTTATTTTATTTTTTTTCCTGTTTTTTGTTTTTTTTCCTTTCCCTACCACACCGAGCTATCCCCTTTCACCGATATACAGATATACCACGTCTATAGGTGGATAAAACGCTCGCCCGTGTCCAGTCTCTCTCAGTATGCCAGTCACAAATCACTTAAGGGTCAGAACCCCCTCAAAATAGATCCGTTTCACGAAATAACATGTGCTGCCATGGAAGCCCGTCATCGCCCTTGCATACCAATCGTACACGCTGCGCCGCGACGACCATTTTAACCGGTTTTATTTTATTTACACCGTTTTTTTTTTTTTTTTCTCATTTATCTAATTTTATTTCGTTTCTTACAACCTCGATGAGAGAAATGTACGGTACCTCAAAGTTCACGAAATTCAAAATCTTAGGTGAAAAAGTGTGTCTTTAGAACGATGAAATTGACTGAAACTGATAACGATTAACCACAGAATCCAAAACGGAAAAAGTAATAAGCTAGAGAAATTCTGCAATTCTAGAATTTTCCTATTTCATCGATCTATGTACTTACTTTATGGTAAAAACTCATCGCGAAAAAAATATCTTATTTTCTTCCACCTTTAAGCCATTTAAAGACAAGGTAAAATTAGTTGATACTGGGTAGGGGTAGCAAAAAAAAAAAAAAAACAGAAAAAAAAGAGAGCATAAAAGAAAGAAGAGAAAAGAGGTTGAGGTGGAAGAACGCGTGCGGAATATTTTATGCGAAATGTTCCCATAATCATGCGCGGGTGTAGAGAATTGTGAATTTAGTCTGTTCCTTCGTTTTTTTTTTTTTTTTCCATTCTGTTCTTATTTTTTTTTTTTTTTTCCATTGTTTTCTTTTTTCATCGTACCGTCTATTTCGTACGCAGGGGTTGAATATGTTGGGTTGGTATCCACGCGCACGGTTTTACAAGAATTGTGTAAAGAAGGTAAAGCCGCGGAAGGAAGGTAATAAGGAGACTAATCCCTAAAGTCAGAGGATAAAAGGCGACGTGCTGCAGTTATGACAAATATTATACTCTGATTTAATTTTCACTCAACTAGGCGTATCCATAGGTATATTATATACGCGTACGTGTTACGGCGAAGAGGAGAATCTGCAGCAGCAACAGCCAGGGAAGATTACCTCTAATATCACTCGGATAGTTAGGTATTAATTAAACCCCCGCTCGCTTCTGTCTCTTCCTACATGTTATATATTATGTGCGCGACCCTCAGCTGCGCCTGTTTCTCACTGACAACTGTTTAGCTGGCAGTAATTCCAGCTAACGCTCAGACAGTTTGTTCAGCTGACGAGGTGTATACGGAAATTTTGAATAAAATTAACTGGAAAACCAAAAAAAAAATATGACGATTGTGTTTTCAGTTTTGGAAAATTTGTTTCTGGATGGGAAAAAACTTCTTCATCAAACTTGATACGAAATGTCGACTATTTTATGTGAATAAAAAAAAAAACCGCGCGCAATCAACGGGCCGGGGATTTCATGAAAATTGTTGATTCCTGTGTTTTTTTATTTTCAAGTTTTAAGTTTTAAGTTTCCTTGCGCGAAAACGTAGAAGGGGTGAGCTTTCGTACCAGGGCGACATCTACCGCTTCGTGCTAAACTTCGACAACGACCAAGCTAGCGGCCGGAATATCAAGAGGGTTTGATAGCGTGGAGGGTAGAAAAGCTACCCCGTACCGACCGCGACGCCCAAATCAGGGAGGGAACTTCAATTCTGCTCGTAAATTCGCTAACCGACGCTGTTCTGTTTTATCGACTCGAAAAAGCTTCTCGTCACCGGTTCATTCAAAATTAATCTACCGGTGATCAGCGTGCCTTCGAAGAGAACAAAAATTTGTCGCCTTTTCAATTCTTGCAAAAAAATTCAGATCGCGTCGGATAATTATGCTTCCTTTAGCCGCAAGCTCGTAGATGCACGATCACGTCACCCGATGCAAATATTACCCATTCCTACTTTGGCGCTACCGATTTAGCTACAGTCAACTTCGTCAATTTTGAGGAACGCGTAGCTGATCAGAAAATGGGTAACGAGTTTTTCCCCTAATCGCGATTATTTTTTTTCTTTCGAAACAAGGACTTTCGGGTTTCGTTGTTTTTCTACAACCCTATCATGTTCTCGCAAACGACTCCCTATTTTTACCTCTCATGTGAAAATATTTCACGAAATGTTCCGGAATTTCAAAACGATACGTCTTTAATCTGCAACAGTTTTGAACACGGAGTATATATAATTTGGTTTTTTCCGACAAAAATGAACTCCGAAAACGATAAACGACTCGAACGATTTCGCCGCATTTCTTCCCGAGGGAAAATCGATCGACGATAGTTCAGATCGTGGGATCGCAATTTTCCTTTCCACTTTGAGGGGGTGAGTGGGAATTTTTCGGCGGATGGCAAAACGTACGCGGCGGCATTTATTCCACGACCAGTGGGAGAGATCATTGATCGGGCGAACGTCGGCGGTGGCGGTGCTAACCAGAAAGAAGCCACAACCTAGGGAGTTCCAAACCAGCCTCTCTTCTTGGCAAAATCCTTCATACCGCCACACCGTTTACAGAAATGGAACTATAAAAGCCATCTACTGGGGCATCCGATTCAGAACGAAATAAGAAAAGTCACACGTTGCAGAACCCGGTGAATCGGACACGAAATCGTTACGAATAATTGAGAGCACTACAAAATTTTGTACAGCTCAGACATCCGATAAAAAAAATTACCGATTACAGAAACTATTGATCTGTTATAAAATTGCAAAATAAATAGAATCCATCTTATCGCTAATAACGTTATCGAATGTGAAGGTTTTTTTTTTTTCAACTTTATTGTTCGGAATGAAAAAAATTTGTTCCTCGTCGATTTCTCATCTGTAGAAAAAAAAAAATGTGCAAAAGCACGCTCGTATTGTTTTATCTATTGTACAGCTGAATCGTGATGAATTTGAAAACGAAAGATTCATCGGAAATTATGAAAAATGAATATTCGGTACGGATCGAGAATTCGAGATAATTCTTCGAAGTGCCGAATCAAGGGTCAAACATGATATTCGTAAGGACTTTGAGTTCGGCAGGCCGGCCTATATTTTGCTGTTACAAGGCTCAAAGGGATCAAATTGCTTTTGGTCCGGATTCCATGCCGGATCGTAGGTTGATCCTGAACGCGCCAACCTTTCAAACCTCTTACTCTTTTCACCAATATCTACCCACACACGTGTTCATCGGAGAATGACTTACACGTGGATAGATATAGATATATTGCGTGCACGTAAAGGGTGTCCTGTTTTGATCCTGGATTCGATGATTGTCGCGACGACGTTTAAAAGAATAATTATAACTGAATAATTTGTTTGATTTCGAACGGCGAAACAATCTCTACAAATCGTCGATTGCGTTGTTTTTTCAAGTGAAAAACGAAATGGCGGTCATACTTTTCAGGTACAAGCGATGAGAATATTTCGATCGCTAGGAAGAATCGAAAAGCGTTCGATAATTAGCGAGCTTATGGAATCTCAGGATCCTCTTCAAAATAACGCGGCGTTCCCAAATTTGACGATAAAATTTATACGTCAAAACCGGCCACCCGGTACAATAGCGAACGTCAAAACCCTCATGTGCTTCTTTGCGGGGTAAAAAAGTTCCCTATACGGATAATATTCCTTTCTCATCGCGGACTTCCGGTCCCTGAGAAAGCTTTATGCTTTACTCATCAGAAGCGCGCGGTTTCCGCAGCAGCATACAAAATCATTTTCAAAGAAAAATCTTACTCCCACGTTGCCTCGTGCTTCATTTTCAGAAAGTCCCCACGATCTGGATACCAAATTATATTCGTCTTTCGGAACGTTTCGCACAGAAAAGAAAAAAGAAAATCGACTAAAAAAAAAAAAAAAAAAATGAGCTCACGAAATGCAATAAAGTACTCAATTCACGGTATAAAAAGATTAACTTTTTTCAGGAGACGTATATACAGCGCTATACATACGTACCCCAACGACAAAGACTCAAAGGTCCTTGCGCAACACGTGTCACGGTAGACACGTTCTACGCCGTCCTCATATATCGTGTGTAAAGAGTGGCCCCGAAGAAAGCGAACGATGGAAAAGCTCAGTTTTTTTTTTTTTTTCCTTGTTTTCGATAACTAATAAGTCAAGCCGAATAACTCAACCCTTAGAAAATTCGGATGCACCGACCTTTCGACGAGAGCAAAAGGGCCAAAAGATGGTTCCGCGTTCAACTCACCTGTAACAGAAAAAAAAAAAAATGGAAGAAAGATGAGACGGGAAGTACGTACTTACGTAGATAACAAGAATCGGAATGAAAATTTTCACACAAGTACGTTATGATAATTTTACAAGTTTGCCGGGTGAATTGAAATGATAATGAAATTTCTCTGCTCACCTGCGATAATTAATAGCCAAAATTTTCGCGGCATAACTGCACCGTCTCGGTAGTCGAATGTTGCACTTCGCTCGAATATTTCTCGGTGCGTGTTTTCAGATAAATGTTGAGAGTTATTCGCGTCGCACACGAGTATGGACAGAGAGACAGAGAGAGAGAGAGAGAGAGAGATATATAGGAATTAATGTAAAAGAGAGAGAAAGTCGGACGTCGTACGTCGCGTGCGCGGGTGTTTGCCGAGTGTGAAATTAAATCCGTTAATTAAGTTAAGACACTCTCGAGAAACCACGAAACTGCGTGCGAGAGCTCTATGCCGCGGTGTACTGCATTGCGAATTCAATCCCGTCCCGTCAAAGGCTTGTTTTGACGATCTTGTTCTCTTTTTATCAGTTTTTTTTTTTTTTTCTTTCACTCCCATCCCGCTTCTCTCGAATCGCCTCAACTCGGAAGTTGGTTCGAACTCACGTCGCTGACTCTTTTATCCGAACTCGAGCTTTTCCCCGCAACTAACGCTTTTCGCAAATTACGCGTGCTACGACGACACACGGATCGCTCTTCGAGCCCCTTCAATTTTTTTTTTGTCGCCTACCCTTCTCGCTTCACGCCTTATCGAAGCGTGGGAAAATTCATATGCAGATTAATGAGCGTGAAAGAGTAAGGGAAGATGTGAAAAAAAGGAGGAGGAGGAGGAGAAAAGGTGTCTTTAATTAAGGTAGATTTAGCTAAAATTTAGGGGGGTCGGAGATAAATCGAAAAATCTGTGCTGCTTAGGGAGGCGGCTGACGGTTCGCCGCTGGTAGGGGTTGAAACACGTTAGGCGTATAAGGCGTGTGTATACTATGTGTATAATACGTCGAACGCACACGCGCGTACACGTGAACGTGTGCGCAAATTTTAAACGTACGTGGGCAAAATGTGGATTAGCGGAGATCACGTGGCGAGCAAAAGCTGCTTCAAACGTTCTCCCGCGGTGGTGGTACCCCGGCTACAATTATCCGATTCTCTCTGTACGCGAGGACTCCGCGCGGAGCGTACGGAGCGAAAAAAAAACACACACACACACGTATGTAACGAGTGTCCATGCACACGCGTTACAGGCAGGCAGGAACAAACTTTTGCACGGGTGTTAGTAAGGAAGGAAATACGCGTGAGCTTAATATACACGTGGTATATGTATGTACCGTATACGTAACGCACATTGCTATATACCTCCGTGATGCAGGAATGCGGTAGAGGAAAGGTGGAAAAGGGTGAAACGAGGACGAGGATCGAGGGATAGAGCGTTTAATTCACGCACCGTTTTTCGTAGGCGCGGCATGTGCCTTCATGTATATACATAGTATACGTGTACATAAGTATGTAGATACCCCTTTTTTTTTTTCTTTTTTTTGTCTCATTTTGTCGAGCAAAGAAGAGAAAAAGACGAAAAAAGGAAGGAGAGGAAGATTTGGAAAAAATTCGGCGGAGGGGAGACAGGGAGTGAAAAAAGTATCAGAGGTAGAGACAAACCCGGCCGCGAGAAGGTACGAACGATTTTCACATTATCCTTTGAAACAATGGCGGCAGACAATGACTTTCGTATGTATACGTATGTATTATTGTACCGTATAGCAGTGTGGTATATACCGGTATAATGTGTACTTTATATGTAGACAGATAAAACCGGACGGAAAAAGGGTTGTGAAAAGTTTGAAAAAAAAAAAAAAAATATCAAAAAAAGGGACGAAAGTATCGCGGGTGGATAAAATAAATTCTATACTTTTCGGAAAATTCGGAAAAAAGTATATGGAATATATTATCCTGCATGCACTTGTACCAAGGATTTTCGGCATCGGATGAAAAACTTTCCTAGCAGACTTTTCCGAATTCGAAGGGCATGATCTGGTATGATAGATGTACAGTAACAAATTAAAACGCACTTGGGATAACCTTCGATTTCACGACGATATCGATGATAAAATAATAATTATAATCAGACTTAAGCAGAACCTTCTGAAATTGATCCCCTTCTCGTGTTCCACCCCTTCTCCCTAAATTACGAATCCAAAATGGTAAAAAAAAAAAAAAAAAAACAATTCCGAAATAAACAGAGAATTGTCGTCATTTTTTTATAAGCCGGAGATATGAGAGAAAAGAACGTCATCCCGTCGCCGGACCGAAAGAGCGCGAACTGTTGATGGCTAATGGCAGGAACTGCGTGGGTAGAAACGAAGGGCGAGACGCGGAGCGGGGCAGGAGGGAGGGGGGGGGGGCGGAAAGGGGTATAGAGAGGGGGGGGGGGGGGGGTGGAACTGACAATGCGAGCGCCGGGTATTATGTAGATTGCCGAGGTGTATTATATTATGTATTACTCTCCCAATCGTGAGGCTCGGCACGTTTTCCGAGCAACTCTTGCGCTCCAGGCCACCCTCGCCTTGGGCGGCAATCACACCGAAACTCCTCGCTATCACCCACATACATAGGTGTAGGTATATATATATATGTATATGTATATATGTATATATCTACACGCCTCATGTACACGCGTACAGAATACGCATACAAGTAAGTTTTCAGACGTATAGGAATGTACTGCATTGCCCCGATCAGGACTGAATCAGCTGCGAGGCGGAATCGGGGAAAATTCATTTCTTGAGAAATGTTCCACCCCTTTCTCGTCCCCCTCCCTCCCCCTTCCCCCCCCCCAGATGCCAACCCTCCGCGTATATAGCTACGCGGTATCATCTTCTCACTCTTTGGAAGCGCGACACGTTTTTGGAATGCCGAATGAAAAAAAAAAGGAAGCGAGCTTTCCCTCCCCGGGATACGTTTCAACCCTCGAAGATAATTCGCAACAAATTTGTGGAAAAGGATCCGTCGGTGCGAATATTTGTTTCTTCTCTTAGAAATACGCACGTTTTTTTTCGACACTTTTTGCGGTCGACGCTCGGATTATTATACGTTGTGAAAAAGTTTATCCGATGTGTGCGTGCGGTGCAGAGAAGCGTTGGTATATTGTATATATATATATATTTATATATATATACCGGTGAGAGAAGCCGACGAAACGCGGGGGCCGCGTTTTTACCGAAATTTCGAGACTCGGAAATATTCTGTGAAAATTACTACGGCGTTCGGGACGTACGTTACTACTTTTGAAATAATCACTCGATTAGATATCAATGTAAATAATTCGGGTGTGAACATAGCGGAATATCGCCCCTCCTCCCCCCCCCCCCCCAAAATAGGGTGGGCACGGGTAGATACCGGCGACGTGGGGAGTAGGATTGAAATTCACAACTCCAAATATTTGAATTAATTTGTATGACAATCTCGGTGTTTCCGCTTCGCGAACTTTGCGTCCGAATTAATTCAGTCACGTAGGTTTATCGAAGGGGTGGCTGCCGCGAACTTACTACGTGTACGAGTATACATCATACGCGTAACGTACAAAATTAATCATACACAGAGACGACGAAGAAAAATAGATTTTCGCTATAAAATTCAGATAAAATTCACACCCCGCGATATCGAAGATCCAATTTTTTTTCCTACAAATCCCGATTCGAATGATAAGAGAAAGAAATAGATTCGTAGAATGTTTTCTAATGGTATAATTTATTCCCTCTACGATTCGGCATGGATTTGCTTATATTCGTACGAAAAATAAGCAGCATTTCACCCGAGATCTGGCACAAAATAGTCGAAGGTGGGATTATTTTTTAACGTTTTTCCCCGCCCTATATTTTGATAATGAGAGGAAATCAGAGTGTGTGTGTACAAGTGAGGTATAACGCGGCATGCGCTATGAGATTCGATGAGGTAGAATATCCGTAGAAATACGGAATAATTAGGAAGAATTGAATCAATATTTGGTTTCGAAGATAGCATAATCTGCGGAGTCTTCAAGGATTCGAGGAAATTGAGGGTGGAGTTATATACACGTAGATGTATACATGTATATACGTTTAATATCCGTATATAATATATATATGCGCACATAAATTCGGTCGCTTTGTCAAGTAAGTAAATCGAATCTCGTTCATTAAGGTATATATATATATATATGTATAGAAGAAATTCCTGAGAGTTTAATTCCAAGCCGTAAATGCGTGGGAAGGCTTTTCCCATCTTCTCTCTTCACTTCACCCTGAAAAAGCTCCCGACGCTTTTCCCTATAAAATATGTAGGTACGAAGAATTCGGTAATTAATATCGAGAAGTTCCTCGCCTGATTCGAGAAGAAGATGAAGAAGAAGAAGGAGAAGGAGAAGGAGAAGGAGAAAAAGAAAAAGACGAGAGTGAAAACCGAGAAGAAGCTGACTGGGAGAAGATCCCCGGCGAGGAGATATATAATTTTTCAAAATATACGAGATTTCCTCGACTAATGAGAAAGAACCGGCAACCACCCATCTTCCTTCTGCCTTAAAGAATAAAAGGAGTCAGGAGTAAATAATAATTGTTATTTCCGCGTGTATTTTTATTTTTATTTTTCTTCTCGCTCTTTCCATTTCATTTCGTTTTTTTTTTTTTTTTTTGCTCATAGAGCGCAAGCTCGGAGAGATCTTCGGTCTTTTTTTTCCTCTCGTCCCTTTATCGTCTCCTTTCGCTTTGCCAGCCCAGGTTTTCTGAAAAATTTGCGCAGACCAACCTCTTCGGAGAGCCTGAAAAGAGAAAGTCCTAAAGGCGCGGTCCTTGGCCTCCGCGTAGACTAATAAGGCCAAAGCCTTCATAAAAACAACCGCTACCCTGTTCAAATACTCCACCGTCGTAGTACGTTAACATCGCCTTCCCCTCCCCTTCCCTCCCCTTCCCTCTCCCCCCCCCCCCCGTCCCGTCAAAAATCCATCCTGGATTCTCCTGCGACGGCAGGGGTTCCGCCGACGGAGTTCGGGGGATTTCGCGCTGTGAAAAAACCACCCCTGCGTCTTAGAAATGAGGTTTAATCATTTCTGCTTTTAATGAGTCTTCATGCAATCTCGCGGACAGCGGAGTTGAAAGAAATAAACACAAAAAAAAATAAAATAAAAAAAGAATAAAAAAAATAACGTAAAAACAAAAGATATTGAGGAAAGAAAGAATCTGACGAGCGAAGTAAAAAAGCGAATATGTAATGCCTCCCCAGCGAACCTTTGGCGAGGTCGAGTCTTCGTGGAAAATTTCTCTACTCGTAGTTCCAATTTCCTGAATTTATCTACCGACTGAAATTTAAAGAACCCCGAGATTCGCGAGAGCCGAACTTTCGACTTCTCGAGCCGGGTATCCGTACGTCATTTTGTGTATAAGGGTCTTGTTTCTTGTTTCATCCCTTGTCAAAGTTTGTAGTGATAGTTGACAGGTATCACGTTACAATACGGATGTAATGGGGTATGTTTTGAAACTGATTTCCGTTGCACGGTCAGCAGTTGAATATCGGTTCCGAGGAGGAAGGGGCTTGACGAACAGCTACGGAGGTACACCTGTGACTTTAAACCCACCAAGCTTGCAATTTTCAAAGTCAAAATCGAACCCTACGATTAATTACGGGATGGATGATCCGCGTGGATATCGGACGCTCGTCAACTTTCGGAATTCCCGGTTGTTGGATCGCGACGCGATCCAATTTCCATCTAATTTACCAGAAACAGTTCGTGTGACGAGCCCCTTGTATACCCAACTGCAACTGCAATTTGCTTTCTTTCATTGACGTTGATAGATTATCCGGGTGGAAGAAAAGAGGAGAAAAGTTGCGTGATGAGATATTAGATGCAAATTATCTCGGCTGAGGTATATCGGAAAAAAGATCTTGCGATTCGAAGCTTGTGTACGAGAAAACGGCTGACTCTATAATTATACAAGTATTCAGATTATTTTTTTTTTTCTCTTTCTTTTTTTTTTTTTTTTTTAATATTCATGAATACCCGCCTCGAACATCACGCCGCAATTTCTGACGTGAACAACTTGAATTCTTGAAATTTAATGAAAAAAAAGGAAAGGGAGTGCTGGAAGCTATAATGAAAGATTTTTTTCTCTCTTATGTATTCCGTCAAGGAGAATCTTAATTCGATGATTGCCATTCCTTTGCTTGCATTAAGATTTAATGCTATTCTGTCAGAAATGATGACTCGATAATTAGGCCGAGTTAATTATCAATTGCATGAAACGTGGAAAAAAAAGCCCCGAAGAATCCGGCAGTGCTTTTCATGCTCTCAAATAGACGTACGTATATTTGTTTTTCAGAGTCGTGAAAAATTTGCTAAAAGCAGACTTGTTTGTTCTTTATCATTTAAACGATCAGGTGGGCAGATTTTACGACACGCTGTATTTCCCAAAATAAATAAAATGCAACCATGCCTAATCCGATTTTCGGGCTAGGACTTTTTTTTTTCTAACGAGGCGTCGATACGTAATTTTTTTTTTTTTCCCTCGTAATTCATCTCGGTTTTTTCATTTTTCCGATTTAGATCCGGCGAAATCTATTGGGATCCGATTAAATTTAGTTTGGGAGACTTTCGCATCTATACCGTAATCCAATCAGATCCGAAGTTGGATGGTGGTAGCTTTCACAAGATCTAGTCAGATTTGATCAGGTTTTACATTAAATTTGAAAGTCAGTGGGGTTAGATCCGGCCAGATATCGCTTGGTTCTCACCGATCTAGATGGATGAAAATTGATCTGATATTCGCGTCTAGATCCGGTATTAGATAGGACGAAATCCGATATTGATGGAAAATTAGATCCGATCAGCTTTTCGGATTCAATTAAATTCAAGTGTCTCAAAATGCACAACTTTTTGGATAAAAAAAAATATTTTCGCAAACACGATTATCGTATACGTGTTTCACACTCTCGTGTATAATCCGATGCTTCCCAGGAGACTATTATTTCGGGATGACGATCGCCGCGATGACGATGACGTTGGCGGCGATAACAAGCGTTCGTAGTTTTTTTTTTTTTTTTTTTTTTTTTTTTTGTTTTTTTCATATCACTTTCATTTTACGATGAGGGCGGCAGTGAGGCGAGATATTGATACTTCTCCATCTCGAGGGGAAAAAAAACGCGTAGGAGTGTCACGTCCTTATGTGACGAGAAAATATATATATATATGGACACGTACCCTTCTTTTTCGGTGGTTCCTCTCCCTTATGCCTACTCCCAATTTTCTCCCTTTATTTCTCTCTCCCGCGATCACCGGTCTCGTCCTCGTTTCTCCTTTTTGGCTTTAAAGCGGCTCACCAGTGAGTGAGCGGGATTTTTACGATAACAGATTAGAGGATCCCTCCGAACAGCTAGCTACTTCCTCTCGTTCTCTCTTTCCATGCACGATCATCGTATACCATCACCGCTACCAACACCGCTACCTCGGAAAAGAAACGCGAGCGTCAGCGTCGTTCCCAAACCCTGAAAACGTGGCTGAAAAATAAAAGGAAAAAGAAGAACGGAGGAGGAGAAGGATGAGAAGAAACTAGAAGGAGAAAGGTAAAAAAAGATCCCACTCGCGCGTGAGCTGATTCTCTGAGAGACAAACGGACCGACACCTTGCCCGCGATCGATCACCAGAATCTTCCGAAGGCTGAAGTTCGGTGTACGGGGTATTTCGCGCGAAACAGCTGCCCAAATTTCGGTTCCTCTTTTTTTTTTTTATGTCATTCGTTCATTCGAAAATCTTGACAAGTTTCACGCTACGGGAATTCGTCAATTTTTCACATTATCTCGGGGGTAAAGCAACTTTGAAGTTTTTGAGAAGCGATTTCATTCTCGCAATGTCACGAGGCCCGTGGAAAAATCTCTCACTTCCGATCCTTTGGCGAAGGACCCCGACAACATCGCTTGCATAACCGGTGTGATTTGTTTTTTTTTTTTGTTCATTCGAGCACCGAGGAATAGTCGTTGCACCACCTAGATCGCGTTGGCGGGTGACGGAGTAAGGACAGAGGGGGTGAAAATGGCGGGTGGTTTCTCCCCGAGTAAAGGCAATAATAATATAAGGATAATAGAAGGGTGGATGTGGCAGTAGCGGCGGCGGGAGGTTTGTAGGTACGTGTTGCGATCACGGGGTATTGGATTTGTAAATACGCCGGCTCTGGTTTGGGGTAGTATTGATCGGGGCCCAGCTGCGCACGGGGGTTACTGAAACAGTAGGCACTTCTAGTCACTATAGAGTACCGTATATAATATATGAAATACGTATACAGAGAGAGAGAGAGGGGCGTGATATCGCGCGGGGTGAAAACTATAAAGACGTATAACAAGTTCGCCCTTGAAGAGCGGCGTGCGAAGCGTATCCTGATTTCTAGCTTTTCCTCGGTGCTCCGTCTCTTTTCTCTTTCTTCGACATTTTTTTGCCGGTAGCGAGAAATCGATCGAACGGCGCTACGTTCGACGTTTGAAAAGATTTTATTTCATCGGTCCTCTTCGTTCCCCTACCTCGTTTCTGGAAGCGGTTTTTATTCGTACGTTATTACGCTCGAACATCGTGCGAATCGGAGGGATGAAAGAATTGTTTAAGGATAATCCCCGGGTTCGAAGTTACGGGGTTTCATTGCACGGAAGCTAACCTCGGAGGCAGACCCGGCCGGAGGCCGAGAAAAATGGAAATGCGACAAAAAAGGAATACGCGAAGATCAAAATCAAAGGAGACGGAAGTTGAATGGATGCAACGGATGTAAAATATAGAGAAGGTTTCAAGATTATTTTAGAATACTTTTCCAAACTCATGAATCGTGTAGATAATTTCCGTTTATTCAGACCATTAATTATACATTCAAACTTTCAACCGTCCTATTATTTTATTGATAAAAATTAATTCTCAAGTTGCGAGACCGTATTCAGAAATACCGTCTACTAGTTTCCAAAAGCGTTTCCCTCCAGTCAAGGGAGCTTGTTTAAGTTAAAAGAAAGGAAAGAAAAAGTCGAAAGAGAGTGAAGCAAAAAAGAAGAACGCTGATTCCGCTTTAAGAACTCTTGTGAAGACGTCATCGTCGTCTATCTCGCGATCAGATCGTCCGAAAGAAGGAGAATAAAAAGCGATGGACAGAAATTCTCCACTGAATCCGGAGATCATAGAGTAAACGAGATTGAAGAAGAAGCGCGAGGGAGAGAGAGACGGAGAGAGAGAGTGGGATATTATCAAGAATTTCTGGTACCTATGTAAGGTAGTTTCAGTAGTACATTCCACGTACCCTCTGGGGGACATCAGGTGAGCTTGCTCTAGTCGCAATTTTCTAGACAACTGCAATCGTTCTTACTGTCGCTCGGGTTAATTGATCGTTTGCAACAATTCAACGCGGCGAAAAGCGTAAAATGAAGGAAAAAAGAACGAATGTACGAAAAGAAAACGGAACCTCTGGATCGGAGCTTTCGAGTTCTGTAACTTTTAGTTCCGCTAAACTTTTCAAACGACGATGGTTTCTCATAATTATTTTTATCAATTATCCTCCTTCTTTTCACCGTTAAAGAACGTTCATCTCGAATCGTTCAATCTCCGGATGAGGGTTGACAGGTTAACTACAAGGGTATATATACCTACGTACGAGTATATATATGTGACGTATTACACATCGAGCTATATAAAAAATATAGTCTCTCAAGATAAAAAGTGGGCATCCGTGTCACGGGCAGGTTAACGGGGGAAGATCTCTTCTTTGTCTTTCATGTATCCACGTAGCAAATTTCCTCGAAATACCGATCAGAAACAGCCGACAACTTTCGCGAGGTAGCGAGCCTTTGGAATTCCTTTCCCTGAATTTTCTCTGACAAAGTAAAAGTTTCACCAAGTGTACGGCTACGTATATATGAAAATATCGAGCCATTCGAGGAGACAAAATTTCGTCAAAACTCCATCAGAGACATTCGCGGCATTGCGCGTATTCGAAGTGGAAATATTTTGAGGAAATATAAAACGTCAGACGCATCGGGAGCCGTTGAAACTGGACACTTCGATCGGCAAGTTTCGACATTCTTTTTCTCTGAGTGAGCCGATGATTTTTTCGATTGGCAAAAAAAGCGCAGTTGCACGAAAGTCACAGGGAAATTCGATAATTTTGTGAAAAGATGTTTCGAAAATGGGGCTGAAAATCATCCGTTGGAACGGAAACACCGTTCCGGTAATATATGCGTCTGTTTCCGAAAATCCCGGATTTTCTTTCGACTTAATCCGGAACACTCGGTGTAGAGTGTGCTGGTAAAACTTTCCTCCGAGGGAATCGGGAGCCTGTTCCTCTTAAATTTACGGTCCTGATCCTGAGCCTTCCGTGTCTATCCGTCCTATATGTCTTGGCCGTTTGTAGCGCGACGCGTATACATATATTCTCGGGATGCCTTTAAGGCGATAACCATAAAATATTTGAGAACGGTTGTGCCGTGTCGTTATAGAACAGTCGTTCCGATTCATTACGATCGCCCTGGGAACTGGCGCGCTGGAAAATAGAGAAAAAAACGTGGAGGTCGGAAGAGAAAAAAAAAAAAAAAAACAGAAAAAAGCGACCAAGATTACCCCAAAGTACAAATAAAAATAGGAAATACGAGAAGCCCGAAGACAACCGGACGAACTGGACGCTGGATGAAAATTTCGATGTCACACTTTTCGGAAGGACCGTGGAAATTTATTTTCGGACGACGTTGCGTTTTGCTTAGTTCGCCAATTTTTTTCGCTCTCTTGGATCGCCGCAGCAGAGCGATGAATGGAAATTAGATGATTTTATAAACGCAGGACGGCGTGTTATCTTATCGTTTTCGAAAGTTTGTAGGTATAGAATTAAGTAGATACATGGGAGGGTAAATAATGTGAAAAAAAGTCGTATCGTTTATTGTTGGTAAAGAGTAAAAAATACCCACAGATAGGTCGCCGCATAAGGCACCGGCTCACAGAAAACTATTTGTATTCTTCGCGAGTTCAACTTATCTCAATGTCGTTTACTTACAAGTTTCATATCACCGCGAGCATAAACACGTGTCACTTCCTTCCCTCTCCCACCCCGATATCGAGTTCATGTACACCGTATACACGAAGATACTTCAACTACGAGAAATAAAAAGACGTAACGCAAGTTCTCGACATGTCCGATAATCGATCCATTCGCGCGACGAAATCCGCTGCACGAAACGAGATTCGAGAAACCGAAGAAAAACTACTAATTATATATTTCACCTACCTAACGCTGATCCCGCAGCACCACCGTAAATATTTTCCGATGGAGTAGGGAAAGGGAGAAAAAAATTTGCAAGAACAAGAGGAGGAAATGAATGAGAGAAAAAAAGTGAGAAAAAAGTCTTTCGGCGAGTGCCAGCTGCGAGATTGCCGAGCAATGAGCAACGACCGTAGGTAGGTAGCATCACGGGTGCAAAGTAAGAGCACTGTGTATAGGGTGGGTTAAAAAAAGGCTGCCAATTTGAAACGCCTCGAGGGATCTCGTGGAAACTTTCTTCCTCCGATAACTAGGAGAGTTAAGCTTTCTTCTCATATTCAGAACGCTAAGTAAACATTTTTTCCCGAGCGCGTATCTCTCGGTAACCGGGTTAGGATTTTTTTAAATTACGAAAAGTAAAGAAAGCTCATCATTTTTTCACTCCAGAAAGTTCGCCGCGACTTTTTTTATATATATATATATAATGGATATACGTCGGATTTCGTCTGAATTTCGAAGTGAGTATTTTTAGCTTCTTCATACGTACTTCGCTGAAGTGAATCGGGACTTGTGAAATTTTCAAAAACAAAATCAAGGCTACGTTATTTCGATTTTTCTTGACGAAGTCTGTTCTCATTCCTTCGTGTAACGTCGGCCGGTTTTTGATTCGGCCCACCCTGTAAATGAATGTGGATACGTTCAAAGTTCGCGGTGTATGTGATATACATGTGTATACGTGTGGTTGCAAATGAGGGCAGAGATCCGCGTTCGGATAAGTCCTGATAGGAACTGAGCTCGTGAAAAGAGCTGTCTTAGCCTTTGCTTTTCACGCAAAGGAAAAAAAGCCCAAACGCCTCATACTTCTGGCTATTATCGAAAGCTAAGCGCTCCGAAAAGGTTTAGTTTCAAATTACAGTCGTTTTTTGGCCAAATAGAATGCCTCCTGAACGCTTGTTCGAGAATAGAAAGAATCTCCGAGAATTACACGAGAAACTTGTAAGAATATTTTACACCTTCGATAAAATCCGTTGCAATTTTTTCAAAAAATTGAATCACGAATCGTAAATCATAAAAATAAAAATATTTCCGAAAGGTATAGGTTTACCAACGGTCACAAATCTGTATTTCGAGGTAGAAAAAAAAAAAAAAAAAAAAAAAAAAGAAGAAAATGATAAACATGGAATACAAATTTCTAACTGTCATCAACCACGCAAATTTGTACGTACAGGTGTGAGAGTCGAGGGTTGAAAAATATGGATTTTCTAATCAGGTTGCATAGATAACACGAAGGGGTTGCGTGTAAAATAATAATATCAAACACTTTATACCTCCCCCCTTTTTTTCCATTCGAATGTTTTTCTTCTCTTCTTTTCTTTTTTTTAACTTCATTTCTTTCATTCCTCCGCTTTTTTCACGGTTCATTTCCTCAGCTTGTCTCTCTCCGATCTTTTGTCTCTATCGCGTAAAATCGCTGATATTGATTTATCGGGTTTTCACCTTATAGCTCGGTATACGTACACGGCAGCCGCTTCGTTCTGTCACCGTATTTTCACCATTTTCAGCGCCCACTACCACTACTACTCCCTGTTATTGCTTTATCGGATACCACGCCTCGCTACGATGCTGAGGTGCGTCAAAGAATGATTGAAAAATAAAAAAAAAAATCAACTTTAACAAATGAAGTAACAAAAATTATCTGCCGAATTTTCAGCGACTCATTTCAAGTCCGTATCTTCAATTACCACGATCACAGCCGTTGGCACTTTGCGATTCGTGACGTGGACCGATTAATCAGGTCATTCCAAAGTCGGAGAATAACTCGACGAAACGGTCGAATTATGAAGGTGTAAACCGCGAGGCAGAGTCATTCGAGTATCAAAGGATACGGACGCAGTAGGTGAGCGTATTCAATGCAGTCGTGGCTTTGTGCAAAATCGTTCTAGCTCACAGTTGTTTATGCGTAATAAAATTGCTGGAGAGAAAAATAGATGATTTTTCACCGAGTTATGAGCACACGATAGTAAAATTGAAAGATCGGAAGAAAAGTCTCTCGGAAATTGACTCGAAAAATAAAACAGATGAGATATATATGCGTCTAGGTATACACGTATACGTATACACGTGCACCTATTCTGTTGCTGCGCCTCGGATTTCGATAAGTTTACACCGTTACGTTGAAATTTTACGATACTCTAAAATTGAATTTATTTTACGTCTTCGTCGTGCAGCGAGCGGTGCGCTGAGAGAGATTTTTCCATTTTTCCTTTTTTTTTCCTTCAGTATCTTTACGGGCTGATCTCGCGTATTTTCTGAATAAACGAGTTGAAGAATTCTTTAAATCCGATTTTAACGCGCTGCCTCGAAAACGCTGCGTGCGGATCTAACTTTGATAATCTTATTAAACGCAATCAAAGTTTTCTTCGTTCGTTTTATTTTTTTTTTTTTCTTTTTATTTTGTTTGCATTTCATAACCAGATTTCCTTTCGAAAATTTTCAGATACGTAATATCAAATTTAATGTAAACTTAAGGGATACGGAAACATGGAAAACATTTCAATTAAATGGAAAATTAAGCGAATTCTAAACGACAATCGAAAAAAGTATGAAGGAAAAGATGCGATCTTATTTCAGCCGTACATATCTTACGAACGGAAACGCAAAATGCAGAACTTGGATTTACCGGGGATCGAAGAAAAAAACGTGAGAAATTTTTTTTTTTCGAGAATCTATACCTCAACAACTGCTTTTAATAATTGAAAAAATTTTAACGGATATTGAAAGAAAGATTTACGGAAAAGTGACAGTCGCAAAGTTCCAAATTCCGTAACTTCGCTTATTTGATTTCTAATTCTTATTTTAAATCGGAAGGGAAAGTTTCTTTTTCAATCCACAGTAGGCGTTCACATTCGTGACTTCCATGTACCAAGAAGGAGCTTTTAAACTTTTCCGGGCGCCGAAGCATAATCTGGAACGCGAGAATTTGCCAAAAAGTATTCAGGTTCTCTTCGAAATTAATATCGCAATGCGAACCGCTTGTCGACTGTACAGGTAGCCCAGCTTCACCAACGTACCTCGAAACCATGATACTTATTTCCAACATTCTTACACGAAATGTTTGCTCGAGTGTCTGAAAATCTCCTTTCTAAATGTTTGAAAAATTTCAAGAGCGGTAATAAAATACGAACATTTTTTCGGACCGTCACCTGATATACATATTCGGCGCATTCGCAAGATAGACTGTTGCATCGTCATCCCAGCGACGCGTAAATAGCCTCGGTTGTCACCGTTAAGGCTTATCGGTACGTCGCAAGCGTTCAAGTCCGCAGGGAGAGGACTCGCAGGGAGGGGGGGGGGGGGGGGAGAAGGGGGGGGGGGGGAGGGGGGTAGAAGGATGAAAAAGCTGGGTTGAAGCTGGCGGCTGAGGTTACGTAAGGAAAGGTCGAAGGGCGCGGGGACGCGGCAACTACTCGAGAGATCGCGCGGCGAGAGCGAGGAGAGCCGTGGGACAGCGTAAAGTGCAGACTGCAGCGAGGGACGAGGGACGGAGCGTCGGGGCGGTTCACCCCGGTGTATGTGGGTACACGTTTGTCGTCATATGTATATATATATATATATATATGTACAAGTATTTACCTACCCCTAGCAAAGTCGAACACGGCTAGATAAATAACCAAACACGTTGGAGCTCGGGACGACGTTGCGTCGGCCGGTCGGTTTGAAACTCTGCAGCGTCTATATAAACGGGTGATTTGCATAGAAATGCGACCAACTTGTACTATTAGGGGCTGCACTGCGGAAGCGGGAGGAATAGAAGGGGGAAGGGGTGGCGAGATGCGATGAAAATTAGAACGGAATGAGACGTTCCTGTACCCCCCGACGTACGAACCACCTCCACCCCCCCCCCCCCGATATTCACTTAAGCGACGCGAGTCGCTCGGTTTTCCGACGAATCGCGATAAAGACGACGACTAGTTTTTTGACGTCTGAAAAAGCTCGTCGAAAAGCACATCGCGACGAGTCGTTGTTTTCTTCTGACCTTCGTTGTTCGGTCTTTCGAGAAAACTTGTAAATCGCCTTCGGTCTTCGACCGACAATGGGAATGACGTTACGCCGGGATTGTAGATTTTCTCGACCCTTTTCGATCTCAATAGCGTTGAAGATAATTTCGAGTTCTGAGAGCTTTTAGAGTACGATATGCGAATATTACATATTCATCAATTAGCATTTTATTGCTTCGGGGGAAATTGTGTTCCATTCCGAAGTAGATTTTCTGAAAATTCTCACTCCGGCGGAAGAGAGAGAGGGACTCTCTTTTTACCCCTTCTAAATTACTTCCGTTTTAAACTCTCGCTACCCTCTCTTTCGGATTTCTTGTTCCACGAATACACGGAGACTAAGTAAGAGAAACTTGATGATTTGGCGATGTTTCATTCAGCGCGGGACCTGCTTCTAAATCGCAGCTCAGCTCTGACTCGTTTTATAATTTATGCCCAACTTTAGCTCTCGCTCGAGTCCTCGCCTTAGTCTTAGCATTAGCTACGTTTTAGTCAGCCATTTTGAAAGCGCTCGCGCCATAGTACACTTATGGGAAATTATACAGAGTTTTCGCTCCAGAAGTTGAATTTAGTTTATCGCGTGAACATATCTACACACATATATATATATATATATTATATGTATCCAAAATCCGGGTATTATACGTGTCTCTGCTGTAGGTACCATAAACTTGCGACTTGTTATTTCTATATTAGAACTATAAGCAAGATACGCATGCTACGTATTAACAACGTTACAACACACCTGCGCGAGAGCAACGCCAACTTCCCTCACTTCTGTGTACGTTTCACTCGACTGTTGACTCCGGCACACTTAAACTTCTTGCCAATGGAATTAGATGAGAACATATATCGGCTTCTACGTCGCGTACGTCGATAAGCCGATTGTAGTCAGACGAGACTAGAGTCTGATACGACGTTTTCGTACTGCTGTGAGAAAAAAAATTACCTAAATTCTGAAGCGCCGAACATTTTTCGGATTTTCTAGCCCATGGTACATACGTATAAGTATACGGACATTTACTTTTATTCTTGCGGAGATATGTTAAGTATATTTATTATAGGGGTACTCACACGATTCACCCGATGAAATTAGTTACAATAGCAGCAGTGTAGCAAAGTCTTCCGAGAAGCGGTTTGCGAGGTTTCGGCTTTGGAGGCAGTAGTGAGCTCGCGAAGGTCTTATCTTTAGTCAGAGGTTGCGCCAAGTCTCCAGTCACCCAGTTATAGGTACATATACGTATATGTGTAACGTTAGTCTATAACTAGTCGCGGTGTCTCCTCTCCCTGTTTCTCGGATTTCGCTCCCTCTCTCTCTCTCTCTCTCTCTCTCTCTCTCTCTCTCTCTTTGTTTTCTCCTTACCATACTACACATCCCACGCTCTCCTGGCCCATAACCCTTTGGTGCCAAAGCTGTTTGCTTCTACTACTCCCGCTCGAGCGGTAAACAAAACCCGCGAAATGGGGTTGGAACACAAAACAACACGACACCATCGCTCCGACCTGATACTCTACACCACCCTCCCCTTCCCACTTTGCTCACATGCCTTCGGATACGTATATAGGACATTGGGTGACAATTAGACTAGATTCTGACGTTGTGTCTTCTGTTCTTCCTGCAGGATTCAGGCCCTGGATTTCGATCACTCGGGAAAAAGAATCCTTGCAGTGAAAAGTTTTTTCACAGTTCGCCGGACACATCGAAAAAACGTGAAATTTGCGGTGAGTCGATTTTCCGAAATAATCGGAGCAATGGGAAAACTCGAATTCTTCGTTGTCGGTCGTTGATGTCGCCCAAACATACCAGAAGTAAGATATACTTGAGCAGTAGTGAGGCGGAGAATTTGGTCAGGTTCGCGTGATATGCCCTCTATATATAACTGTATAATACACATACATAAAGTGTGATGTCTGTCGCGCGAACCAGACCCTCACCTTTCACCCGCCTATATTCATCCCTTACAAACCAACCTCCGACCCCTCGAAACGCCTACCCCGCATAACCCAGCGAAATGTCGCAGTCAACGGAATCCCCGCGAAACGACAAACGCACGCATGCTTCGCTCAAAGAGACACGTGCGTATAGGATCTACACGCGTAGTATCACGTACCTAAATCTCGCATAATTTGTTTGCTCGCGACCTGCGGAGATCGTCGGAGAACTCACCGGAGATACACGCAACACGTCTGTGAGATGAACAGTTTTGTTTCGCAAAGAAATATTACTTTATGCATCGACGCCATTTTTGTTCTTTCTTGTCTCCTGTTTTTTTTTTTTCTTTTATTTTTGGTTTGCCATTCTAGAAATTCTTCAGCCTTCTCGATATGTTTACTCGAAATCTGAGGGGGGCAAAAAACAACCCGATATCTTCCGTTTTTTTAGCATAAAAATTGATTTTATCGCTTGGTTCGTTCGATTTATTATTAAAGTATTCTATCCCCGACGATACTTGCGACTCTGCATCGACTGATCGGCGGAAAGACTCGTTAATTTTTTAATGGACTCGGCGTGCCGCAGTCTGCTATTTAACGATCGTGAAAAACCGAATGAATCAAATCCTATGTTAAGTAATTATCGTCGGAATAAATCAAGTTTATATTACTTCAATTGAAGAATATCGCGACATAAATATTTTATCAAACGTTAAACTTTCTCAGTTTCATTACCCATTTCTCACATCTCGATAATTCATGATAACTCAATCGATTTTTCGCTTCAAGTTTTTTCAGAGTTTTCCAAGCTATTTCTATCGCTTCGATCCCTCGATTCCGTATATCTTCTTCGTTCTACTTTCCTGATTATTTTTTTGAGTTGAGTTTTATTTATTTATTTTTTTTTTTCTATTATCGAATCAGCGGATTCAATTTACCGCACGATAAAATCTCCCGTTTTTCTAGCCATCTGATTCAGATAAATAGAGAGAGAGAGAGAAGGAGAGAAAAAAAGGGGGTGGACGGTGGGTTGAGTGAAGTGCCAGCAGGCGCATGCAGAGAAAATCGTCTGCGAAGGGGAACTCATGAGTTAAAAAAAAAAAAGAAAAAAAAAAAAAAAATCCAGTCACTATATATTATAACTATATATATTTCTCAAGTGGAGTTGTAAATCTTCTAACACGCACACGCTCACGTACGTGTATTCGCGTGTCACATATATAATATATATATATATATATTCACACACATGATGCGTACGCGTATGTACTGCACATAGGTAAGTTTCTTCGTCGGCACAAACTGCTGTGCCGCAAAAATACTCGGCATGTATTTAATATACCGTGAAATTTTCGAAATATAATAGCTATTATACATACATGCAGGGTATGCGAGAAATTTCAACCCTGATAAAATATGGGGCGGAAAAAATATGGAGAAAATCGCAACGGGAGTAATTTCCATAGATTTGGTCCCGTTTATTGTGGGAAAAAGCTGCAAAAGCAAAAAAAAACTTTCTCATCCAAATAGTTTTGAACATAGGTGCATAAAACAGAACGAAGGTAGGCCGGTTTGATGTACGCGCATGTTGCATAAACTGGAAAGTTGAATAGCCGGTCGAACTTCAACCCTTTTAAGAGTCGGCCACCAAAGAAAAGAAAGAAAGAAAAGTCCGACCGCCCTTTGGAAAAAAATAGCTATTCTCTCCGAATTTCGAAACGAGTAGGGGGAAAAAAAAAAGAAATGATAAATAAACGAAGAGAATCGCTCTTGGAAGATTTTTTTCAACCGACTTTCCATGTAGAATGTACCATAGAAGAAAGGAAAAGAGAAAAAGAAAATATGGGAGCTATAAGCGAATAATTTAGGGGCGGGCTGAGGAAGCGAGCATCTTTTTAACCGAGTGGATTTTCAGTGGGTTATTAAATAAATTCAAAGGTTATTCCACGCATATATATATATAATATATGTATGTATACGTACCCCCGCTCTATACATACGTATACCGTATACGTATACGTACACGTATATATGTACACGAAGCGGCATTGAAAAGTATCGAACGAAGCTCTTCCTTTTGCTGAAGCTTTACTATTCGGAGATGGTGATCGTAAAATAAAGGTTTGGCTTTTGGTTAAGAGTGTGGGCGTGTTATGGGGTAGTTTTCTAGAGGGTTAAACTTTTCCCCATCCTCGAGGATCCTCGCGTTTCTCCCATCCCCCCCCTCCCCTCCCCTCCCCCCTTATATATACTATACTTTCTCTTTTTCTTCTTATTTCTCCCTCCCCCGCATTCCCTTGGAAAATCGTATATCGGGGGGGCGGATCACATGTGCCCCAGTCTGAATACTGATTCTCCGAGGACACGTATACATTATACGAAAACCGAACCGAGGAGTACATAGGTGTACATAGTAGCACAGACCCGTGTATGTGCGTGTGCGTGTGTGTGCGTACGTACGGAATACGGCGTGGAGGATAAAGGGATATTTGCATGTTGATGGACCACGTGGAGTGCATTTGACATTTCGCCTGCACTTTCGTCCCTGCTGTACCGACGCCCTAAAAATTTCGCAGCCTCACTTTCATCTCTTTCGCGTTCGTTACGTACCGCCTTATTCGTGAATAGTTTTCTTCTCAAAACTCACCATTTTTTTAGTCCTTCTTCTCGTTCTGTAACGTGGTAGCATCTGCGGGACCCTTGAGCGGCTGTGAGGAGCTTGCGACCGACCGGAGAAATGCGTGTTCTTGATATTCGTTTATCGTCGCTCGTTGTATTAAGCTATCTAAAAAGGAACCGCGTTGTCACCACTTTCACTAAAAAAAGTCACCGAACGTCACTCGTCACTCGAGTCATGAATTTCCCGCACCTCCATAGCAACGGCGACGTAAAAACGATTTGCTCCAGTCATATCTGCAACAGTAATGAAAAACGAACGAATGTCAGACATCGATATTTCACCAGACGCTGATTATCTCTTCACAGATCGCGCGTCGTTCGAAAACTTCCTTCGGACGACGTCGCTTCGAAAGCTCGCCTGATCAAATTTATTCCAGATAACACGGAACAACGGGAGCTTTTTTCTTCTTCTACAAAACCGTCGGAAGGAAACAATGAGTCTTGGTACAATAAAAATTAGAATTAGAAGAAGAAGGAAAACTCCGAGGTGTGAAAAAAAGTGTCGGTAAGTAAATAAAGAGCTAGAGAACACGATGAGATCGGAAAAAAAGCTCCGCTAAGCTGCAGCGCTGCAGTTTTTCATGGTTCGTCATGCGTGGCTTTCCATGCACAAGTGTGTAAAGGTGCAAATTCTATTTTGTTCGAGTAAAAGCAAGCAGTCACGTGTTTCCCTTGTACCGTGTCATACAATAAATGAGACAAAGAAAGAACGAGAGAGAAAAAAAAAACAAAACAAAGTAGAAGAGACAAGAAAGAGGTGGAGGATGAAAGAACAAGAGAGAGAGAGGAGTAGAAATTTGTGAATACGCACTACGCAAAAGCTCTTAGGGTGGTTCGAATCAGCGAAGTGCGAGTTTTTCCGTCTCTCCCACTTCCAACTTCCCTCGTTCCTTGTTTCACGTTTCTCGTTTCTCGCGCGCTACTCCGGTGTCTCGTCGTATTGTTTTGCGGTATAAATGCCAGCCAGACATGCTAGCTGCTGTTACCGTTTTCACTTCTTCTTTCTTTATTTTGTAAAAATAATATACGCGTTTCACGGTTGGATGTATTCGCCTAGCAATGCTAAAACTAAAACCAAAGCTTGGAGCACCTGCAGCGCGAGCCGCCCCGTAGTATGAAAAAAGCTCCGCTGGAACCGCGGCAACGGCAACGGCAACGGCAACGGCAGCGACACCGTGCACCTCTACACGTACGCATATTTACAATAGGTACACAAGAGACAGACGTGTGCGCCAACGGTAGGTGTTGAACATAAACGAAACGAATCGTAACGCAACGGGATTCCTTTGTTGTAGCTAGACGACGACACTACGCGATGAAGCTGGGGGGGTCAACAGCCATGGACTGTTGAGTATATTTGCCAAAGCTCCCCTCCCCCCCTCCCCCTCCCCCTCCCCCTCCTACGGCCCCGACCCTCCGGTCGACCCCTCTTCGTCGCTGAGCCCGCTCGAATTCCCTTTCAATGGATGTCAAAACGGTGAAACCGCACGACGGAAAACAGATCGGTATTCCCGTAATCGATTAAAGCCGAATCGAATCGACGATCGGTGATTAGGGGGTGGGGGAGGGGGGGGGGGGGACAGCGCGATCGAAAATTCGTCGTTTCAAAAGCTCGAAAGCGTCCGTTGCGATTCGAGTTGATGAAAAAGTTTTTTGAAAATCATTATCGCTTCGGAGGCTTGTTGTCGTTGTAACAGGTAAGGCGAACGAAGGGTTCGCTCTTGACTTTCAAAGTTCAGGGTCACGTTGCGCGCGATCGACGTATCGGCGGTGGGTGCCGTATAAAAGTTTTCCCGTTTAGCGTTGGGCATTAACGATTCCGACAGTGAGTTTTCGGGGTTCACGTAAGGAGCGAGTTAATTATAATGCCAGATCTATCACGTCGGATTTCCTGGAATGTTGTCAGAGAATCTCTAGAATACACAGTACGAAGTTGGGTCGCGCGTTATATCACCGCTTTTGTAATGGCAAAAGCGGTAGGCGCGCCGTATAAGTTATATAGAAGCCAGGTTTCCACCCCTTAACAACACTTCAATTAGTTCTGGCTTAACAGCTTTCAGTTTTGGGTGACTCGTGACCGGCATGTCAGACAATTATTAAATACCCCCGCCGACCCGAAATGTCTTAGGACTTTTGCAACTAATTAGCCCCTAACCTTTATTGACGGACCTCCCGCCCCCCACCCCCCGTAATCCCCTTCTACGCAGTAGGTATACACGCCTCGTAGAATAAAAAAACAAAAAAAAAAGAAAAAAAACTGAATACCAGACCCCGTAAAGTTTTCGTATTTTTATTGCCAAAATCTTTTTCAATAAACAAGGCAACAACAAAAAAATAAAAAAAAGTAAATAATAAGTCAGCCGCGCAGGGAGTGGATATAAAACAAAATATTTCAGTATTTCCGGCGAGTGGAATGAAATTTAGTTTACCGTAAGAATAATTTATTGCGGAGATTTTTAATAAACGTGTCCAGAAAATGGGATAATAAAGCTTCTCGCTAAAGCTCTACTGTTACCAGTTTCGTAGTTAATACGAGGGGAGGGGGGGGGGGGGGGCCTAATGTGTTTGCCTTGAAAGTGAATGAAATACTGCTGCGTTTGCAAAGGCGAAACTTCAAGTAAATGTTGGTAAATAGCCTGCAACTTTCTTGGCTGAGCTTGTGCGCGGAGGAAGAGAGGGAGAGAGAGAGAGAGAGAGAGGCAGAAGATTGAGTGAAAAGCTGGAGAAGAGCTTTAGTTACTTCTAGGAGTGTTTAGTCGCTAGTGAATCTTAAGCGATGCGTTTTGGCAGTCGGAACGTTGAGTACGGCCTCGAATTATAAATTTACAACCACGCGCGACCCGTGTCCCTGTTCGAAATGGCAAAACGTTGCAGCCTGTAGCTGCTCACTTCGCAAATCCAACTGGAGTAAACCTCGAGAGTTCCGATGCATTGAACCGGTGAATTCTCGCCAAAAATACGGAGATATTTGACCGTCTGAAAAAACAAATCCCGAAGATTATACGATATTCCGAGCCGCAAGCTAGATAAAAAGCTTTTGTCCGCGTACAATATTATTTTCAAGCGGTTTTGGCGGTCCGATGAATTGATTCACCGCTTTTTACACCATTGGAGAGACTCGATCTTATCGGAAAGTGCAGGAAATTTCACTTTCGCTCACGAAAAGCTTCCAAGCGGTCGTTGATTTTGGATTAATTGTTATATTCCGTTTACGCCAGTTCTTCATTTTTCCCGATTTGTCTATTTCAGTCTTTCCTCCCCCTACGCAGGCTTTCGAACGCTCTTCAATGAGTGAAAAGAAGAAAAAGACAAAAACAAGGCAACACATTTGTAACATAAATCATAGCGAGACACGTCGGAACAACACTGATTGCGAGTGCTTTCGAATCAGCTGAAATCCATCTATAATTCAATGTTGGATATTGTTTCGATATCCCCACCTATGGCGAATGAGGGCTGTCGCGGCGATAACTATGTAGATACGTGCGATAATCGATTACCACCATTTTCACCCGAACAATATTTTCAAAAAATTTATAACCGCGTTGTCGGAACGGTTAAATTTACCGCAAACAAAACAATGGAACGAAAATATTCCGGGTTGTAGAAAAATATTCAAAAAGGTGTGTGACGGACGTCAAAAAATAACAAAAATCCCACCACGCTCGGGGCCGGAGCACCGAGTGTGGGAATTTATATTCTCCGCTTTTCTCTCTATCCCAACGGATTCCTCCAGGATCTACGACGGATACGGAAGTAATAAATAATTGGATGAAAACCTGGAACTCTGTAGAGCAACAAAAGCTTCGGTTCGCGGGAAGGTTCACAAAGGTTCGTAGCTTTGAAGGTACGGTGGAGGATGAGAAAAAGGCGAGGAATAGGTGCGGAGGGGATACGGAGAGAGAAAAAGGAAGCCTCGGACGTCGGTTGCCGTTCGCCAAACACTCGTCAAATGGTGTACATATACATATATACATTCTTTCCTCAGGAACAGAAACGTGATTCACCGAGCAATATCGTTTTGAGGGGGTTACAAAAGAAAAACTAGTAAGGGGGGGTGTAGAAAAGCTCTAATCAAATGATGCCTTATAACCTACGAGGTCCATATCTACCCTCGGGCGTTGTGGGTCCTCCCGGATAAAAGCGGCGCAAAATTACTTTTGTGTAAATATAAACGGTATAGGCACAGCGAATGAAAGAGAGATGGAATACGAAGAGGAATACCGCGGAAAAGTGCGAGGAGCGAGAGAATAAAAATTTAAGAAGTAACGAATAGAAGAATCCCGAAGGTCGGTAAATAGTTCTTCCCTCGCGCTCTTTATTCCCGCAAATTCGTTTCACCCTACATCTACCGGGCGGCTGAGGTTTTCGGGGGGATATTCCCGAAATTATTTTCCTCGTCACCTCTACCCTTTCGGATTTTTTTCCACAAATGCCGAGTGATATTGGCAGCGGACAGAAAAAAAAAAAAAATCCTCGTCTTGTCACCGTCCGCGTTAGAAACAAATGAAAATAATAAATTTTCGATGACGAAAACTTTGACTTAAGTTGACGCGTTTCTCCGCCAACTTGTTCCCTGCATATTCGCTGTTCACTTTTTCATCCTCTTTCATCTCGATCAATTCGTTGTAAACTTTTTCCGTCCAACCCGTGCAAAAAAACAAAAAAAAAAAAACAGAAAAAAGAAAAGAAACGGTGAAAGTTGTATGAATCCTTGTGAAGGCAGACAAAAAACAAAAAGAAAAATAAATAAGTACAATAGACGGAGGGAAAAAGTAGTAACGGAGATGACGCGAAGGGGGTTGTGCGAGTTATGAAAAAGAGAGTACGATAAAAAATAAAAAAAGAAACGGGGAAAAACGTTGTAAGATAACGTGGTGAAAATATGTCTCGTCTTGCCCTCAGAGATCGTGACGGGGAACTTTAACTCGAGAGTTATTTTCGTATCGATCATCGTTTACCTATAAATCAGAACGGTCAATACGAGGAGCAGAGCCGGAGTCAAGTATAGGTAACCGCAGCTCAGAAAGAGTGGAATATCCGTCCGGAGCAATCTAAATTTTACGAGCTGTGTGAATTTTATTTCTTCTTTTCCCCTTTGGTCCCGCGTTCTTTTTTTCTTCTATTTATCGTCCCTTTCTTCGGTTTTATTCTTCTTTTTCTTCGACACACCTTACATTCGGCACGAACCAACCCATCCAAGAGACACTTGGATAGTTTACCCGAATCCTCGAAATGCCGAGAGATCTCCCAGCTGCGTATACATACATACGTATATGTATACACGAAGTGAGCCTTCTCGATTTCCGAATCGCTGTGTTTGAAATATAACGACTATACATACATTTCGTGCGCATCTGTTCCTCTCGCGTGTGTACGAGATGGACGTGAACATATTTACATGGAAGATACACAGCGCGTAATGTACTAAATGTCTTCGTACGACGACGAGATGGGCTATTCGGTGTAGACACAGAGCGGCTTGATTGATCGAAATTGAGCTTTTAGCTCGGCGTATTTAGTGTGTCGCCCGAAATTCTATACGTTGCGCGTCCATACCCCCATATCTTTACGAGTGATTGAACGGTACGGTTTACTGAAATTAGCGATCGCTGAATACCGAAACGACCATAAACCGTGTGGATAAAACGACAAAGCGAGCGTGGTCTGCTGCTAATTCTCTGAAAAAATATAGCTGCAATCTGGTACTTTACTATATTCTTTTTTTTCATGCGTCATTTTCGAAATGACTCACAGATCTATCGGTGATCTGGTGAATCTTTTTCCCTGATCTCGCAACTCTGTTAATGTTTTTCCTAATTCATATATTTCTATCAAAAAAAAAAAAAAGAAGAACATTTGCCGGTATTCCTAACAAAGGATCTCACCTGGATTCAGGTATTTCTATTTTCCTGTCTTTCCTCGTTCTCTGGTAAACTGAATATACCATGAGAAAAGCTCGAGGAATGACCGTGGTGAAAAAAAAAAAAGTACCCACGCGATCCGAACTTTTATATTAAATTCTTCATTGACCGACGCTTGGATAAAATGAAGAAAAGAAAAGATTGAAAAAAAAAAAAAAAATAGAAAAAATAGAAAAAAAATCCATAAAGAAGTTGTAGACACAAACAATGCGAGGAGGTTAGGGGGGATCGTATTTTCTTACGGCGTGAAAGTTCGACTCGACAGAAAAAAAATTGTCGGGGGTGATATTTCAATCTGTATTATTTTAATTGAAATGTCACACTACAAGTTCAGCGGGCGCCTGTTATTTTTTTGGTAAATACGTACAAGTTGAAAAATCGAATACCTTAGTGATTTTGGATAGAAAAAGAAAAAAAAAAAAAACTCGAACACTTTGAGTGAGCTCTCTGAATATTTTTATCCCCCTTTTTGTCTATTTTTCTGAGTTCATTTTCGTCGAGGACCCGTCGGTGATTTTCCGGGGTGAGAGTGAAAATTAAAAACTAGAACAGAAAATATATTGCAATCCCCGACACGGAGCGGTGTACGATATTTTACAATATCAATCATATCTATACAGTAATAAAAGAGGGGTTGTAGCAAAGCGTTGCTAAGATACGCTGGAAACCAGTTAATGGCACACTATTACCCCTGTGCACATAAGAGTAAAGCTTGTATAATAAGAAAAGAAAAAAAAAAAAAAGTGGAAGTGGAAGAGGAAGAAGACGAAGAAGAGGGGAAAACCGAAAGCCACGGGGTACGTCGTTCCAACGTGCTACCAGCTGTGACTTATGACGTATATCAAAACTATAATCCATCCCTCCCCTGCAAACTACCGCGCGTCAAAACTAACTACACTATAAATTTAATGATAACTGATTCATTTATTCGTTCAAGTATCCAATATATTCACACCGTCTAATGCTCCCGTCATCGCATATTTTAATTTTCAGCTCTTATCTCATTACGTTCAAATATGCGCAAACTAAAAATCAAGGTCAAAGTTTGTTTTTTTTTTTTTTCTTCGTTTTTTGATAGCAGAGCACGAATCGCGACTCCAACGAATTTCGCGAGTGATGTTGAATCTCCGCTTTTTTGATCGAATGTAGTATGCGAAATTCATATATTTGCAGCTCCGGGGGATGGGTGGAAAAAAAAAAGAAAAACAAAAAAAAACAAGCAACGTGTGGGAAATTGTAATCCTCAACCGACATGATCAAAACACGTACGTACACGTGTACCCCGAACCGAATTAAACCCGTACGTAGGAAATTTTTATAAATGTACAAATAATAACATTGGCAGAACGAATCAAAAGCAATTCGTTGTTCATTTGCACGTTTCTGCTACTTGAAAAGTAATTACCCAGTTGTCATCAACACGCCACGCGATCACCGGAACATTCTATGTATAGAAACGTGGTTTTATTCAGCGGATATACGGAAAATAAAATGGGTGGGGGGTACGGTCGAAGGGAGGTAGTTGAGAGGGTAGCGGAGTGGAACGAAGAAAGAGATGAAAAAAAGAGAGGAAGAAATAGAGAAAGAGAAATTCGATACGAGTTGGAAAAAAAAGCGAAATAAAAATAAAAAAGGGGTGGGATGTGTATCTGGAGAGGGTTTCTCTTCATTATTTTTCAATATTCCGTCGGAGTTATCTTCTGACAGGTACATCTCTGGGTGCGTTGAATGCTACCGCTATGGCGAGATTCCACGTCACTTTGCTTCCCTCCCCTCCCCACCCATTGATTATTTTACACAAAGCGTATTTTACCCCCACCGAATACGAAATTAATTCTATATTCAATTTTCTTATTAGCCTTCCGCCCCACATCGTGTGTGAAAAAAGAAAAAGGCACTCGCTCTATTTGAAAATACAACAATTGTAATAAGAACGCGAATGCTTTCCGCCGGCCAGATACGCTTAGCGATTTTCGTTAGGCTTCCAAGATTCACTTCGTACTATAAATTTTTGCGCGGAAAATGGTCGAAAATTCCGCAACTTTATCGAACGAGTTTCGCATCAAAGTCCGTACGACACGTATCCCGAATTTGATTATATCTCTGAAACCGTGTCTGGTGTCCGCATATCAACATGAATTTGCTTGTAAACGAGGGTTGATGATCGCGAGCGAGCTGGGAAGTTAGCGGATACAACGTATCCAGAACATAACGCACATGTTTGACACACGTGTAGTGAGGGGTGGAATTCGTTATTTGTACACATCTCGGTAAATGTTTCCGGCGTACACTTTGATGTTTCGGGTGGTTAAGCAGCACATTGGTAGAGAGCCAGAGACCCCCTCTAATATTTATACTCTCGCTTTCTCTCTTTTCAGCCTATGTGTGTCGGCCGTATATGACACGTACCGCGTACTCGCAGCTCTGTATCTTTCTCCGCTTTATTTTTAATCAAAACACTCCACTCTGTTTGACGTGGGGTAGACGGGATTGTTCGAGTGAAGATTATCGGCGAATGACTAATAATATCGCTTCGCTAAGTCAACCCGATTCGAAGCGCGGCATAGTAGCTCTGTAACACCGATTCCCTCAAACACGCACTGTACACGCGACCGAAAAGCTTCTGCTGTGGTATTTTCCGACGCATCATTGCCCGCCGGAAAAAAGGGTGATCCGTTCGTTTCTACGCCCGTATGAGATAAGGGTGTGTACTTGATGAATAAAAAATAAAATAATTAATAAAATAAAATCGATTGAAATAAAATAAAATAAATGACGTCCACCTCTAGAGGAACCCGTGTGTATCTTCTCTGTTCCTCGTTCTTCGGATTTTGTTTATTTTTTCCAATTTCGCCCGCTGCACTGCGACGACGGAGGTGAAGCGGGTTGATTACGAGTCCTCCAGGAGGTTTTTCTTTGTATCGGATGTACATGGAAAAAGGAAGAAATGTCTAACGAGATAAGGCAACGAATGGAATTCGGCGGAGGTGAATGTAAGAAAGAAGGTTTTCAATTCTCGGCCAGGTAATAAAAGCGGAATGAAAAAAAATAAAGAATAGGAAATAAAGAATAAAGAATGAGGAATACAAGGAAGATGGAGAAAAAAAATGGAGACGAAGACGAAGTACGAGGAGAAAATTATCGTGGGAAAATATACAGACGTCCGCGTTCGTCTGCGTGACTGAAGATGGAATCGATACCTTCGGAAAAACGAACGTTCGCGATAACCGACCTTATGTACCTGTGGATACAAGAATAAATATTTTCGTCTCAAACTTGTTGTTTTTTTTTTTTTTTTTTTTTTTTATAATATATTCTTCAGTTTTTTTTCTTCTTTCTCTTCCTCTTACTTTCACATATTTATTCCTCCCTATCTCTCCTCTCGCATTTGTTCTCAATTCTTTCCACTCTCGAACTTCCATTCTTTTCTCCCTCCCGCCATCGGTGTTAATTTTTTTTTTCTTTTCTTTTTTTTTCAATTTTTTTTTTCTTATCAATTTCTTTTTCTTCGTTACGTTATCTCCCGTACTTTGATGCCTCATCGAGTCTGGCGCTTTGTTCCTTCCGTGAACAATTAGTCTCCGCACCGTCTGTACGTTTTCGACGAGCAATTTTCAAATTAAAATTCCTTTTTTTCTCCCACTCACTTGACCCTCGGGAAAACATAAAGGATTTTTCAAGAAATTGCGGGAGGTGAGCGATCGGAAAGAATCGAACAATCGATTTCACGTTTTCTTCTTTCTCATCTTTCCTTTTATATTCAGAATAAAAAGATGAAGAATAAACGAAAGGAAAGATTCGGCGGCGAATTGAAAAGGAAAATTGAAAAAACGGTACCTTTAGGATATTATACGTATACGTCGAAAAATAAGCGCGGAAGACGCCCTTTGTTAAATCGCACGAAGTAAAAATCTTCGATATTCTTTACATACCTCATGCTCCGTATCCATATTCATATTGTTATATACATGTGTAATGTGTACTACATATACACACATTAGGTGCGTCTCATTTACAGGCAGAGCTCGTTTAACGCGGAAACTCGATACCGAAGACAATATCATCTTTCATTTCAATATCATACACGCCCGATTCTGACGAATTTAATTGACAGAGAATGAAAAAAATATTCGACAGCGTATTCTCTTCTTTTCCGATATTCTGTAAAATACCCCGGCCCGCTTTTTTAGTTTGAAAAAATATACAAGAGACTAAATTAAAAAAATAGAAATACCTCCGGCTTAAAAATTATTCGACGGTGAAGCTATTTCCTGCAATCGACAATATTATAAATTGCATGAAATGGGTTATTTTTAGTACGAAAACGATAAATATTTGAAATATCGCGATGTATCGAGTGTATTCCTGGTAACAAGGCTGGAACTGGCGAGTGAATTTTTTTTTTTTTTTTTTTCACCACTAGCGCGACGTGGTTTGTTCAAGTCTCCACATTTTCCGTTTATTCGTTATTCGATTGTGATAATAATAATGGTAATAATAATGATAATAACAAGAATTAAAATAGAAAGAAGAGAAGGGAAAAACCGATGGAATTGTAGTTGTAGATCTGGCGTGACGGTGTGAGTTTTAGTGGGTCGAGTACGCGTGCAGGTATACAGGTTGATACGGACCACACGTATCCGTACGTTACTCTCCACCTTCCCCATCTACATACAGAAAAATTATATTCTAAAAACTCCGCGTGTACCTCTCGTCGGTCCTTTCATGTCCTTTCGTTTATTTCATTTTATACCAATGCCACTGCTGCCGCTACGCCGCACTCGTTGGTTGCTCAGCAAGAAGATAAAAAAAGCAGGCAGAAGACATAAAAGATTAAATAAATACGGGATAGGATGGATAGGATACCGTAATTAAAAACGAAATGTAGCTAATTTTGTGTCCACTTTTGACTGGTCAGAACCTCCCCCACCCCCACCCCCACCCCCGCCCCCCGAATTTCAATTTCAATTTCATTTTTCAGACTAATCAAGGAATACTCCCATGAGATACATAATGCGGACTGGTTGATGAATATACATGCACAAAATGAAAACGAAGATGAACTTTGTAGAATCGTTCTGAAATTTACAAGAAGAAAAAAAAAACAAAAAAAAAAATTGAACAAAAATACTGACCTCACGGTTGATGAATTTTTCTGTAAATATCCATGTTGCGAATGAGATCCTGTGTTGCGGTTTGACACGTCGAACTACGTATAGGCAGCATAAAATAATTGCATTTTAATCATATTTTATCGATCACCGGCTTCACAATGAGTTAACCGCACCGAGGAAGGAATGAACAACGTGATTAACTGGTCCTGCAACCTAATTAGCGGTGCGCGACCTTCGCTTTATATATACGAGGCAAATCATAATTTCCGATGAATCGCAAGGTGTACAATCGATGGTTCCGCAGTTATCGGATGTTCTTCGTTTAGGAATTTAAACGAATCACCATGCGCAAATTGTTGAAGAAATTATTTGGAGAATAAACGAATGGGACAAAGTAAAACACCTTTGCACACGTTTCCACGTATCTGTACGAATACACTTTACGTTTCTCGAAATCCATCAGAGCCAGGGGCCAATCACTTTGATCGATGATCGGTAAATGGAAATAAATCCTGATACGTGGCTATCGGTGACACCGATATTATCACGATCTCGCGGTTCAATTTCAACCTGATTTTACAACCGCTGCGATATACGCCGCGGAACAGTTATTTGAAATATATTAGCTGATGAATTGTACCAGGTGAAAGATAATCGGAGATCATTACACTAGCCGTCAAGTCGCGGCAATCAGATCGAAAGTTAAACCCTCGGAGGGTAGCGATAGTTCATACTTTTTTTTTATATCACTGGAAACGATAACATCGTCGCACGTCCTACGTCAGACGTATATCATTACGTACATATGTGCACTACTTTCTCGACACTCGTCACATACCGTACATCGTCGAAACGTAATACATCAGAATACAACTTTTTAACACACCAATAACGACAATCGTATAATCAGGCTTTCGACGACCGTCGTCTCATCTGCAAGCTCTCGTTGAAAAGCAGGTGCAAAAAATCAGTACTAGGATGTAACTTGTGTGAACTTGTGTCCGTTTTTGTTTAGAATCTTGGCTAGAGCGATGATTAAATTATTAGGATGTCGAAGCCTGATAACTGATCACTGCAAGCACGAGTTTAGATTCACGTACACACAATCGGTACTTCAGTTTCTCAAGTCTTCGTTGTTACGCGAAGTTCTCAGTTGTGCGACAGTGAATTTGCCGAGTGAAATTATCAGAGTCTCAGAGCTCTAACATTAATTACTTCAAGCTCGAATTAATTAGTGAATCAAAGCAATAAGTCTCTCTAACCGCTTTTTCGACGAGCTCCTTGTTTTTGTCATATATATATATCGTCTCTACCGACAGATGACGAGTTAGTCGATTCAATCATCGAACTATACAGGGGCCTGATAACCGATCACTGCAAGCTCGAAAGGCATTCGGCCCACGGGATCACTGTAAGTTCACTTCGAAGCTTTTCAGAGTTTGTTTCGTCATTCGATACGCACTTGACTCATGTTACATTTTTTCGATCAGGTAATCAGGATGTGAAAGCCTGATAAGTCACTGCAAGCTCAAGTGTGTAGATAGGAATTTCATGAAATTGGGACTCGAGCTTTCGAGATTCTCGGTTTTCGTTGATATGTCATTGGGCAATGACGAACTTGTGGATAGAGCGATCAAGTACTGAATGAAAGCTCAATGACCGAATACCGCAAGTTCAACTTTGTACTCGAATCGACTGTCCACGACGCTTTTCATCGGTCAATAACATCGGCCGTGTTCGTCGATGGATTGTCTCTTTGTTTTTTTTTTTTCGTCCAAAATTTGTGAAAGTTTTCGTGACTGGTTATTCGAAACGTGATTATGATAAGCGCGGTAGACCCGCTGCTCGCAGGTCGACCCGGTGACTGAAGCTTCGGGGGAAAGGGGCTGGGCCTCAACCCCGCGTCTAGAATTCATCCACCTAACCACCCACGCAACGCGCCAGCGCAGATCCCCTATACCGGTCGACTACGATCAGGGAAAACTTTGTCTTGCTTCGGGCAGCGCGACGCGGCGCAGCGTTCCCGACATCCATGTTATACATAACAACGCCGCTGGACGCATCTTGCCCATACCTTTACCTGTACATAGGTAGGGGAGACCGGGGCAAGTTGGAGACGTTAAGCTTCAAGTGCGGTTTTTTAATCGATTGTAAGCGAATTTCAAAATCTTTTGGTATTTTTCAAAAGTATGAGATGTTGGCTATTAAAAAAAAAATTGACATTGAATTCGGTCATTCACAAACTACGTAATTTCCATTTTTCCGAGATTCTGCAAATTCGTCAACTTGCCCCGACCACGGGGCAAGTTGACGAATATTAGATTTTGGTTTAATGGGCCTAAAAAAATACTTTTTTCGTAAAAATATACTCCAGTTTATTCAAATCCATAAAAGATATGAAAATACAAATACGCATAGTTTATGTAGTTTAGCTTAGATATACGTATACTGATAATTAACACTGGTCGCAAACGAACTGAGCTGCTCCTTCGACATTAGAACATGCCAACAATGAATCGTGAATAAATTTATTCATTTATTTATTTATCGAATTATTCAATGAGCTGCACAATCGTATGTAGCCTAAATATCAATTAACTAAACAACATGCAAAGATCTCGATAAGGACGATCCGTCAACTTGCCCCCACCATCTTGCCCCATTTGCTACTATTTGCGAAAAAAGAACCCCACAAAAAGTACATTGGTGAAAATTCGGAGATTCTATGATCTCTAGGATCTATATGCGTATAGAAATAAAGTATTAAATCACAAGTCCGATCTTGCTTACCTGTAGTTGTATACAACTATTTTCTTAAGCTTCAGATGTTACTTTGAACACGTCCGAAACCACAATGCCTCCGTAAAAAAGCCGGATGACCTTGCCACACTAGCTACATCGCAAATATTATTGCGTAGAAGAGTGTTCAACACTTTTTGATAACTTACCCGGCGCTATCGGTCAAAATATTCTAAAAACAATCAATTCGTCATCTTGCCCCAGCCTCCAACTTGCCCCGGTCTCCCCTATATACATGTTGTACGCGTACACGAAATGAAGAGTGAGAGGTATATTAACTCGCGCAATCAACGCCGTAGGCAAACAGAACTGGACGGATTCTGTTGCACCCCGAAAGAGAACGTCACGGCTTGGCGTACATTTTTCCTATCCGACAATCGTAACGGTTGGAGTTTTGCGTACGGATGAATTTTTCTCAATATTTTGAAATCACTCAGTCTGATTCGAGTTCTCCTGGTAGATTTTTTTTGCACGATGTGTGATATTCTGATACACCGGTCTTCGAGTTGTCGGTGACTGCAGCAGCAGCGGTAACGGTAAAGCATAGACGAGATGATAAAACGAAGAAACTGAACTCTTAATTAAAACCCATTCAATTACCGAAGAGCTGTTCGGTCCGAGCGCATTTCCATCCTCTGAAAATGCTGGCGATGGTGGTGGTTCACTGTGCTCGCAAGTTGTCTCTCGAGTTCCGAGCCTTATACCATCACAAAGCACAATGCCTTTCTCTCCTCCGCGGCTACACCAGCGTATAATCGATCCACGCCCGAATATTTAGTAGGGTGCGGGGGGGGGGGGGTCTTATTTTAATCACCTTCTTATTTTTTACTTCCTCCTCTCTCCCCCGCTGCCGCTGCCTTATTTTTATCACCTTTCTCCACCGCCACGTAGCGCGTCTCGCCAACTTTCGGTTTATCAAAATTCACGAAATCGCGGATCTCCAAGGTTTTTTTAATCTTACCTTTTTTCCACATTCACTCGATAACTTTCACCAAATATTATCGATTCGAAGACGAATTCGAACGATTTCGTGATAACGGAGAAAAAAAAAACCGTCGCATTCGAAGTTGAGATAATCTCGCCTCGGTAACAAAAGACGGAGAAAAAAATGATTCCACACATAAATTCGATGTATCTGAAGAGACTTGCGGGACCGTATCGGAGCTTTCCGAACTTATCGGTTCGTTCGGGTGTCATCCGCGACTTTTCGATCCGCCGAGGGAATTCAGGAGCGGAGAATATTATACGCGACGGTAACGAGGCACTTGAATGTGATTACGTAACACGAGTTCCTGCTTCAGAAAGTAAAAAAAAGAAAGAAGAAATGATGAAAAAACGTCAAGATTCAAAAATAGAGAAAAATCTCTGGCGACATCAACCCTGGGGGTGAAGTGTATATGCGCGGTATACCCACAAGATACGCCATGTACACGGGTACTGCTGCAGGTTCGTTATATCACCTGATTGATTTGTTCCTGTTTCTTTTTCCAACCCTTCGTGCTATTAAAAGATGCTTCAAGAGATGAAAAGAAAAATTTATTCGTCACTTTGAGCGATTCAGTGATCGAACGGCCGAATTGATAATTTCCACTACCGATACTTGAATTGGAATCCTTCAACGGATAAACATACTACGGGTACATGAATTGATACCGATGATGCAAAATGAAAAAGTGGAAGGAATAATTATGGACGAAGATATAGATATATATTCTCAGTGATCTACAACAGATTTTTTCTCTTTTCCAAAGCGAGTCACACATTAATTCCTATACCTATACTTGAAAAATATCTCTGTCGATAATTTCGCCCCGGGGAAAGAAGGGATGGAAATTCCTTGTAGTGGAAAACTTGCTGTATCTGACGTGATGGTTTCATCTTATTGAAGTTTTGCTTTCAGAGGGTGCGAAAAAAAGAGAGAAAAAGAAAAAAAAAAAGAATAAACTGGAAAAACCGTTCGTTCACTATTTTCGGTAAGATTGCTCGAGAGTCTTGTTTTCGCATTTGGCAGGTGTCTGAACTAGACACCATCGAGAACCGGAAACGACCCAGTTTCTCCTCGGGATATTTCCACCCCTTCGTGATTTTTCGCTTCTTATTTTTTACAGATCTTTTATTCTCGGAGTTTCTTTTATTGCTGTATCACCCTTTAAGCTTATACTTTATATTTTTCAGGATATAGAAGAGATTCCGATTTCACTCCCTTGACACGAGTTTGCAAAATTGGAACGAGAGTAAAACCACCCCTCCCTTCCTCTCGTACACGTTATTCGCGAAGGCGGATAGCGAGAGAAGAATGGAGAAAAAAAAGTTGACAGAAATGAAAGAAAAGAAAAGAGGAAAAAAATAAAAAAAATAGAACAAACGGAGAGAGTAAGACGTCGCGGAATATCTATTCAAAAGCCCGTACGTACGTACGTACGAACACAGGCTGCGAGATTTTCAGCTCCGGGACACGCACGCGAATATTTATGCCCCTCGAATAACCAACGAAGACACGTCGCCAGGTGTGCGCCTCGCTCTACACCAATTTCAGTTTTTAAAAATCTCTCCATTCAAATATCACCAAAAAGATATATCCGTACACGAGCCTCTGAATATCAAAACTTGTGCTTTTTTTTTCCTTCGAGGCTGTGATAAAAAAAAAAAAAAAAAACAACAAAAAATGGTGCGTACACGGTTGAAATTTTCTTTACAATATCGATATTCCAGAAAGCGGAAGCTTCATCAGTGTAGTACAAACAGAGACGGACACGTATACCGACACGGTTTTAAATTTCGTGTGTTTCAAATTCATATTCAGCCGTCGAGCTTTCGGGGAAAAGTTCTTATTATTTATTTTTTTTTTTTCTAGTTCAAACGGCGCAAACTTCAGTTTCCGGTGGTAGTTGTTTCTTCGTAACATCTCTCTAGCCAGAAAGCTCCGGAAGTGGGCTACAAAGTACGCTCGGAAAAATGTAGTAGAAAAGGATGAAACTGAGGCGAAGAAAATAAGAGAAAAAGGGAGCTGCTGGATGGGCTGTCAGGTTACCGATGTGTCCTCGGGGACGCGTCGAATGTACAGAAACGACAGGGAACCGTTCGCTCTGTTCTCGGGGTACAGTTATAGCTAGCAGCTACCTTCAGACTATACACTGGCTAGCATTCTTTCTCGGTCTTATACCGTCTTCCGTGCTGCTCCCTCAGGAGCACCGATAAAAACCCGTACCAGTCAGCATCATGAAATGAAGAACCACACATCAGAAGCAGGAAAAAATAAAATAAAAGAAACCGGGAATTCTCCGGGAAGCGTCAAAAGAATAGGGCGAAGGGAAAAAAGAGGAACCGCTGAAGGGCGTTTTGGGCTTTAAAGAAAGAAATAAAATGTGATTTTCCGATATCTGGACAACACAGTGATACAATAATATAAATTCGAGCTTTCTATTGATTTGAACTTTACGTCGTCCATGAGATGGTGATTAATCACATATACATACAAAATCTGCGGGGGGTTGGGGTGGGGGGGGGGGGAACAAGGGGAGGGGGAGTTCTCCCCGCATTGGATAACTCTCGACATTATCGGTAAACATGTTTGGAAAAGAAAGGAAAAGAAAAAAGCTTCGAGCTTTTCCATCAAATATGATACGACCATAGAAATTTGTATGATGGATTATGCAAGCCTTGCTTTTCGGTGTACCAATACTGCATTGTGTTCGCCACATATTCGCGGTATACAACAGGCGGAGCGAGGAAGAGATAGAGAGATAGAGATAGAGAGAGAGAGAGGAAGGATCTACCGAAGCTCTGCTTCCAAATTTTCGCACCCCTAGGGATCATGGACGTGATTCTGATTTAGGGGGGGCACGAACCTTCCGAACTAACAACAACCGCCATAAGTACCAACGCCGTATGTGTACCAGACACCGCTATAACTATTGCATTATTGTTGCTACAACAAACAACGATATCATCTCTCTTCCGATAGTAGTCCGAATTCTTTTTTTTCTCATTTTTTTTTTTTTTTTTTTTCAAACCGAGCTTCACTTTCTCTCAATACAGACGAAGACATCGTTGATTGCATTTTCACTCTAACGGTATAACACAGGTCAATGAGAAATTCGGTGAGGCCGTACCGAAGTATCGATAGAGTGGTAATAAATTGAGGTCTTTACCTTACTGATGATGAGAAATCCCTGGCGAAGAAAACGGGGCCAACTTTTCCATTAAGAACAGCGGCTTAATTATACCACAGCCATCACTGCCGCCGCACCAGGTACATTATGTAGCATCGTTTTATTACATCGGCTAATTCTTGTGGCGTTTGGCAATAAATTTCGCGAAGAGAGAAAAAAGAAAACTTTAAAACACCAGACCATTTTCCTTAATTTTGCTTTTTCATCGGTATAATGCGATGGACGAAAATCTCTCGATTACGTGACAAATCGAAACTGATGTGAACCGAAACGGGTGCAGGGCCCCCAGATACTTGTAGACTATGCAGAATGAGGATATTCGAGGATAAAGATTAGCGGGGATCGACAATTCCTTGTATTCGTTTGATCAACGATCTCTTCTGGCGTAGTTTTTTTTGCGCTTTATTTCGTTTAATTATTTTCATCCCGGTTCAGTTTACACACAGGTGATCGCGGACGACAAAACTCCGCGAGTTAAACGAAGCGTATAGAAAAGCGGAAGAGTGTTTTCGAGGAATGGATAAATGGAGATAGAAAAGAGGAGAAGGATGGGAATAGCGAGTCAACCGAGAGGCTCGGCCAATTAGGCCGGGGTAAGAGGAATCAGTTTAGCTAACTCGGTTACGTCGCTTTTACGAGATTGAAAACGTACGAACAAAAACCCAGGCGTAGCCGCATGCGGACAAATCTAATTTGTCCTCGTAGCTAGCTGCTGCTACTGTCTCCACCGACTTCCCCCTCCCCCCGCCTCCCCCGCCACCCCCGCCACCCCCGCCACCCCCCCGATTCACCCTCTCCCTTCGTCGTTTCGAAGGATAAGATAAAATTGTTGTCTCTTCAGTCAGCGTATAAAAATCCGAAGGACGACGACCGGAGAACGAATACATACAATTATACTAACAATGGAGAGTAGACGATGAATGCTCGAATTTTGCGAATCGATTGGCCCTAGACGGCAAAAGTTCTTCCTAATTGGGAGTATTGCAACAAATTCCGAATTCCGATAGTGAAAAATCGGGATGCAGCGGTGAATCGTGGGAATTGAAAACGTCGATCTACCATTGAAAAGCTCCTTGAGAGTTACGGTGTACCGGAGGCGAGCCGAGAGCGAGTATCTTCCGAATGAAAACGGATATGCTCTAATTGAATTTTCATATGAAAATTAGCACGAAAATTGATACTTGCGTTGTAAAGTTAACTGAATTTGACGTTCAATACACCGATGCCTGGCGATGAATAAAATTTTGTGGGGCAGTCTCCACCCCCTTCGAATATTCTAAAAACAATCTGTGGCCGATGGTATGTATATTGAAATGGTCGATTATGAAAACAACGGACAGTTGTAATTGAGACGCGCGGTCGGATTGCGGAAACCGCCGGTGAATAGAGAAAATAAAATTACTTTTTTTTCCAGGTTTCTCTGAAAATAAAGAATTTAAGAATCGTAACATTATAAGCAATGAAATTTTAATTAAAATCGCTAGCCCGCCTGGAAATTTCATGGACAAGCAAGCGTATATTGTATGATACACGTAGTACACATGAATTCCACGTACATGCACTCAGGCTATACATACATATAGTATAACAATTTCAATTCCAATTTTCGGTTCTCTCTATGATATAGGAATCTATATTCACATATATATATATATATACATCCACAGTATACGAATGTGCCGAAGTGTACGCTTGGGGTTTGTATAATTGCGCCTCTGGCAATTTCGACCGATAATAAAGAACAAATGAATGAATAAAATATCGAACAAATTATATGGCAATTCTGATATTATCATAAACACACACACATGTACATATGTACCTTGAATAAGGATGAGTTGTCCTCCGCTTACCTGCAACATAAAAAAAAAAAAAAAATCAATTTTCAACATCGGATATATTCTTTTTTTGCAATGTGATGGAAAACAATTTACGAAATTGCGCTGACGAATTTTAATTCCTTTGCCGAAAGAGAGAAAAAATATGATTAACGCCTTTCGCGAATCGTTGCGGATAGCTTTCGTCGAAACGCAACTGAATTTCGTTATTCCGTCGTCGACGATCAGCGGCTAAGATTTCACGCAGGAGAGCGCTCGGGTGGATGTTACATTAGACTGCAGCGATGGCAACGGAAGCCCACCAAGCATCGTGCGTTGTGATCTTTAATAATTGGTTGGATTATCGATGGGATATGGTTATATAGGAAGTGCGAAAGCCCGCGGCTCACCAAGCCAATCTCTACTATGATTGCATTTGACGCGTCATTGAGTGGAATGATGAAGACGCGTCGCCTTAGTAGGTTCCAAATCCCATAACGCGTACCGAAATCACGTTCTCAAATATAAATTATCCCGTATATAGGGCGAAGGACTTGGGCTCGTCAAAAATTAAGAAATTTATTGCCAACGTCCGAAGTGTCCTCCGCAGAATTGACGTGATTCAATCCTAGCGGTGATCGTGAAAAAGTCGGTTTCAAAAATAAGCATTCGCTTTTGAAAACTTACAAAATACACGATTCGGTAATAAAAATAATAAGCCTCTTCCGAAGCTCTTTCAAAATAAACATATATATCCATTTCTATGAAAAGACGAGACTTCGAAAATATCAACCCTATCTATAGGTATATCGTCAGACTTATTTCGCTCAACTGACGAAGGTTGCCACGTCAGGAAAAATATGATATTTCAGTTTTGTTGCACTAATTTTTATCCAGTAACGACCCACTCCGATGAACGCGGAGTAAACGTACGTATAAAGAGAGCTAACAATAAGGATTCCCGAGGCAGATACGTACTATGTACGTATTTTCCATGGGACCGAGCGCGGGACGGATCATTAGGCGAGGGGGAATTCGTTTCTCTTGTATTCGAATCACCTACGTAAAAAGTGAAACTGAAAAAAAAAACGACTACCTCCCTTTTTAACTTTATTTTCGCTGGCGAGTTTTTTTTCCTCGTTTTACGCTCACGACGCTTGTTGAATTATCTGGGCGTGGATCAAGTAGTTCGGCGTCTCTTAGCGAACTAGGATCGCGGATGCGACCAAAAAAAAAAAAAGAAAAAAGAAAGGTTTAAACCGCAGGAGGAAAAAAGGCTATTACCAACGTCCCGCGGGAATTGAAAACTAACCTCTCGGGATTTCTTCATTTTTATTTCACCGATCCAACGAGATTACTCGCAGCGCAACGACATAACAACGTGTCGCGGTTCGAATCAATTATTCCGACGATAAGATCGAAGTTCGATTGCGTCACTCGCACGTCATTTCCTCAACTGAAATTACCCTTTTCGCCGAAGTAGGGAGAAATAATTTTCGCAAAGGCATCCCCCCTTCCGACGTATCATCTCCACTCGATTCGCGTCGACCACGTACGTACGTATCCTCCTCGTCGGTCGAGCCGTTGGATGCCTGAAATTCGAAGCTACGTCGCGGACGCGTTGCGGCCGATAATCGGAATACTTCCTTACAGAATTTGCGTAATTATTGGAATTAATTATGAGTCGAATAGCTTCGGGGCATCGCGTATACGCCGGTCAACCTCGGCGCCGACGTTAGGATTAGAGTGCAGTATTTCCATTAACTCGAGTAATTTCCCGACATTATGACAGGAATTGGGCTAATGTAGACCGGATACAACGAACGTAGAACGGTGTAGGTGTTTCGCGCGCAGTGGCGGAATCGTAAACTCGGATACCCGTAGCATAAATAACGTGGACCTTTTTTTTGTTTTTTTTTTCGTTGAGGAACGTCAATCTCGTTGGAATTTTACAGAATGAATAACGGAGGAGAGTTAGCGAGTACCGCGAAGGATAAATTACAGGCTGGCTACCTATAATGAGTTTAGAATTCCTGTAATATCAGACTCGGTTGTTGAGTCTCTCCACTCTACAGCGAATTCGCAGTCCGACGTGGAGGAAAGCCCGAAGATTATGATAATGTAGTCCGTTTTAAACTCCGGAAAATTCTCGAAGAGTAGCTCTATATCTCAACACCCCACGTAGTCATAAATATGGAAAAGTCTGATTGAAAGAAATGAAAGAATGGGTTCAAAAGTAAAGAAAAGGAAAAGCTCAAAGAAACAATCCAGAACCCAAAATGTACCTGTCAGATCTCTCTCTCTCTTTTTCTGCCCTTTTCGTCTACTCCTCTTCACTCGGCATTCACCGACGAGATACACATTTTTGGGCTATGAAAAAAAATCTCAAATTGCTTGGATCGCTTTGCTCCATCGAGCAAAAAGCAAAAGTCGAAAGCACGCCAAAGTGGAGAATCCATGAAAAAGAACGGTACGGATAAAATTTGAACAAGTCGGTCAATTTTGAGAAATTTTTTCTTTTTTTCGAAGACTGGAAACATTAAACTTTCATTTCTCCTTGAGAACCCTGAGCGAAAATTGTTCAAATTTCAAAAAAATGAGTTAAAAAATTACCGTCACCGTCACCAAGCAAAAACCTACAACTACGAAGTTCGGTTCGAATCGAGGTGAATGAACTCTGCGCACGACCCGCCGAAATTCCAAAAATCGTTTGATCTTCGGGCCGTTTTCAGACTCAAGCGGCTGCTACGTCCTTCGAGGGAAAGAAATTTTTTTCGCGAAACATCGCGCAGCACGGGACTAAGGCATACCCCATTTCCCGGGAAAAAACAAATTCGACGTACCGGTATCCGAGGAACATGGCTTGTTGCGCGTCAATGCCTTCTTTTTTATCAGATCGAGAGCCGGGATTCACGACACGTATTCTTGCAAAATAAAATGAGTACACATCGAACAACGGTAGTACGAACAATTCAAAACAGATTTCCGATTCCTCAGTGTCCCGAATTATCGAAACACGATTCTAAATGCAAAGACGCTCGTTTCCCGTTCGATTTTTTCCTTGAAAAAAAACAACGAGTTTTTGAACCATTGAACCATTGAACCATCTCACACACGACAACGGTTTTCCATAGATAAATCGAGGGCGGCGGGGAGAGGGGGAAAGGGAGGGGGGCCGAATTCTGCTTTGGCAAGCTTTCTATACCGTAACGGTGAAGATATCACGGTTCGTAAACTATCGGACACCTTCGTGAGCCGTATAATGAAATTATGGTCCCTTATCTCACACCACCCTTCTGAGCAGAGAAAAAAAGGATGCAAGAAATGCACGCCCTTACAACCGGTTGTTTTCCATCCTTGTAAAGAAAATCATAAGCGTCAATGATGACGTGCGTTTGAAGCGGTCCCTTTATAAAGCTAAAATATTTTTTTTCGGAACACCCTCGGTACGGCATAAAATATCTAGATTATCTAACACATCGTGCGTATCGAGTATATACGTATACACACTACTACATTCGGCGTGAACTGAGCTGCCCGAGCTATTTGCACGTTGAAATATTAAATGCATCACTTTGCGGAGCGTTTTGAGCGGGCGGGTTTTGCTGTACCGGCACACGTATAGCGGCAGAGCTCTACGGGAATACACATGTAGAGGTATATAGAAATGTACATATGTGTCCATACGTGTGTACGTTATGTGCATACGTGTATATGTATATATATATATGTATAGGACGGTGCGGTGGACCCAGTAAAGCCCAGCAACGTAGATGTGGAGGTGGGTATTTTATGCTTCTCTGAGTTTAATATATTTCATGGGATTTTCCACGCATGAATTGCGAATTTTCTCTACATACATCATACATATGTGGTACATGGGTATAATGTATCTGCAGGTATACGCCCGAAACTTTACTTCGCTCGCGCGAGGTGCGAAACACAACATTCGACTTGTTTTTTCTTTTAAGTTTCCGCTGATTTTCGATGAAATAAAAAGTGTGTATTTTCTCTCTCGCCCCCGATTCTCGACTCATTTGAACGACCCGTAGGCTTTGATACGCTTGGAAAATAAACGCAAATAGAATGAAAACGACTTTGAACCCCGTCTCGACAAAAGCACCGGCTAAAGTAGCCTGAAAATGTTGTCCTCGAATCCAAAGTGGGGCTAACTCGAAGCAGGGTCAAAACCCCGTACCTGTACGCCGATGATAATCGACACGATTCGTGTTTGGATTTTTGAAACACAATCTACGGAGCTTTTTGGCTTTTTTTGTTTTTTTGAGAGCTCAAGCCGACCCTCAGGTTCCAAAAATTATTCAATTTCTGCTCGGCATATGAAATCGAAAAAAAAAACAAAAAACGATGGAAGATAGATTTTCATTTGCGGCGAGACGTAGAAAAGCTCCGAGCTTACGGTGTAGAGGATGCGTCGAGTCGTTGATTAAAAATGAAAGGGTTGAGTTTATCGTAAGATTAGAAGGTATAGCGTATTTTGATTACATAATCCGTACAGCCGAGGTATATATCCGCGATGAGCAAGAGTTAAAAGCAGAAGCAGCAGCCGGTCTTAATAAGCCAACGTAACTAACCTGGTGTCTAAAGTTTGAAACCCTTTCATCATTATCTTAATATGATAGCGCAGGGTCTAGTGCCGTCTGACCTCCTCTCACTTTAACGTGATTAGCATAATACCGAGAAGCCCCTGCTCTCGAGTCTAGTCGCCTGTCTGTCAGGGATCCGCGAGTACGCCAACCTTATACTCGTCGTGCTTCGTAGGTATAAGACGTGCGAGGTACGTACATACCTCCACCTATGTACCTACACGTAACCACGCGCTTCTTATTAGAAGTTACGTACTCGCGTTATAGGTATAATACCTGCGGCCTGCGCGTCTCTCCAACTTTCCTTCGTATACCTATACGTTACACGCGAAAGATTATACATCGCCCGCACGTACACCCTATAGATACCGAGGCGAGTCGCCTCGCCCGCTGCGAGACGAAGGGCTACTGGAATCATTCAAATTTGGACCCAAGGAAAATCGTTTCGCCAGTTTGTCGTTGAAAAATTCGTGAACGAGATGCATTTTGGACTCATCCAATAATACGAAGAACAAGTTGAAAAAACTATCAAATTTGCGACTGTGAACACGGTCGAGGACGTTGAATCCTTGGTCGCAGAAAATTGTTCGATCGTAGGTTCTATAAGGAGAAATCGGAGGAATGTTTATCGAGAATAGTCGAATAAAGAGCTTTTTCTGCTTACAGGATACCAAAGAAAGGAAAAAAAAAATGTTAACGTTTCAGAGGTTGACGAACGGAAACCACAATGAGAATTTGACTTTTCTCGAGGATCGTTGAATTTTCCGAGTTATTCGAGAATGTGATTTTCCAGCGCGACGATATCGATAACCTCGGTATATAACACCCTCACGTATGGGATTAAGATAAACCTATCGTACAACAAGTACCTTCGTTCAGAGCTTATGCTCGTCTTATTGTTAGTTGCTGTGTAATCGAAGTAATCCTGGTGAACCACCACCCGGCATTATACCAAGAAACGGGGGGTACGCTTAACCTTAGCTGAAAACACAGTCAATAAGCTCAGCTGACAGGACGAATTAGAAGCGGAGTAGTCCCCTACTCAGCTATCCACCTTCGTACGTACCTACGTTTCGCTTCTATGTATTATACAACTAACCCGACGAACGGGGGGGGAGGTGGGTTTTCTCTGCACCTAGTTTCCGTCGGTTCGCCACAGCTGAGAAATTGTAGTGAGCTTTAAGCTAAACATGTACTACACATCTGTACGGCGAAACGCATTCCGAAACATTAAACTATACCAGCCGCAAAACCGAGCTTTTCGAAACCCCTCGGGGGACGAGAAAGAAAAGTTTAAAGTTCCCCGCGCGGCCTCGTTTTTTCTATTTCTTTCTTTCTTTTTTTGTTTTTTTTTTTGTTTTTTTTTTGTTCTCACCGACTCGAAGGATGTCGGGGTGAAGAGAAAAAATTTCCTGGCTTATTGATCCTCCGATCGTCGCTATTGCCGAGTTTTTTTGAAATTCTTTTCTCTTCATTTCTTCTTCTCTCTTTTATTTCAGCTTCCACGTACCTACGTTGTTTCATTTTTGGGGTTTCTGGAACCCCACGCGCGTTTGTGTCTCTCTGCTTGGCTTCATCTATTTCAATTTATCAATATCGCAGAAGCTGCTGGCGGCATTGGAAAGGGGTTGTATTCCGCTTTCGGAGAGAAATTGATTGTTATAGCCGAAGCGCGAGAGACAATCTTTGCTGATAGTTACTTTCTCGGAAAATCCATATATAAGGGTTGCTCTCCACCGAGAGAAGAAAAAGAAGTTGTATTCCGTCCGTATATATACACGAACCAATAACCTCCTTCCATTCGGAACCTCGCGAAAACTCGAAACTTTGTTTTTTTTTTTTTTTTTTTTTCTTTTCGTTTACTTTTTTTTTCTCCTCTCTCCTCTCTCGCACTGTTGCGATTCGCTTTTTTCAGCGTTGGCGCGTGTCGGTGTCGCTTATCGTTAGCGTAAAATCTTCGCCGAGCCGCATAGACTACGCGTGTGAATTTTTCTCCGCGGTCTCGTTCGCTTTCCCTCCGATTTCCAGCCCTCGATCCGCAGCACCGCGAGCGTACGGAAGGCAGAGCGGGTGAGCTTAAAGCACTCATGGAAGGCAGAGTCTCATCCATCAACCAAAATGAAGCGGCAATTTGTTACAGTAGCTGCTGCTGCTGCCGCTGCTGCTGCTGCTCTGTACGGCAGCTGCGCGTGCCAACGCAATGTCGCGCGTATACAACGACGTAGCAGTCGTTCCTGAAACACGCAAACTCGAGAATCGAAAGCCTTGATATCCCGGAAGCTCGATTTAATAAACCCGTCTTCACACTTTAACGGAGGATGCGGGGACGTGTCAAGAAAATCTGTGCTTCCAGCCCCATCCCAAAAAATTTTTTCGAACGGCGGGCGTTCTCCGAGTTTGACTGTCGGAAAACATTGACGACGAGTGGCATTTTTTGTCCACGACGAATGAAGGTCGATTGTCACAAAACTCTGTGCCCGTTGTAATTTAATTGCGGACTTGCTCAAGCTCGACTTTTCGAAAAAGCTCCCCTCTTTTATATTTTGCGCATAGATTTTGAACACTTCGATTTAAATTGATATTCGACGAATCGGAAAAGCTCGTCGTCGTGACTTTCGGCTGTTCAGGCGAAAAAATCAGTCAGCGGCTAGAGGGCTGAATTTTCATTTCGGACCCGTATACGAAAAAGTTTGAACAGCGGTGAAAGCTGTTCCGACATGTTCGTTTTTTTTTTCTTTTTCTCGAGTGTTTGCGCGGGCCGTGTTTTTATTTATCCTGTGTATGGGTCGTTGAAAGAAGAAACTACGCGGCGATACACTAGACTTTTAAGGAGTGTTCTCCAGTGTTCAACCGGCAACACAAAGCGGCTTGGCATAAAGTTTCTTCAAACAAGTAGCCTCGAGCTCGGTATAATTGTCTAGGTACACATACTCGTGCGGCGGCAGCTATCTCGAGCCCTCTTTTGTCTCGTCGCGCAGCAACAAGGACTCGTGATACAATTTAAACGCAACTCAAATTCGCTATAATATCCGACACGCGCGCGCGATTTAGTCCAAGGTATGCCATCGTTCTAACCGAGACCAACCAAATTGCACGTCCGCGACAATATTCGCGTAATAATATCATGGGTCCTGTGAAACAAGCCTGTAGGGAGGATTTAATCAAGCGTTCGAGTGACTTGACCGAGGTTCGAGTTTGCAAAGCGAATCCCCCGGGTCAATTGGTCCGTAAACGGTACCGTTCATTATAATAATTTCACCCGATCCCGAATTTAAACGACGATCTCAGTTTTATCGACCAATTCGCCGTAAGGATCCGCGCCCTGCTTTTAATTATTGAAAAATCATTCGCCCGGGGTTTCGGCGTTCGGGCGTAACAATTTTTTAGAATTACTTTTCGAGGCCAGGATCACGCGTACGCGTCTGCGAATCGGCGCGGTACAAACGAGCAGACCATCGAAATTACACCACTGAAATCTGTTCGGTCGTTACGAACGAATGAATTCTAATTGCGGCAACTAATTTACGCCGGTTAAATAAGAGGAATTCAGCCCCTCCGCGGGGTGTTCACTTTTATAATGAAGACCGATGACAGTCCAGAGCCGCGGCTTTCCAGTCTGAAATTTCTAGCGGTAGCCCGAAGAGGGAGTTTTGGTTTAAACTCAAGTTGGTCTGGATAGCGGGAGATGTCCGGGGGGTTGAGAAACTCCAGGGAACATCACCACTAGTCTCTCGGTCATTCATCCTGATTAGATGCGCTTCCCATGGGAAACACCGGCTCCCAGAAGGGGCGGAAATGAATCCGGAGAATCGAGTCGCCATAGATTTTTGAACCTACTACGCTTTAATAACCGCGTTTTCCGCGAACGGGAAGTTTTACGAAGAAAATGAAGAAAAAATGAAAGAGAAAAAAAAATAAAAAAACTTAAATAAAATAATGGGTTTTCGAGAATAACTTTACGTTTCAAAAGGGGGTTATCAACCGGTCTCTCTGAAGCTCCGAAGAGAATGGAAATACTAATTTCTAGAATCTCCATATACATAATGAAGTTTGAATTGAAATTGGAATTGAAATAGGGGCCTTTGTCGAACATTTAGAAGCCATTATTCGATCCTGTAGATTATTTATGGAGACAGAAAATGGCATGAAGTATAATCGCAGGTTAGTCCTTAGCGAGGATATATATTAATCGATCTTTCATTAAGGGCTCGAAATTTATTGCTCTCGTTATTACGGCTGAAGCGCTATTTCGCTTTCGCTTACAGTAATTTTGATAATTGCACCGATTATTTCAATTATTTCAATCTGTAGACTGTTTTTACTACGTGAATACATACGCGTGACTTATGCCAGAAAGTCATTATGCGCCATAAGCTTGATTTTAATGCCAGAAGTAAAAGACATAAAAATTTTGATGTTCTAAATACGTCACTTTTCAAAACACATTCCGCTCGAACTACTTTATAATTTTAATTAATTTTTTCGTCGAGTTGGTAGTTGAATTCCAGGATTCGTTAAGTTTTTCCAATTCGCCTTATCAGATTAAGGATTAAACTTTCTAGTTTGAGAGTCCGTTGGCCTTTTTCTTTTTTTCAAGCTTGCGGTTTTGTTGTCATTTGATGAGACTTTCGTTTCGTTTTCTTACATACCCTATGTAATTATGTATACAAATCAAGCAGCTCACTAAAAACGAAAATTTCATGAATTCTTCATTTCTCAAGCAAACTTATAGAGAATACATCGTAAAACTGACGAAATCCCTTCAGCCACGATTTTTATATTGCCACAAAATGGCAGGATAAAAAGATCTCTTTTCCAAAAAAAACTATTCAAAAATTCTCTACGAAAATTTTCACGGATAATTACAACTTTCAGAAACGAAAAATAGAAGATGATGCATAATTCGACTTTTCCCCTTTTTGGCCTTTCGACCACTGAGTCAGGTATCATAATTCCGGTGTCACCCTTCGTACCGCCTTTCCCCCCAACTCCGCTTTCTTTTTTTCTTTCCCCGCAATGGCCTGGGGTGTGTTTCCTCTCGTCAAGTTCAGTCCGTTATCGTTTTGTCTTTTTTTAATTCTTGCCTCATCTCCGTGTACTTGATATGCATCTTTTTATGGTTTGTTTACATTTATAGAGAAAAAAAAAAAAAAAAAAAATCACACTCAGTAAAGAGGAAAAATATAATTACGTATATTATCTGTGAAATAAAAAAATTAGGTACACCCAAATTAAAATTATAATGAAAAATAAATAAAATTACATTAAATTCTCTTGTCCGAATAACTACCGAATTTTCACCGACAGACTTCCATAATCTTCCACATTCTCATTTCAACGGTGAAGTTGAGGAGAAAAAAAAAAAAAAAAAAAAGAATTAAGGTTGAAAAAAAAATTCAGATTAGACTTTCGCACGTTGAAAGCTCCCAGCACTCGTTTATTTCTCTGTCACGTCCCACTTCACGGCCATTTCTTTCAAAGGGGACACTTCACTTTGCACTGTGCGCGCCCCTAAAGAATGGAAGGAAACTCAAGAACGGTGCGAAAAATCGACGAAGATATTTTTGCTCCTCTTTTATCATCGCTCGTGTTAGTCGGGCGTTATACATGTACACGTACCGTTTCGGAGTAGTTTTGGAGAGAAAAAAAAAGTTTGAGCTCCTTCTACCTCCGCTGCTGAATTTTCTATTCGAATTATTAATGTAATTCGGAGCTTTAAGCAAACGATTCGTACCTTTCCAGCGGCGTCTCGACATACAATTACACGCTGATTGGAAGTGCTCTTTGCTGCGAAGGAACTGGGACGTTCCGATTTTCGTTCGTTGAATCACCTTTAAAAATCAGCCGGGACTGAGATTGCCGAATTTCACACTACTCTTCTACTCGAGAGCCGGAAAATCGTACTCGACGGTGCGGCTCGGCAGCGTGCGAGAAATTTAACGCGACATTCGGCTGGTCGTAGTTGCGGTTACTTTCGCTCTCGGCAAAAGCTGATTATCACCCAACTTATGGGAATAATGTAACAAGAAAAATATCGTGGATTTTTGTTGGTCGTTAGATTTTCGCCTGAAATCGTCGAATTGAAATAAATACTTACCTACGAGCTGATCCGATAGAGACGAAAAAGAATATATAATACATTCGTCCGTATTGTAATCCGCAAATGAATCGAACGTTATACCCACTCGATATATTTTTCACATCCCTCGGATATCCTACGTTATATCCTCTTCACTCCACATCAGCAGAGCACAGCGCATTCAATTTATTCAGTATTCGATTCTCGATGTTTCGATGCAGTTTCTGCATTTGCTATTGCTCGCCGGGTACAGCGGCGCGGCTCAAACTGCACCGGTGTATGAATACATTTCCAGAATATTTGCATAAAGCCCAGATAATGCATCACGAAACGGATTGAATCATGAAATGTCCGACCAATCTCACTCGCTAGATTACCTCTATATTATTCAAAACATCGCGCATCGCACGTACACAGCGACGCGGTACCCTCGAAAAATATAAAAAAAATTTCGCTCTCACCCCGCAACCGAATTCAGCTTTTTTTTCGTTATCCGTTTATCGAGCCACAAATCATCCGTGTTAGGATCATTCCGCCTACGGTAAATTTCTTATCCCGTAATCGTACGGAGCTCACGCGTTTATTTCCCGGTAATCAAAGCACGGTCTGGTGCCCCGCGTTATTTTACCAATGTGTTATTCATGTAGGCGAACGAATTTACAAATTCTCTCTACAAAGCTATATTTAATAAATACGTGTAAACAAATTTTCTGCACACGTCCGTACATAACAATGGCATGTAATGTGATTGCATACGAGCGTACATGGTGTACATGGGATATACGAGGTATACTCGTTTGAAAAATATGCATCATTGCGGTATAATTTACGCCGGCTCCGGGGGGTTGGTCGAAAACAAAAGCGCGGTGCAAAAGAATTTATAGCGATACGTCCGGGGCCGCCGCAAACATTTCGGTTACAATTTCACCCCTTCTTCCCCCACGGCATTGAATTCCCCGTGTTTTAAAGCCACGCGCCGCCCCACCGGACATTTACGAGTTTGTTCCGTTGCGTTTTTTAATCCCACCCACTGCGCCCGGATACCCAAAAATCGTCCGAAATACCAGACTCCATGTATCTTCGCTAACTGAAACATTAACCCCATAAATGTCCACCCCGTGAATAAAAGAGAAAATAGATAATTTTCAAACAAAACGCACGAGTTGAACTTGTGCGGCGACAATTTTTTTCCCATTTTATATGGGCGCTGGAAGAACGGAGCTTTCGTTTTAATTCAAATGGGTAATTTCAAAAAAATCTCCATCCGCTGCCCGGGAAATATTACAGAATTGGAAAGAGGATTTGATGGAAAAACCAAACCGATAGGTATCCACGGGATCAATTCTTTTTGGAAACTAAAAAGTACAAAGGTTTCCATCGTCCTAGTTTCTGCGTAAATGCAAAAAGTGGGATCGATTATTGGGATTCGTTCACGTGTTCGTCTACTTTCTATTCAAAGCTTAACATCGTCAGTTTTCGTTTTCCTTTTATTTTTTGTAATTCTTTTTTTTTTCTTTCTTTTCAATTTTTGTTGTTTTCATTACCCGTCAACCCTGTATGTTTTTCCCAGATAGGTACGCGCAATCTAAATTACAGTTTTATCTTGTTGGGTACGACGCGATACGTACGCGTACGGAATATTCATTACACTCTCGTCATTTGGAGAAATTATTTTTGATTTTTTACGAAAAAAGGGGGGCGAAGAAGGCAAAAAACAAATTGATAAATTCATATCGCGAAGCGCGCCATCATGAGAATGACCGATACCGCGATCCGAAGATTATACCTACGTATCATTCGGGTTGAATTTTGGAAACCATCGGGAGGGTTGCGAAAGGCTGTCAAGAGATTAATGGATGGGCTCTACAGACGTTTGCCTATGAAAAGATGATGTTTTCGCTGTTTTGGTTATTTTTCTATTTTTTGTCAATTTTATATCTTCCAAATTTATACGTAGAACGCACAATAACGTGGAATCTATAGATGCCTGTTTTCGAGGTTTCGGTAATTTCCCAGGACGTCGAGACGTACCACGTAGGTGTACGTATACATATACCTACATTAAACTTACGTATACCAGATAGGATATCTTCGCGCCCCAGTTTTCCTAGGGGCGTGGCACTCGAATCTACATACCATATCTCAGCACTCTCCGGTCGATAAAACTTTTGAAAAATATTGAGAATCGAACGTAAAATGCGAAAAAAACCCGAGCCCCCGGAACGACGAAGAGGCTATCGAATGACTTTCTTGGAACATGCGAATAATAATCGTCTCATTTATCCAATACCACCTACGCACGATCATATTTTCCGCGTACTGGTAGCTTCGCCGTGAAGTTCGAAATGTTCGCAATTTTCCGAGTTTAGAATTTCGAACGTAACGAAAGCAGCTAGAGCTCTGTGCGAAGCTGATGCAGTTCGGTTAGTTAACATACGTATCAAAGTTTGAAAATTAACGTATATAACTGCTGCGAGTTTTACCAACGTATTGCGAACATGCTTTAGAAGGATGTGTGCAGTGGGCGTTTCGCGCCAAATCGACCTTGTCGTAACCCTCGCGATATCAACATTATTTTTCCTTCGATTACGCGTAGGTGTACGCGTTACAGGTCGATGTTCAAGAACCGTGTATTTTGTTTGTTTCGTTTGTTTGTTTTTTTCGATTTTCGACGAAACTTTTGATCGCCCTTCGCGCTCGCCAACCCATACGCGGTATTGGATGTTTCTGACGCGAAATAGGAGCGAGAAAAAAAGAGAAAGGAAAGAGAGAACTAATGCGAACAAGGAGAAGTAAAGAAGCAGAAGAAGGGTGCACCTTACACGGTGGCGCGCTTTTCCGTGCTCATAAATATGGCTTATGAGCTCAAAATATAAAATAATGAGATGTCCTTCTTAATATTTATAGACGCGCGTGAGGCGATGTATCGCATTTGTCAAAATAAATGAATAAATATACGCTCCCCCTCCCCCCCCCCCCGCCCCCTTCCCTGTGCGGGCAACAGAAACACGAAAGTCCGCCGACTCTCGTAGAAAAGAGAGAAGAGAGAGGAGAGAGAAAAAAAACTTCGCAACCCCTAATACGACAATCGTTCAACTTTTCTTCCAAAAAAACACAACCTCGCCGAACCACCTTTCCGTGTCTAAGTGAATTATCATCCCCTTTTACCTCTCCGTATCTAAAAAAAGGTAAAAAAAAAAACCGAGAGATACGAAAACCAAAATGAAGTGAAAAAAAGAGAATCGCACAGATGGCGTAAAGCGGTTGTAAATTTTCGGACGATTTTGGACGGTCGAAAATGGCAGTGCGGTGCTTATACTCGTGGATAATATAGTGTTTTCTTTTTCTTTTTCGCTTGAAAGATGTTGTTTACCTTTGGTAAAAGGGCGCGTTGCCGTTACCTATATTAGGCTATATACGTACATATTTATATAAGGCACGCGGTACGATATGGGCGCGCGCGGCGTGTGTTTCGTACAAATAGGGTGGAGTGATGGATTTGATGAACTGTCCAGATAGTGAGCGGGGTATATTCGATACATCAACCCTGGTTAACCCCGACCCTTCCAGGTTATAGGTGTACACGTATACCTATACCACGTACGTGGATTTGTGTATACCGTCCGTACACGCGGATGCGTAACGTATACCAACACGGATGTAATACGCCGCGATACTTCAAGGGTAAAAAATTAAACGTGATTATCCAAAGGGGATAATAATACATTTAATATACGACTGTCCCAAGTTTCAACCTTTGATTAATCGCGGAATCATCATTTGTGATGTGTGTTCACGAGGCGAAAAGAAAAAAAAAAAACTTTCCCTTCAACAATACGAAGAGCGTTGTCGGTGTGATATTAGCTATACCTATACGTACAAATCGTGTCACGGTTGAGGAGCAAAAAAGCGTGAACTTCACCTGTTAAACTCTGAATAAATCCGACGGCTCAAAAACGTACCTCCTTCTCAGTTATGTGTGTGAAAAAAAAAAAAAAAAGTTTTAGTCCAAAATTAGGGACGAGCAAACAAATTTCACAGTACCGTAGGTGGGTGCCTTCTTACTCTATCGCCTGTGCACGATTTTTTCTTTAAATTTAAAATTTCCTCCGTCTCGAGCATTCCCTATTTATATACAAATCCATTCAAATTCTAGCCGCGTTGACGTTCGTGCAACGTGAAATTTTCAACCCTTATTCCAGCCCCTTCGTTCTTCCCGCATTGTTGTAAAACGCGTATATAGCGTAAATCGAGTGGAAATTTTCTGCCAATATTTACGGTAATACCGTCTGAATACCCCCGCCCCCCCACGATATATTTGTATACTTCACACGCCTTTTGCGATGAGATTAAAAATCCATGAATCCGACGTCTTCGACAAATACCGTACACACGGATACAGTAACGCGTGCGAAAGTTTATATTCACTTCCATTGGGACGTGAAAAAGAAAATCGGAAACGATAAAAAGAAAAAAAGGAGACTTTTTCGAAAATCGGTTACTCGAATTCGTACAGTTTGCAAATCGAGCCGCGGCTGATCAAGACGGAGGATTGTTGTATTAAAATATACATATACATATACGTGTACATCTCCGTTCGAAGCAGTGAATTGAAAATGTAAACGTATTCGGTTAATGAAACATAAACTCAGGTAATGATAGAACAATATTGTGTAAAAACCCTAGATCTATAGAAAAACTTACCTTATCGCCTCACCGCGTGCAACTTACCAATTAATTTCTTTGATTCTATCAATCGCAAGTTTTCTTATGGGAAAATCGACCGCCTGCCTATTCGCCAACTACGTCTATACCGTCCGACGAATTCAAAAACCAATCAACGAAAAAAACAAAAGTTGAACAAATTTGTGGAGGAACTCGACGATCATTTCCCCTTTTCACTACTACTGTGTTCGACCTAATTTCTCGGCTGTTTCGGTTCGTTGAAATGTCGATTTTCGGCGCGATATTTTTTAACGATCTCTCCATCGGTAACTACCCCAAACTACACGTGAATGGGTTGCACTCTGGATTCCCGTATGCATGTACTACAACGTAACGGTTCAATATTCATGAAGCCGTCGCTGCACCGTCGATCTTCACCCTCCGATCGGTCGTCGCTCCTAGTGCATTTGAACTATTCACATAGAACCTACACAGCCATGTACCGCATCCGTGTACGTACGTACGTACCTGGCCATGCGGTACATATGTGTAATATACTTTGAAAACGACGTGGGTACACGTGATCGCGGCATCTGTACGTAAATCGATACTTTTTATCGGTACGTACTGTACTATAGATATTTCCGCGCGCTACATACTTTGCAACATTCTGTCGGTGACGCTATATTGGAATGTCGCAGATAAATAGAAAACTGAACAAAAGTCAAGAGAAAAGAAGGAGGAATATAACCGGCACATTTATTCTCTCTTTCTTTTCAACGTACCAGACAATAAAGGGTGGTATGCATCCGCAAACTGTAAAAAGCAAGCGACTACTACCCCGTGGACCCGCAGTAGGTACTTGGACATGAATGGGGATGCTCGTCGTTCAGTTCTTCGTGGAAAGGTAAAATAAGCTAAACGGAAAAATTCCAACGCTGATCATCGCCGTCTCTGCTGAGAATGGCGGAAAAAATAATATTCACGTAGTATATTATCTACGCGCGCGAATATTGCGAAATATTTTCACATCAAACGATATGTAAATATAATAACGGAGACCCGTGAAAGAAGAAAGTAGAATCGACAAAACGAAAGATCAAATAATGAGAAAAACTTTACCTCACTTGCATATCACCATCGTCGTATCCCTTTTTTACAGCCCTCTTTTATTTTTACCGATAAATTAAATTTGGACTAAAATCAGAAATGAAGCCGAAAAGTTTCTCACTGATCCCATGTTAATATTCAGTCCGATAGAAAAGATTGGACGTATTGAAAAAAAAAAAAAAAAAATACCAAAATGACCAAGTACCAGAAAAGGTGGAAAATTGTGTTTGAAAATTCGTTGAAATATCTTCGAAAATGGCGGCGTTGACGATCGCCGTTTCGAAAGTGGAAGCGTGTGATCTGATTGAAAATTTTACGGGCACATCCACTCCGGAGTTAAAATTTGAAACTCTGAAAATTTCATCGAAATCGGTTGTGTATAGTTTGACTAAAATCTTGTCCTCGAGAAATTTGTACCCGAATGGAGGAAAATATGTGTTTTCCGAAGTTGTGATGTTACGACAGGGCGTATGTATATCTGGTATGTGTGCGAGTAATATTTTCCGCGTATTTTTATCGTCGGTACCTTCTGAAAATGAGTATATAAAATGCAGCGCGCACCTATATAACTTTATTTTGAATGGGTTCCGCTACATGTTGCCGATACAGCGATATACCTCGATCGATGAAAATTCTATCAGGTCCCCAGCGAGCTTTGTGTCGTCGTCGCAACGAGAGAGAGTGTATAGAACAAAAGAGGTTTTCAAACATGCCATATCGCTTTTCTCTCATCCGGCTTATAGATCCCCCAGGAAGAGACCAGACGCCAGACATACTCGGATATATAATGATATCCGAAGATAAAATTATCATATGTTCACCGCTGGAAAGCGAAATGAATATTCGAAAAATAAGACTCCATAGACGCGATACCGTCGCATATATACATATACATTTTTATATCGATGCGATCCAATTTACAAATTCTTCACGTACGAAAAACGACTTCTAGGGTTGAATTAATATCGATTCGACTCATGGAAAGTGGGATAAGTGTCAAAGACCATCCGTGGAGTGGAAACGAAGTTTTTGACAATACGGCGTGACGTTCGTATTTCGAAAGAAACAAAAAACGGATTATCGGCGTTACCAGTGAAAGGCGACGCGGATGTGGAATTGGAAAAGATTTTCAAACCCCTTAGATACGTCGATAGTTATCGGCTTATTATCAGCGCTCGCGTCGAGCTCCGGTGATAGATACGGTATTGAAATTATTGTGAATGAAGTTTTTGTTGGTTGTAAAAGTTGCGGAGTCTATGAGAAGGGGTGGCCGAGCGTTATACGAGCGTATCGTAAGAGGGTTACATAAAAATCGATCGGCGAGTTGTTCGTTGCACCGAACGTACGCATTATACATACATACATATATACATGTACACAGAACGAATCTCTAGACTGCGTGCTCGTAATTAGTAGATGCACAGAGTTTTAATGGCGCTTTAATAACACGCAACGTCAAATTAAGGCGAAGAGGGCAAACGGCGAATGGGGTCATCGACCTTAATTCGTGTGCGGCGGGCGGACGCCCGCGCCAGGGTCGCGCCTCGTCAGCAACCAACAAACGAACGAACGAACGAACGGATGTGATTAACCCGAAGGCTTGCGAACCGTACCCCGCAACATTATTAGCCAATGGCATGACTGTAATTAATCACATGGCGCGCGCGGTTCGCCGTGTGCTGCAAATTTAAGATCGATACGATTAATCTTTGCGGTGGTTATTCGTCGATTTGTCGTCAATCGCTCCATGCTCGAATCAGCCGCGCTACAAATTCCTCGTTCGATCGTTTCTCGTTCGAAGCGGAATCTATACGCGTTACGCGATTGAAATGCGGATCGTCCGATGACCACCGCGCGGGTTTTTCGGCTCGCGTCAACCGGCTCGTCTCGCGCTCCGAAGTATCCAAAAAGTTCGCCTCGTTGAACCGCCATTGTTTTTTCGCCCCGATAACACTCGAAGTACGCGAGCTCGCGCAGCGTTACGGGCCACGATATCCACGGCGAGATGGCGAGTTCGCCGCACGTCAACCATCTGTGGCGTCGTCTTCGGCACGTACCGCCCTGAGAATACCAGACTTTACGTCTACCGCGGTCGCCTTGGCCGACGTACGAAACCCACGAATCTAATCTCTTCGGATTCGCGATTCGCCCTTGCGGATCATCGACGAATAATCCGCCGTTTTTCCACCGCGTCAAATAATTTCAATCACGGTCTCGTCGATCGTTTTTTTTTTTTTTTTTTCTTCTCTCTCCATCGACACCGCCGCGAAATTGTTGAAAATAATTCAATTTCCCCGACAAGGAGTAGTTGGGGTATTTTCGCTGGGAAATGGGTGGAGCGTGTGTAACGTTCGGCTTGTCGTTATCACGGCGCACATATGCCGTATAAATTTGCGCTGTTTATTCGAACGGTGTAATTCGGTACGGTGTGTATATATACGACTAGCGGCGGTGGTTGCAGGTGCGTTCTTGATACTTTTCCTTCCCTCTAACACATTCCTTTGCGGACCTTATTTCAATACAGAAACGGGAATTCTTAAGTCTTATACAAACACGTGCTGCAGATGGGGTTTTACAGAAATTTCGCATATAGGTACAGCATGGTATAAGTTCGGAATTGAGTCTCGTCTGGCTGAAATCGTTACCCGTATAATATTAAACATTCGTACGTACGCGGCGACCTTAAAAACTATCCACATTACTACAGAAGCAGCTGTTCAAAGCGAACTAAGCGATCCTAAGACTGCCTAGCTTCCACGGTATTTACGAATTCCCTGAAAACGCGGCATCGTTGATTGCAAAGCACACTCGTCTGTACAAATATCAGAAGCTAGATATATGTAGTATACGCGGGGGGTAGGGAAAATTTAATACGATAGAAAAAAAAAAAATCACTCTCGGTTTATTTTCAAATTTCTCGTATTATTTTTCATATTTTTCGTCAACAAGCATTGTAGTCGGGGCAGAGTCGAGACCCGATACATCTTGATGGAAAATTTCTCCTTCCACGTGAATATTTTCCGCTTGTATCTGTCGAGCTTTTTGAACTTTCGCGTTGTGTGAAAAACTCTGTTTTTATCGACTTCTCGGTATAGAGAAAATATATTACCTCCGATACATGTATATACGTATATACACACATACGTATGTTCGTACGAAAAAATGAAGATATGAATAAAAAGATATTAAAGTCACGTATCCCCGTAGCGTCCCCGTATACCGCTTGCGGGTCACGGATGAATTTTACTCATTTTTTACCCGTGTTCGGAATTTCTTCGACAATTCCTCGAAAACATTTTATTTACTCTCGCATTCGTCAACGAGATACGACGCGTCGAAAAAAATGAGGTTGGTACAGAGAAACCTCGGTGATACATAATTTAACATTCTCGTCGTCTGCGTTTGCGTCGAGCAAATTTCGTCGACCCCGATCTCGATCGACGTCTCATCGCCGATGGCTCCCGCGGTACTTGAGACGAGAAGAAGAAAGAAAAAATGAAAATGAAAATGAAAATGAAAATTTCGGCACACGAAAAGTCCTCATCCGGCGGACTGTTTATCGATAATGCCAAGAGGCAATGAGTATCGCCGATAAACATATTTGTAAAGTAGAGTAGATTTTCGCGTCACGGTATCTAGAGTTGGTAGCAGTCGGCTGCAGATGATGCATTAAACGAAAGTCGATATAACAAGTTCGATAAGCGCCGGTACGGAAAGCTCGCCTACCGATACGTGAAACTTTTTAGCCAAACTGCCACACGCAACCCGGAGAAGCTACCTCGCTCCTCTCGTATAGTTGCTAATCCTACACACAAACCAGAGCTAATATACGACTACACGGATCCCGTACGCTGCACGTAAGACTCCGCTCATCGACGTATAATCCCCCTTTACTTTTCTAATTGATCGACCAAGTCTAGACGACCGCGGTTCCACGTGGACTTTGAATAAGAAACAAATCGAAGAGAAAAGAGAAAAGAGAAAATCGAAAATAGAAACTCGATGTAGCCGCAAAACGATAAAAAAAAAAGTTTCAACATTCGGAGGAAGAAAAAAAAGGGAATTTTTTTCGCGTATTTCAATTTTCCGCATGTTGCCCGGTGTGCGTTGCGAGGATAGATATGTATTGATTCGAACCACGTTTACCGAGTAATATTTTATTCACTCTGTACATATTTTCTATGTACGTACGTACGTACGTACATACATTACATGGGGAGGTTGCAGTACCTAAGAGCGTTGCATCGTTGTACGTGTGTACATTGCGTATAACTGTATTCCTGAGTGCACCATATCGAGGATTATGCAGAACCGAAAAGCGTATTTTAGTGTCTCAGGGATTTGGCCTTACATTTTTTAGATTTCTTGTTTTTTTTTTTTCTTTTTTTTATCTTTTCTCGTTTTATTATTCCTCGTACACGCTGTGTACGGCGAAAGAAGCGAATTTCATTCGGATACACGCTGAATGCGTTCCCCTTGGCACAGGTGTATCGAAAAATCTAGAGGCATGAACGAATTTGGCTAGCGGAAATGTAGTTTCTGCGTTGCATACGACAGCGCGGCGCGAGGCCGTGCGGTTGCAGATTTTAAGCCACACTACGGGGGAAGCTGCCCCCCCCCCCCCCCGTTCCTTCCTATATGCACCCCAAATAAAAGTATTTCCGGAATACATTTGAATGTAATACAAAAGTAGAATAGAAAGAGGAAAATAAGGAAGGAAGGAAGGAAGGAAGGAAGGAATGGGAAGGAAAAGGGAATGTATTTCCTTCAAGAGTGTATATGCTAATTTGGTACTTATCAGCAATATGTATTCCGGTGTCGGATTTTATACAACGACATTTTCCATACCGGCTATATTTATCATAATACCGAATAGTCCGCATGTATCGACGGTATGAAACCGACGATGAATGGCACCTTTTTTTATTTTTCACTTGAAATTTCAGGTTCGAATAATTGTACGTCATAATGGAGAGTTTCCGGATTGACGAAGCGAACCACTACGTTGACTCTTATTGCAATTGTACGAATTATACCCATTACACAATCTTCCTAGAATCGAAAAGCGGCAATAGGAATATTCAATTTAACCCCGGGTACACGACACCGACTCGCTGAAAAAAGAAACGCTGAAAAGATCAATTCGAATTGAGTTCGCGTAATTTGATGCAGATATTGTAGTAACATTGCGAAAAGATTCCGTTCCCTTCTTCTCCGTTAGCATCTCCTTCTTTCGTATAATCAGATATTTCTCCTGGCAAATTCGGTACACAAATGAATAACAAGATTTGAATTTCCTCCGATTCATAACGAGTTGCGTTACCGGCAGCCTGATACGGTGAGCGTATAAAAGGTACGCGATATCTATATCTACTACGTGGCGTACGTATATACTTATATTTATGTATATATATATAGATATCGGTGGGGGTTGAACGTACAGGGAAAGGCCTCCCGAGGTCCTGCAGAAGGAAAGAGCGACGACCACCGACGAACCGAGCTACCGACCGCACTCGAAGCCTCGAGGGGGTTTCAGTTCAGGAATTATTTAGTGACCCGTATTCCACGGGGAAGCTACACCCCGCAGACTCTGAGGTTAATGGTTTCGATTTCTATACGAATCATGACGTACATACCTAACCTCGACTGCATCGAACCAAAAACCTACCTCTTCGCGAATAAAATTTCATCCCCCTTAAACCGAAATATATATAGATTAAGTCCCCATCAATATTTCAAGGATAGAGTGCAGCCGGACGCGAACTAAAACGAAAATCACAGTTTTCTATTCCAGCGAATTATTGTCATCGTTATTGTCGTTATCAACGTTTTTCTGTTTGGGTTTATTTTTTTTTTTTTTCGTTGTTGTCGTTGTTGTTGTTTTTTTTTTTGTTTTTTTTTTAATTGGTAATCCGCAAGCTGGAAATCTACCACCGAGCGAACAATATGCGCCGCGGTTTTCAGCGGAGAACAATCGTAAAAGTTGGTTGTTTTCCGCCGAGCTTGCGGAAGCAGCTCCGGGGGCTGTACTACCACCGCGTATCAAATCTCAGCTAATCCCGCGGTGACCCGGTTCAATTGTTTACCGTGGCGATTTTCTCGCGCGACGCCTTCGAGAAAAGGAAAAAAAAAAAAAAGAACAAGTGGGAGAACGGAAAGAGGAACGGAAAAAAATGAGAACGAGACGAAACGAATGGATGAAAAAAAGCTCGAAGCTAACCGGAGCTTTTTCCGAAAGCGGAGCGACGCGGAGTCGAAGAAGCGATTACAGTATTTTTGAAAATGTAATACGAATAGGTTGTTTCTTTTGACGCGTTGTCTTGAAAATATATGATATACGGTCGCTAGGTACACAGAGAGGACGTATTCCATGGGACGGGCAAGCGGTATGGTATATAAGGTGGATTAATCCTTGAGGCGCGGAACTTTATCTCGAAGCTGTAAGAGCTGGCAAGGAGCTGCGAAACCGGGTAGGTTCGGATAGGGTGGCCCTGGGCATAGGCTTCTCCCCCGAAGACTTTTCAGCTTAGACCGGGGTAATCCGCTCACATTACTCAAACATGAGTGGATGTGGAGAGTCGCAAAGGCGAGGAAGAAGCTAAAGGAGAAAAATAGAGACGAGAGAAAGGAGAAGAAAAAGAGGAAAGAAAAAAGTAACCGACTCTTCGGAGGACGGAGATGAGCGAAAATGAAACCGAAAATGGAACTGCTGCGCGAGTCTCGCCTGAGGAACAAAGAAGAGAACGATAGGTGACGTGGGTAATGCGCCTGCATCGGTTGGCGAGAAAGGAAGGCTGGCGGCCCAGGTACTCCCTAACGGAACTGAATTTCGACGACGAACCCGTTCAACGAATCCATCGAAATTTCAATATTTCAATATTTCCCGACCAGTTCAACGCTGATCAGCGCGCGCGTGTAGTTACGTTACATATTGTTTCTGGTAACTTTGGTAAACCCAATTAGTAATTAGTAATTAGTAGTTACAGCTTCGGTCGGGATACCACGAGCTCCAACAATCCCGTCACTATTTCATACGGAGGACTTTCGGTGTATTATGCAGCGAGGGGTATCCGACCGCCCCCACTCCCCCCCGACCCTCCGCCCTCTCGGGGGTGGAAGTTGAGAGTCGGCGGGGAGGGACATCGGACGCTGAGCGTCCTCGCGGCTCCGTTCGTCTCGAGGGGCTGCCAACCCCAGCTCACCCCTTCTCTGCTTGGAATAATTTAGACGCGGGTGAGCCGCGCAATCCACAGAGACCACCCTCGCAGACAGGGGTTAATGGTTTCGATTTTCGTATAAATGCAGTATGGAATAAGGAGCCATAAATATATACGTGCATATACGTTGATGTCGTACGTACGCGGAGGCAGGTAAGTGAAGAAAATGTGTAGTCCAAGTGCGAGAAACTATGGATAACGTGTGGAGTCGGATGAATCGCGGATAACATGTCGTACGAATACAACGGAGACGCTTGTAGTTGTTTTTTTTGTTTTTTTTGTTTTTCATCCCGCATATCCGAAAGCTGCAAGCGTTGCGATATGATACAAGTACATATATAAGCAGGCGTCGGACGAAGGCGGAAAAGTTATGTACCTGTATATATATATATATATACATATAATAAATATATGTAAGCTTAGCTACTGCAGCTATTCGTGTTTTACAATTATAGTAGTTTTATGAGTTCTTCTTCACGGTACTTTTAGCAACTTGTGATTGCGCAAGTTTCTACTTTATGATTGCCGCCGACCGACCAACCAACCGAATCCTCTTGGCTGCAGCAACCGGTTCAATTACCAACGCGGAACCCGCCACCCTCCTCATCCCATATAATCCTTATCTTCCTACCAACTATATTTCTATGCAAACTAATTTTTTTTTTCTTCCCCTGCCATTTTAATATACATTTTTAGTACGGGACCCCGGCATTACAAAGGTCCGTGTCGTATACACGGCCTACGTTGTACGGGTGAATTTGAACGAAAAGGAAAAAAAAAAAAAAAACATTAGTTCGGTTCCGTGGAACGAGACTCTCGAAAAAATCAGCATAATCCTGTTGAAATAAAATCAGATATATATCCCGCTCGAAAAAATTAAAGAGTCATAGAATCAAAAGGGTCAATCCGAAAGGGTCGAGCCGTTTGCAGAAATGACCGTTCAATTTTTCCGAGTGCTACGTAGACGCGTTGCGAGTGTTTTTCGCCGACGTTTAACAAAAACGGTGTGAAAACCCTCGTGATTTGTTATTGCAACGCTTCCACGGTGTTTGTCTAACAAATCCTCAGGATCCTACGGGAGCCATTTTCAAGTGAAATTCCGTCTCCCTCTTTTTGACTCACCCCTTGTAAAAACAGTGGAAAAAAGATCCTTGCGTACATTTGTGTACGTTGCACATCTGAATTCTACTTCTAACCGTTACGTTCATTTGTTCAAGGTTATCGAGGACATTCCATTGAAAAGTACCGTTTCCGAGGAGGGGGTGAACACCGGATGCCTCACGTTGGCTCGGAATTTTATTTTCGAAATCACGAAACGACCTCGTCGTCGACGGGTGAATACGCGGCAATGTTTCGATAATCCGTTGCCGCGTGAAAATTTTTCTTCGAATAAATTCCAGATGGATTCTACGTCGCGTTAGCGATAGAAACTCGGATAAAATAGAAGGGGGAAAAAAAAAAGGTATAAACATCCAGACATGAGCTTGAAATAGTTGAATCACATAATCCCTTATTTCCACCCTATCGCGTTAAATCGGAAACTATATCGACTAGCTTGCGTCCCAAGGGCTTCTTCTCGCCGTAAGCCCGTGTCGCGACGCGATACATCCTATCTGCAGTCTGAAATCCTGTCGAACAACCGCGTAGCTATGAAAAACGGGGCCCCGCGAATAAGTGAAATCAGAGCAGAAGAAAAAGGAAGAAGGTATAACCGCGCACGTGCCGCTGCAATAGACATTATTTAAAAATGAACCGCTCCACGTAGTCGTTCCTACTTCGAGATCACCCCGTATATTCGAACGCTGGTGTTTATCGCTACGAGTAGACGCGTACGTACGTACGTACGTATATCAAATCCGCGTCATACGATATACAATTGACACGTGTGAAACGTGACGTGGCGTCGAGTATCGAAGTGTATCGCGATGTGTACGGGGGGTGGTTGAGTTTTTCATCGGGAGAACCGACGGGAGGGAAACGGAGGAAGTTACGCCGTTGGGGGGACTTCGAGTTCGAGGGAGGGAATTCCTCCGCTGACGTCGCGGGTATCCCAGAATGTTATAACCCGTGCACCGTCGGCGCGCGGTGCCGTGCGTGCAGTCCGTCTGGGGGGTGGTGTCTTGAGCAGCCCTATCCGCGCGAATTTTTATCCTCGTACAGAGTCGCGGAAGCGACCCGTTACGACGACCTGCAACCGCCAGCCTACGGCCCGAGGAATACCCCCGCCCATCCCTCGCTCTCCTCCTCCCTTCCCTCCTCGTCGCCCGACAGCCCTCAGTTTCCAACGACCTTTGTGTCACACCTCGTTACCCAGCCGCTTCGTTAGCGTTCACAAACGCCTCGTACGTACCGTATATGTATACGTACATACGATGACAATCGAGAAGACTCTCGACTCGACTGAGATTCGCAAAAATTTCAACACTTTCGCGATACACGTGTACACCCCCCTTTCTCCATTGTCGCTTTAAATATCGATCAATCAAATCAGGATTCGCGCTAATTTCGAAGATTGAGCTCAGATTATTCGGGGAAAGCTTTCGCCGCTGCGGATTTGTGGTATTATTCTCTAACCATGTCACTCCAGATGCGAGTTCGAGAATCGTGGGTTGAAAAATTGATGAAAAAAAAAACAGAAGGGAACGAACGCGAAAGAAAACAAGAAGATTGAAGAATTCAATTTCATATCCCGGTTGTATAATTATGGAGAGAAAGAAAACGGATCCAGCTGAACTGCAGCTATGCGAACTAACGAACGAACAAACGAAGCGAAAACACAAACGGTTATAAACAATAATTTCTAGCTATGTACCCACCGTATCTGCACCAACCTGCACGAAAGCTCGTTGTATCATATACACAATGTACCGTACAAGCCAAAAGTTTCCGCTCGGGTTCGTGACATCAGGAACGTAGAGAAAAAAAAAAAACCGACTTTTTTCACATGGCGACCGGATGAGCGAAATTTGATATAAGAAGTACGGCGTCCGGGTGTTTCTTCTTGACGGAGAAATGGCAAGAATCCAAAATCGATGGGAAAAGCAAAACTTACAATTACAGTGTACCGCGTAGCTCGTGCGCTAAGCCGTTAAAATAACGGCTATACGCTTAAAACGGTGAAAATGTAAAACGAAACGATTCAAAACGCCAAATTACAGTCTTTTGTGCGGTAATGAGATATACCGTGTGCCCCTAAAATCACGATTTTTTACAGATACGCGGGCGCGCATGCAACGACCCACTGAACTCTACCTACAAACACGTAAACTGACTGCAACGTTTGCATCGATTTCGTTTATCAGATGAAATTTTGATGAAATTTCGGGGACATTTGACGCTATTAATCCGATGTACGGGAGATCATTTGTCCACAGGCCATATGTACGGACATACCTAATTCGGGGTAACTTTTGATACTTCGAGCAGGTCAATTTGAATGACTGTATGAATGTACATACATTTACAGGGGTGTTATTTACCCTGTCGGGAATCGGTATACTTTTGAGCGGCAGTGTACACAGCTACCTATGTTGCTTTGGGAGATATATAGACACGGATTATAACTGCACGCGGTATTATAATCTCGGTATGAATAAATACCTACTGGAAAGTTAAATGAAATCAGGAAACACGCGAAATAAAAGATTCGAAGAATTATATTTGTAGAATAAGCTAAAACGAAAAAAAACAACTTTCTAAACGAAACCGAAATAGAAATACTGGAATCTAGTTTCTAATAAACACCTTTCACATAAATTCATACATATGGGCCATTCCACGTGAACCGGATCAGTCACCTCTCAGATATTTTTTTAATTTGGCATGTCGATTGTCCATGGGGAGTTAGATTTTTGTGCCAAAGGATTTTTGAATTAGTGCAAATTTCGATTTATTATGAACAATCGAAAAATTGAGAGGCGGTTTCTTCAAAAAATCATAACTTCGTCAAAAATGATGTGAGATTTGATTTTTTTTTTTAAATTTACGCGGATGAGGCTATAGATTTATGAAAAAAATGAATGGTGCCGAAAAAGTTTATTTATCATTTGTTTATTTGACAATGAATTTTTAAATGATTTTTAAAACACTGATGGATAGCACCGAAAAATTTAAAAAAAATGCTGACATATACTTTGAACTATACTACAGCCTGTGAATTAATTTCAGAGATGCGTTCGGCTTTGTTTTCGAGTAAAAAATCATCGAAGTTGGCGGCGCGCGTGAATTAGAGCTCGTCGACGCCTATGCGCGTGATGACGCGCGTCGAGCGACAGAGATCCTATCTACTCTCTACGGACGCTACTTGGTGTACGCTCGACCGCGGTATTCACGAGTCATTTTCGCGATGATAGACACCGTTGAAAAATCTGGAAAAAATTCCATAGCTTCCCCATAACACGGCAAAGCCATAGAGTAAGTTTCAGAGATGTGTTATTTCTCGTTTTCGAGATATCCGGACGCATTGGGACTCCGCGCTTGCTACTTGGACATATTAAGCCACAATAATATCTCAAAAACGAGAAATAACACATCTCTGGAATTCACTCTATCGCTTTGCCGTATTATGGGGAAGCTATGGAATTTTTTTCAGATTTTTCAACGGTGTCTATCATCGCGAAAATGACTCGTGAATTCCGCCGCCGAGTGTCTATCAAGTAGCGAGCGCGGAGTCACAATGCGTCCGGATATCTCGAAAACGAGAAATAACACATCTCTGGAACTTACTCTATGGCTTTGCCGTGTTATGGGGAAGCTATGGAATTTTTTCCAGATTTTTCAACGGTGTCTATCATCGCGAAAATGACTCGTGAATACCGCGGTCGAGCGTACACCAAGTAGCGTCCGTACAGAGTAGATAGGATCTCTGTCGCTCGACGCGCGTCATCACGCGCATAGGCGTCGACGAGCTCGAATTCATGCGCGCCGCCAACTTCGATGATTTTTTACTCGAAAACAAAGCCGAACGCATCTCTGAAATTAATTCACAGGCTGTAGTATAGTTCAAAGTATATGTCAGCATTATTTTTAAATTTTTCGGTGCTATCCATCAGTGTTTTAAAAATCATTTAAAAATTCATTGTCAAATAAACAAATGATAAATAAACTTTTTCGGCACCATTTATTTTTTTCATAAATCTATAGCCTCTTCCGCGTAAATTTAAAAAAAAAAATCAAATCTCACATCATTTTTGACGAAGTTATGATTTTTTAAAGAAACCGCCTCTCAATTTTTCGATTGTTCATAATAAATCGAAATTTGCACTAATTCAAAAATCCTTTGGCACAAAAATCTAACTCCCCATGGACAATCGACATGCCAAATTAAAAAAATATCTGAGAGGTGACTGATCCGGTTCACGTGGAATGGCCCATATATATAAAATATACAGGGGAACGCGGGGCAGAATGGGGTACCCCAAAAACTTTGTAAATTTTTTTTTTAAAAATGATCTGAAAGGACTTCAAACGTCATTCTGAATTAGAAATTTTTTTCTTTCCTCTTATGGATTCCTGAGGTATTTACTTCGTTTTGTACCGCCTTCCCTTATGTATGTATACTCGTGTATATTTGCAGCTTTTTTTCTAATTTTTATGTACATACATACATATATCATCACCCTCAACTGCAACCCTTGTCTTCCTCGAGCCCGACGTACACTTCGTGTATACATAGATATGGTATATACGTGTGTATATAATATATGAGGAAGTTTCTCAAGAAGGGTTCCAGGAGAAATTACAGGGAATACTACTCGCTAAATTCATTCTCCTGGGATTCCTAATTAGTAGGAGCAGCTCAACGATCATTAATTCATCCTCAATTTCGATATACTGTGCATACATGTAAATAAAGCAGCGTCCTTAAGTTGGGGGACATCTTCGAGATTTGTCAGCAAATTACCTAATCAAAATATTCACACAATGGCAAGAAGTTTTTTTTTTTCAAAACAAGAGGAAATTCAGACAAAAACAAACTGAATCGAGAAATCCATCTTTGAAACTATTGGAAGTTACAGCAAAACTGTACGACCCCACAGATTTTGTGAAAACTTTATTTTTGGATTATCGTATCATCTACATGATTATTGGCAGCACTCGATTAATTTAATTCACAGTCATTATCCGTTGGATCATGTAATTCTGAGTTAATTAGTTTTTGCCGAATCGTACTTATTTTTTTCATGTTCTTTGTTCGTCCTGTGAATCCTGAAAGATGGGTGTACCTATATACAAAGTCGTGACAAAGAATGAGAAGAGGACCAAGAACTAGGACGAAACGAGGGAAGAGAAAAACAACATAAATGGCAAAATAAAAAAGGACCGGTATGAAACTTACCCGCCTAATGTAGCGGAAAATATACATTTAGTCGAGGGGTGGGTAACGGCAGCGGCACGAGGAGGGTGACGTTCGCCCCTACGAAAACGAAGAAAACGAAGAAGGCGAAGGAGGGAAAAAGAAAAGCCAAGGATTCGAGAGTCTGAGGCATCATCAGGACGAACGAAAGCGAAAAGGGGAAAGAAGCGTCGACACGAAAAGAAGAAAGCTACTTCCTGTGTAATAGAACTTCAACTTGACCCCTTCCGTCATTCTTTCTCTACAACCCTTTCTTCCTCTCATACCGCAGCGCGGCTGAAATGAGTCCTTTTTTCGTTCAGGGGTCGATACTTCGATCTACGCAGCGCACGAATTCGGTAATACATGACTAAAACATGCAAGTGACCGCCCCCTCCGCCGTTTTTCGAAGTTCCTACGCGTTGAGGTCGATTCTGAACGACAAAAAAATCAGACATCATCGTAACGAAGTCGTCGACTTGCTTTTCTGGAACTGAAAACAGCAGATTTTGAAGAGCAAAAAAAAGAAAAAACTCCATGAAATAAAAAGCTGTCATCGAGTGTAGGTACATATCAACGCCGTCGCGAAAATCGAGCGTAAAGTTTAGCGGAAAATTTCGTGTGGAGGGGATCCTTAAGAAAACATATTCTTTTGTAGCGAGGGATCGAGTGTTTTATGAAGACTTTGACCCTATTATATATAAACTTATATATATATATATATATATATATATATATGATAATGTATATAGCTAGTTTCCACGGAGCCACTCGGAACTTGAAGCTTTTCCTGCTGTTCCCGCGTTATACGAGTGAGCTTTATTCTTTATAGCTCACAAATTGATTCTTTATGGGACAACAATAACTTATTGAGTAACAGTTTGATCGGCAATATTTCACGTGTATATTTATTTTATTGCCCATACCGTAGTATACCGCTTCACGGTAAGTACATATATAGGTGCGTGGTCCGTATGTATTACTTACACGTAATACGTCCAACGGTAAGTGTGGCAATTTGTGAAATAAAGTGCTTCTTATCGGGAAGCGATAAAATATTTCCAAAATTCTTCCTTTCGTTATTCTCTTCCGAATTTGTCACGAAATTGTCCAGGGATTCCATCAAATATATTTCAACGTTCCACCGATTTTAAGCATCATAGAAAAATCTTTCAACTAAGAAAGTATACGAGATGAAATGCAGCCTGGCCGTGAACACTGAATTTTTAAAAATAGAACAATTCTCGGAACCGTAAATAGAATTTTTAAATTCGCAGAACATTCTTTTGATCCTCTTTCTGTTGATTAGGTCCATGGCCACCCCCAACTTTTTTGAGGGCTTTGTATCGCGATTTCGCACGATTCTCTCTCCCTTTTTTTTTTTTTTTTTTTGTTTTCTTTGGTAGCGTGTGGGAATGAAAGAGTTCTGCGAAAAATTTTCATATTCCGACGTACTTCTATTTCAAAAATGAATTACAAAAATCTGGTAAGTCTTGCTACCGACAAAGTTAAGCGTATGGTTTATAGGTTAAACAGAGTCTGGGCTTAGCAGTAAAAGTTCCATGAATTCGTGGAGCCCGTGGAGGATGAAACAAATAAAATTCTTTCACCAACAGCAGCCACCACCGGCACTGCACCCTGTATATGTGGGGTATACCCATTTCGTTGTCCGCCGTATATCGGCCACTGCAGCAGCCACCGGTCGCCGACGCCCATCCACCACACATGAACAAACTGTAACGGGTTACGGGTATAATGTATGTATATCCTTACGTATATTCGGTTTTCAATTGTAATTACAAAGCCACGGTTATAAAAGTACGTAGCTCTGCACTAACGGCGACGACTTGCCCCGCCCGCCCGCGCCGAAGCGAGCGGGAAAATTCACGGTATTTTTTCTACCGTGTATATATATAGCTACTTTTATGTGTTACATACGCGACACGTATTATTACATAAAATATACATGGATGCACACGTGCATACCTACGGATAAATATATTCGAACACGGATGTGTTAGTTTGCGCGGTGAAAAGCTCTCGAGTCACGCCGTGCTTTTACGGTAATTAAAATAACGGAAAATTCCTACGTCTACAACCCTCCCAGATAAGGTGTACCCCACAGATGCGTATATGTATATGTGACTTTAGGCGTAGGTAATAAATAGGTGGAAAAAAACTATGCAATCGTTAATTAACTAACCGTATACGTACACTCCGTGAGGAACTACGGAATGGTTTCTTTTTTTTTCAACCGGCGCCATTTTTATCTCGATCATTTTCAAAAACCAGGTAGTGTAAAATTTTTTTTTTTCGCTCATTGAGATTGTTCTTCGAGTATTTCGGAGTTCGAAAGAAGAGAAGAATAACGGATTCTCGAAATAGAAACGATGAACTGTCTTGCAATTTCTGTTCTGAATGCGCCTAGACCGCGACGATTATTAATAAAGGACATTCATTATATATATATCGCGTGTATCGGAAATGACTGTTCGTTCTTTAAATCTAGCTATGGCGCAGTATCGCGTGTTTCGGACGTTTGCTTGAATTTCCGGTGGAATTCAACGTGACAGACGTTTGATAAAACGACATTAAAACGTAGACGTCGACACGTTGGTAAATCGTGCATTTAGAATTAGACGCGCGTTTAGCCATTTGATTCGATATTCTTATTCACCCTTGTTTCATTTATTTCGACGGACTTTTCGCAAAGGTATACCGAAAACTTCTCTGATCGCCAATATTTCATGCCACCGAACTTTTTGCCGCTCTTTCGAAAACTACGCGAACGATAAACCCAGTATTTATTTTATTCAAGTCAGATTTGAGACTGAAAAACACTACCGAAAACGCTGTGCGTATCAACGGAAAGGAATATCGACCGATATCGGAAAATCGTGCGTTCGGTTGGAGAGCGAACGGACTTTCGCGTGCGTGAGAAAAAAAAAAAAAAAAAGATCGAAAGCGATGAATACGGTATAACGAAAGACACAAAAGGAGGAATAATAAAAATGCAAAGCTCTGTTCCCCGTAAAACTCAATCGCCGTATAAAGCTCGTGAAATTTTGACGACGACGGCGGTGTACTGTGGACTATACAGCGCTCCTTTTATTTTTTTCTTGTTTTTCTTGTTTTTTTTTTTTATTCTATTTCGTTCCATTTTCTTTCTCCCTTCTTTTCCGCTCCTCTCATTTCGCACGAACCTCCTCATCGCAGTTTTCGCGTTATGTGCCTCTGGCGTATGAATTTTATCCTTTCCACGGCTTCTTTACTTCACGCCGAATAAGTACGATATCGCGCCCACATTCGGCGTGAAACAACAATTCAACCCCATCCGTACCATTTCCGAAAAACGGGAATTACACAAACGAGCCATTTATCGTTGCACCGTGTGAATTCTTTCGATTATTCGGCTGAGAACTGTTAAAGTATTTGCCTTGAACTTTTTCGAGTAAAAACTCGACACAGAAGTTTGTCGGATCTAACCATAGGTAGATCTATACCGTGATCCGGTATCGGAGCAATTTTTCATCAATCCGTATCTGAAATCGCAGTGAGGTCGGAAACTTGAAAATCGAACGTTGTACTCGATCAGGTTCAATTAGATCTCAAAGAGCTACCGAACGGTAGTCCTCGTTCATAACCGGTTGGATGCGATCCCCTCGAAATCCAAATCTCGTTAGATCTGATGAAATTCAGTAGTCCCAAGATGGGGATTCAATTTCAAGTGAAAACTGATTGGTCGGTAGACGGATAGAAAAAATATCGTTCAGAACCCGGCCGCGCTGACGAGGGTCGAATGCTCGAAAATGTGTAAATATACGAGTAGCATCGAGGTAGGTAGGTAGGTAGGTAGGTAGGTAGGCACACCTACACACACCGGTCGTTCAAAGCTGTTGAGATGATATCGGCGCAGCGAACGTATCTGCAGGTCATCGCGTGCGTTGCGCTTCGCGATTCGGTGTGCGGAAACGGTTAAATGTTGCGAGCTTTTATGCCGTAGATAGAGCGAGTGTAGTAATACCATCCGATTTCCATCGATTATTCTCGCGTTTCGTTTAACCATCACGGCAGCTGCAATAGCAACAGCGCGGCAGCTTTGGCTCACCGCGATAACATTATCTTCTATTTTCCTAGAGAGACTATACGCCGCTCCACCGTGCGCTCTATATCGACCTGCGGACCTATACACGTTCAGATTTCTAGCTCCGGGAAAACCGGCTCGCATTTCTGCGCGATTAGAGGAACCCGTCGAGCGTCGCAACGCCGCCGCCGCCGCCGCCGCACCGATATTCCATCGCGCGCCGTTTGTATAACCAGCTAAACTGCACCGCACTCGTATATGTATACCTACATACCATCTATTCCTATAACTTTGTTAACACGCGTATATATAATATGTACGTATCCATACCCAACCCATGTATGTACGTAAGTCAGGTATATATACCCGAGAGATGAGATAGATTGAATCGAATCAGATATTGGAATAATCGGTAGAATTACACGCATTTTATGTACAATATTTGGACCAATTGGAGCAACGAAAGTTTCAAATCCGATCGTTTTTTCTTCGCCCGAAAAACGCTCACCTTGGGCGCATGCGATTCGAAACCTTCTTGTGCCGTGTAAAAGAATTGTCGAGCGCACGAAGTGATTTGACCCCGATGACTTTTACGACGATGGCTCGATGCGCTGTGCGCGGTATCGGCGTGCATGCATAGAGTAAAATCGGACGCTCCTGCCTATAGCGTGCACGCACAGTTTCTGTTACCGTATCCTCGTTCCTGTTGAATTCTGGTTGCTTGAAACGCGCATTTAATCCCGGAGCGCGCGGTACGGATTCACCCACTAGTTAAGTAATATAATACCCAGAGGTGAATACCATCGCATCACCTCTAAAAGCAAATTGCATGTACGCGCGTACATATCTATCCATCTATACGATATACATAGGTACGTTACATGCTGCCGCATTCGCTGATTTTGATTTATATATCTTCAAAAAAACTTCACAAACCGCATTCGCAATTTTGACGTTCGAGTAATTTTGCAAAATATTTTATCAAATACAAAAGCGATGCTTTTTTTCTCTCCTTCTTGTGAAGAAAATCATATACACCTCGCTCAAACCATTTTCACTGAAATAATGAGAAGATATATGCTTGAAAAGTTTAGGGATACAAACAGGTACCGCGTAAAATCCACAAAAATGTCAACGTCAAACGAAAACTGATGATTCTGAGCGACTACTTCTTCCCTCCACTATTGAATAAACACATCAAAAGAAAACACGTGAAATAAATAAATAAATAAGATAAAATGGTTGTGCGGTAAATACATGTACGGGGCACGTGCGATACGTACGTACGTAGGTGCGTACACGTGTACGGTTTCATGTACTACAAGGGTTACAGAAAGCTGTCGCTATGGCTAGGGTTGTAAATTATACGTATAAACATGAAAGAAAATTCAGTATGAATGTTTTACGAGCAAAAGTCCACGGTGGCGTACCCCGTACGCAGGTACAAATGCGAGGCTATATAGCCTCACGTATTTCCTCGTATCGATCAGAAAATGACGAATATATAAGACACGAAGCCACAGGCCCCGTGCATCGTATCATCGAGGATTAAAATCGAGGATGGCGTAATCCGCGCTTATCCGAACTTTCGATAAATTTTTCGTCGAGGAGGGCGTACACCCCGACGAAACGGTGTGCCGATAACGGTCGGCGTCATTCAGCGGTAATTTCGTTTGTCCGGTAAAGTTTTCGCCGTCGAACGAGCGGAAATTTACGACGATGTTGAATTTAGGGCTGATTTGTTCGGCTGAAAATTCCTTCACTCGTTAGTTCGAACCGAACATCCCGCGTGCGAAACAACAACCCCTCGAAATCATATATTGGTTAGAAACGGGCGACCGAGGTGAGACTTGAAATCAGCGACGAGAGATTTCGTTGGAGCCGCGCGAAGCAATCGAATCAGTCCGGATAATCTCGCGGCGGGCAATTACGAGGCGAAACTGCTGCACCGGCAATTCACAACGTCAGGATGGAAAAAAAGCGACGCAATAAATATAAGCGATAGAAAAAAGGAAACCGATACGGGTACTTCGGATGATCGTTGTCTTCTTTTTTTTTTCCAGAGGACTGTCGCGGAAAACGAACAGATACCGACGGCTATTCGTTGCAATTATTGATTTTCCAAACACGGATTGCTCCGCATCTCCCGCTGGCTAGTTGTGGATTATTTTGGATTTCGCGAAAAACAAACGTTTTTCGAATGTTGGGAAAGTACGTCAGAGCTCGGACGATACCAGAAAAGCTCGCGGATCAAAGCTTCGTCCAAAAGAGGTTCGGGGACGAGTCGAGTCGATGCGTCGCCAGACCGACAAAGACACCTGTGCCGTCTTATTTGCTACCGGAGTCGCCGAAGCATCGGCGAATCGCTGATATCAAATAAATCGTACGTACGACTTTTTCAGACAAATCGCCTATGCGTCCCGTGCGGTTGGTGGCCCAAAAGAATGTCCGCTTCTAACCGATCGCATCCGACTTATATTTCTCCGTTGTCGAAACGAATGATTGCAAGCCCTGATTCGTTACCCTCGGACACCACATGTTCGAGGAAGGCAGCTAGCTTCTCGCCATGCAATGTTCCGTTTTCTAGTTTATTTTTCTTCCGTCGTCTTAGGGGCGAACATCGGGGGTAGTCGAAGTGAAACGCGGCGCGAACGGTATGCATGGGATCCACGGTGTTGAAAGCCCCAGTCGCCGACAAACGTAGAAATGAATAAAGGACTGTTCAACTGTAATTCTTGTACATACAGATTGCGCCGCCGTATAATCCGCGAAAGTTTACTCAACTTCGTGTCAACGGAGAGGATGTTTCGCTAACGCCGTAATTGAAATACTTGACTTATAATTTCGTTTGCTTGAACAATATATCTGGATACGGCGCACAGGTAGGTACGCGCGTTCATTTCGGACGCGATACGTTATGTATTCGAGTACAAAGAGCAGCGGAAAGTAGCGCTGCGTCGAGGGAGGATAGTTCCATTAAAAATTGACGAATTTCATCCCGGCGTAATGCCGGAAGGTCGTAAGCCTCGAAAAATGAAAAACGCGTTGAACTTGCGCTCTATTGGCAGCGGACGCGAGTGAAATTTTTTTTAAATTTTATAAACTTAGCTGCTAGCTCCAAGATCCAAAATTTTCAGGTAATTAGCAAAACGGGCGTGCAAGGGTGGTCGAAAAATCTACAGAAACTTGCGAAAACGCTGATGAGCGGAAAATTTCTGAACTAGTCATTTATTACGGTCCGCTGATTTTTCCATTTTTCTTTTCCAACACCTGAGGCAACTTCGACGCATCGTATCGCGAGGATAAAATTCTATCGCATGTACCTAGTCGTACTTTCGTAGACGAAAACTAGTTGACGTAATCGAATTTTTATTATACCTAGCTATAGACGGTCTGGTTGTTGTAATAAAAATTTTCAGGAATTTTGGAGGGTAACGGGGCGGCTTACGCGGAATAGCCCGCCTAATATTCAGCAGCAAGGTAAATTCAAATTTAATTACACAGCGGTGACGGTGTATAAATTATTCTCACAGTTCATTAGAGGGAAAGGTTTAGTGGTGTGTGTGTGTACGGTGGTAACAAACAGGACATCGTGTACGGGTATGCGTATCGGGTGATATGGAAACGACGTAAAAGGACCTTCGCAAAGTCAAACGAGGACGAGACGATTTTTAATCCATTTGTCGTAATTTGGTTGAAATAAATTTCCACCCACCAGTCATTTTGAACGTCAAAAGAACGGATCTAGATTATTTGTCGCTCGTGTACCTACCTCGGGAAAAAATTCGGCGAAATACGTCGCCCCCGTAAAGAAGTCGTTCGCCGGTTATAATCCTTTGTAGAAACTGAACGATCCTTTTTTTCCTCAAAAATTATATGTTCGATCGAATCGACACCGCACTCTCATCACAGTTAAGAACTTTTTCACAAGCTCGTCTGATCGATATTCTGTCGGAGCTGCGTATTACATGGGGCGAAACATCGCAATAACTGCTTCGTTAATTAAATCTCATTGAACATTTCGACCCGAAATCACTGCATCGGTTTCTCGATCGTCGAATGTATGATACGGTGTGACATCATCGTTTTGATTCCGCGACGTTATCAACCCGCACGCTGCGCGTCGACTGAAACGGAATCCACGTAGCCTGATAGGGAGAACGGGGAGCTCGGGCAGGTGCGCATGCGACGTAAACAAACCATTCGGATCAAATATGATCGTTTCTGTTTATATCACGACACCTAATTCTGGAATCAAGGTGTAACCCGCGTTACACATGACGAGAATCGCTTAATTACCTAATCAATTCTCACCGGCGGCATTTCCACTTACCGAGGATTTACGAGCGCGGATGTATCGCGGACGCCCTCGCGCTGCTTCAGATGCTGAATTTTGGCACACTCGAGTGTGAAAAAGTGCAGTGACTCGTCGAACGGATCTTTGAAACTCCAACGGTGTTTGGAAAAAAAGAGAGGATAAAGAGAATTCGAAATTTCTAGAAAGCTGCGAGTCTTCGAAAAAGTGCGACTCGATGATTTTTCCTGAGCAGAGTGAATCGCTTCTGTCGAGGATTGGCGCGAGTTCTCGAATCGAAAAAGATTCGCGGAGCGTAATGCTGCTAAGAAAATGAATTACCGTGGAATTTTTCTTCGTCAAAAACTCATTCAATTTACTTTTCGACGGTTTCTTTTATTTTTTATTTTATTTTTTTTCTTCTTTTCTCTTTTTTATCAAATTGTTGAAAGCGGATCAGACGGAGTTTTAACGATTCGAGTCGTAAAGAACGTCGGTATTCGGAGTCAAGTCGCGCGCGATATCCCCGCGGCTTTTATTTCAAAAACATTTCATAGTCCTTTTTACTGCGTACACTTCCACGACAACGGTTTACGTTGTTTGATCGCGAAGCACGAGGAGGGAAAAAAACGAAAGCGGCGTAAAAACGATCCGCTATCAACTAGAATGCAAAATACGCCCATGAATACCATCCCATGTACGTACGTACAATCGTACACACGGTCGCGTGTACGCAAACTTAACGTCCGCGAGAAAATGGCTGCGCAACTTATTCCCGGATCGACCCGAAATTGATCTTTGAAATCGAGGTACAAAAATTCATCGGAGTGATTTTCGAATCGGAAAGTCTGACGTATTTGAAATTTTGAAATTTCGAAAACCGACCATGTTTCTTTCATTCAATCACTTCCCGCCAAGCAAAATTGGTTTTCCCTGTTGGAGATTTCTGAAAATCACCTGCAAGGTTCAATTAGTTATGCAAATTTGATCGTCGAGGGGAGGGAGACAATCTCTGATTCTTCGGGCGGCGCGCTATCCGCGTCGAAATATATATATATATGTACACGGCACACTCATAAGGAAGGGGGGGGAGGGCAAGGGATGTCGGAAGATATAATTGACGAGGGATTAGAAGATTTTCGCTCAGGCTAATTTTCTTAGCCGGGTTTGTTCCGCTGAGATGTACAAATTGGCAATTTGAAGGGGAAAGTTTTTCCGTAAGTATTAATTGTATGGATTTACTTGTACATACGTATACGTACACGTATACACCTGTATACACACGCAAGGTACACGGGTATACGCAACAGCGTAAAGTTGTTAGCAGTGCGAGTAATTTAAGTGAGTTACGGTCGTACGGTTGTGCTGTTGCTTCTGGTTGTGTTGCCGCCGCGGCGTCTTTATTGAATTAGAAACTTGGACACATCCTAGCTATCTGGCGAGGCTACATAATGTTCCAGGTTTCAACAGTTTCGCAGTATAAATATATATACACACACACGCACACATGAATAATGTTTGAATATTTACACGTATACAGGGCGCTACCTATATGGGTACACGGTGCTCTCGGATTAGGCAGTGAATTTGCCGCGTTCAATTTCATAGTTTTGACGGTCGGATGCGGCGACTGTGTAAATTCGTTAGAAAACAAGCAACGCTAAATGCTCGCTCGCGACAGTCTGGAAAAACTCCTCCACCCCCCTCCCGCCATCCGCGTCTGAAATGGCGATGAGACGCCAGACGCGATACAGGTTTTTCCAAAATTCAAAAAAGGAAGGGAAAAATTCTTCGAAAATTCGGGTGACGCGATTCGCGAGGATCCCTCAAAGGCGGTGATAACCGAATGAGAGTGTTTAAAAAACGGGGGAGAAAAGGAGCGGCGGAGGTGTGAAGAAACTAAAGAAAGTGGGGCAACGAGAACAGATCGGATTCCGATAAGCGTTCAACGCGACGACTCGCATGCATCGCGCGGTTGCCCCGCGGTCCTATTTAAGGGTGGTCAAAGGGTGACCGACCCGCCCGCCCAGAAACCCCGAGAAACGACGGGGTAACGTTACAGCGTGTGCTCTCTCTCTCTACTTTCTCTCTCCCAGCTTCCTCTCTCTCTCTCTCGCGCTCATCTTCACCGCTCTCCTATTCCTACGGTTGAAAGCACCTCCACAGCTCGCGGTGCAGGACCAACGAGCTCGAAGCCCACAAGCCGCATATCCAGAATGAGAGAAGTCGGAGCGAAAGCTCGCGTTTAGAATATATGGGAGGGTCGTGCTTATATGCTGCCCTGCTCCTTGCATGCCCAAGGTGTACCGGTTATGCGAGGGGAAACGTGAGCAGATTGCCGTATACGCGTACATGTGAATAGTTGGCATATATACATACATACACATAGCTATCCTACGTTGTACCTGCATCGGAACGTGCGTGTGCGCGATGCACATAGGTATACGTATATGTATATACACCTATGCACGCACATCCACCACTCATTTTATGTTTACTAAAGCACCTGATACGCTCGTGTTAACGAAAATAAAACGTCGTGTGGACGTTGGGACATAATCCCGGCTCTTTCCGTCGCCGCAGGATTAATAAATCTCCTTCGGTAAAAGGACGTTGTAATTTTCGCCGGGACGTGAACGTTCGCCGTAGAATTTTGGCGGCTGCAGGTGAAACAATTATCGGGCGACGGTATTTCGCTACTATATAACAGCGCGGAGTACCCCTCGTGATCGTCCAATTAATTGGTGCCCGCAAATTTTGTCAGTCGCAAAATTTCGGTGGTCACAAAACGTTAACCGTGTCCACGGGACTAAATACCGTCGACGGTTCGCATTGGGCGGCCGAAGGATTTGGCGACTGTACACGGGTCGATCGACGGCGCACGAGATATCGATCGCTGCGGGGCTCCGCCGCCACGAGGATTATGTGTAACGTCGATCGTGACGTATGTAATATAATTATAATAACACGGTCATAACGTATTACCGTCAATCGCGTACAATTTGGCGCAGTATCGAGAAAAAAATTTGACAGCGACAGATCGATCGGTGGAGACGGGATCCGGAAGCAGCGGAATTACTTCCGACGGTCCGTCAGAAATGTTCGCGGGGACGTCGGAATTCGGTGGCCCACGGGATGATTCGATGACGATCGGGATATCAACCGTTGACGTGATTCGATGTATTAGTTACCTACCGGTGCGTGTCGCGGTCGCGAAATTCGCCGGCCCCCCGCGTACGTAGCGTAGGTCACCGAAATTCGATGACTGCGCGATATTCGACGGTCGGATAATTCGGCGGTCGGCGGTGGGAAGACTCAAAGGATGCAGCTGGGAAACGCGGTGTGTTCTGAATCGATCAGCGGCCGCGGGATCGATTAACCGGGCGAAGGTTTTATGCGGCCGGGAGAAAATCTAAAATCGTAGAAAATTTCCGCGACGTTCGACGGGTACGGTGGAAAAATTCGATTGCCGCGGGTATCGTCGACGGGTATCGTCATCGTCACTTTGACAGCTGAAAAATATTTCATTGATAATCCCATTTCATCCGGAGCCGAACGCGAACGCGAACGCGAATGCCCGGGCTACGTTTAAACCGTCATATGTATTTTCAGTTAACGCGCAGAAATGTGGACATCGCTCGTCAATGGGAGAGAGAGGATAAAAAAAAAAAATGAAAAAAATGAAAAAAAAAAAATGAAAAAAGCTGGGGGAAAAAAACCGATGAAATTTCAATGGAATCACATTGAATTCGCATCTTTCTTTCACCGTACCCAAGCACCGTACAAGCGTTGCATTTATGTACCCTCGACAATATTCCGCAAGCTCATTGCCGTATCTACGCGTACGTATGGGCGTGTGCGGTGTACGTGTATGCCGACAATTTTTAGCTACCACCGCGAATATCAACGAACGACGACGACGACGACGACGACGACGACGACGCTTCCCGTCGAATTGTGAATTTTACCACTCGTATATTATGAACATCCACATCGCTTATGTTACGCTCAACGACATTCTATTTATGCCAACAATTTTTTTTTTTTTTTTTGTACCTCGCGGACGGCGGAAAAAAGCTCGAAGCTCGCGGGCGCATTATATTCACTATGGGACTCTTTTACGCACACCAAAGTAGCTAATAAAGCACTCGCTGTTACTGCTAACGTCGCCGCTGCATTTGACGGTTTATGATTTTCTCTTTTCTACTTCATCCGACGATACGTATAAATATATATATATATATACGTACGTATGTATGTGCACCATGGAGTGCGGGCACGGAATATCCAGCGACCGGCGACAAGGCTATGTACTCATGTCCAACGAACCGCATTCAAAGATTCAGGTTCAAATATTCGGGAATAAAAAGGGTAGAAAAATTCTGACGCTAACCATAGTTATACGTATTACCTACGTCCTCTCCATCGGTCCGTTCATTTATTTCAAAAGACATAATCGCAACTGCCATTCGGTACTCGCGATTGTAAATTTCAAGCATGCACATATCGGACGAAAGTGAAAGAAGAAGGTAAGTAATGCTCCGGGTGAAAATCGGGAGAGGTTTTAATCCGGTCGTATCTGTAACGCGTCTGGAGTGGATGTGGGAAAAGGTTTTTTCCGCCGGTTTTTTTTTCAATTTATTTTTTTATTTCATTTCATTACGTTTTTTGTAATTTTGAAACCCCGTTCATATGAAGCTCTACGATAAATGGGGTAGACAGCTCGGCGTTTAATTTTAAGGTCAAGAGTTATAGGATGATTCTAGCCGCAAAACTCAGACCAGTACTTCATAAGGGGTTATAAAAATGTCCCGGCTATCGTGCAGGCTCCCTATGACCTCATATCACTATATCATAAACCCCTTTTCACTCTTATGGACCGGCATCAGTTTTCTCAGGGATATATAGAACTTGGAGAGAAGTTCGGTTCGACCGGTCGGTAATAGACCCTTGTTTCGATTGTTTCCATTTTTTTTTGTTCACTCCGAACACGATTCATTGAATTTTCGAGGTGTCCGGGAATTCGTCGGACGTCACGGACGTCCCGTGTGTCATCCGAATTGTTCGTAATAATTTTTGTGAAAAAAATTGCGAGCTTTACAACGTATCGTATATTTACTCTCGTCCGTAGATATAACGGCGTTTCACTAAAGCACACGGCAGTTAGCTTCTGAACTAACATTTCGTCGAAATTTAATAATTTTCACACTCACCCAGCTGCAGGTATCCCATCCCAGGTAGTGTAACGTTCGTTCTACATTTTGCAGATTCTACAGACACGGACAACCAGATATTGTATATATCTGTGAATACGTATACGCTGTATGTATCTTGAAGCCTTCCGCAACACGGAACATCCAACAGCTCCTACACCAAAATGAGGGCATATATGCAAATTGGAACACATTCCGCCAGTCTTCATCAAGTCGCTCGCAATCAGCGGGACTCTGCGGTCTCTACGAACATACGGAAGGTGTACTCGTACCTGTATAACCGGCATACACAATGTGTACTACACCCACCTACATCTCTATGTCTCTTCCACATATACGTAGTATACGAAGCAACGAATTTCCACCCGACCTACGCGGAAACGTATAAATGTTATAACCTAATATACGCCTAGGTATAAACGTTAACCACCGTGCCCCTGGACGAGCACACCGGGTGTCCCCTCCTTCAATTTCGACGTCACCCGAACGTCCCGAACATCATCGTTTCAGCAAAGTCGACGACGGCGAGACTTTTCGAAGGTGCTTCTTTTCGGCGAACGTAACATAAGAGTATCGAATCACCTCGAGCTTGCGTCTGAATGTTTCCCGTAGAATCCGAAACGGCGTTTTTCAAATTTTCATCGTCAAATCATCGTCGGCGTTCAGTTTCGAAATTTCGTTCCACGCCTCTTTTGTCGGGGTCTGTCGCCAAAATGAAAACTTCATTTAATTGGAACACAGGCGCAGTTACGACTGTTTGTTCTTCCCGCAATCGGGATGCAATGATTATTTTACAGGCCACCCCGAATTTGACGAGCTCGTTTGACATTCATGAAGTATACGTGGCCTGCGTAAACGTGTGTATGGAAACGTTTTACATTTTGTGCCACACACACACACACCTATGCGGACGACGCGATATTGTGTGGATAAAATAAATCGAGTGGACGCGTTGACTGAAGGTTTACAAAAACACCAGCAATAACGGCGGGATTTAATATTTTCGAAACGAAATGGCGTACGTTGTACAAATGAAACCGCGGCAGAATCATACTCGTTAATTCCCATGCGTCTGATTTCTGTCGCTTTGAAAGGCGGTGTAATTTTCAATTATTATTATTTTCAATCATTCGATTCATCGTAATCTGTATTCACCTTTTTTTTCCTTCGGTCGTGATGGGAATCAGTTGAACGCCTGTTTTCCAAAAATTTGAACCGATTCAAAAAAGCTTTCTCAGTTTATAAGGGTCAATTATGAAAATTATCCGCAATATCTCCACTCTTCTGCACCAGTCGAAAATTAAGGTGAGTTTGCCTTGCAATTTTTTTTAATCTTCAAATTCTAAATTTTTCAAATTGAAGAATTACATCCAAGCAACCCTCAACCGATCGGGAGATGAATAATTTTTCGCAGCATTTCTTCTATAAAATTCGGAAAGAAAAATGGGCACAAATATTTTCAACGATATTATGTATTTCTGAGCGAGCTGTTATATAATGATGTGTTTCTCGCGCAAGATAACATATATATATATATGTATATATATAACGAGTAATATCTTTCAAAGAATTACTTTCGGACGGAGCGCAGCATCCAACGTCTGCCTAGAGAAATTGTTGTTGCTATTATCATTATTATTTCGAAAGAGCATTTTCCCCGCTCCTATGGATATAATATTTTGCCTTTTTCTCCCCGAGGTTTTTACAGATATACGACAGCCGAGCGTCAGTGTGATAGAAGAAAAAAAAAAAAAACAAGAAGAGAGTAACGCAAAAAAAGAAACGTGAAAAAAAATGTTGAGAAAAAAGAAGACTGAGAAAGAATGGGAAAGTGAAAAACTGCGCCAGGATATTACGGCGATATAATATTCCCTTTTATATCACGAAGATATTATTTAAAAGAGCTGGTAGAGCTCTGTACGACTTTAGCTGCCTCTCCTTGTCTTCCAAAGTCCTGCAGGGAATAAAGAATAAAGTAAGGATTTTCATCAGCAGCTGCTCCTCCTCCTCCTCCTCTTTTTTTTTTCATTTTTTTTCCCTCCCTCCCTTCTTCACATCGTTGGCGCGTCGTCCTCTCTATAAGCACTTGCCGACATTTTTCCCCGCCACTTCCTCATTGGCGTATAAATAATAAAATTCCACTATTCTCTGACGGACGCTCACTTTCCCTCGAGCAAACGGTTTTATAATATGCTTTTATCAAATTATGCGAGAATTTTTCGCGCGTGACCTTCGAACCCCTGCGAAGATCGCCTCCGAATCGTGTCTCCTGGACAACAAAGATGCAAAAATCTATCGAATCGCTATTTTGACGAATGAACGTTCGTCGGATTTTACGTTTACCTGAAGCGCAACGGGATAAGTTTTCGCTATCGCTCCAAAAATTAAAAATCAAGTTTCACCGAGATCTACACGTCGCGACGTGGAAATCGCCACCTTTTCTTTTTATAGACAAAAAAAAAATGCCTGAACGTCCTTTACGGATTTCGGAAGGCAGACAATTTTTTGCGAAAAATTCACCGTTCCAAAATTACGGCTCTGTAAGTTCCAAAAAAAATGAAGTAGCAACGTGCTTTTCTAATTATTGGAATTTGCATTTTATATGGTATGTAACAAGACCAGCAGCAGCAGGAGCAAGGAGTATCTTGGGTCCTCGGCGGTTCTATTGGACGAAAAGTTGCCTAGCGTCTCATCTATCTTAAAGTGCCCGAGGCTAATAAGGTATTATTAATGACATTATGCTACGGCCATACCAGGCCATCTAACAGCCTCGTAACTTTCCTAACTATTCTAACCCGAAGGTGCCGCTGCCGTTGCCTCTGCTGGTGTTTCTCCTCGCGGAAAAGCCTCGCCGGGTAAATTGGAACGGAAGTTAATTTTGAAAAATATTGACGTATAACAGCTCTAATTTCCATACTTTTACTAAAAATACAAATCGCCCAAAATTTATTTTAGAATTTTGCTGACGAACGCTCGTGTGAGAGGGAAATTTTTAGATCGGAAACAGATTCGAAAAAATTTCGACTGCCCTTCACGGATACTCTATATTCTGTCAATTCGATACTCGAAAAGTAAATTTATAATCCGTTGATTATTCCAGCTATCTGCGAAAAAAGAATTTTCCTCCGGATCCGGGCGGAGGTTCCGAAAGTTCTCGACTCCATATTTCGGGATTCCGTGATAAATATACATACGCGATGTCCTTCATATATGCATGGGAGTAGGTATACGTGTATGTATAATTTATATACCCATCGGAATTTCTCCCGCTTCTTTAACCCTAACTCTAGGAATCCGGTTTAGAGATCGCGTGATGGGTTCCCGCAAAACCACCCTCGAAATTCGGTGCAAGGTCGATAAAAAGCAAAAGCCATTTGTTACACCGGACCGGAGTAGTCCTGAAAATTTCATAGCCGTCCCGGATTCTCTTATACATGTATGCGTTCCAACCGCGGAGGCGGGAAGATCAACGCGCGCGCTTCATGATTTCACTGCGTAATAACGTCGCGATAATTTTTTTCGTTTCGACTTTCCGGTATCCATTTTATTCCCGAATGCTTTTTTCATTTGTTTTTTGTTTTTTTTTTTCATTTTTTATACGTATCCCCGGACTGCGCCCTCGATTCGCTCCGCGACAACTTCAATTCCAATTTTCCCGACTCCGGTTGATGTGAAAGTTATAATATCCTGCACTTGCTAACGAAAACTGGCGTCAAACTTTAAAGTAGCAACGATGACGACGACGCGAGCAGCAGTAAATATATATAGGTGGCGCGGAAATTTTCACGGTATTCCGGAACATATAATATATAGCATAATACATATATATACATATATATATTTGAATACATTTTTAACTTTGAATATATGTAGATGTACAAAACACGCGTAACTGAGGCTATAATTTGAAATTTGTAACTTTTCGAAAGTACGCATCGGCGGGATTCGGTGAATCGAAAAAAAAAAAAAAAAACAGTAAAAAAACAGAAAAAGGGGAATCCATGCGTACGTAATCCCTCTACAGCGGGATATTTCATCGCACATAAAACTCATTCAATTAGAGCTATGGCAGCGATACAAATAATACGAATATAAAAGCGGGGGATGTTTTGCGAATTCTCATTTGGAATCGTATACATATACGTATGTACGTACGCATATTTATGTAACCCATTGGCAAACTTACGTGATGCTGACTGTACGGCGAATGATTCGAGAGAAAATCGGCGTATTTGAGGATGTGAGCGCGCGTTGAAATATTATCTTCTCTCAAAATTATGGACATCTGGAAACCCAAAACGGACAATCTTACTTCGGTATGATGTTCGAAGTAATTGGATTGACGGTATCATTTTACGCGTTCATTTCTAATTCATATTTTTGCTTAGTACCTGCACTGCCTCATGTATGCAACGTATGCGAATGGGTATCTCTACGGTTGTAACGCATGCTAGTTGCAAGTTTTAATTAGAGCTGTATTAAATTACATCCGCCATAGAATATTACGACGAAACTTTCTTGCGCTCCGAATACAAAATATAAAACGATCACGTACGGGGATTTCCGCCTTTTTAGGTACTCAACGTATTCTCAAAGTGAAGCGCACGATTTTTTAAAAAATTTAAATTCGTTTTTTTTCTATTTTTTTCATCCTGAAAGGATGACGAACTATTTTTGCACGGGCGCTGAGGGAAGGAAAATAAAAAACCAAATCCAATGAAATCTCTGGCGTGCGACATGCGAACCGACTGCATAATCATGTAGAAAGTTTCCATTGTTTTCGGCGCCCGTATATAGTTTATGCATATACACATATAGATTATATTACAGAGAGTATAACTCGTGACTCGTAACACCTGAAGTAATACGCACATGACAGGTGAACACCGAACGGGTCCCATTCAGATGACACGCGTATCTGGTATAAATTTAGATTCGTCGATATTTTTGGTACTTAACGTTCCTCAACTTTTTTCCTTTCGTCCGTGTGAAGTGAAATCGAAAATCCAGAAGTGTAAGGGGGGGAAAACAGAACAGGACACGAAAGTATGACGTCCGTAGCGTTCCGATATGACATCGAGATATACAGAAACGAAAGAAATTCGATAAGAATATTCTATTTTCTGACTTACCGTTTAGTGATGTTTTCGAAGTTGAACATCAGGATAAAATTGGAATACGATTTTTCGATCGTTCTCTGAAACTGAAAGATTTATTTGCGACCTTCGCTACGTAAGATTCCCACCGAAATTTTGTACCCCAAAGATGGCAGCGTCCAAATGCACGCAGATTTTTTTCCGAATCTATTTCGGCGATGGAATTCAGCTGCGGTTCGGAAATCGTGCATGAAATTCTTTCTGGGAATATCATAATGAATTTAATGGTCACACGAAATCTCGTTTAATCGGTATATACATATAAACGATCAGCAATGCTACAACCATATATACCCTCCGCTTCCGGATCCTGCGGGAATTTCGGGAGGGCTACTCGTTTGTTTCGGGGAATAATATTCGAAAATTTTACGGGGCTAAAGAATAGGTTGGGTATGTATGCCAGCGTACACCGTACGTATATATAAATATGACCACTTCGTACCCTCTGATACCCAAGGCCCGCTTTGACCTTCCAGTTTGTTGGCCGCGCTGTTTCGGGGATGAAAAGAGAAAATGGAGGGGAGAAATCCCATCGGGATGACCGCACTGACCACTACCCTACCGTGTGCCGTTGAGAGAACTGGAGTTTCCTACCTCTGACCTCTCAGCCCGGTCTTCCCTCTCCTCATCCTTCTCTCTCTCTTCTCTATAAAATACATCTCGCGTGCCGCTGGAATCCAAACAGCACATTTGTGCAATGGGATGTGCAACCGAAACGACACGCCAGTCCGGTGGAAGAGTTCTCCCTTCTCTCGGCGGCGCGTATAGGTACCGCCGTCATTTTATGGCCAACTTCACGTGCACTCTAGCCTATATACGTATACACATCCCGAGACGTACGCTCGTATAAGCAACGTACACGGAAAGTTCCATTTATGGAATTACATGAATAAATACGACCCATTGATCTTCAGATTCCGATAAAATAAAAATATTTATATATTACTGGGGTGTCGATTCTGTTTTGCCTCGAACCAGATCGGAACGCGCCCTTCAGTCACCTTTAATTCGATCTATCCAATCTTTGTCTCAGAATTCGTAGTTTCCTAAGAATCCGAAACTTTCGATGAACTAGAAATAACGAAACAGTTTACAAAAATTTACCAATTAATAGGAGACAGTGTAAGATGAAGAGAAAAATGCTCGTAACTTCGAAAGGATTTTTTCTCTTCGGCCAATTATTGTTCCCCTTTTATTTTTCGTACATTCGATGAACGCGGTTGCCTGAAACTCGGAGCGATTCATTTCCTTCGGTATTATCGACGGAGTAGAAGAAGGGAAAAATGAGAGGAGAAAAAGGAATGAAATAAAAGAAAAAGAAGAAGGTCAAATTCAATAATCGGCGCTCTCGTCTTCTATCAAAAGCACCTACCTAATTTAATCGGTGACTCCCAAACTAGATCGAGTCCTCTACCGACTTAACAACATCAATTCCAAAAACTACCCTCTACCTTCTCACGCGCCTCATTTCTGCAACCACAGCCTAGCGAATTCAGGTCAATCGAATCCGAACTCCTGTTCGTGCCCCCGATCGACCCGCGAAGAGAAAAAATTGATTCCCCCCCCCCCCCCCCGTATTAAAATATGTCATCCTTCGTCTCGGCTCTCCGATCATCGAAAATCAAATTGCTCTTCTCCGAATCCCTCGAATATCGAATCGAGTCACCGGTCAAAAAATACACGTAAATAAAACGGGGCGAGCCAGCTCCGAGTCGTCCCTCCTCACCGTTTCATCCTTAAAGTATTCCGTGAATTTTCACCGCGAGTTCGTCGGGGGGGGTGTATTACACACGGAGGGAAAGTGGGAGCGGAAGGTTGGCTTCATTATTTCACTTAATGGCGCGTTTAATATCAACCGGTCGCATCGTCGCACCACCGTGAATGGCGCTATTTGTATGACTAAATTGGTTGGGCGTTGCTATGGGGGAGGATTCCTGTATACATGTATAGGCTTACATCTAGTTGTTGTTCACCACCGGCGTGTACACCGCGGTACCCCCCTCCCCCCCCCCCCAGACACTCGACGGACTAGCGTAGCTGAGCTTTTCTTTTCACTCCGAACGGAGCGACGATTGTAGAATAAAAAAAGGTCAAGTCGACTCACCTGAGCGCGAGTGGCTAATTCGTCGAGACTCCGTTTTTACGTTTCTTTCGAATTTCCGCCGGCTACGAACGAGTGCCGGATGTCTCGGGATCCGGCCGCGGATTCGGAGGCACAATTAGATACGGCCGCACCGCACCACCTGCGGGTGGTAGTCGGGTCCCGGGGGGCGGGGGGAGGCGGGGGTGCGGTTGACGCTCCAGAATCAGGAGCTGATTAAGCGGAGCTGCCGGCGTCACGTCGTTTATGCGACTGGAATTAAAGGGCCCTCGGTTGACGACAGGGCTGCGACGGGGTTCCCGTTCACCGTGGAAACTCTCACCTGGGAACTCGATCTTCTTTATCGAATTCCGACCTCGAATCGTCCGATGAAAATCCGTGGAGAAATTTCATTTTTACTCTCGCAATTTTCACCGTCGCGTTGAAGCGCGAGATGTACGAGGAGAACCTGCCGCAGTCTCGCGGAAGGCGAACGTCTCTCAAGTTCGATAATTTATCAGGAGTTGAGAGGATCTGCTGTGTATAGTTCGAACGGTGAAAATCACCGCTTATTCGCAGGGCATGCGTAAAATGGTGACAAATGACAAAACGGATTTTATTGTTAGGGGAATAATAAAAAAAATATAAATGACAAATCGTACTTCTTCGTGCGCTAATGATAAGCGGAGTCCGCATTATCGAATGTTCATTTGTAATAATTTTCAGTATTTTTATTTTCGATTTCTTCAGTCAAATGGTGAGCTTTGTTATCCCTTAGCTAGCTGAAATTCAGATTTCGGCTCAAAATTCTTGTGACTTTGTCTTGCGGTGATTTGACTGAAAATTGAGTTGAAAAAATTCCGATATCTGTCCTTTAGTTGTTTCTTGTTTTTTTTTTTTTTTTTTTACTTTCACCAACCAACGACGTATAACACGACATCGTACATACGTACGTACATACATTTGCGGTAGGCGCGTGAAGTTTAATGGGGTTATAAAAAAATGGCGTTGAAACTCGTGATTCATATAACGTGGTGAACGGATGGATATTTATGGTGATTATTAACGCCGGTATATATGCCGCAGTGTCGCGAATTATAGGTATGTGTAATACCTATATACCATACATATATATATGTACGTACAAAGCTGTGGGTATACCATGTACTTTGTGACATACATACGTGTATGCTGGATATATTATATTTAGGAGAAACGTGTCACTGGGGATTGTGAAATAACTCACCACGTGGTCCGTGTATAAGGGTGGTTTTCGAAACGGTGACGTATTACACGCCGTTATTTAGGGTCTGCGTTCAAAGACAACTTTAATTTTCCAAAATCTATGCGCTTGTATACGAACTCCGCAGCGGGTAGATTATTCTGCAAAAATCGTTACGCGGATAACTCCGGTTATCCTGCTAAAATTTTTCAGCTGAAAATTTCACACCTTTCGACTAGAGCGACTAGAGTCTGCACGGCTGCAAGAGAACGAATCGCGCCATCTTTGACTCTGGATTGGCTTTCGAAATGGCCTAAAAACCTTCGGCATCGACCGATGCACACGTTGCGTATAATTACCTCAATTATCTATCCCGATAAGATCGGCGTATTCCGTACATATAATTATCCAGATTATTATACATTACGCTGTATAAATTGGTAATTATCACATGCTTGATTATGTACGTATACTCGTGAGTTAACAATATGATCTCGCGGGGGCTAACCGTTATTATTATTCTCAGCATATTGTCAACTTCGCATAGTTCATTATATTTTCCGTATAATAATAAGAACAATGAGGATAATAATCTGGATCGTTATTGTCCGGGCGCATATTACAAATATCGATGGAGGCGAACGTGAAGGGAAAGACGCGTGGCCAGGCGTTATCCGTTCGAAACAATGGCGCTGGAACCGATGATCGTTGGGGAGAATCGGTAATTTGATACACCTGTGTGCTTGTATTAGATTAGAGGCACACGCGCGGACCATGTACGTACACACAGGGAACAAGGTACGGAACCAATGGTATATAAAGGGAAACTCGTGTACGACGAGTGGGAGGCTAGAATGGAAGGTCATACGTAATTAGGTGAACCAACATTTGTCGAGTGTCCGCGAGCCGTGACTAGCTAGTTAAGCTCGATAATCACACGCGAGAAAAAATAAACGAACGAATCGCGCGAAGAGAATTGGAACAAAAGTTATCCCCGTCCTCATCGATATTCCTTCGGAAAAGCGCGCGTATATTTTCTTAAGGTCGAAGGTGGTGAGGGGTGGTTTTGAAATCGCGTCGCGGTCAGAACGTCTTTGAAAAGCCCGGAAAGAGAGGTGTAACAAAGGGCGCTAAGCATAACGTCGGTGCCATAAATCAGAAGACCATCGACGCCTTTAGGACAAGGACGAAGTTTTCGATCCCGAAAGACTGTCTTAGGTGAGACTTGAAGATACCTTATAGCCCTATTCCGATCTGCTCTGCAGGGATGAAGAGAAGAGAAATTGGCCTTCGACGTGATATCCTTTATCCTTTCTCATACACGTAGACTCCTGTGGGGAGTCCGTACGTCGAGTCCAGGACCTCGGGCCGTACCAAAAATAATTGTCTTTTTTTTTTCCGTTCAAATTTTTCAAAGAATTCTCGATACGGAAATCAATTTTTCTCCTTGTTCTTAACGACCCGAAAAAGTTCAAAACAGTCGCTTTTTGCAGCGAACCGATCGAACAAGGCCGGAAAGTCAGATTGAGAAAAATATACGATAGGTTATCGAAAAAACTTGGTCGAAACTGCGCTTCGGACTCCACGCTATTTGATCCGGAGTGAAATTCTTATGGGGTCAGAGGGACACCGTGCAGACATTAGGGATATTAAAAATTCCGTATCTGAATCCTGAGACATTTTCTTGAAGGATATTAAAAAATTTTTGTTTTCCTCCGGTCATCGGTCTGGAATTGCGATTCACCGAAAATTATCCGTAGTTGAAATTGCCGCGCGGTGCCTGAATTCTCGATAATATAACGCGTAACGCTATACATATATATATATATATAGTTCATGTAATATCTATTATGTATTATACAATCGGTGAACTCTGAAGACGACCAAACATTCCGGCAGAAGATCGAACAAACCACCGGCTATTATACTCCGCCGTCCCTTTTATTCGGTCGCACAATCCTACGCGGGCGGGCGAAGCTTTGTCCGGAATTGATAGATGGGAACCCTCCACAGTTTCTCCGCGATAGAATAGAGGGAGGGAATACGGGGCAGAAATCAAGGCGCGAAAAAGGGGCGGGAAAGACGGTGAGAGAAAGAAAAAAAAAAATGATAAAAATAAAACACCGTCCAGAGGGGCTGGCGGGAGGAACCGACCCCCTAAGTCTCACCCGTCAGACACTTCCATTCGTGTTGGATAAAAGTGTGCGCAGCTTTCGATTTCACGCCGTGCCAACTTTACGTTAACTCAGATTCCGATTTCGATACCCGTTCCACAATAACGTCATTGTTATTACGATAGATTTCCGGATACCCGTGCACCGAAATCAAATACTCGTAGATCTTCAAACCGATGATACCGAATCCCTTGACTCTGTAATAGCTGTAAGTTATCGATTGGGAGAAATTTTTTAATTGATCTAGTTTTTTTTTTTTTTTTCTTTGCGAATGAGTAGTTCGTATCACACACAGATTTGGGATAATTCTTCCTGAACGATCGACAAAGGTCCGATCCGATTTGAAACGAGGAAATTAAGTTAGGACTTTATTTTTCCACCCCTTCTTTTTTCACCGGTTGAAGGAAGTGTCTAGAAGTGAGCGGTCAAATCGGCGCATTCCCGCCCGGTGTGACCCCGCGGGGTTTTTCTCGTTCGCTCGAAAGAACTTTTGAAAGTCAATCATTTCACTTATATGAATCCCTCCGAGATCACGCGTGCTTCAAATACACACACTTACGGTATACCTGTATACCAGTGCCTTCGTTATAGAGACCGTGATTTTGAAACCTCAAAACGTACGGTTACTTTTCTCACGACTTTCTATATTTCTTATATTTATATATATATGTCCTTTCTGAGAACCTCTTGAAATTTCCTCTCGTTTTTCGCATCAGGAAACTTCTTTCTTTTTTTTTTTTTTTTTCCCTCAACTTTTTTTCGTATCGGTTCTCACCCGAACGTCATAATAAAATTCGATAAACGGTTATTACTTCGTTGTGTACGTAAACGTTGTTAGTTTAGTTTTTTTATAAAAACGTATTTTCGCTTTCGTGAGTCCGGGGATTCGATACATTTTGTAAAACAACTGCGAAACAAAAAAAAAAAACAGAAAACGGAAAACAGAAAACAAAAAAACAAAAACAAAAACAGAAAAGAATTTGATCAAATTATTGCAATGGTGCGGAGAGTTTTTGAAACAGCCGCGCAGTAGATGCAAAGCTAGTAGGATTTCACGAACCAGTGAGCCGTTCCATTTAATTTCAGATTAATTAAAAATGTTACAATAGCGGCGAACCGCTAAATCAATTGAAGAGGAATTCGTTCACATCGTCAAACTACACGCCAACTGCAGAACCGCACGGAGCCATGAAGTTTTCCACTCTCGACCTCCCGGATTATAACTCTGAGGGAAAATTTGAAAATTTCACCAACTTCACCAACAATTATTATTAGACCATAACGTGTAAATACTACTTCCCATACATCAAGATCAAAGTTATCCAAGCTGATAATATTACTCTATACCGTTTAGTTGAAAAATATATCGTACAACTGTACATGTGTGTCGTTAGAAATAGAAAAAAAAGAAAAATGAAAAAGAAAAAGAAAAAAACCGGCTATCGGAGAAGAAGTCCATAACTTGAAATATTCTAGAACATCGTGAGCATAGGGGGTGCAGTTCGGCTGTAGAGGGAAAATTTAAAGCCACTTCGCAGCCTCGAAGGTGTCACCGTATATTTTAAATTTTATCGCTAGTACAGGCTAACATGTACGACCCCATATCCGAGATGGCCTGAAAAATAGATCCGGACCTGCCGCCGCGCTGCAAACGTGCATAAATTGACACCCGTGAAAAGGCGAAAAAAAAAAAAAAAACCAGAATCATAAAAAACCAACCACTTCGGCCGTTGGAAAATTTGCGAAGTGTGAGAAGTACGACGGAGATTAGACTTCTAACAAATGTTAGATGGTCGTAAGCAAAGTCTGGATGGGCGAAGAGAAATTTTGAACGTATATTTCATCGTCGTCACCACCCCCGAAACTAATTCTGATCCAACGTTTAGGGGATCTGGACACCTCTTCAAACAAAACAGTTGCGCCAGACGCGAGCCAGGGAATAAAAAACTCCTTTCAACCCCTCGAGACGAAAAATCAGAGCTTTCCCAAAGTCCGACGAACAAAAGGGGCCGGGAGCTTTTCATATTCAAATCGAGCTTTTCTCCTGTTCTCCGTGTTGTTTCTTCCCTACTATGGTACGAAACGGGATTTTATTTTGAAAGAGGTTCGAGTGACTTCCGTTACAACCCGAAGCTTAGGATGAGATCGTTAGATCCCATCCCCGGTCCTTATGCTGGGATGATCCTTGCCAACGAGAAACGGAGAAGAGAATCCTCGGATCTAAGGCAGCTCCGGAGGAGCCCTTCATTAACCTTGTAACGCTGTAATCGGATCCAAGGTACAGTGAAACCCTAAATGATGATATTTGATAGCTTGATAATTTCGGGAAGGCCAAGACTATTCTGCAACGCTCTTCAGAAAAAATATATCCGATTTTCTCAAATAAATTCACGTAGTGTCTATTAATATATTTCTATTGAAGAATAAATGTCTTTCTACAAAACTGATTTTGTTGTCACTGGATGAAATGAATTCTGTAGGAACTAATGACATCTATTACCGAAATAATGTTGAGAAATTGACAATTAACAGAACACTTGAAAAATCCATAAACAATACGGGAGCTTTCGTATGTGCGATACGTAGTTAGCGGGGGGTTTTGTGGGCGAAAGAGGATCTCGCTGTAGATTTTTCACACTCAAGGCACGCGTTGTTCGAGCTTTTTTATTTTTTGGAGCGAACTTTCCATCAAGCTTTTGAAATTCGAGTTGGAATGGTGGATCCAATTTACAATTTAGCACGGACCGTTTACTGGGAAACAGGGAAAAGGAAAAGGAGAGGATGGGAATTCTTTACTTCGGCAAAAGGGACGCGTTCGACCCCAAATCTCTGAGCTTTCAACAAACCCGATCCTTCCAAAAGACGGAAAGCTTCGAAAAAGTAATAGGCATATATCCAGTCTCGTGACTTTCATACAGCCATTAATCAGAACTGGATATTGACCACCGAGCCGAAAAAAATTTCATTCCAATCAACGTTAAGTTTGTTTTGAGCTGCTTTCGGGGTGCGTAAAATAATTAATCCGATGATGAGTATCGATAACCTCCGACGTGAGTTTCATCGGAAAAAAAATGAAAGATAAGAGAAGCACGTCCTGCGAACTCGATAAAACGGAAAAACGCCAAGGAATATTCAAATTTCAGAAATAATCTAGACTTTGAGAGTTTTCGGAAGCATAAAAAACGAAGTACTTTTTTGCACCCTGTGAACGAAATCGTGGAATTCGAAGGCGAAGAAGAAGGAGAAAAATTTTCGGGGGAGGGAGTTGTTGCAACCGAGGCGAGTATAGCCGGTGTTTGCAGAGTCCTTCGCGTATCCCTAATGAGCCCGCGGACTCGACCGAACGACCAACCCCTAACGATAATTGAGCCGCCTATTTATAAAAAGGGTACGTAGTTCCACAGAAGTCTGCTACTATAAAGGGGGGTCGGTTGTGTCCACACATTAGACTCAAGCGAGACGCGCCTCTTCAACAAATTGGGGCTCGACTCTCGTATTTTTTACATTTTCTTTTCTTTTTTTTTTTGGTTTTTTCCGAATGAGGGTTGTGATTTTACCGAATAATACCCTTTCCACCGAAGAGGAGGTAATCCGTAGAATTTTTGGAATTCTTCCACTCGAGGTCTGCGGGGGTAACTTTCGTTGCCTGAATTTCTCGCGAGGGATCCTTCGAAAACGAAGACGAATGGAAGCGGATCGAGTTCCCGTGATTATAGGAAAATTGATGAGCAATTTAAAATGACTTTTTTTGATATACCTTTTATTTTTTGGATTTTTTTTTTTGTGTCTGCGGGGGCTTCTTGATAATGTATAAGATCATTAACCGGGCTGCTCATACGCCGTGCGGCGGGGCCCGGCGAAACAAAACCACAAGAGTACCATTATCTTTAGAAGTTGAATATTTAATGGCACGTCCGATCTTAAGGAGATTACGCCACACGGCATAGGCGGCTAGGGACTACTTTCATTAATATCGTAGAAGCTACAGCCAAAAGCAGTTAACTTTAACCCCATAATCTATATTATTTCAGGTGTACCATTCCGCGGAATATATTACACCGTTTACCGATAATCCTTCGATTATTTGATATCACTGTTGGACGGACGGTATCAGAAATTTTTCACACAGCCGATCGATCGCAACCTTTGCTATAAGAATCCAACGAATTTTGCCGAGTATAAGCAATCCTCAAATTCTTGCAGACACTGAGGAGCGATGTAAAAACTTCTTTTTCTATATCTATTTTTTCTGTAGAAAGATCAGAAATAATTTTCAACCCTTAAAAAAGCACAGAATATCATGAATCTGGATTTCAGATAATTTCGAAGTTTCCCAATCGTGATCAATTTGAAAATCGAAGGGTTGGTGTTCGATTATTGTAGATTACGTGAATTTTCAGTTTTCGAATTTTGGAGCCTCTAAGGACCCAAATATTCTTCGTACAGGACGCCCACCCTGACAATGAGGTAATAAAAAAAATTGTCACTCAAGCACGCCCATCTTGAGCTCAGGTATATTTCGGCTTGCCTTATACATATTACAGCACATACTCTATTCGTAGACTCATTGAAAGGTGAAGATACAAGCATGTGAAGGTGCTCCGTACATGTGTGCTGAGACGAAGGTAGGGAGGGCAAGGCAACTTGCTCTTGACAAGGGTGTGAATAAGTACGTCTCAAGGACGTCGAGTACTGCAGCTATACCCCTCGGTTTTGTTACACACGCTTGCCCATGTGCCCACACACCGGATACATATATGTACGTATATATGTATATACATATGTACTCCATCCCGCGACGTGTAATTCATAACACAAAGACACGGTCAAGATATTACACCTCACGCACATCCGGTTCCCTCTGTTCGTCGAAAATAAAAAATCAGAAAATAAACCGAAATCCTCTGGAATATAATATTTCATATTTTTGGTTTTTGTCGAAGAAAATTTCGGTCGCGCAGAAAAAATTATACGCGGAGTAATCAGTTGCCTGATTCCAAAAAAAAATACTCGAATTCGAGATTTTGTCACGGATCGGGTTATAGAAAAAGGAAAAAACAAAGATGAAGTAATCTATTCGCAGAATGAAAGGTTCTGAAAATTATGTCGACGGTAACCATTATTGATACTCCAATAACAGGAGATAACTTCGTTTTGACTCTTCGTGTCAGAAACAGGGTAAGAGAATAAAAGGGAAAAAAAAAAAGAACAGATTCGAGGCAAATCTGAAGAGCGTTCGTAACGCGAGAATATATTCTGAAATGAACGGTTAAAATAATGGCGAACGTTGCACGGCGGCTCAATTCCCAGTTACACTTTATCGCCGAAGGACTCGCAGTAATATAGCTTGCTCGGAAGATTTTTATGGAGGTGATCACGAGAAAACATCTGTGGCCCTCAATATGGCTCGAATTCCTACAGGAAAGAAAAGCTCCAAGTTTAGTTCGTTCTATTATAACTGACGTGGATATGGAATGGGCTTACCATAGGCATTCGCATAATATTTTGAAAAACCCCCGTTAGAAAAATGCATTGAAAATACCGCGTTTAAGGGGGGGAAAAAGTGCTTCGAAATTTATTTTTATTTTTCTTGTTCGAAAAAACATGAACATCTCGAACGCTCTTTTCTTCGGCGAGAATATCTTTTGAGATTCGAAAACTTTGAAAAATGATAAAATATGTCCACATTTTTTTTCCAGAACAACGTGATTTCCGAAGTTTGTTTTTTACGCATTGAAAGATTTTTCGTTGATGAAAGATCTTCGAAACTTCGATGCTTCGGAGAAAAAAAAAATTAGTCTTCCTTCCAAACGATAGGCAAAAGAGAACGGTTCGAACGGCTTCTTTTTTTTTTTTCATTTTAGATATTTCACAAGATATGCCCTGGCTGCTTTTCCCTCTTTCCGGATGAACGAAATGGCGTTTCGAAAGAATTACTAGATGAGGAAGATTTTTATGGGTGTTGAGGATTAAAGCTGCTCCCAGCGTTTAATGGCGCCTGTAAGTTATCTATACGTGCAGCTAGGAGAGGAGAGAAAAGAGGGAAAATTCGGAATACCAAAAAAAGAGAGAGAAAGAGATAACAGAAGGAAAAGACACTTGGCGGCTCCCACACAAATTACTTACAGAAGCACAGCGCTTCGTGAAGTATCACTTAGGGTTTAGTTCTCAATCTCTCAGGGCAGGTTTCGGCCCTTCTCTTCTCTCCTCTCTCTTCTCTCCCCTCTCTTTTCCGAGAGGGATAAATTTTCTAACCTGGGGGTTAAGCTAAGCCTCAGGGTCGTAAGTTTCCACAATTCGCTAACCCGCACCTTACACTCCCAGCTTGTCCCTGTAACGCCACCTACACTAAATTCCTCCCACAAACCCCGCTCTTCTCGCTTTATTTTTCAGTTTTATTTTATTTTATTTCTTTTTTCCATTTTTTTGTTTTTTCCATTTTTCTTCTCTCCTCCGCTACCGATACGTCCGGGGGGGCTTTAACGGCGTCACTTTTAGTTTGATTCCAACGATTCTACACAGTTTTCCGTCACCGAATACAGCCTAGGTAAGGAAAGTGTGATCGCAGGTTGATCGATCGATCGATTAATAAGTACGCTATTATTGCCCTGGCTCAGAAAGACTTGCAGACGTAATCGGAATCGGCTGTGATTTTGAGAAAGATATACGAGGTGGACGGATGAAGGAAAAAAAAGTCGGCCGAATCCTCTGAATCGTATGGTAATAAATACGCCACATCAATTGATACACTCTTCCAAAATCAATGAGCTTATAATCCATAAATCAATTGCCGAAATCCCGTATCAATTCCAAACACGAGAAAAAAGGAGGGCGGGCAGAGGGGGGGGGGGGGGGGGGGGGGGGAGGGGGAGAAAAAATGAGTGGAGAAAAAGGAGATAAAAAATACGGTCAAAGAGATGCTGACGAGGACTTTTGCTCGGCTATCTAGGAGCTACACGTTACGTGGTCAGTTGAATCCTCCGAGGATTTGAGGGTTCAACCGGTAAGGAGAGGGAAGAAGTAAATCGAAGTAATCGAAGGACACGTATAAGTATAATCGGGAATTGAAGGGGCTAGGAAAATGGAATACCCACAAAAAAGGCTCGTCTATAGGAAATAAAAAAGATGAAAGACGCTCCTCGCTGCTCGGTTTCCATCCTGACGCGAGGATTCACATTTTTGCGTGGTATTTGAAACTACCTTTAATGCAAAATCCTTCAGGTTCTCCGTTCACGTTTTACCGCTTCCGAAAAATAAAAATGCAAATAGCAGAGACTCACGCTCTTTGAATAAAAACCGATTCTTCACGCTCGTTTCACTTTTTCAAATCTGCCGTCGATGGTTTCGAAAAAAAAAATATTTTTTTCGAAAACTCCGAGGAAATTTTATTCGAACGACCATCGCTGGAGATGCTCCCTCCTCGGGAAAGGAAGTCCAAATGAGATGAAAATTTGATCGATTGAAATTTGCGAACGGGTCTGTTAAGGATCGCACCCTATTACATACCTCTGAAGTTTGTCCTTTGCTACCCTGCTGCCCTCGGGATATCGTGTGTATAGAGGACGGAGATATAAAAGTTTGGTTCGCGAGAGACATTTTGAAAGATTGCTTGTAAACTCGTTATACTTTTTGGAGGAGGAAAGGGGACAGGGATCAGAAAAGTATCGACAAAGTGAGTCGGACATTTCGCTCTTCTATCTTTCCCTGTTTTCTACGAGCCAAGACGACCGGCGGGTAGGTATACGATTACATTAGAAAAGGTCAGAGCCCATAGAGGAATATATCCCGCGCAGGAAGAGAATAAGAGAAGTAGGGAAAAGAAAATAAATAAGAAAAAGAATAAGAAAGAAAGAAAAAGAAGAAAAAAAAAGAAAGAGAAGAGAGAAGAGAGAAGAGAGACGCGAGAGAGAAAAGCCCCAGAGTCGTGGAATTTGTGGATTCCTTGTGGATCCCTGAAATATCCTTGAATTCCAACCATCGCCTGTGTTCGTCCGTACGAACGTCCGGTTAGGTTCGTCTTCTATGAGGCGAGAGGGTGTAGTATAAGGGTAGATGGGTAAACTTCATCGGGTAAGTGCCGTCGCCTTCAGCAAAAATGTCAAAATAACGTTGATCGACTTTTATTCTATTCGATAGTGCGACCCGCAGGGTTTACCCATCAATTCCCTCCTCAAAGGACTCGCTTTCTCTCCGGGGCATGTGTACTTGGATATAGAAGGTGGCTGGAAAAAAATAAAAAAAAAAAAAATAAAAGAAACATAAGAAAAAGCCGTACATCTTGTAAAGTTGAATAAGAGCTGAATGCGGAGAACAAATACCGACGAAATAGTTTTTTATTCTGTTTCACGTCAGAGCCGAGAGAATGCAACTTTTAATTCGTTTTTAAAAATTGGAAAAAATATTTTTATCGAAGAGAAATTCGGAAAACATCGCCGTCGGCTCTCGTAAAGAATATCAATCTTGATTTACGGGATTGTGACATTCATTAACGTGTGGAGCTTTTATTTGAGTTATAAAAATGGCTTTTCTTTTCGTCCCCCACCCTCCCACCGTACACAACCGTGGGTGTCCAATTTCGAATTATACAACGAAATGAGCCGGGAAAATTGAGTCGTACGATGAAATCTTTTCGACAAAAGTTTCACCATTTCAAGTGAGAGCTTTGATCGTAACGTTGATTTTTTTCTTTATTCCGCCCACGCACTCGAGGGATCTTCTGGTTACGTTCGATGTTGGTAGAATCTTGAAAACATCAGGTTTTCACTTTCACAGAGAAAGAGCTGCAGGTTTCGTAACGAATTGAAGAAAAACGCTGAGCTAAAAAAGCATTTTGAAATTTTTCAGACCGGATAACGTCGAATAAAATATAAAATTTCCCGTTGATTCGAAACTAGAAATCCATGAGTCACTTTTTAATTTTTATTCTTTGATTTCTGATTTCTAATTTTTATGAGAAAAAGAAGCAGCGAAATCTACAACCCTGGTATGGTGCGCATACAATCTCAATTTTCCTTCATCCTTTGCCTTCATTCTTTTCTCCCTGTTTTCTAATTCTCGCGTAGTAATTTTCTCTCGCAAGAGTGTATTACCCCTTTATTATATATTTTTTACATCAACGCACAGGAAGCGCCCTTTCTTCCTTGCTCGCAATTTTTTTTTTTACGTACCAACAACTTTCTCGTTTTCTGAAAACGTCTCTCTTCGAAATAAAAATGTAGGAAACAAAAATGAAGAGAAAAAAAAAAATCAAAAGAAAGAGAAGAGAATAAAAATGAAAAACAAACGTAAAAAAACCATCCCCTCGCCCGGAGTTTTTTCGTACATGAATGGAGACCGAGAAACCCGACGTCCTTGAAATTGTAGCGTGGCTCGGAACTTTGCGGTATACGGAGCGTAAAAGCTGCGAGTGAATTTCCTTTTTCTGTCCCAACAGGATGAATATTTCCTGCAGGACCCGCGCTCGGTATAATTTTTCTAAAAATTTTTTTTCCCCCTTTTTTTTACGCTTCCTCCTACTTTTCGTTTGCTTTCGTTCGTTTCCTTTTTGCCTCACTTTCTCTCGGGGAGACGTACAATTTCCATGGAATAAAAAAAAATGAAACAGATAGAGAAAGAGGAATGAGAAGGAATACAAAATGAAAACAAACTTGATTTGATCTAAAAGTTTTCGAGATTCTTCGAGTCCTGGGGCACGATATCATTCGAAGACCAGCCAGGCAGCTTTTTCATCATTATAAAACATCCATTTTGGTTATCGTGATCCGATAAAATTGTCCGACGTTGCGTGTCAGCGCGTCGTATGAGAGGATCGCGGATCACGGCAAGGTTTTTGCTTTTGTGAACTCGCGAGCTTTTACACAGAGCTTCATATACTTTACGTACATTTGTACGTGTGTATACGCATACGTATACGTACACGTGGCGGAGAACAACCTCAACCGAACTCTCGTACGACCCTCTTACAATACAGAGAGGTCAAGAGTCTGTGAAGATCAACGCCAAACACCCCGTCGGGACGCGATGTATAGTAAAGTCGAGGTTGAAAAAAAAAAAAAACAACAACAACAACAACAACGAAAAAAAACTCCAACAAATTCGTTTCCGAAAAAAGTCAGTCTCTAAACTCCAATGAATTCGTCCCTCCGAAATTCGTTTCATGAGCTGCTGTTACTAGATTAAAAATTAATACGATTAAGTATCCTAAGCTCGTTAATTTCCGTCCAATTTTATTGGCCAACAAGTCGTCGTCTTCGTCCTCGTCCTCGTCCTCATCGTCTTAGTCGTCGTCGTTCTTCACAAGTAAGAAAGCTCGCGCGATCGTTACAGCGCTAATTAAACTTTGCTCGCAACGCCCGGGCGCATTTCTTTCCACCCCCTCCCCCCCTCCCCCCCACCGCCCTCCCCCTCCGCTCTCCCCGGCGTCCCAACAGTTTTTCCCTTCTCCCGCAGGAACTCGTAGGAAGTAACCTGGCAGCTGTCCACAGTGCTTTCATTTACTCGCAGGTATTTCTTACCTCGAGTCCTGGCGCAATAGGCGGGCATATATATCTGTGTATATATAGGTGTACACGAGGCGATACAGAAGCCGATATAAATTTTCCTTTCACGTCCCCCCCCCCCCCCCTGCCGCGGAGCTTTCGTTGTACGTATAATACAAACTATAGATATAGACCTGTATATACGACGCGCGGTGACCCTGTTTCTCTAATCCTACTGTATAATCCTCATTCCTCGCAATATCTTCTGCTTAGGTGAGCAACGCGGAAACTACCAGTATAGAAATTCGCCGGTAGGTACGACATTGCCTTTTATCGAAGGGCTGAATGTCAGAAGGGCATAGCGTTACGATTTTTTTTTGGAAAGGTAGAAAAAATTTGAAAAACTATATCGAAACGGCGCTGAAATTGTTGCCGAGGTTAGTGAATCGAAAAAGCTCATAGAGACCCTAGTGGAATGGAAAGCTCGAGATTCGATTGATTAATATTCGAAGCTCGGAAAACTAGTCAATACTCGTAAAGGGCTCGGAGGCCTTTCGAAGTTCTCCGCATACTTTGAAAAGTCACGGGGGAAACCCGAGAAACCTATGAAAAATTTCAACTCCCAACGTACAAAGCTCGGAGGGGCTTCGATTTTGAAAACAAAAAAAAAAAAATAACCGATGAAGTTTTGAAAAGTTGAGTTAGTCCGAAAAAGTTCGACATGGCTGAAAAGCCCACAGGTCAGAAATGCAGTTTCAAAGATCCGGAAAGAGCTGTCAAACTTGGAAAATTCATCGAAAAAGCACCATAGCTCGAAAAGCTCGGATCAGAAATAGTCGACGGATCATCTGTTGCCGTTACGCGTAAATTCGCGCACACGAAAAATGGAGAATGAAAAAAATAATAACGGCGAAATCTGTGCGAGAATTTTAGCGAGTTTCGAGTTGTCGGAGGTTTCGCAGGTTCTGCGGGGTGGTTAAAACCCCGTTGGCATCCAGTTGCTGTCTGGTAGTCTCACGGTCCGATACATCGATCACGTGCAGGCCTAATAGCAGCACGTGTTGGTGATTACGCTCGAGGGACTGCGGGCAGCTCGGGTCTAGGTAATTGCCAAGAGCTGTCCCTCTGCTCCGTTCTCCCCCCCCCCCCCCCCCCCTTTCATCCCGGCAAGCAGCTGTACGTCAGTATGTACATTATACACGCGTGTAGGTGCGCGTGTCGGTGTGCGTATACACACGCATCCGACCTGCACCCTATCCTACCTACACGATTGATTGGTTAACATGCCTTGCTCACCTACAGTCAACCCTTGATTATCCATCCACCTCCATCCCACTGCGATCGTCGTCCTCCTGGTTTCGGCTTTGCCTGCGGGACCTCGATATACGCTCGCTATTCCGGAAATGACGGTCCAATTTCGAGACGCTAAGGGCGGGTCATAAACCTCCGATTAATCGTATTTACCTTTTGATTCAACCACCGGCCGGAAAATATATACCTCGATCCAACAAAGGGGACATCGACGATCTCTGCATAAAGAATTTAGAGCTCTGAGAATCATAGGACGCGGATATTTGTTGGAGACAGGTTGTACTTTACTTCCTTTGTTTCCAGGGACAGAGTGGCGAGGGAATTAAAAGAGTTGGACTCTGTTTTGTTTCTCGGTCAAGAATCGACCCTGAAAAAGTTTCTGAATTTTCAGGCTTGATTTTCTCTTCGTTTTAATTCTGAGAAAGGAGAAAAGAACGGAGACTGGTTAGGTTTTTATTGGTCTGAAAATTCATCCTTGAAAAATTCCGCAGGTTTGTCTCATTTTATTTTTCACCCGCGGACGGGGAAAGAAAGTGTCCAAAATCAACTACTCTTGGAAAATCAAAAATTTTCAAGAGTGATCCGGTATGATTTTACCGCGTGTACGGTGTATGTACGGTGTGGATGAGAGTTGAATATTTTTTCTCCATCTTCTTGCGGAAAGGAAAAAAGGAAGAGGAAAGGCAATCCTTCGTTTGTTCTTTGTTTGAGAATCATTTCGGGTAAAGTCGGCCTTTACAACGTACCTATACGTATAGTCGCGTCATGTTATTTCCCTGGGGGTTAGAAAATGCCCGGTTTTCTTATTTTTCTAACCCCCTTCCCACACGCCCGCCTTACCTGCCGGTTGCGGAACGTCGAGAGCGCTGGGGCGGTATTTATTCTTGTTTCTGAAATTTTTTCGCTCTCGATTTTCGCGTATTTCAGTCTTTCCTATACGCGTAGGTATGCGCGCCACCCAACAGCTACGTGTACACGCCTATATATACGTATACATATATATATATATATATATATATATATTATACGTGATGTATTTTCTACAGGCGGGAGAAAATCGTACATTGGCAAAGTTTGATGGGATTCGCTAAGGGACATCTCCCCCTATTTTCAACTTTGAACTTCCCAAAACTGAGCTTTCCGACGACACTTCCGACTCTCTCGACGCGCACCTCTGAGAAGAATGATATTCAATTTCGAAAACTAAAAAACTTCGGAGACATACCTACACCTTTTTACGCGGCTCATTTTTTCCATCAAACGCGTCATCTCGCAAACATATTTCATTCGGTTTCTCGCGGTGTTCTTTGTATTCCTTTTTCTCATCGATTTCTTTGAAGTAAATTATCCCCAGGTGTTTCGATATACATGCATAATGTATGTACATAGAACGTGTACCGCCGTTTTGATTTCGCTGTACAATCGAGCTCGTCGCGCTATTTTAATTTGCGAGTTCATACCTCGGTGGAGTTTTTTTGTTTACAATTTTCATCATTAGTCACGCCCGGATTTGAACGGAAAAAGAAGAAGAAAAAAATCAAATAACCTCGGAAAATAATTATTGTATAGAATTATTCGAGTGCCTCTCAGCTGGAAAGCTCGTAAAAGAAGTTCATTCTTTTCCGCTTCCCTTCTTTGTTTTGACGCTGTCACAAACTTGGAGCTCGAGACCAGCTTACGTTTAATTAAATTAATTTTGCTTCACTTTATTATTTTCTCTGCATAACTCCGCCATTCCATTCATACAAGCTTTCCCTACAGGTATAAACTCCATGTATTGTTCAACGATGACAAACGTCTACATCGGCCCGACTTTTCACGCCGAACACCCAAGGCCAGGATAATTATTACCGCCGAGCGCTGTTTCGTTTCTTTTCTTTTTTCTTCTTTTTTTTTTTTGTCAACGATTCGGGACTAATTAATTCCACGACTCAAGAAGTCGAATCTTCGATGAGATAATCGCCGAGGAATCGAGATGATTTCTGGTACAGGGTGTTACGTAAAACGAATCTTTTCGAGTTCATCGTCATGCGAAGGTACTCTTTTCTTCCTCCACCCGCCCCCCAGGGTTGTCAAGATGGGGTTGATGGATGCCGTGGAGGCTTAAATTTTCTTGGAATTCCCACCCATCGGAGCTTCACTTTCAACATTCTCATATATTTGTAAATCCACCCCTGCGCGTGTGCGGGATATTTCAAGCTCCCGCTACATTTTACGTCCTTGAACGAGTCTAGTGGCGGGTTCGCCTGCATCATCTCATTCCTGTTTTCTGCGAGAAGAAAAAAATCAAAAAATAAAACACACCCTTCTTCTGCATCTTCCTTTTATCTGCAACGGCAGCAGCGGTAGCAGCAGCAGCAGCCTTCTTCCTTCTTTAGGGATCAAGGATCAACCGTTCGCTAGGGACAGACACGTGTCAAGACCTATCCCACTTTCCCGCTCCTCACCCATTTATCTATGTATCTTTTATACTTTGGAATTTTCATCCCCTTAACATTCTTCTTTTCTTCCATTCTCGCGTCTCTTTTTGTTCTTCCTTTCTTCTTCTTTTTTTCTTTCTTGCTTTATTTTTTTTATTTTTTTTATTTTCAACTCTGTGCGAAATTGAACGGATGAATCTCTCGATGGTGCTGGCGCATGGAAAATTTTCCCTCCCGTTTTTTCTAAAGGTAATTCGGTAGAAACGCGGCGCTTTTTTCAACGTCTTCGCCAACCCTGAAATTAGACCCGCGCGAAGAAAACACGACGAGCTTTAAGGAGCTTTCCGAAAAGATCCGAACTAAGATTTTATCCCATTCTCGCGCGGGAAACAAACGGTAGGCCGGCTTTATTGTTGTTATACAACCGGGGGAATTTTTTTTTTTTCCTCTCCTCTTTCTTTCTTCTAGTCATTTCTTCGCGAGACCTGCATACGTGGGTTCGTAATCAGACCCACCCCTTCCGGATCAAAACCCCTAGAAACGGAACTCGAGACGAGCCGAACGAGGTATGGCGGGAAAAATTCTGTCGCGTCGGAAGCACGTTTGTCTTAGGTTATAGCTTTTGCAGGATGTGTGGGGAGGGAGGGGAAAGAGAGGACTAGCAGACGAAAAAAAAAGGAAAGGGAATCCCGCCGACTGGGTGGGTATATGTATACTGTACGTATGCAACCACCATAGAGTGGGGCCCTTGAGACACCAGACACCCCTGTACTCTTGCCGTACTACTCTCAGCTTTGGTCACATTGCACAACCCTTTTTAAGTGGCGTGTATTATGTCACCCCTCGTGCTTTAACAGACACCTGCGTTCTTCTCATCCTCCGCTGTACGGGAGGGGAGGGGGGGGGGGAAAAAATTCAACCGCTCGTAGGATACCAAAGCACGCACGATTCGACCTTGCCAGACATATGTAACCACTAGGAGGCATCGCGGATCGGATATAAAAATAATCGAGAATCGATCCCCCATGGAATTTTCTATTTCCGTTTGAAGGTTAGAGGCGGAAGCCTCTGATTTCTAAATTTCCAGTTCAGATCGACGATACTATGCGGAAAAAGTCGTGCGCCTAAATGAAGAAGACCACAAAGTCGAGGAGAACTGGAACGAAAAATGACGACAAGGAAAACGACCAGTCAAAACAGGACTATTCAGGTTATGAAGCGGAATTAGAATCCCTCGAGGGTTCGACCCGCGAAGAGAAATCGTCGATTCGAAATGACTCTGATCGCCCGAACGTTCGAAAATCAAAGAACAAAAGAGTTTCGATCGAAGAAGACCGTGAAAAGGTCGAAAATAAACGTTCGTCCAATCCCATTTATTACTCGACCGACGAAACTTCAACGGAGGAGCTTAAAGGTAACGACCTCGAGGGATCCTCCGGGTACCGGTCGTTTTTGAATAACCCCAAGGGTTCGGTAGCCACCTCGACTTTGATAGAGGCCAACGACAGTTATGAAAAATTAAGGTACTCGATACCGAAACGAACGGAACCTGGGAGAAACAGAAGATCGGATTCTTCGGGAACGTTTGGTAACGATACAAAAGGGATTGAACCGGGTAGACGGAGACGGAGGGACATGGAGACGAGAAATTCCGACGATATTATTTCTGCCGTCGAATTCGGAGGAAGAAAATTCAAGGGAAATTCACGATCGAGATCGAAATCGAACCCGATGACATCTTACTCGGATTTGGAGAACGGCGATCCGAACGATGTTTCTAGTGGGACGCATAATAGAGTTTTGATATGTCGCGACGGTGAATCTCAGACGAAAAATTCTCACATCTCCGAAACTGATTGCAGAGCGCGTTGCCGCGACGAAGGAACGTCGTGCGACGAACCGAGAGGGTAGGTACAGCGAGAGGGTCGTGGATAAGGGAAAAAGTTGATGCGACGTGATGATCGGATTTAATTAGAAATATTCTGCTATTTTTGTTAAGATCCTTCAGCGAATCGCGTGTCGGTGTAAATTCGATTTCTTCGCGTGAGAAGAACGTCAAGAAGAAGAAGGATCGGAGTTTCGCGGAAGATTGTAGAAATGGTCTGGAAAATCGTAGAATATGTTTCAACGAAAATTCGAGGATTTATATTGTGACGGTCGACCGTTCCGCGAGTCCGTCAAATCTATCCAACGAGTCTCCACGTTTTCTTCCCAAAAAATCTGAAATTCAACCGTTTCGAAATACCTTCTGCAGTCCGACGAAGAGACCTTGCCCCTGCGGTAACGGGTGTGGGACAGCCGAAAAAAGCACGTGTTGCTGCAAGCGAATTTAAAAGAAAATCGATCCGCAATTTCGTTACGAGTTGAAGTTGTTTTTTTTTCAAATACACATTCTTCGATAATCCAACAGGCAATTATTTCGATTTTGATAAACGTCAGATTTAATTTCTTTCGGTCAATGTGAAATCAAAATTAATCAATCAAATTCTAAATTTAGTACCCTATTCGAAAACAAAATCAATTAATTAATTGAAAAAGAAAAAAAAAAATTGTAAACGAATCTAAATACTGAGATGAACATCAGAATGGCGGCCACAAAACTGCGTAAAAATAATCAGAGAAGAGGACTCGCCACGTAAGATTCGACAACGTATAGAGAGTTGCTCTACTTCACATGTATCGTAAATCTCTAGGTTTTTTTTTTTTTTACGACCTGCAATTCATCGAACACTGTTTACGTTTTATAGGGTCGATCTCGATAAGAAAGATCCTCTGGATCTGGAGCCACTAAATTCCGAACCCAAGGGAAATGATAAATCCAAGTAAGCCGGCCCATATTATACTGATAAATAAAATAGAATACACAAGAAAACACGGTAACTTTGATCCCTGTGTCTCAATTCGGTAGAAACAACGAGCGTCTCCGGGAACGACAGGAAAGGGAAAAAATTCTTCAAAAAAATCGACTGGCGCAGCAAGAGAACTTGAAGAACCGAGTAAAGCGAAATTTGAGCGCTCGACGCGTTCCGAAGGCTGATGAAAATTCCCAACTGGATGAAAATGGAGACCGAAATACGGGACATCACTTCGTGTCGCCGGTTCAGAAATCCAGCGGGTATGAGGCCATGAAAAAATAAAAAAAAAATTGATTTCAACTTCCGGCTGAGCGCGGTTAAGATCGACTTCCATTTGGATTTTTTTCGTTTCAGGCACAACCTTGAAACTGAGCAGTTTTTGACGTCGAGAGAACACAGAAAAAATGGTAAAATTACAAATTACTGTACGATGCCGAATTGCGAACTTCGTTTCGATAAAAATAAATGAAAGAAATCATTCGGGTCGCGAATTAAATCGTTCGACAATTAATTAGACCGAAGTAACGACGATGCTTTACGCGGAGACTGGAGGTCAAAAAGTGCGAATCACAAAGCGGAAAATACACGATGCGCAAACTGCTGCGGACGTCCTCAGCATTTTCCGGTCGAAAATCGAACGCGTTGCAGTTTTCCGCTCGAAAATTACGGAAACCCCCCAGGTCAGAGAAATGAATGACTATTTTTTTGTCGATTTAATTAGACGATGAATCGGAGGTTAATTGGATCGATGATTAGAGTCGATGCCGCTACAGACTGGGACTTTTTATTGAAAAAAACTGTGAAACGCAGACGAGAATTGTTATCAAAGTGTAGTGATTTTTAATTGCAATCAGATACAATTTTAACGAAGTTGCTTTCTCGGTCGTTTCTACCGTTTGCTAATTAATAAAACGCCCGCTCGTTTCGCGAAACTAAGTAATTTTTTATTGAAATCACCTCGTACGTGGATATTATTTAGCTAACCGATATTTCCCGCGTATATATAGCGTCGAAACGGAATATAATATGAGAAACTGAAAAACCGCCAATTTCTATACGTACACAATTAGTAATATTGATCGCTAATTGATGAGTATCGTACCAATCGCGTGGTGAAAAGCCGCAACGAGATAATCGATTAGTTTAACGAAATATATTTAATTGGATCTCCATTTCCATCAGGGATTTCAACCGGTAGAGAAGCGAATCGATGCGAATTGGAGCTGATCAATGGTAGGTAAGTTTGAACAAGTTTTCCACAGTTAGATCGGTGACTGTAAAAAAAAAAAAAAAAAAAAAAAAAAAAACCAAAGACCATTTCTTTATTAATTTATTTTTTCCGTCGGAATCATGTTTTACTTCCTTTATACGCTCGTGTTTTTCGTCACCGTTTTCCGATGCTCTTAATTGTCGAGCGTGTATATTGCGTCGGCGAAAACGGTGGTGAAAATTCAAGGGGAGAAAAAATAGCCGGGAATAATAACGAACGGCGGCAGCTCTTCGGCCACTTGCCAATTATCACTTAGCGAAGCGAAAATTTCAAGCGTACACCTAGCCGGCGTGTTTCCGCCCGGAGAAAAGCTTCGATTTTGTCGACCCAGCTGCACAGAGCGGCAGAGATTCACTCGTCCATTATATCAGATGATGAGCCAAACTCACTGAGAAATCTACTCGTGCGAATGAACGCGTCTTTATGTATTCTATTCTTGTGAAAATATTGAGATAATTTTCCCGCAGCGGCGAATGAAAAACTTTCGCGAAATTAAACGAAAAACGTATTGCTCTCCTTCCCGATTATCGATTCGATCGTTATTACTTCTGCCGTCGCGAGTTGAGAATACGAAAAAGAAAAAAAAAAAAAAGGGAACACTTCGAATCAAATCAAATTAATTATCCCAACGATTTTTAATTCGATGCTAATACAGCCGCTCCGAGAACTTCTGGGACGTCATTAATACGCGCTATGGAAATCGGCGATTCGAGACTGAAAGGCGGACGCAGCGCCGCGGAAGAAAAAAAATGTGGAATCCACGGCGAATCATCAACCGCGAATGAGGAACGATTGGCGACCGCGGGTGGATCGGTTGTCCGTTCGTACGACGAGAACGAAAGTACGGAGAGATTGAGGGGCGGTTGCGGGGGCTGCGGGGCTGGAAGAAGCTGCGGTTCGTGTCCTTGCGGAGGATGCGGAGGTCCTGCTTGTGGCTCCAACGCTCCGGGATGTTCAATCAGACCCGCTGGATGCTGCGGCGGCAATCAGCCTCGCGGTCTACCTTGCAGGTTGGTTGCTTCAAGACGCATTACGTGGCGACGTGTCGGTGATTCGTTCGTTATTTTCGGCTGAACTTTTCACTTTTGACGTGTTCGTTAATTTTTTTTCAAAATTCACGAAAAAACGGTGCGCCGCTAGTTCGTGATTGTTCTTTCAACCTTTTTTTTTTCACCTCCGAATCCGTGTTCGTAGTTGCAGATGCAGAAGTTGCAGCGACCCGTGTCCACCTTGCGGTACTTGCGGCGGTCGAAATTGCGGAAGATGGAACAGTTGTGCGGGCAGTGGTGGCGGTAAATGCTGTTTTCCTCGGAATACGAGACGTCGAAACGGTCCAGACTGCTGCGGAGGGGGTAGCGGAGGTTGCGGAGGTTGCTGTTGAGTTGAGCAAAAAAAAAAAAAGGAAAAACAGATCGGATCGCTTACCTCCGACAACTACAAATCGATCCATTACCCCGCGGAATATAATTACGTCACGCCCCGACGGCCTGTAATCTTGGAACAAAAAAAATAATAAAAAGAAAAAATTCAATCATGAAATTCAACGTAAGAGAAATGCGGAATTTATATTTCGAGCTTTGTTCAATATCGCGCAACGGCGGAAAATAGTTGGAAGAAAAAACGTGACATTTCCTCGATTATTATCGAACCGCGTCGATACGTTTCTTCGGCGTCTCCATTTCGACGGATCGGAGACGATGTGTTTTAGAGTTCAAAATTAAACGTTCAGCTTCGATTGACTTATGACCACTCCGCTCATACGCCCCGTACAATTTCCCCGGTCAATTTGGGGCTCCGGGCTCAAGTTAATGCGGGTAATTTGGCTGACGTTTGCGTGATTTCTGTCACACAATATAATCTGGCTCATGGCTTCCCGCTGATCGTATACAGAGAATCTATCTACCTATAATTAACGAAATTGACACGTGTGCATTTCGCTTTATCGCCTCCGACAGCACGTGACGTACGTTAAAACCCTGGACACAAAAAATGAACGAAGCAACGTTCTTTGACTTTTCTTTTTCGGGCTTCGTTCGAGAAGCAAAATTCCCGCACAATCCGCATCTACTTATATCGAGCGTTTCTCATTTCGCTCATCATTTTCGTTCGCTTATCATTTTTCCTACGTTTATTCATTCGGTTGTTCATTTATTATTTTGTTTCGCAGAGCCCACGGCACGTTGAATAATTCAGAAAGTATACGCGCGTGTACGCGGCGACGCGGTACTCGTACTCGCGTAACACACGTGCACTCACAGCGTCGCGCACGGCGCACGATTGTACAAAGCACGAACACACGCTTTCCCCTAGCTGATTTTTTTCACCTCAAGTTTTTTCTACCTTCCCTAATATTCTTCAGGGGAGGTTCTTTCTCTCTTTCAAGTTTTTATACTCCCGTAAACTGAAGAACTGCGCCTCGTCTACTTCCTCACGCCGAGCGAACAATTTCGTGAAAAAAAAAACCAGAAACTTGAAAACAAAAATTGAGGGAAGAATGAAAAGTAAAAAACGGAAAAATTTCGTACGACAAAGAAAAAACAAAGAAAAAAAACAAATGGGAAAACCGATCTGAAACCAGGACATGCAGTCAGCAAGTTTATATGCGCGGGTAGGTATACATAGGTATGTATACAAATCCAACAGTGTACACGTATACCTACCTTATTTTAGAATCAAATGTCTCGAGTGTTAGGGATTTCCGTCACTCTACTTGACACCGAGTACGACGGATTCTCATGGGGTTAAATTTCACGACGAATTGTACTATTTAACTGTATAGGTATGATGTGTGGTATAGCTAGATGGAGGAAAAACTGTGGATGGTTACAATCGAAACTAGTTTATCATCGGATTCTGCGAAGACGTAAATTTTCTTTTGGAAACGATCTAATAATCGAACTACTACTCGAACTAAAATGTGGTAGTGGGGATACAGGATTCAGATGTTAGGGTGGATCCAAAATTTGAAAAAAAATCTAAATCACTACGGATCATGTTACGGATACGCGGGACGTTTAAAACGTGAATTTCAGATTCGACACAAAGATTAAGTTCGTAATAAAGAGTGGAGTCCTTTTTTAGTTGTTCCCGTCAGATCTAACTAAGCGGAAGTGGCACCCTCGCGGTAAGGAAGGTCTTCAATTACCTGTATTCGCTATCCCATTAGCCGGATGGAAGGTAGGTCGGAGGTGCAGTATGTAGGTTCGAGGGTGTGCTTTGAGTCGGTGTATTCAGCACTCTCCGTTTTACCTTGCAAGATGAGTCGGTCCGCCATCGTGGAGCCGTTAGGTTGGGTAGGTAGAATTCGTAGCAAGAGTAATACGTATTTCCAGGAGCAACGGCAACCAACAGCAGCAGCGGGGTTCTACTTAGAGCGAAAGTTGTGGCCACTTCAGAACTCGGTACAGCGTAAACCCCTCAGTACCGTTTTCGGCAGCCGCATAAAATAAGGTAGTAAAAGAGTTCCTAGGGTATAAAAGCGACGGTGTTGGTGCTGCTGCCGGCGGCACGGTTTCCCACCAAATGGGGGGGAAATGGAGGGCAGGTGGTTTCAGTTTTATTGCGAGGGTGTTTGTGGGCTGAGTGCTGAAACTGGACCGGAGTTTTTCCTTCCCTGCTAGCAACTCTCCTTTTTTGTTTTTTTTTTTTTTCTTTTTTTTCTACTCTCTTTGTTTCTCCATTCAATTTCTTGTTTTTTCCCCCACCCCGACGCCCTTTCGATTTTCTCTCTCTATTTCCGGCCTGGGCGTCTGAATTTTTTGTCCGGGCTCCGACGGAGGAAAGGTAAAAAACAATCTACGAGAATTATCCGATATATGGCTATCGGAATTATTGCGGAATTCGTTGTGCACGGGGTAGTGTGTAGGTTGCGGAAGGGCTGAAGAGACGTCAGGACGTTTGATCGGCGTAACTGAAGGTTTAATTAAGGGCTACTTCTCCGTCGAATACCCTATAACGTCGGCGGTGGATGATGGGAGTTTGGAAAGACCCTACGCTGCGCTGCTCTAGGCACTCGAGAGTAATTGATTTTCAGGTTGCAAGAACGTTTATTTCCAGTATACGGAGCCATCCCGAATTCGCGAACATGCGAACTGTACAAATTGTAGCGACGTCTCTCCGAATGGGGGATATTCGAATTCAGATTTGCCAAAATTACATCCAGCTAATCATTATCGCCTGTCGCTGAATTGATGGGAAAAAGTTGCGAGAAAATGGATTGTGCAGATTACCGAATATGAAATCGGGAAGCTGAACTTTTGAATATTTAGGGTCTTCTCAGTCTGAGTTTTACGATATTAGTTATTCAATTAATGAAACCAAGGAAGGAAGGATTTTCTGCTCGAAAGCACGATTGAGTCATTTGGACTTTCGGCAGATCTGATAATAATTTGTGAAAGGGAAAAGTTTTAGTTTGCTTAATCCGTAAAACAAACCCAATCTTGGATAGACAATGCTTTTCCAATCCCTTCGCCGTACACACTGCAGATATATACGGGGTCGCCCAAATCAATTGGTCTGTGTCTCAATGTGTTGAATTAGATTCTCTGGAAAATTTTCTGGTAAAAGTATCGCCTCCGAAACACCCACGGATTTTCTTTTTTCCACATTTTACAACCGTTTTTGAGTTGAGATCGTTCGAAAATTCCGAAAAACTAACCATTTCTCAATTTCGGACAAATTCCCAAAAATCAAGAACTTTGAAATAAAAAGTGCGATTTTTGAGAATGTGTCAAAATTCGTGAAAATTAAGATTTATTCCAGAACTCTGAATAATCACGCAAGTCGGGGACAGTTGACGAATGATGCGAATGAAAAATCTAGTTTCACAAGTGCTATACTTTTACCAAAAAATTTTTCTACCAAATTGAAAATAGCGAGGTTCAAACCCAGTGCTCGAGTTCATACGGACCACCCCATATATACTGCACAGATGCACTCAGCTTTCGGTTCTCGCGATTTTCTCTTGGAAACCAGACACCGAACAGACGGATGGAAAGACAGATGGATGGGCGAAGAACAACCACCCTTTGTGTTGCGTAATTGAACGAGGCGTTCTCTTACTTGAGAAAGCCATCTTCAAAGAAATACGATTTGATTTAGAGAGAAATAATATGATGAGAATACAAAATAGTTGCCGGAGGTTTTGAAAAGGATTTATCTTCCCTCTGCACTTTTTCGACGAGAGCGAATCGGCGGGTCTCACGTGGACGAGTGAAATAGTTTTTTGGAAATTTTTTATCCGTTTTGAGACAGCAAGAATTTTCTGCAATTCGATCGTCGTGTGGTCAAGATCTTTCACGCATGACCCTCTTCCGCGCCATCATCTCCCCGTTGAATCGTCACGTAATCTCAAGAAGTCGGAGTGTGCGCTCGTTTTTCAAGAGGATACCTTATTTATCTTGATCAGCTTACCTGAGGAAATTCTACTCGATGGCAATTATAGGGATATCGTTTAACTACTCGGGATCAAAGATCGGTTCGGAACGCCTTCTGTCCTCGTCCTCACTTCAACGTCCGATAACATTCGATCTGCGAAGTTTCTGGAATTTCAACACAATCGCCGTGCGTGAAGTGAGGGACAAAGTCGCGCTCGACGCGATCGAATGTCAACTTGGACGGATGAATTTTTAAAACCCACCTGTTGTCCGAGAATTTTCGGAAGACCTATTTGCACGAATGTACGGACGATCGCTGTACCGGAGAAGCTGCATAAGAATTCAAAGGACTTGTACATTACGTAAGACCGACGTAATAGTTGGGATCCGGAATAGCGGCATGCTATTGATGTGGTCCAAAGAAGAACGAACGTACCTGCCCGCTATGCTGAGCAGACCTGCGGTTTCCAACCCTGAGGGAAAAGCTCGATAACTCCAACCTCGTAGAAACACTCCCCATATTCCACCTCGCTCTGGGGGCTCTTTAAACTTTGAACGGGTTATTCCAAACAAGGTTAACAGGTAAGTATATGTATGTATAGAACGAAGTAATTTTCGCGTACAAAGTCATTCGCTTGATCATAAAAAACCGAAATTAAGCGAGCTACATTTTCAGTCACTCCAACGATCGCGAAACAAATACTACGGTCGAGTAGTTCGTCCTTTGATTATTTTTTTTCTCTAAATTCGGGTGGATTTTTCGATTTTCATTGATCTTCGATATGGAGGATCCCCAGAAATTAGATTTGATCCTGTCGGGAAGACTGCAGTTTTCGGTTATCCCGAAGGACGACAATTCTGTTTCGAATGTCCTAATTTTATTAGACTGGTCACTTAGAGCACAGTCTTTGCATTTTTTGTTTAAAACGGTCACAATTTCTTAGATAGATATTGCGTAAAATAGAATAGAGCAGAGGGAACCTGATGTATAAAAGCAAAGTGGAAAGAAATCTAAAAGGGAGAAAATAAACCTATACGTATCCATGTGCGAACGATGTAAAAAGGAACTCACGTGCGAAAGAGCCCCTCGCGAGATATCCCCATAGAATATATACGAATTGAAATGCAGACTGGCAATACTTCAAATTCATTTGTGTGACAATCTCCGGTCTCTTCCAGTTCGATGCAGATATTTTTCGCTCTCGATGAAATCACAGAACTTGACTGGGAACGTCGTCCGGTCGAGCTCTCTCTACTTGTCCCGTCCCAAGCTATAAAGTACTCCGGGTCCTTCGCTTCTTCCTCCGTCATTTCTCAACCTCTCCCCCCTTCTCACCCCTCGTCCCTCTCCTCCCTGGCGCTCACTCTCCATACCCACCTTCGAACAATTTGCTTCCGCGGAATTCATTCCGTGCAATAGAGGGGAAATGAACTCCCCCCTTTCCAGGTCTTTTCTTCTTCATCTGATTTTTTTTTTTTTTCCTTTTTTTTTCTCCGGTTCCTTATCTCGAATTCGCCTGACTAGCCTAATTTCTCGCTTTTATTTCCCAGGTTTCTTCAACCTCCGGCAGTAATTATAATAATGACTCGTCAATGGTCATTAAAACTAAAGAAAAATAAAAAAAAAAAATAAAAAATCTCAATTTGTTTTCTTTCTCCACGCGTATTTGTACGAGTACCAAGAGCCCCAACTCGCGCCGTAGCCTTCGGAGTGGAGAAAAAAGAAGTAGGTGGGGTCGAATTTGAATTTTGGAGGAAGAAAAGTCGAGAGCGTCGAAGATTGACTATCTTGCTCGGATGATCGTATCCGATAGACGTGAAGAGAAGCTGAAGAGGATGGAAATAAGAAGACGGTTGAAAGAAAGAAAGGGAAAAAAGGTGCGCACGGAAAGGAAAGCTCGTCTCGCGGTTCTTGCAAAATGAGGTCTAATGTACGTACATATATATATGTAGTATACCGATATACATACAGATATAGGTATATCCTTTGAGGATAGCTAGAGATCCTAGAATTCCCATTAAAGGATTCCGGAGGATGAAGTCGGTCCTGGAATTCGGGGGTAGAGAGGATAATATTATCGTAGGTATAAGGGTGCATTTATTTTCCTCTTTTTTCCCGTCCTTTTTACCATCCCACAATCCTAGATCTGATATCTATAATCTAGATATATCCCAACACTTTCTTTTATCGAAACTGTGCGGTGTACGGAATTAAAAACAACGTGAATTTTTTTTACAACATCCTTCTACGGTTCATTTTTCCTTGTTCTTTTTTCATATTTTTCAAAGGTGAAAATCGATACTAAGACTCTGCAGTGAATAGGGTTTAAAAGAATTGAAAATTTTTCCCATGCTATGCGTATTACGGTTATCTAATGCAATTTGGATAGAATGAGGAGGTGAAAAAATTTTTATTGTCGGTTGGGACGTTTTTGATTATCAACTTCCATATTATCTGGTTATCAAAACGATTTTACATTCGATGTGATGTAATACTGCGCCCGTATCTAATGTTTTTCTTTCATTCATCGCATAGATAAGTTATCACAATTTATTGTCGCACCAGGTACTTGAGTTTATTCGCAAAAATTTCGCTGTCAGAAGTCACTTCAAATTTTGTCATAGTCTTAGGCAAACTTGACAGTACAGCCTCGTTTTTTAACTGTGCTTAATAATTCGTCATTGCAATGGGGTTTACAGAGTTTCGAATAATTTTAGACAGCCCGATTTATTACGCCGGGCAAACTATCACCGGAAAGTTAATAGTCAAGTTGAAAAAACCGAAAAAATTAAAAGGTAAGTGTTTACCTGATATTTTAATCATGCGATTCAATGAGAGTTGATTTGAATTTTCGTTATCTACAGTATTTCAAACTACTTTCAGGACTCTATTTAAAATATTTTGGAAAAGGAACAGTTCAGTGGACCGAAGGTTGGGGTACTTCAATGGTCACATTCTCAAACGAGGAAATTTATCTCATGGAAAATCAGCTGATTTTCGGAAGTGAGTAGAGAGAAAAAAATTTGAACTTTCAACTTCACCGTGTTCAATACGATTCTTTTCGTTCAGACGAAACCGGGGAATCGGAACTTTCGGAGGGCAGACACGTGTTTAATTTCAATTGCCAACTCCCCAATGACCTACCGTGCAGTTTTGAAGAAGTTTTTGGAAAAATTCGATACTCGGTTAGGGCTACGATCGATCGACCTTGGAAAAGTGAATACGTCGTCAAAGAGCGTTTGACAGTGATGTCAATTTTTGACTTGAACACTTGCGCTCTGGCTGGAGTAAGATTCGATGAAACGATCGTATGATTTTTTATTTCAATTCGAAATACAATTTTTTCCATCATCTCCTCTTCACAGAATCCATTTACGAGCGAAAACAGCAAGACCTTCTGGGGACATCCGAACTCGCTCTCAATGACAGCGAAAATTCCTGTCCGTGGATTCGTACCCGGTCAAACGATCCGCATTAAAGTGACCTTGAGAAATAGGACGGACGTTCAAGTGAAGTCTTTATCTACAAGTTTGAAACAGGTCAGCGTAGTTTGTTGTGGAACATGTGGATAGAAAAGAATGAACGTCACGAAAGACGGATTGTAACATCTGTTTTTTAGAATCTGGTTTTTCACTCACCTAGGAAATCTAATCCTTCTAAACTCTCGCTTTTTAAAACCGACCATCCTATCGACAATGGTTACGGAGATAGGGAGTTTGTCGTCAACGTCCGTATTCCAGCGTTACCACCTTCGTATTTACAATTTTGCAATATAATTGACCTGAGATACCAACTGAATGTGTACGCTAACGTCAGCGGGGTTCATAGAAATTTAAAAGTTCCGATGGAAATCATCATCGGTAACGTACCACTCATGACGTACGAAACCCCATGTTCTGGGGGTAGAATTATTCAAGCGCTCATCAATCCTGGCGACTCGTCCTGCAGCGGTATTTCATATTCAACGGAACCACCTCCTTATTCCGTCGTCTTTCCCGGTGCCGTCGACTACCCGGATTTCGGTATGCGAAAATCTTCGATATTCATTTACAAATCATTGGCAATTTTTTTCATTTTAATACAATTTTCAGAGCCACCAAGCTACGAGCAAAGCGTCAGTAGACTCGCATTACTTGAAAACGAAGATCAGCCCGAAAATTCTGAAGCGGATGGCAGGGGAAGCAATTTTTCACCTTTGTATCCCGTATACGAATTCGGAACCGCCAAATGAATATGACAAACATAGATGCTCCAAAAGTCCAAAATATTTTTGCTGCAGTCATTCGATTTTTGTTTAGCGGTAGTATCTCATTTTTCTCTTCACCTAGTTTATTCGAAAAATCTTTTAACTCGAAAAAAAAGGTTTTTCCATAGAAATCGGTTACGAACAATTGAAATCTCGATCATTTTCTATCATCGATCAAGAGAGCAGAGTATGAGCAAGTCATCTTCTTCCGTCACCTGCAACCTTGTTAAAATCCATACGGAGTTACTTTTACCTATAAAACAAATACTCTTGATAATCGACGAATGTTTAAAAATTAGTTTTCAATAAAGCCAAACAGTCTTTTCATACGCAGATGAAACGGAAGTGGCTATTTGTATATTTCCCGGTATATTTACTACGCATGTAGCTGCGTAGGTAGAAAGCAAAAGTATTCGAGAACCAAACTATGTGTACATAAAGCGTAAAAATGTGAAAGTAATACTGGCGGCGGAGGCGAGGAAAAACGTGTTCACCCTGCGGTAGAATAAATTGGACCTCGTGTGTTTACGCGATGGTGAAATTAAAATTCCTCAAGTGTAGCAAAGCAGTCCAGGCGGGAACGGAAAGAGGGGCGGGGGAAAAAGTGGTAACGGGAACGGAAACTGGAATGGCAAGCCGAAGGAGAGTTGTGCTTAATTAATGACCGGACTAATTAAAAGCACGAAGAAAAATATTCCGAAGTACTCCGACGCCGCTCTCCACACGCCTGCCGCACTGCAACCCTCCACAAGGGTATTTTAAAAGTGCTGCGTATAGAGTAAATTAATAAATGCACGAATCGATTCAGTTTCAACAATTTTCATCACCGTCATGATTTAGAAATACAGTAACTATGTTAATTTATACCTGACGACGCGATGCTTTGATTTATGAATTCTAACAAACAACGAAAAAATTATAAACGTTACCAAATTGATCGTACAACTTCTGAATCGAATCGAGAAGATTAAGTATCCGAACAATCCTCGGAAACTGTGTGTCTTTTGTCAGAATTTTTCTGTTGTTCTCTGAATTTTTTTGATCTGTATAAAAATATTAGACCGTAATTAACAATAAGTTGAACGCGTCATTCTTTTTTAGTTTCGCGTAAGCGTCTGATTTTTCTATTCATCTGCAGCCTGAAATCAGAGTGGCGTTGCATGTTATCAACAGCTGCTTTCCGCACCTGATTATATCGCCTTTTATCTACGTATCCGTTATCGGATTTTCACCCTTCAGCTCAAATTCGAATTCGTTTGCGCTTGCGTGTCGCCATATTGTCGGTTGTAGGTGATCCTGATGGCGCACCCCAATGTTCTCGGGTTGCATGGACTATCTCGCAACGTTTCCTTTGATTATATTTGAATAAAAAAAATTCCAAACTAAAGACGTCAAACCTAATTATCGTGAATGAAAAAAATTCAGTGAGACATGTCTGCTCGCACGTTAATTAACTCTGTCGGCTATGTCAAAAAAGACAAAGGAATCCATCCTAATTCACAATGTCTACCGAAATACAGCGCGCATAATTTGAAGAGGATACTGCGAAACATCCTTACAAATGGGTTTCACAAAATATCCGCAAGAAAAAAAAGGAACACAAGGAATAATCATCGAGAAGGGTAAGATTTACGTTCATATGATGTATCGTATTTTTTTTCTCATTAGAGTCCTCTTCCATTCTGTCGACTACAATTGAAAAAATTATTATCCTTATTTCGATGTAAAGGTAATTTCACACCCGATATAATGACCTAGGATTCCTAATCTCAACGAACACTTGATATCATGATGTCATTTTCAGTCATTGATATGCTGAATTTTTACACGTCAGCTGTATGATAGTATACGCTCACAATCGGTACAAAAATAAAAACATCAACGTGACTCAATTTTATCTTGGCGATAATCTCTTGTGAACTAAACCGAGTCGATCGCTACGGGTGATTCAAGATTACTTCTCATTATTGATATTCAAGCTTTCGGCGAGCAAGTAGAACGGACGTTTTAGAATGGGATTAGAAAAATTCTCGCTGGTCTTAGACCGTCCCGTATATTACGCGGGACAAACAATTTGCGGCCAATTAATCGTAGCCGTTAACAAACCGATGTCCATGCGAGGTATAATGGCTTAATTATGAAAAATTAAATTTAACGCATAAGATCAAGCACAAAGTTTACATTGCGAAGTTCCAACTATACAAATGTTCTTTTCAGCAATCCACGTGAGGTATTCCGGACTAGGCAGAGTTCGGTGGACCGAAAATCGTCGAGTTAATAACAAAAACATCACAGTGACATACCAAGACGAAGAAAGCTACTTAGAGCTGCAGCAGTTGGTGTTCGGAAGTAATATACAATATGTGAAAACACTTCATTAGTAAAGCTGAGAATAATTGGGCCCGCACTAACGTAACTATATACCCATTTTTGCAAAATTCCTACAACAGATAGCAACGGTAACAACGAACTTGCAACAGGGGAACATGTATTTCTATTCCAATGTACATTGCCCGTGAATGTGCCGAGCAGTTTCGAAGGACATTACGGTCGGATAAGGTACTCGATAAAGGCAACGATAGATTTACCCTGGATGACTGACCACGTTGTAAGAGTTCCTCTCACTGTAATCTCCGTTATGGACCTCAACCTTAATCCTATGGCTATGGTGAGTGAAAGTGATGTGAATCAAAGCTGAAAAACAATCCGACTATACAGGGTTATCAATGTTTTTGATATATTTCTTTTCATGTAACTCAGGTTCCGATATCAGAACAAAGCAGCAAGACTTTTTGGGGTCATTCAAGGACGCCGCTTTACATGACGGTGAGTTTACCTGTCCGCGGTTACGTTCCTGGACAAGTGATTCCCGTCAAAGTTTTATTGAACAACGAATCCAAAGTTCAGATGAAGTCCATCTGCATCAGTCTCAAACAGGTAAATCCATTCATTGAATCAAATAAAACATTGAATTCGAGGCATCCCGAATATCCCTTGTGCGACTTCTTTTACAGAACTCGGTGTATCGCGCGGCTTCTAAATCAAGGACTAGCAAGATGTCCATTATCAGAAACGAGTTTCCGGTTGCCGTCGGTTTTGGTATAGAGGAATTTCATTTCAACATTCCACTACCAGCCTTGCCGCCTTCTTACTTGACATTCTGCAGAATCATCGACATAAATTACCAACTGAACGTCACGGCGAAACCAAAAAGTTGGTATCACAGAGATCACAAAGTCCCGAATGAAATAATCGTCGGAAATATCCCCCTAATGATGTACCAGGTTCCAATTTCTGGTCACCGATTTGTCCCGAACGCTCCACAACCTGAGGAAGCTAATCAAGACGAGTTTTCACCCCCGAATTATGGTTTTGTTAATCCGACAGAATGGGGCTACAATGATTTACGTAAGTTACAAATTGAATCAATTGATTTGATTAAAAAGTGAAACTGTAAAGCAAACCATCATTACATCTTCATTACAGCACCACCAACTTACGAACAGTGCATGCACCGCGGAAAATCTGCGGGTAACGATCCTGGAAACCAGGCGGACAGCGATGGCGAAGAAAGCGGATTTTCCCCGCTCTACCCTATCTACAAATTCAAGCCTGGTGAATAATAACAGAGAATAGAGAAGATCGGTAAAAGAAAAAGAATGTGGAGAACGTGGTAAATGATCCCTCGATGATTTTTTTCCCTTTCTCCTACCTAGAGACCAAACAGAACTATCCATATGCACATCCGGTTGGGTTGTTTGTAATCGTTCCGCGGCTAGCTTAGCCGCGAAACGATTCGTAATCGATCTCGCCGGGCGTACACTGTGTGATTCATGATTCCTCAGCATGTGTATTTGATTTTATAAAACGAGTTTTATAAAAATACATTCATCAGCACAAACAACGCACTTACATACCTCAACTCTAATCATATCCCGCCTTTATATTTAAACACTCGAGATACAATTTCCGTTGCAGATAAGCTATTCGTAGAATTGTTGGCCTATCTTTTGAATATGCGCTCAAAGTAGTACTGTATAATTCCGTTGATTCTACGGAGCGCTGAAATTCTGATAACTTTGAATATTGTTCTACTGGTAGTCCGTGGACTACGAGCACAGAACAGAAACTGAGGCAGTCACGCATGGCTCGTATACGAGTAAATTACTAGAGCATAACAATTAGATGTGGTTTGCCGAATGTCAACGTTACGTTGACAATTGGCAGTAGGCGTTGTGGTGTTCGTTACCAAAATAAAAATTCGATCACTTGATTCTGTAGTGCTACTGCTCTTGACTACGAGAGACATGGTGCTCGACACATTCAGACTTATTTTGGATCACCCTGTTTATTATGGCGGACAAACTATAGCGGGGAAATTAGTAATAAATAACGACAAACCGTTGCAGATGAGAGGTATTCCTATTAGAAATGATATAAGTCTCTCCGAGGTAAAGATTCCGTTAGACTAAAAGTAAAATCATAGAAATGTTGGACAATTGTTTCAGCGATTTCCCTGAAATTCTTTGGAGAATGCGATATACATTGGTCTGAAGGAGGAGGTAATAACAGAAGACATTACAACAATAAAGAGAAATACATGGATGTGGATCAACTAGTATTCGGAGGTGGAGGTGAAATAACTTTGTTATCTTTAATCTTAACTCGACGCGATCTGGTCACCTGGTGATGCAGTAATTTGAATGGCCGCATGCTAGATCATGATGAGGACTGCGAACTTTTGGAAGGCCAGCATGTCTTTCTATTCAATCATCTTCTGCCGTTAAACTTGCCTAGTAGCTTTGAAGGAAGAGATGGCCACATAAGATATTATGTCAAGGCTACAATCAAAAGGAATTGGAAATTAAACTTCTCTACGACCGAACCTTTTACCGTGCTGGAGGTTCTAGATCTGAACACGAGTCCCCTTGCAGCGGTGAGTTCTCGCGGAAAAAAATGCATGGTACATACATATGTATGTATATGATATCGTCGAACTCATGCATTTCGTTTTGTTCCACTGCTTAATTTTACAGTCACCAATAATAGAACAAGCGAGCAAAACTTTCTGGGGGGATCCGAACCCTTTTTCAATGTCGGTGGAAATTCCGGTTCAAGGTTTTGTTCCCGGTCAAACGATTCCGATAAAAGTCACTCTGAATAATGAGAGCGATGTACGAGTCGGAGAGGTTGTTGTAGCTTTCAATCAGGTGAGAAACCGTTATTTCGATCTTCGTTATAGAATCGTTCGGATCTCTGACGTTCTCGTTTTCTTTTTTCAGGTCGCTACATTTCATACGAAAGTGCGTTCGAGGGACCACAAAAAATGCATCTTCAAGAATGAGCAACGGATTCAGAACAGCCGCGGGCGAGAAGAGATATCATTGAACCCGATTCTCCCGGCGTTGCCACCCTCCAATCTGGAGTTTTGTAAAATATTGGACCTAGAGTACAAGATCGACGTTACTGCCAAAGTCAATGCTTGGTATCACAGAAATCTTACTGTCCCTGTGAAACTGATTGTCGGAAATGTACCACTTTTGAGCTACCAGGCCACGCGGCCGTTGCCCATTGGATTCACCGTACCTCAATTGGATCAAATACCTCCAGATTCGGAGAATTACAGTTCACCGGATTATTTACCACCCACCTACAATATGGTCATCCCACCATTTTGCGCGACGTATGGACAACAGTTTCGTAAGTAGAAGACGCGATTTATTCGAAACATCTGTGACAATTTGAATAAAATGGTATGACATTTTTTTTTTTTTTTTTCAGCACTACCGACCTACGAACAAAGCGTAGCACATGGAGAAATACCAAAGGAGCAAGAAAAAAATCACTCCAACAATGACGGAGTGACGAAAAAATTTATACCTCTTTATCCTTTCTTTAGATTGGAAAACGTCAGTGGAGCTGATATTCAGCCGTGAACTGAATTTCATGTCGTTTTTTTCATCGGCGTGTTGACTGTTCGTATTGATATTGATTATCGTATGTTAATTATGTTTAATAAAGTTATTTTTTTGATAGTTGTAATCCTTATTCTTCATTAAATATGGTTACCTTGTGCAACAGAATTCGTATGGAAAGATGCTTCTGGCAATCAGTTCCAATTGTCAAGAATGATTATTTTCTATTTTGGCTCTGATGAGTACTGATTGCGAGCCGATGATCGACAAAGAATAATTCTTGTACATCGATCTTCGGTCGTTCGCAATGTTTACGACTGCAGATAAACTATATCTGTCTCGGTATTTTTTCAACGTTGAACCTAATTGAAATACGCATCGCTGAAATTATTTTGATCGCGTGTTAACGTGTCTCTGGCCTAAATACCTAGTATCATGGATTCGCGTGACCTGGTATGGGGCGCCAATGAAAGGAGAATTTCAAATAACATGAGCTGCGAACTGCGTGAATCGTAGGAGAACGATGATGTCATGCTTAAAACCAGCTAGAGTATGCTATAGTCAGCAGTCCATGGAGTATCGACCACGGTAGACCAGGCATGGGCGATAGATTACATAAGATTATCACTCTAAAGAGCAACAGCAACGCGGGCTGTTTCAAGGCCGAAGATCACCGCCAGTAGCTATTCCGTGTTCTACGTCAACACACAACATCAACACGTGCGCAATTCGGCTCGGTGACGAAAGCCATGGGGCTGGAAAGGTTCAAAATTATTTTGGAACAACCCGTCTATTACGGAGGACAGACATTGGCGGGCAAATTGTTCATAACGACCGACGCACCTTTGCAAATGAGAGGTATCATATTTACGAATCATACACCCGTGCTCTCTTGAAGAACAAACTTCTAACGGTAGAAAGACGCTAGAAAGATAATCGGTGACGCGATTTTGAAAATATATAGTTCCATCCAAAGTATGATACCGCAACAGATAATTTTTAAAAAGCAGACTTATGAAGGTGTTGAAGATTCCGTTTCTTTGCGTGCAACGTCAAAGTGAAGTTTTTGTTTTATTCTTATTAAAACATCGCGTCATTCCAAGGCGATACAGCTTCGCACTTATTTATGTACACTGGCAATCAAACTCTTCGACCAAAGATTAAGTGCCTCCGCAAAAAATGTAACTGTACCAATGAGTTGGTTTGCATTGATTTGCCCCAGATAAATCACGCTCGAAATTTCTTCGAAAATATTCTTCATTCAGATTAATCAACACCACATAAATTACCTAGACGAATAATCCGTTGCTTTCGGGTGATATAAATCATTTTACCGTCATAACATTCGTAATATATGTATGTAAATGTTTCAGCGGTTGTTCTGAACTATTTCGGAGAATGTGATGTACGTTGGTCCCGTGGTACAAAGAACGGCAGAAGGTATTACACGAATAATGAGAAATACCTTAATCTTCAACAATTAATTTACGGAGGTGAATAAGTAGCGACCCGAATAGTACGGTGATTGTATTATCTAGAAAGTATTTCAATCCGGAACATATCGTTTCTGATTTTTTTTAGATTATGACGAGGACTGCGAACTTCCGGAAGGTGAGCATATTTATCTATTCAGCTGTCCGTTGCCGATGAGATTACCTAGTAGCTTCGAAGGAAGACATGGCCGCATAAGATATTCGGTCAAGGCTACGATAAAGAGGAGTTGGAAATTCGATGATACCACGACTGAACCTTTCTACGTAGTTGAAATTCTAGATTTAAACAAGGCTCCTCTCGCAGCGGTGAGTATCGACTCGGCGTTAAATTTATAGGGTTGTCGAACTCGTGACCTTTGACCTTTGCGTTATGTTTGAAAAATTTTCAGTCACCGGTTCAGGAAGTAAATAGCAAAACCTTCTGGTGTCACTCGAGTCCTCTTTCCATGTCGGTGGAAATCCCGGTCCGAGGGTTTGTCTCTGGTCAGATAATCCCGGTCAAGGTATCTGTTGATAACGAATCTGATGTTCAGGTCGGAGGGGTTAGAGCCACTTTGAGACAGGTAAGAATGGATTTTCGATCATCATTCCAACTCAGTCACAATTCTTGCTCGTTTTGATATAGATCACTACATTCCACGCAAGATCGACATCGAGGGACGATGAGAATGTCATTTTCAGAAACGAATTCCCGCTCCAGAATGGTCGCGGGCGTGAGGAGATTTTTTTGAATTTAAATCTTCCAGCGTTACCACATTCCAATTTGCAATCGTGCAAAATTATCGACCTTAAATACGTGCTCAGTATAACGGCCAAAGTCAACGCTTGGTATCACAGAAATCTGACGATGCCCATTAACTTAATAATCGGAAACGTGCCACTTTTGAGCTACCAGATTCCGGTTCAACCCATCAGATTTACCAGAACACAGATTGAGGAACTACCGGTTTCTGAAAATTGCAGATCGTCGGACTCTTTACTCCCCGATTACCAATTTGTTGCCGCTCCATTCTCAGAGAGTTATGGAGAACACTGCCGTGAGTATGACACGGGATCTGATCTTTGTTATTTCTCGGGTTCACTCGATTGCGAGATTTTAGGTGATGGAACACTGATTCGTGATTTTTTTAGCAGTACCCACCTACGAACAGTGTGTGCCGGAAAAACGAAAACCGAATAAAAAACAAGGAAATGATGCCAACAACGATGGGGTAGAAAAACCATTCATCCCACTCTATCCTGTATACAGATTCCACGATGGGCAAACTTAGATTCTGAGCGGACGAAAAATGACAGCGATTTAGCGAACTGTTTTTTGATTACTCGACTCGATGCACTACATGTGAAACAACGAATTCTATAAGTCTGAATTCGTTGATGTGAAACCTGAGGATTTAAAGACATAACAAAGTCCACTAGCTTCCAAATCAGAGGGAGGTAGAATTCTGTTCTCCTTGTAAGCAATCTGGCAAGTACAACAGATTGGATAACGTTGTAGATATGGAAAGGTAAACCTGATTTTAGCCGATTTTCAGAGACCGAAACACTTTGAAAATCTGAATTTGTTTAGGGAAGATGCACAAATGAAGTGTTCATGTAAAAATCCTAATGAATGATAAAATGAAAGCATCTTTTTTCACCTATCGAATGTTTATTATTCGGCCTTGTTACCTCACATTAGACGGTGCGAAATGAATGTCGAAAAAATTGCACTCTGTAAATAAGATGATCACCTAAAATACAGTTGAGTCACAAATATCGTAGCTGCAAAAAATGGGGTTGAAAATTTTCAGGATTGTCGAGTACGATCCATCACGTTCGTTACGCGGGTCCGAAGATATCGAGGAGGGGGCTGTTGGCGATCCTCCGACATCGAGAGGTTAGAAAAACTCAGATCTTTCAAATAAAAGAAAAGTTTACAAGGTCTGAACTCACCTCTCAGCCACATATCTGTCATACTTTGGAAGCACGAGGGTTCCACTGGACCGACTTGGCAGGAGCATGTGACGGCAAATCAACCGACCCTCACAAGAACCAGGGAACAACTGCTTTCCGGAAGAACTTCATTCGCTCTGTTGACTGATGATTGGTACTTCAGGGTTCACACTCAATCTTCAATCAACGTCACACTGACATACTAATACATGTTTAGATAGACAATTGTATCCACAAATCTTGAAATTTACGCTCCAATAATTATCGGAAATGTGCCACTCATGAGCTACCAGATACCGGTTGAAGTTGTGGGCTCCGAACAACCGGAAGTCAAGAGATTTGAATATATGTTGAGGATTGAGAATTGCCCGAACATTTACCGCCGGCTTACCATTCAATTTTCCCTTCGATTTTGGAAGCAAATTGAGGTGTGGAAGAACACCGAAAAAGAAAGAAATAAGTTTTCTGAATAACGACGGAAGAGTAAAAGAAAATATCCCCTTTGATCCCGTCATATGTATGAATTCGGCTATAGCAGAACATGAATTTCAGCCTATACCAATCGATAAGTCTTCTAATTTTCCAACTACAGTTAATTTTAGATGTATTTCATTATATTTCATGTAGTCATTATTCATTTGTCTTTTATTTATTCGTCAATTTTGTCATAAGATTCCCCTTGCAAATTTCGAGTCGCGTTTCAAACACTTTCCAATCACGTGTTTACAAATAAATTTTCAACTATTCTTAGAAACCTCATTATCGATCAGTCGTCGATGTAAACGTAACGTAACATACGTCGTTGGAACAGCTATACTTTAGATGATTCGAGTCTGGAATTAGAACTCGCCACATCTATTCCTACAATATTCTCGAAAATAAATTTTCAAAATTCACAAATAGATTTGCACGTGAAATTTAGCAAGATTTTTTCAAGACAACCTATAAAATGTTTATAAATACTCCAACCGGTTGTCAGACGAGACCGCTAACGTAATTATTATCAAAAGTATCCAAACTTTTTCGGTACATTTAAATTTTTATGTATTTAGTTGTGTTTAAAGCTCTATTTTTATTTTTTATGACGCGCAACACGAGAACATCCAAGGCTGAGATTACTTGCAAAACTCAAAAATTGAGTAGCATTCGAAATATGGTGGAAGTTCGAAACTAACTTTCATCATAGATATATTGAACTCTATGCTTTCATGTTTCATTTCTTTCAATAAGCTGTGGAGAAGTGAAAGCAAACAATTCTTCCGGCTGATAAAGCTTGCACAATCTACACTGTGAGCGGCATTCGGTGATTCGGTAGTTCGAAGCTTTACCAATTTTCGCGCCTCATTCTATCCACAAAACTCTCACGCTTGAAAATTATACAAGCATATATGTATACAGATGGATTTGAGAAATGGATTGCTGTATGTATAGGTTCTATACACATGGTGCTACCCAACCAATTTATTGTTAGAGAAAAAAACTAGACGCTGATTCCTCCGAAAAGGTGGGAGTAACAAAAAAATAGGTATCAACTCGCTATTCAACTCGCAGAACAGTCAGTTGAATTTGCACCACCCTCGTCAGCGTTAGATACCAAAACCATCCAATACTAGCTGCATAGATAATGCTGACTGGAATCTAGAAAAAATTATCCAAATAATACATTTTTATTCATTTCTCCGTGTCACACGATGATCGATATAAGAATTAAAAAATTCTAATTCACTTATAAACGTACATCAAGTGGATGTGAAAGATAGTGCTTTTTCAGTACACGCAACATACCCTTGAAAAAGAAAATCCAAAACTATGAGACTGAAAAATTTCAAAATTACTTTAGACAGCGCGGTTTTTTTTGCTGGCTGTAGTGTGAAAGGAAAAGTGTGTCTACATTTGAATAAGCCGACCAGAATTCGAGGTAAATTAACTCGTAATAAGAGAATAATATCCGGATCGACGAAAAATATTAGGACTTGAAATTATTTTCCTAGAGATAAAAGTAGAGTACCAAGGTGACTGCAAGGTCCGTTGGAAGGAGATTCATATGATAAATGGTGATCCTGTGACTTACCATTATTCCAATGACGAGACCTACTTCAAACGCGAGGAAAACATTCTAAGCGGTGATTAAAACATAATTCTATTGTTTTAATTTTTCAATCGCTGTTCACTCCCGACATTTCTAGGATTTTTAAGACAAAAAAAAAATGAATTCACAGGTTTTGACACCGAAGACGAGTTGAACGCGGGTGAACATTTTTTTGATTTCGAGTTTGAGTTACCACAACATTTGCCGACCAGTTTTGAAGGGCGACATGGCAGAGTGAGATACACGGTAAAGGGTATTATCGAAGCCCCTAAAAAATTACGGACCAAAACCAAAATCCCTTTCATGGTTCTCTCGCTTCTGGATCTAAACAAGGAAGCAGATGCCGCTGTGAGTTTGACATTATTACGACCCAAATCGATCGAAGTAAAATACTGAATTTGTTCTTTCTTCATTCAGAACCCTGTGAGCGAAGATAAACTCAAGACATTTTGGGGGCACCTGAAACCTTTAAGAGTCAAATTATCACTTCCAGTAGGCGGCTACGTTCCTGGACAGGTCATACCGGTCAAAACATCAGTGACAAATGATACAGGAGTAGAAATTAGGAAGTTGAGGGTGCTTCTGATGAAGGTGAATATCTAGAATCAACCGAGGATGCAATTCGAACGCAATTCAACCCTCATTTTCCCGTTTTTAGATCATAAATTATCACACAACTCTCAAGTCTCTAGAGGTCAAGGAAGTTATCGCAGATTCAGAGTTCCAACTAAAATTGGGACACGGTAAAGAGGAAGCTTCAATTGGTTTAAAAGTCCCGGCGCTTCCTCCGTCGAGGATGGAATATTGCAGAATAATTGATGTGGACTACAAGATCGTTGTTGAAGCCTGCGTCGACAGCTGGTACCACAAAAATCTTAAATCCACGGCTAGTATCATCATTGGATCTGTTCCTTTGCTGTGTTACGAATTGCCAGTACCCGGATTCCCATTCTCACGGTCACCGCCAACCCTTCACTCGGAATTTCGACCACTCGGAGACCAACCAGTACCTCAAGTCATTTCACAACCATACTGGGAAATTTATGGGGGTGAAGTTCGTAAGTTTTTCGTATGTTTGAGCTTTTTGGATACTGATTCAGTGGCCGATGACTCATGCAAAATAATATTTTCCTCCTTATTAACGCGGATGTTTCATGGGATATAAACATGGTCTTGCGTATACGATCGTTCATGAAACACATAAATTTTCTATTATTAGCAAGGCTTACCTAATCAATAGCGCTAAATATGAAGGTCAAGGAGAATTGATTTTTTCTCAAAATTATGATTTTCCTGTTGATATTTCTGTTGTCTCAGCTCCCCCAATCTACGAAGAAACTTTGGAGTACCCTTGTGAAAGACGTGAAAAGTTTAAGAAAAAGGAGAAAGAATTGGAAAACGAAAGTCAGACGGGAGTTCAAGAGGCGGTGTGTTTCGAAGACGAAGATTGCGAGGGTGAAGTTAAGAGTTTTGCTCCGTTGTATCCGGTTTTTAAATTTGCAACCCGGAACCATGACGCATAATCGTAGAAAATAGGGTAGCATCGAAAATAAGGAGCTTGCTTTGCTTTCCTAAAATGTTATTCATACTCGATTTACGTCTTTATACCCTGCATCAACATGCACGAGTCATTGTTTGAAAATTCCTACGATATTTCCGAACACTTACATATCCGTATAATGGGTAACATTGCAATAACTTATTCAATGTTAAACTTCCTTTCTGTATCCATAAATATAATACATAGCAGATTTTTATTATAATTATTTATCGACGTCATATCTGTTATAAGAGAGTCAATGTTTATAGATGTTTGATTCATAAGCAGATCGAAGATACTGGGTTCCTATTGCGGGTATAAACCTTTCAAGAATAATATACAGGGCAATTATTGGAGTAATCCATAGTGAGAAACACCTTCACCATTGTAAGTTGAGAAAGTTTGTCAACCTTATGCATTTTCAGACTTACTCAAACCTTCTGGGTAAGTGTACTTCAAGTGGCAATCTTTTTTGGGATTTTTTTCGGGGTAGAGAAATATTTGAACCGCCTTATTATTTGCAACTATTGTTACACATTGTTTTTTAATCTACGCGTTTTGCCAGTTGCGCACGACCCCAGCGCTCCATGTGGTGATCATCGCGTTCAGTTACCGGTATTGTTTATATTACTTTTCAAAGTGCTAAATCAAATGTCACTTTTCTTCTAAAAAAGATAAAGCAACCAGATAGTGAATGTCAATGGTTCAGAATGAACAAACCATCTAAGATATGTAAGCTTGATGAAACTGTGGTAAATAGAATAGCTGCTGGCGAAGTTATTCAAAGACCTGCAAATGCTTTGAAAGAGCTCATCGAGAACAGGTTGGTAATGGAAAATTAAACAAAGTCATTGATTAGATAAACAACTAGTTAATTTCATAGTATATCAACTATCTTAGAATCTGTAACTCTTTTAAACCCTTTACAGCATCGACGCTAAGGCAAATAACATTCAAATTACAGTCAAAGAAGGTGGTCTGAAATTGCTACAGGTAAAGTATAGCAAATATGATCTGATTCCATCACTTGAGAACTCATTTGGGTCAATGCTCATCCTTTGAAGATCCAAGACAATGGTACCGGAATCAGAAGAGAAGATATGGAGATAGTCTGCGAACGTTTTACCACGAGCAAACTTCAGGAATTTGATGATCTCAAGTCGATCTCAACCTTTGGCTTCAGGGGTGAAGCGCTTGCTAGTATCAGCCACGTAGCTCATCTCACCATCACCACCAAAGTTGCCGATGATCCTTGTGCATATAAGTGAGAAATATTAAATCAATTACTTGTAATTTCCTATTTACACTAGCTGTCTCAAATTCCAGAGCTTCTTACATCGATAGCCGATTGAAAGCACCGCCTAAGCCATGTGCTGGTAGCCAAGGAACGACGATACTAATTGAGAATCTATTCTATAACGTCGCAACCAGACGCAAGGCACTGAAAAGCCCTGCTGAAGAATTCTCCAAAATATTGGACGTTATAAACAAATATGCAATTCATAACGCCAACATCGGTTTTGTGCTGAGGAAACATGGAGACATTGTTCCCCAGGTAAGACTGCCCAAATAATTCATTTAGGAAATATGTTCAGGTTTATTGAATTTGAAACAGGTACGAACACCGCATAATTCTACCGCAACTGCAAATATACAGACTATCTATGGAAACGCTATTGCACGCGAACTGCTGGAGGTAGAATATGAAGATGCAACATACCACTTCAAACTACACGGTTTAATTACGAACGCCAGTTATTCTAACAAAATTTTCACCCTCTTATTATTTATTAATAACAGGCTCGTCGACTCAACACGTAAGAAAACAAACTAAGTTTCATTGTCACCCGATGATTTTTTCAGAAACCCTGAATTAAGCAAATTTTGTAGCTATAAAAAGAATGTTGGAGGATATCTACTCAATTTACCTTCCTCGAAAGTCTCATCCATGGTGCTATATATCATTAATGATAAACCCAGCCAATATAGACGTAAATGTACACCCCACGAAACATGAGGTTCGTTTTTTGCACGAAGACGCTATAATCGAGAAAGTCAAAGATGCTCTGGATGCAAAACTCCTTGGAAATAATTCATCCAGAACATTTTACGCTCAAGCTAGACTCCCTCAGGTCGACATAACAAAACAAGACCTTGAAGAAGTTCTCCCGGAGTATAGTAAAAACAAAAACGACAAAAATCCACCCGTTTACGCCTACCAACTGGTCAGAACTGATTCGAGTGACCAGAAGCTCGAGAAATTCAATTTTACAGTAAATTCCAACACCCCTAAGGCTGAAGACAATTCGAGTGTCTTTAGTAATGAAAGTGAGGATTTTAAAAACGAAGGAAGAAAGAGAGAGGCGGAAGACAAATCGTCGGATACAGTCGGAGGAAAAAAGATGAAGCTAAACTCGGAGGCGGAAAATAATTGCGAGCAGTCTGCAGAGGCGGTAATTGAGCCCAAGGAAAAAAAGTCAATGGACGAGTCCACGGGAGACTGCAATGAAACGACGAGCTTCTTCGAAGATTTGATGAGCAATTATTTACCGCAGACTTCGACGCATGTCGAAAAACCTGAAGAAATCTCGTCAAAGATGGATGAAAATGATGAATCCAACATCATCGGTGAAAAAGAAATTCCAGAGACTGAGGAAAGCAGCGGGGATGCAGTGGTAGGAAACGAGGCTTTGAAAAGGGTTTATCAATATCTAGGAGACAAGGATAAAATCGACTACGTTAAAACTGTCACTGAACATTCGAGTCAGGAAGATATTCCGGCAGTAAGTAAAACTCCGGAAAAAGAAAAAGAAACGAATTCTAAGTCACGAAAACCATCTGAATTTCAATCGTATTCCGTCAACGGACCCAGACGGGAAGTCAAATTAACGAGCGTCTTAAGACTACGAAAAAATGTGGAAGACAACTACCATGAAGGATTGCGGGATATTTTATCAAACATGATTTTTGTCGGATGCGTCGATCAAACTTTTGCACTCATACAAAGTGGACTTAATCTCTATATCTGCAACACTCCGAAACTAGTGTAAGTCTTCGTGATAGCGTTGTCGCTTGTGAATCGTCAAAAAACCAAAACTTCACCGTTGTTTTCAGTGAGGAACTCTTCTACGAGATCATGCTCTACGATTTCGAAAATTACGGTGTTATTCAATTCTCGGTGAGTATCGCGCTATTTTTGGTGGCAGCGAACGATTTTCACCATTTCATAATTTTCCAGGATCCTGTTGCGATATCCGATCTTGCAATGCTGGGTCTTGAAACGGAAGAAGCAGGCTGGAGCGAAGAGGATGGAGAAAAAGAAGAACTAGCTCAAAGCGTAAAGGAATTATTACTCGAAAAAGCGGACATGTTGAATGAGTACTTCTCCATAATAATTGACAAGAAGGGCATGTTAAAATCTCTGCCAATTCTAATTGGTCTGTACGCCGATTTTACCATAGTAGCATGGTATTTGCCAACGATGACTTACGCGTATGAATTTAATTTTCAGATAAATATTTTCCTTCCATGGCGGAAATGCCTTTATATATTCTACGTTTGGCAACGGAAGTTGAATGGACATCAGAGCAGGCTTGTTTCGACTCTATTTGCAGAGAGACAGCGAGATATTTCAGTAAAATAAATACTACAGATGAATCCCAGGCCTGGCGAAACGTGACGGAACACGTACTATACCCCGCGATAAAAAATAGTCTTTTACCGCCAAAGCACTTTGCGCATGATTCCTCGATACTACAAATCGCGAGACTTCCCGATCTTTACAAAGTATTTGAAAGATGTTAGCGTTTGCATCATACATTTTTTTCATTTCCTGTTGGCTTTTTGTCCGCTTTACTTTTCAATCATGGCAGAAAAGATCTAGGCTCAGTTATTTTTCCAGAGGACGATTTGAAAGGTGAAGTTTTATTCCGTTTTATAGTCATATAATTTTCTACTATTTTATTTATTTGCACAGTACAGTGGCGTACCATGAACCGAATAGATATAACAATATACATACAGGACATTTAGAAACTAATCACTAGGGGAAAGAACGTCTGTGATTGAAATGAACTAAAAAACCGTTCTTTGTACAGTTCTTCCACCTTATTTTTGGAATAATAAAAAACCACAGTGTGGATGTCATACAATATTACTGCGTCACAAACAAAAACTTTTTATTTTACATCATTTCTTAGATCTTGTATTCGTAGTATGGTAATCTGTTCAACTTCTTGGTCAGCGCAAAATTCCTGTACCAGACATGGAGCATTTGGGTTTATACCTTCCAACAAAACCAAGAGTCTTGTTTGTGATACTCGTACTCAGAGACCTTCAGGGCTTTTCAATTTACGCTTTTGCCACTCCTACTAAAGCTGGCCGTACAATACGCTCGTGAAGTTTGTATCCGATTTTAGAAACCACAACAACCGTACCTGGCGCCTTACCTTCAACTTCCTGTGAACAGAGGCAATTAGGCAATTAAACAGAATTCATCATAAGTTTCGGAAAATGAAAGAACTTTCACGTAAGTTGACCAATTTTTTCACCTGTTGGAACAGTGCCTCGTGTTGATTTGGGTCGAATTTTTCATTTATGGGATTCAAAGAAACAAGTCCATGTTTCGTAAAAACCTATGAGAAAAAAAAATACGATTCGTAATTGATCGAAAAACTAATAGAGTAAAAATTTCACACGCTTATATTCTACCTTATGCAGCTGCGCCTCAGTCATTGAAAGTCCTTCATAAAGACTTTTTAAGTGTGGATTTCTTTCGGTGAGCTCATCTTTTGGAACACTTTCAGTAGCTTTTCCAAGAATATCTGCAACCTCAAGTAGGTCCTTGCAGAACTCCTGTATACCAAACTGTTTGGCGTCATTAATTTGTTTGGTTAATCTGACTCTGAGATTTTCTCCTTCAGCTAATGCTCTCTTGTACTTATTATCCAATTCAATAGTCTTTTCTTTGTACTCAGCCAAGTCTTTATTTAATGCTTCCAACTCTGCCGTTATCTTCTTCTCATTCTCTGAAACTTCTGTCGATGGAGGGACACCTGAATTTCCACCACCTTCTGGAATCTTACGCTCTTCTGTTGCTGTACCAAACCACTGCTTTTTGTGAATGGAGGACATAGACGATAACGAAGGCCTATAAAATTGCAGGACAAGCGAATCAGATGAAGAAGAATCATTAAAGTTTTTAAATGTTTTGAATGATTGAGAGGGTTAGGTAATGCTTGGAAAGCACTGGAATGTTCTGGTTGGATGAGGAGCTGATAATTTTAGCAAGTGATTGAAGTTATATCAAGTGGAACCTATGGAACTTCTAGATTGCAGTGCTATTTCGCTATCAAGTTCGGTCACATCATATTATCTAACACCTATCTTAGTATGGTTAGAAACGTGGGGTAGGTTCATGATTTTAGACTAATCGAGAATATACCTCAAGCTCGCTATTTTTGTGAATTGATAAAAATTATCAATTGCCATTCTCCCCAATCTCGCCGTTGCAGGGAGCCCGAATGATGCCATGATATCTGGTATCAGTCACGTTAGTTGGGATGATGAAACTGTTTCTTAAACTGATGAATGAAACGCGCCGACAAGACTACAGCAACTCTTTTACAACTACTCTACGCACTGGCTGCGCTTTAAACTTTTGACATACCTCTGATGAGTAGCGCCCCTGTAACGTCGTGTTGGTCATGGTACTAAAGTATTTATCGGTGTACTAAAACGTCGACTGAAGATATCCAAGAGTGGTAGGTTGCCCATGTTACCAACAAACGAGACATGTTCAGAACTCCCTCGGAATGTCCATTTCCTAGATTTTCAATCAACCCTTGCATCTCTAATTCGCAAGGATCTGTATCCGCATTTAGCAATGGAAGAGATATAAATTCCATGGCAGCTCTTTCAATCTCCCATCTATTTTTCCCGGTTCTAAAGTGTTTTCGTGAACTTCAATATCAATTACTCATTCAAATTTCAAAATCTCTAGCTGTACCACATATTTTTCTCCCAAAGTAATCGAATATGCATCCCCTTATGATTATGAAACCTATATCTGACAACAAATCATTCTTCGAGATTACTAGAAACATACACGAGCTTCTAAGAGATAATAATATAGTTTATTTTGACATGAACTGATAGATAATAATCTCGAGAATATATTTTCCACCAAATTTTCAAATGATTTCTCTTTCTGTTCGAGAATTTGATATTTGACGGAGACAAAGTTACGTCTTGTTGTGGGATCTGTCAACTTCTTGGTTAACGAAAATTACGCGGCTCTTAGATATAATAAATGTTTATTGTTTAAATTCTACTTTTCGCCTTCCTACGTGAGCAGTTTAAGTTCCATTGTCTGTTGAATGAAATTAGCTGCGGGTACAGGACCATCAGTCCCACCCTTATAGTATATACAAGCTATATACGTATAGCTTGCTGGGTTGCTGCTGGGCTGCTGGTTAATTAACGAGGTGGTGTTAAACTTTTTAACAGCTCGCAGAAAGTGATTAAAATTAGAATAATACGAGCGGCTACGTGTCCCGAATGAAAATTAACCGACTCGCCAGCTCCTCTTTTCTCCTCTTTCGCTTTTCATACCTTTCCCTGGGAACGTCCGAACGATGGAAATTCGTTCTTCTAAATAACTTTGCCCCAAAAAAGCTCTGTAATAAACCCTGAGCTTTATATTCACTTGAAATGCAGTAAGGAAATCTCGCGCTGCAGAATTAGAACGGTAAGATTTACCGCTATGATTTTTTTTTTTTTCACACCGTGTGGCTAAATCACATCAATATTCATTCGGATCTTAAGATCCCGTGGGTCGCTGCAGGACTCTTGGAAGCTATGGGAGACGGTCAGTCGAACAAAGAACTTTAAGCCGTCCTCACCCAAAGCATTTCCTTCGGGTTTCTCACTCAAGGCGACCCCTTTTCAACCCTGATGGTTCGATGGATTTCACTTTAGAACGTCCTTAATCTGCCCACTCGTCGTCTGCCCTCTACTAGCCGACAATCTCACTCGGAATCAAAACAAACGAGCGATTTTCCGGGCATGAGGGTACCCCACATGAGGGTTTGACTCCGAGGTTTTAGTTCAAAGTTCTCGTACGTGAAGAGAAAAAAAAAAAAAAAAAAAAATATCCCCCAGTGATTTAAATTGGAGAAAATCAATCTTTGCGGTCTTGATCAAGACTGATGTGAATTCGATATTATTGTCTGATTTTTCGACCGTGACTAGCTGTTTCTAAAAAGTTTCCAACGATGGGCAAAAAGATTCTGGATCAATATGGAGAATAATTCTTCATGTATTTTCGTTAGGACGCTTATGGTCTGCGAGAGAGAAGGAGAAGAGGTCCGAGAGTGGTCCCCTTCCTCGCAGAAGTTTTTGGTCTGTAGTTTAGGAAGTTCGGAACTAATATCACTACTATACCGGACCTGTATGAGAACACAGCTATCTCCCAGACCAACAGACGCCATCCCTTAGCTACTTTGCCGCAACCCTCTTGCACATCAGCCGGATGGCATCGTTTCCGCCAAATATGTAGGTATATAAGCGATGTAGTACATATACATATGTGCGGAGAGCTTCTCATCCCGAAGTCTTCAAACCCGGCCCTCAATCTCCGACACGGCATTTGTTATAGCTCACGCAATATTGTCGACCAGCTACTCTCCCTCAATTTTATCACTCCCCTAATTTTGCTCCCCGCCGTATGTAGGTATAGGCAAAGGTTTTATTCTCCGTATATTCCGGAAAGTCTAAGAAGAAACCACTTTACGATATTTTATCATCCACTTCGAAGGTCGGATGTAAAATCGTTTCCAATTTTATTATAATTTAGTACAGTTAGCTAAACGTTCGTACTCATACAGTAGAGCTATACTATAATATAGAGATTTTGTTAACACGTTCGTATGACATGCATATTTGAACGTATAACTCTGGATGTAGTTAATCACCCTTTAGAGTAACTATATATAGAACTTCTCTCCTTACTTGATACGGTGAGCTATACCCTGTGTTCCGAGGTAATTTCAGTTGCTTCGAAGCTCGTGAGGAAAATGCGTGCTTCTAGTGGGCATGCACTTAAATTTAATGTGACGCAAAACACCGAGACACATGGTATATTTCTGTACAGGAGTCTGACGGGGTTTCGTGTACCTACAGATGGCTACATCGAGCAATTAGGGGATGATGCTTCAGCTCTACGGTGTCTACTACCCCACTACGACGACACATTTCCCAAGTACGTGATACCCCCCAAGGCGACAAACCCCTTAGATGTACATAGTTTGGATGCTCTATTAGCTGGGTAGGTGAGTAGAAGGTATGTTGGGTATATATATATATATACACACAACCACCTTCTGTCGTTGACACCCGGCTAAGGTATAATTTTCCTCACAATTCACCCCTTGGTACACCTCTCCCTTAGCTACCATCGACCACCTCGCGCATGATCTTCGCTACTTTCAGGACAATATATTCCCTTCGGGGCATCGGAGGGCCTTGCGTCTATCGTTCACATAGATCCAGATTCGAAAATCGTTCCAATTTTCCAGAACTTTGGCGCCGAAAGACCGATATCTCGGTACACGCATCCAAAAATCTCGAGCGACCCATGCCGCGATATTCGTCCGATAATCCAAGATAATGAGTTTCTGTTCAAGAGTAGGATCGCCTATAGTCGAAAAGATTTATATATTCGTATACCGGTGGAGTAATGTTTACCGTTGAGTCGTCGGATTTATTACGCCCGGACATAAATTCAGTGTACACTTTATCGCGGCAAACAAATGTTTCCTCAAAATGTTCTTACCTACAATTTATATTCCGAAACGAAGAAAATCTTCGTCCCGCTGCCGGTCTCGCGTCGCAGTTGAATCTATGTTCGCAAGTGCTATAGTGTAGCTTTTCGGAGTATCCGCGAAGGGATACACACGTACACCTATGTATATGGGGATAACGCGCGAAACTAAGGGTGGGGGCGACGGACGTCAGGACAGCTTTGAAGGAATATAATTTTGTCGCGATGTTCGCCGTCACTTGGTTACCGGAGGTTATATACCTAGAAGTAACTATACTGACGGTAGATTCAAGCTCCCCTTCGTGGTTCCGGCGTCGTTTGGCGAGTCCACGGTGCTAATTGCTCGTATTAATCATTGTCGCAGCAGCGTGCAGCTGACGGCCAACACCAGCCTCAGCGTTGGCGAACGCCGTTCAACTACCTCTTCTGTATAACCAACTCCGTATAAACTATGTATCACTGTATATACGCACATAATATTGTCGTAGAATAGCAATAGCTGGAGAAGGCTTAAAAAACCGTCGTTCAAACGTCCGATAGTCCGGGGGAAAAAAAACAAAACAATTAGCGTACACCGAATTGCAGCAATTTCTCTACATCTCGATTGAAAGTTTTAAAAAAAAAAGTATATAAAGTTTTTTCATTGGTAGAGCAACCTTTCTTCTTCTTTGAATAATTATTTCAAAAATTGAGAAAATTCCAAACTAGACATGGGTAAAAAAATTTCAACAAGAAGTCAAATTCCAAAACGCAGGGATACGTGTCAATTTATTTTCGACGAAGAACGACGTGAAATTATTTTTTTTTTTTTATCATTTCTCAATTCCGAGCCAATTCGGAACCGCGAGGTCTAAGAAATGTAAATTTCACGCAAACTTTCCGATATACATATATACAGATAGTGAAGCGTCGCGACGGTGCCGTGGGTAATTAGCGAGTGTATCTGCAGGGAACGACAGCATTATACGGAACGAGGAGACAAATTTGCATCACATTATATTCAGGGAATGGTATATATATATACACATATATATATAATATACATACTCTATGTATAGTCGGCCATTGCACCACCCCCGGGTAGAAATATAGGTAATGTCGAAGGGAAGTTAATTTTCGGTCAATTTTGGACGGAGCAGTGGTAAAAGCGAGAGAAAAAAATCAAATGAAAAGAAAATAAATAAAATTTAATAGCTCGAAGAAAGGGTAGAGTATTCATATGCACAGGTAATTTATATAATATATGTGAACGATGTATGTATATGTATATACGATTGTGTAAGCAATTTAAGGGTTGATTTAATATGAATTTGTAGCCCCGGAGCAGCTATTGTTTCACTCCAAAATCTGATGCGAATTCGTTTTCAACGTATATATAACGAGTTTTGATTATCCAATTAGAGAGCCACGTGGGAGGTCCCCGATACAAATTCTTCACTGCCTGTATATCTATATATAACGAGCGCCACGGATCGACGTATATGTCATTCGGACCGCGCGCGCCCAGAAATTATTCGGTTGAAACGAAACGAGGACCAAACGAGCCAGCGAATTGATACCCTTTAGTATTTTGCCTGGATCAACCCTCGCCCGAGGAGTCCATGTAAATAAAATCTACCCAAAAAATGAACCGTTGTACCTCGAGCAGTGATTAAAAATAAAAGACCGATATTATACGGCGGTCGTCGATTGGAAAGGTATTTTTAAAACCGCAATAAAAAATAAGAGAAATCACCAAATATCGTAGAATTCATACCGTACATGTAACATACGTATATGTATACATATATAGTTCGTTCGAAGCGGTCGCGAGCTGCGTGCAACTGGGGAATTGATATTATATTTTTGTTTGAAGAGAAAAAAAAAAAAAAAAAAAGGAAGAAAAAAAAAAGCTCATCGACCAATTTGTGCGGAAAGTATTTCTTTGGAGCTGCGATAATCAGGTGATTTTAAAACGCGATCCGATTCTGCGGACGCAAGACGAAGAACTTGTAGCCGTTTGTCACTGGAGGCTATGTTTTTGTTAGAACACTCGAGGAGCGCTTCGACGTTTTCCACCAAAGCACGTCTATAAGAATCTAATTAACAATTGAAGCTGAAAGCTATAACGTCCAACGGCGGGCGGCTTCCCGAATAATGTATATATAGAGAAACGACGAGGGGTGAGTTATTCACCGAATCCCTCTTGGGAAGAGTTTCGACTTAATTTTCAACGGCCCGCGTTAATTGATCGACTTCTCTGTATACATACCCGCGCTGTACATACACAGACTGGATTGTAAATTGGTAGCCGCCAAGAATTAATCTATCGAGTGGCTCAAATTCCGCAACGAAAAAAAAAAATAAATAAAATAAATAAAACAATTACCGCATACCGAATTCCAAGTGTCCCGTAAATTTTTACACTTCGGCTCGCGAATTTATTACTTTTTTTTTTTATATATTTAAAATACGTAATTACGTATGTAATTGCAGGTACTCGCGAGACCATACGAACGATATGATCGCAATCGTCCGACAACTTCCGATTATTGTTGTTAATTACAATTGGATCGTAGAATTCCAGACTGATTGATTCGTTGAAATTTTATTGCTCGATTGTAGTGGTGAGTGACATTCAACCCTAAGATTTTTCTCTCATCAATCAAATCATTAGATATCTTTATAGCGCGCGGTCGTCCGTAGGGCTGCGCCGTATATCGACGTTGTACAATCGATCGCGATTAATCATATATAGAATATATCCATACCTAAATACATATCTGTAAATCCTGCATTGGAAATGATCATGTCCGTCGGTTCGTCTGTATTCCGTCGAGTGATATACTAACCTATGCTGTGCCGTAATAAGTCAGCTGTCGCAGCTCCGCGGTGCTTTGATAAAGCACGTTGGTAATGTGGATATAAACCAATGGAGATATACTATACGTTACATATATATATTTGTACAAGGTATCTATGTACATTAGTACGTATAGGTATACGTGTGTTTATCTATGTATATATATACATATATATATATATATATATAAAGTGAACCTGTGCGCCCGGATGACACTTTGTGCGGAAAACGGACCTGAACCTCGGCTAATTAGTTGTCACTGCGAGTGAATCCTCTCGTTGTCTTTCTGATCTCAATCCCGATGATGTAGCTATGTGGTCAAATAGATATATATACACACGTATCGTTTGTACGCGAACGTGGCGCAAAATTATACAATCGTTGTCGCTTGAATTTGGTCGAATTTGCGCTAACATCGACATCTACTTTTTCAAGAGTACGCGACAAATGTATAGTATAATGCAGGTTTTACTGTTTCTCAATTGAATCAAGAATTGGTAGTCTTTCTTTTTTTCTAAATTTATCTCTTCGACGATCCGTAGCGAATTATTCGAAATGTTATTAGTTTTGTCGATCCCTGATTCGACCCGTTTTTCAAAGACTGCGGAACACAACGAGAAACAAAATTTACCAGCGGACGTTTCGAACAAAATGAATTTGTTACACACGTACGTACGCGACCTTTCCGTTTTTCAATGATTGTTGTACGGTTTTTCGGTATTGTTTTTTTTTTTTTTTCCCTTCATTCTTTTATTGCTTTTTTGTCGTATGTTTTTATCGCTTCTCTTGCACCGTTTCACCATCCCTTGTTTCGTTAACTGACCTCCCCATGATTTTACTACACGTGAGTTGTTCCAGTCGCGTGTATACAATACGTTAATTAACAGCGTAATTTCCTGTTTTCAATTTCGGCAACTGGATGTAAGCGTCCCTGGTATACACATACCTATACATGTGTATACACGGACCTGTATACCTGCGCTAGCCGGTGAACATTTTACCGGACAATCAAAAACCCGGAAGTTAGTAGTGGAAAATGCTCGATGTTTTCATATCCATAGGTCGGCAGCTATTACTTGTTCGAGATAATTCCTTCGAAACTCGAAAGGTCCGATGATTAAAACATTTGCGCGAAAACTGTACCTACAAGTGAATTTCTGATATCTAGGAATTCTTTCTGTTTCTAATTACGAATATCACAGCGGTGCTTTCTTTTTGATAAGAATCGTACAAATTCAATCGTAGGATCGGCGTGAGAAAGAAAAGCTCACGTGGCTACAGACTTTTACTTTTTATTCCCTCGTTCCCTCAAGCGCCTGTAGGGAAATAATGAGCAGGTTACGCGTTCGAAACTCCAGGACGGTTGATCGGCGATAAAATATGCAAATGTTATAATTGGCAATTAGATGATAATTGTCGTACCGCAGTTAGAGATAATCTGATCGGTTCAAATCTGCTGAGGATGTATGCGCTTGTATTGTACGTTACGTGTGTACGTGTGCGTTCTGTACGTGCATGTGTACGCGTATATTTTATGGGGATATTAACGAGAGACAATTATATTCATTTATATCTTCGTTTTTTTTTCTGATTCATCGTACAGCGGTATTTGTATATCAGCAATCAGACTGTGATATCTAACGTGAAAAAGTTGGATCGCGATTCTGATTATCAGAAGACCTGATTTAATTAAAAAGAAGAAAACTGATATAGCATGAAACCTCGAGATAATGTGATCGATCCGACGAAATACTTATATTTATATTCATGAAAAATGTAATATATACTTCTGAGGGTGTACTATAGAATAATGACAGAATGAAGGGAGAAAGAGATAATTGCGATTATTTCCAGAAAATTTTTCAAAAACTACACTCTTCCAGAATAAAAATTTCTCAACTCTTTATGGGATTCCTGCATGACCGCATATATTCCGGTTTCTATCTCAATTTTCCCTGATCGTTGGCTAACAAATTGATATCATTTTTTTCCTACTTTCTCGGTTTTCCCTGACTATTGCAGCCGGGCACCGTATCTGTCGACTGCCACCAATCACACAACTCGTCGGGAGAGTATAAAAACGAGAAGGCTCGGCAGTACCTCGATATTCGCGTTTACATTGCGGTGCGTGCCGTATATATTACATACCTATACCTATATAACACGTAATATCGATAAATCGTACGGAGGACCTATCGTCCTGTAAAAAAGAGAAAAATAAGGATAAAAACAAGAAAAACTGAAGAGTTCAGCCATGAAGAGCGGTCGTCCGTCACTCTTCGTCCTTGTCGCGATCCTCGGTCTGACCTCAGCGAGGATCTACGACCGTTGCGACCTTGCCCGCGAATTGAGGGGTAGGCCGGACGTGGCTAAGGAGCATGTTCCCACGTGGGTTTGCATCGCTTTTCACGAATCGAGATTCGACACATCGGCGATCGGTCGTGCCAACGGCGACCGGTCCTGGGATCACGGTTTGTTTCAACTCAACGACCGCTACTGGTGCGGAAGAGACGCTCCGGGAGGCGTCTGCCGAATACCGTGCTCAGCACTGAGGGATCAGAATATAAGCGACGATTTACGATGCGCCAAGGCCGTATTCGATGAACACCGGAGGATATCCGGAGACGGTTTCAACGCATGGACTACCTACGGAAACTGCAAGGGATACGGTGCCCGAAAATTCGTCGAGGGCTGCTTTTGACGAATATTATATATTACAAGCGAACGGAAAGTAACACCGTAGTATACATTCAGAAATAAAAAATTCTATCCATTATTTTTCTACTTACTGTAAACCCTGATGAACCCTGATGTATTCGGCTGGCAGCTTGTGCTGCAGAAGTTGAAAGAAGTCAAAATACGAGCAAAAATTCGAAACGTGATGAAATATTTCTCCTCGAGCAATAATCGTAAGGTTATGCAGTCATTTTACGCAAATTTGTGGATGGCCACGTATTATTTCTTTTCGATATCTTCTCTTTTTTTTTTTTGTCACCTGCATGCAAGCGAGGAAAAGTTTCATGTAGCGGAGATTAATGGTGGCGATATTCCAATAATTAAGCCTGTACTCCGCACAGTATCGCTGTATCGGGGTCATCTGCAGGTAATACATATAATTTATATGTACGTATATAATATTAACATGTATATATGTATGTATTAGTTGTGCGGTCGGTGCGATGCACGCAGTTAATTATTGGCATTGCTCATCGGAATTCAATAAAACGTACCAGCTGTTCGCCATATTATGTTGTACGCTGTCACCGATGTACCACGAATACTTTTAACGGTCGAGAACGATGAGAAAAAATTCAAAAATCTCCATCGATTCGAATTCATCGGACAAATGAAAAGCCTCTTTAATTATCTTCGATTCTTTTTGTTTCCGGTTACACTTGACACGCGTCGAAAATGCGAATCAATGTTATTGGTTTCTGTCGATACAAGGGTAACACAAACAGTGGAGTGATACATGTACAGCTGGGAGATTCGAAAACATCGGAATGTGCAAAGTAGAAGAAAGCACGTTCACAAGACAAAATATGATCGAATAATCCGGCGATAACGATTCACGTGTAAAAAGTGTAAAAAGTGAACTATGATCCCTTTATAATTGTCTACGGGGAGATTAACGAAGAGATCAAATATTAGCCATGTACTACACAATGTTCATAGCGATGAATTTCGAACGGCTGATATCTGATACAAAGAGCTACGATTCACAGTTCGTTTATCACGACAATTATAAAGTTCGTTAACCAACGTTAAAACAAAGAGCTGAATAAACTTCGGGAGAAAAATTTTTCCAGAATTTCACCAAGCCGGATGATTTTAGCGTGTACCTCAAAAAGTGAAAGCTTGCAATATTCTCTTTCTGCACTTCTCGCCCGAAATTTTTGGTTATTTTGCAGATCCTTCGACTGCACACACACACACACGAACACACACACACCTACATAAAAAAATACCGTGGCGTGGTAACATCGCAGGGACGCCGATGAGCGATAACGGAGTTATACACAGAGATTTCAACGCCGTTGGAAAAAAAAAAAAATCTCCGCAACGATAGAAAAATGAACGTCAAAACTTTCGTCGGAATTTTTTTTTCTTTTGTTTTTTTCATTTCACATATCGCTTCATTCATCGTTATTCGAGAGTATAATTTTTTTTCCAAATTAATTGATCATTTTACATGACTTTGGACGCCATATATATGTACAGCTATTACGTATATATATACCTATATATATATACATGTACATCGCATTATATGTATGTATATATACGTATACGGTAGGCGGGTACATGGTATACGGCTTTCCCGCATTGTTTGCGCCTCGTTAAAATTAATCATTGCGGCGTTTGCCTGAACGAACGTCGTTCGCCGTTTCCTGTTCAACATGTATCTAACATCGATTGCTCGTTTGCCGTCGCTAATCTCGGTAATTACAACCAACAGGCACGAGCTGCTGCCGCCGCCGCCGCCGCCGCTGTTGCTTATAGAACTGTAGTCACCTCTTTATCCAACCTATACCCCACCTTATATTGTTACATGCGGCATTATGCCTCTATATGTATAGTATGCATAAAGGTGTGCAGACGTGTGCGATATCGTGCGGTATACGTTACCATAGACCGTATACGAAAAACGACAGTGCGGGAGGATATTCGCATAATCACCGCTAATGTTGTACATAATTGTATCGAGCAATTAATCGCCATCGATCGACGATGATCCAAGCGCAAGATTTTTATCGCTGCGATACATAATATACATGTGTACATACGTACGTACGTACATACACCGTCGAGAATTCATCGGCGAACGAATATTTGTCGCGCGAATGAAATATCAAAAGTATCCGAAAAAAAAACGGCGATAAAAAATAATAAAAACTAAATGGATTACGGGCTTTAACAATTTTCCCCTGGGATTTGTGCCACGGGTTGTTGTTTCTGGACGTTACTGTATACAGGATAGATGCGTACGTGTATACGTAGGTATGTATATATACATATATGTACTGCAAAAGTGCCGAGTGTGAATAAATCACGAGTCAACGTTTTTGGCAGTCCGATCTGTGGCGGAATTCTACACGAGGGAATAATTGCTGCTAATGTTGAACAATTTACAGCTATTACGTTCGTTCGGCGAATATAACTACCCCCGTTCATATGTACGACGGGGTTATAACGCACATACCTATATATATACATATTTTTTATGTATGTATATACGTTGGTACAATTCGTTTCACGTAACGCAAACAAAATCATTTCGTCGTTGGAAAATTAACCACGGTCATAAAATTGAATCGGTTATTAACTTTTTTTTTTTTTTTTCTTTGCTCACCTTTTTCTCGATTAAAGAGAAATAATCGAACAACGCTGCGCATTGTGTCACCCTCGTGGTATGTACGGATCTCGTTGTATTCCGACGTAAAAATGTTTGCAGTAAAACGATTCGATGTGAAGTTAAGTTTTTGTTTCACGCAGTGCGAGCAATCCTCTCCTCATGAGAATTGTCAGTGCGTTGAAAATACATGTATATATGTGTAGTGTGTTACTGCATACATACATACCTACCGAGGGGAAAGGTGGTTGGCGTATATATATATGCATGTACCTGGGTTCACGATATCCGATTGCAAACCTGGTCGCCCGCATAACGCAGGTATTAAATATACCATATGCATATATATATATATTCATACATGGGTAATATGTACAGATATTATGTGTATGTAATACGTAAGCGTTGTACGGTATAAACCGGCAAAAATCGATAGCCCGCGTAATTAACTGGCTATATTATATATGTATATATATATTACGCCCCTCATCCGTGTTAAAATTATGCGCCTCTATTGCTCTGGGTTTTATAATCAACTTCCTACACTGTAACATGTATATATACTATATAAAATTAACCTACGTGCGATAAACATACAAAACCCGAAACGATCAGAATCTCGTTTATTCATCATCATTTTATTTGATTCGTTAGCGCTGCAAATTCGCGGTGAAAATGAAAGGCCTTTTTCCAAATGCACCGATTACAGATACGTAAACCCGAACAATTAGGACGAAGAATTAAACGTATAATTGTATGTGCACAGTCGATATACGTGCACCAAAAATTTTCAAATTTTAAATAAACAAATCTCCGAAGCCTATGAAACGACGATAAGTTTATTAGAGAATAACAGCTCCGTTGATCGTTGATTGGATTTTACGCACGCGCCGCAGGAAACCAGTTATCTATAGGGGTTGCGTGTACACCTACGTCCGCGTCCGCACCACTATCAGCGTCGGCTGTACCCGTAATGTACGTACGTACCTGCGAAACGGATCGGAATAAACCAAACCTGGAAATTTGCGGAGCGCGATAGAAAGAGCGAGGGAGAGAAACAGGTGGGAAAACGATGCGATAGAAACGGTATGTAGTATTAACCGTCGGAATAGTGGGGTGGGGGGGGGGGTTCGGGAGTGGGGGTAAAGGGATGGTAAAATCGGAGGCTGTTCGGCGCTCACGAACCGGAAGGTAGAGCCTATCAATAATCAGGAGAAGATCGGCGTTTTGTCCGCTAATTGCCCGTCCACCCCCCTTACCAAACGTACACCCTCCGTTCGTTCGTTCGTTCGTTCGTTCGTTCGTTCGATCGCGACTCCCGGCACACCCCGCAATCAGTTTATATACTCTCCATTCCATTACATTCCACTCCTGCAGGACCTCCACCTCCACCTCCACCTCCACCCTCCACCTCCAGCGGCGATACGACTACCGTTGCCGCGCCACTACCACAACCAACACCGTTAACAGCGGCAGCTTGCGTATTACATACGGATCTCCGAACAACGTGGGTCGCTGGGATTCCTGGTTTCCACCTACTACATTCAACCTCCCGATTTACGCCGAATTTCCCATCGCCGGCACACACCCCTACGCAGAAATGCTCCGACATATATATATGTATACCTGCAACACGCTCGTATTATTGCCGTGTGTCGAGGCCCCCCCACTCCTCGAATAATCGCCCCACTTTGTCCCGGAATTTGCTCCGCCCCTAAAGACCAGTGGATATGTATACGCCGGGATCATGTGCTAGAATGTAATAATATTTGAGGCACCATTGTACGGGCGTACCGCACACTCCTTTGTGCGTTAAGTGAATCGGAAAATCACTCTTACGATTAACCAAATTCAACGGTCAATTTTCCACAGGAATTTTATTTCACGTACGCTTCGCCATACTTTCGCCACCGAAATACATTCTCTTGTACAAATTTACGCTGCTGCTTTTCCGAAAGCATCTGACCACAAGCGACGATGGGAAAAAACGTCGTCTACTTCGGACGGATCGACCCGAAAAAGGCGATACTTTAGGTGGATTTTCAAAATCACAGCAAACCCATAAGTCATCGGTCCCCGATTGGGTGCGAACATTATAATTTCAATTGTATATACTCGAAGTAATCCACGCCTCCGAGGATTCGTTTCGCGATGAAATACGTGGATGGCGAAAGCTGATCGGATCGCGTCGGTTTTGGTAAAAATTAGCCCGTTTTTTTCTCGCGGTTACGTCGTACGCGATGAATCCGAAAATAACGTTTTTTCGACGTCGTCCACTCCGTAGGTTGCTTGAAGTCGAGGTATAATACAAGTCATCGAATCGTCGATCGCCGGGGCTATCGGGGGGGTGTAAAGGAGGTTTGTGTGTCGAAAAAAAAAAAAACGTATCGGCGAGTGAGAGGGGAGGGGACGGCGAGAGCGGTCATTGCGGTGGTGAATAATAAATAAATCACCTCTGTAAATCGTCGCGAATAAAGATTCCGGGGTAGGTACGACTAAACCGCCTCCGACTAAATTGTCGAAAGCTAAAACGCCTCCTCTTTATTCCTTCCAATTCCCGATCCCCCGTCGCATCTGCTCCCACTTATAGGCCTCGGGTATATCAATCCCACCTACCGTCTACTACGAAACGGGTATGAGGGCGGAGAGGTTTTCGGTAGACGAGAGAAGACGACGGTAGCAAGAGGTACTCGGCGAAACGGGACAGAAATATAATTCGGAAAGAGGGAAGAGGGAAGAGGGAAGAGGGAAGAGAATATACAGTGTTACAGATAGAGAGGAGGAGGAGGAGGAGGAGGAGGAGGATGAAGAGTGGGGGCGCGCGCGCCGGCAGTTAACTCCTCAGTTTCCCTCTCTTCTACTCAGCGCCGAGCGCCGAGTGGGGTCGCACTTCCCTCTCCAACCCCTCAAACGTTTTCCCCCTCCATCGCATCCCCACCACCCGCAACCCTAAATCTTGCGGCAATCAGTCAGTAATCGGGCGGCAGCCGGCGCACGCGTTCGTTCTGTGCCTTTCGTTACGTTCGCAACCACGTTGTCGTTGGTTACACACTGATATATACCGCTGGTTGTGCTGCTGCTGCTGCTACCGCTGCTGCTGCTGCTGCTGCGCTGCTACCGCCGATGGTTCTTGTATCAAACTACCTGCTACACACCTTCCCCCACCACTAAACCACCGACGTTACCCCCCCGCTTATGGGGAACTAGGGAGAGGAACACGTGCTCCGAGGATACGCGGATCCGTATTTATGTAACACACCCCTTTCGCAACGTTATCCTATGATACCGATGATTTTCGAAACGTGCCATTTCGGGTGTATACATATACCTGTACAATTATGATCGATTAGTTATTTGAAAATTCGATACACGTGCAGCAGGTGGAAATTTAGCATTTTCATGATTCAGGTGCGAAGACATAAAAAGTGCGCGTTGGTTTTATCACGATCAAAGGAGATTCGACATTTTCCGTTTTACAATTGGTGAAGGGTTCGATGCAACGTGCTCCCTCATATTCGAAAGATCCATCGAATTCCAACCAAGCATCGTTTGATTCGTTTTCGAAAAAATGAAATAAAAACACTAGGGCTTCATCGACACTCGTGGTACACATCGTTCACACCTATTCGGAGTGTCCCCGTTAAAAAAACCAAAAAACCAAACAAAAAACAAAATCGGAGATATAACTACTCCGAAACAGCATGGGATCACGAGGTGGGGATGAATAGAGAGGATTTTGTCCGAGATAACATGAATGTGATTTGGCGAAATCTGTCGATTCGATTTTTTACCGCGCATTAGGGGTGGGTGGGTGAATCCCGGGTCCCGTATAACGCGAAACCCATAATTCCCATCCACGAGATGAGATCGCATTAGAGGAGCATCACTTTTGCGCAGGCACCAAAGTGCGCGAGCAATATAATACTATAAGCCATAACATAGACTGCTAACAGCCCGAGGGCTACTATACAGGCTATGGGTATCCACTACCACCACTGTACCACCACCGGTTACAGTGACGTTCAAACTAATTAACGAGATTTAATTACGCCTGGGCAATTAGCCCGCTCAGAAACACCCTTAAGGGTACTAATAAACTACTCGAAAACAAAAGGAACAAAAAAAAAAAAAAAAAAAGAAAGAGAAAAAGAAAATCATAAACTCCGTGGATATGAATTTTCGTGTGTGTGTGGATTACCTGCGTCCGTGTTCTTCAAAAGCGTATGAGGGCAATTAACGGTTCTCGATTGTCATTGTATTCCTCGAACGACGCGATCGAGTAACTTGCATTTTTCTACCGATCAACAGAATGTCATCATTAGTGGAAGTTATGTGAGATCGTCAGACTGGCTTTCGACGAGACGCTCTTAATTCAGTGAAGGTTCCGGAATCGTGTTTCTCGATCGACCTTTTATACCCTACCCTCTTGTTTTATTTTGATTTCAGTATTATTTTCTTTCAGTGTTATTGTTTCGTCTGATTTGTTTTTCGGTTTTTTTTCTCTTTTCTTTTCGTTCCTTCCGTTCTGGAAATGTGCAAGATGAAGAAGACTAGAATCGTTATTTCCGTGACGATATCTGTTACGAAAAACTGAGAGTTCCTTCGAAAATCCAACGGCGTAAAAGTGCGCGTTTATTGTGCAGTGCCCATGTGTGAGGAATATTTAAAAAAAAAAATAAAAAGATACACAGGTGCGGCATGATCACGATGATCCGTGGATATAAATTATCGCATGATATTTCATCTGAACCGTGATCCATTCAAATAAAGTGCGGTGGTGTCCGATTAGCACCCTGCACGAGGATAATTGATTCAACTATTCAAATATTTCGCCTATAATGACGGACACAGAGACTATGCAACAACAACAACAACAACAACAACAACAACAACAGCAACAACAACAACAACAGCAACAACAACAACAACAACCGCAACAAAAAGATGAGAACATCGCCCTGAGAGGCGATACCGGAGTCCCGGAGCAACGTCTGGACTCTTTGGTCCCCGGTGACAACAACAACGAAACCAAATTGCCCGCTAAACCATCGGAAGTTTCGGCAACCGGCGAAACCGACGGTCGTATCGTTGACCTCCACGGCACCGTCGGATCCCTGTCGAACGCGAACTCGACGAATCGCAACTCTCCCGTAAACAACACCGTCGTCGTCGTGAGCAACGTCGGTAGCGTAGGCGGTGCCGGAAACGGCGGAATAACCAACAGTCATTCGAATCAAGTCAATTCATGGCACGCGCACGTTTACGCGGCACCACCGAGAGCCCCGACACCCCACAGGATAAGCGACATACTCGGATGGGGGAGGCAGAATTCCGCCCTCAATCTGCACCATCATCATCACCACCACCATCTCCATCATTTGAACAACAACAACAACAACAACAACAACAATAACAACAATAACAACAGCGTGAATAACAATAACAATACTAACGACAACGGCGGTACGACCAAACTCCTGGCACCGACACCCAGGAGGTTGACGAGTCCGATGATACGGGCGCCCCTTGCCCTCTATTCGCCTTTGCCACCGAATTCCCCGGCATCGATGCCCGGATGTCTGACGTCCCCACCGTGCACCCCGAGTCCGGCACCGCCATTAAGGTCGCCCTCGTCGTGTGCGAGCATCGCGTCGCCCAAGCTACCGATTCACGGAAATATGAGCGAGCTGTCTTCGGTACGGTTGTCGTCCCACAATCAGCATCCCGGTTCCGCCGGTGTTCCGTTCATGCAGGACGGCGTTCCGGGATCCGGAGTCACCGGTGGTATCAATCACGCCGTTGTCGCCGATGAAGAGGACGACGCACCTCTCAATTTAACGACCACACCGAGAACCAGGAGTCCTCCGACCTCGCCGAGCTCCTCCGTGCTCAGCGGAAGATCCTTCTATTCAAGGACACCGCCGAATCCGTTCCGCGAACCACAGATCGAACACCATCATCAAATAGTCGCGGCTCATCACAATACTCACAATTCTACCGCGCAAGGTTTTATGCACAACGGGAGACACCCGGCCGACGTCATCGGTCAAGTTTTGCCTGGAAAAGTCGCGAGACCCACGATCAAGGGTTAGTATTACGTAACATCAGTATTTTCATCCTTTCATCTCATGGTACCGAAAGTAGCGCAGCTTTCGATCGAAGGCGATCGACAGTAGGATTTTGAACAGTGTCGCCCATCGCGAATCGCAACGTATGTCCACTCTAGTATATGCGACGGAAGGGACGGTTTGGAAACCTATTTTCCGAGGAGTACACTACCTACTCGTTGCGGGTAATTTCAGACAACCATCTCGATCGTTAATCGGTTCCACATCCGAACGACGTGAGAATTATATGAAGAACGCGATGAGAAACGCACCGCGCCGCGCAACGCGAAGTCAAACTCGTCGGTTTCTGTGACCGAAACTTCTCCACCCGCATTTTCTTTCGCTGTACGCGTTGATATGGAATGGAGATTTGAGCCGCGTTATTTCGGAGATCAGTTTGTTCCGCGAACGCGATGCGCCGATATTTTCGAGCGTCAACGAACGAACGAATTGTAACTCCCGGTTCGGATTACCGTTACACGATTACCATTACGAGGAGCGGGCCGTTTATCGCGCAGCGCGTGTATAACGATGTCACTCGCAATTAGTTCGGATCATTTGCAAATATATACGTCGCATTCAATTCAGAAATTTGCTGTTATGGTTTACATTAAAACGTAAAGGTCGTGACACCGTTGCGACTATTAATTCAATCGAATGGCGGATCGGTATTCCGATCAATTATCCGGATCGCCGAAATTTCATATCCTCGCAGCAGCGTTTCGGTGACATAACGTTAATGAATGCTAATTAGGTGCGAAACACTAATGAGCCATGGCGGAAAGAGGATCGCGGTAATGATCTCGTTTACACACATTTTATTCGGCTAAATGAATTATACATGACAAACTTTCTTTTTCCTCCCCCACTCTCTCTCTCTCTTACCGCCGTTCGTTCTTTCGAATAAATTTTATTTGAAAATATTTTTTGCGGCCGGAAAAAGAGACGCAAAATAATCGTTGTCGTTAGTGTTCGGAATATTACGATATCGCCGAGTGTATAATATAATAAATAATTCGAGTGTCTAAACCGTTAAACGAGCGGAACAAATTCTCCGCAAGAAAATTTTTTATTCGAGGGCGCGTTATAACGAGACCATCTTTCATTCCACTCCGATTCATTGCGGCTTTCGAACGCTCTTCATTTCAATATCTCCGTATACCCCGCGCTATATCGAAGTGGTGAATTTGGTCGATAAGAAGGCACTTAACTAAATTGGCATCTAAATAAGGCGTCGCTCGTTGACTTTTTCTTCTTCTTATAATTTCCTCTTCGTTTCTTTTTTTTTTCTCTCTTCTCTTTTCTTTCTTTTCTCTCCTCTCTTTGGTTTTCTCGTTCCTCCGTCTTCGGCTTCGTCTTTGCTGATTGTGAACGTAATGAACAGACCGTAGCTTATACCTATACTCTCACTCTCCGCTTCAAAGCGTAAGACCAACACAAGACTCGACAATTAATTATCATTCCAACCTGGCAACAGTTGTATATAATTACCTCTTCACGACGCCGACCTGCATCGCGTATACTTGTAATTTTGTATATCCATTGCGATAATGCAGAAACGTGGAATTTTTCAAATTAAATTAATCGATTTCTTTTCTCTTTTTTTTTCTTTTTTTTTTCTCTCTGTTTTTTCTCTCTACTTTCATTTTCTCACGTCCTTGAATCGGAGCTAATTCCATCACTATTTGCCGTGACATGGAAACTATGTATACATACATATATTGAGAACCAGTAATCGCACTTATAGGAAATTTCGAACAACGCTACGCGTTGTGACTTCAGGAAGAATTATGTAACATTCTTACGATTTCTAGTTTAATTTTTTCTCTATTTCTTTTCTTCTCTTCTGCCGCCACCATCCTCCCGTTATCTCAGAGATTATTTTTAACGAGTCACCGTTAAATTCTGGACGGGACTGATTAGTCGGATACCCCGGGCTCCGTTTCGTCTGCAGTTTTGGCTCCCGATTTCAAGGCCGAAATTTTTTCTCTTCGAGAGCCCGCGTGCGTAGGATCCTCCGTTTCCAGGGTTCTCTCTCTCGCGCGCCATGTGCGCGCGGTCTGAAAAAGGTATTTTGACTGGGCGGGAGAGGATTTTCCATTTGAGGAGGTCAGGTTTCGTTTGCCGTCCCTTTCAAGGCTCGTACTTAATATATCACACGGAGCTAGAGCCTGCATCCGTAGAAGAAAGTTACCGACACGTGGCTTCGGAAAAAACTGAAAACTCAACTCCGAGCGTCAACAGACCGTGGCCACCGCGTAGACGACGCGGTTCTTCGTTTCGAACGCCGATCGATTCTTCGTCTTTCAGAGTTGGCGATAAAAAAAAAAAAAAAAAAAAAAAAAAAAAAAAACCAACCAACGGTCTATTAAAGACACATTTGACCGTATACGGTGTGTAATGTCTCCGCTGCGCACAGCTCATATATTTGAGGGAAAAGTTTCGCGTCAATCTTGCAGCGGGAAAGTTGGGTTTTCAGCTTTTGGAGATACAGAAGTTTATATAGCCGTGTAGTCGTTCCCGTCATAAAATGGGCTACGAGAATGTCAAGGGAGGGGGGTAAGGGGGAGGGGGAGGGGGAGGGGGAGGGGGGGCTGAGCGGTGGTGAGAAAACAGAGAAAACGGTGAGGGAAAATGGGAGGTTGGTTGCTCCGCTCGGCGGGTGGCTACTGCCGCTGCCGCCGCCGCCGCTGCTCGCTGGAAGCCACAGGTTCATAAACTACGCGCTGTACGGGGCCAAAGGGAGTGCAAACTGCCTCTTAACACTCTCGCCGTTTCATACCCCCTTATACACCCCATGAAACCGAATCATCCCCCTTTACTTTTTCTTCGCTTTTACAATCTTGTCGTTCATCGTTTCGCGTTCAAACACCTCAACGCTATCGTGGAATCAATATCGTACGAATTCCGCCTCATTTTCCATTTTTTTTTTTTTTTTTTTTTTTTTCCAACACCGATTCAATGTCACCCTGACAATTTTTTCCCCCGATTCACGTCTTCCACGAATTTCGATCGTCCGCGTCTTTTTTCGGATTGGCTCATTAAGATTTTCTTTTTTTCGCTGCATATCTTGGAATGAATTGTATGCTGATCGTATGAAGATTGAAAAATTGATTCTTCTATTTGACAACGTTGATAGAAAAAAAAAAACCGAATTAATAATTTCCGTTTCATTTTTTCCACACAAACCGACAGGCCTTTACACAGTTGTGCAAAGCAGATGTATACGGAATAAATTATCGCGATATGGTGATCAGCTTCCAAAGGACTAAAGGATTAGTTCGTGTCACAATCTACATGATCCTCACTCAGTTTCCTAACCTTTTCTACCCATTGTATTCAGTGGGTATATATACCATACCCTAACGTGGGTGTAAATACCCGCAGACAATGCGTCATTTTATATTTAAATCCGGAACTTTTTCTGTCATATATACATTTGAGATGGTGTTTTTTTTTTTTCCGTTCCTCGAAATTCAGTTTTCATCTTTACGTAATTGGTCGTACTTCTATATATAGAAGTTGAATTTTTCCTTCGATTCTCGTGACGTCAATTATCGCGTTATGACGGCGTTCTATCATTTCGATCTGACAATATAATTGGCACGTAAAAGCGAATAATTCAACCCCAGCGCAAATTTATTCTACCTATATACACGTGAGTCACTTTCATGTGCTTTTTAGTCGCTGATCGCTTCGTTCCTGCGACTTATACACGCCAGTTTCCAGACGACTCGCGTATACTCCGTATAGCCGGTTGGATTCAACTATTGCGTGGGCCAGTTTTATCGCTCGTTAACAGATCGTTAAGTACCGAGAGTACGCGCCGTATACAAGTATAACGATATTATACCTCGCAGGCCGATCGTCCGATCGATTTCCCATAAATTCAACATATTTCGTTCTCGGTCAACCCCGCGACACGTCGTGCGCGAAATACCCACAATTCCGGGGGATATCAATCGTCGACGCTTTCGCGAGTATCTTCGAAGAACACCGATCGTTCGAAATCGATACCGAAAAACCAAAAATACCTATATAACATGATATTACATACCTGTGTACGTTACATGTACATATCAGGTATATAATACGCGGAATCGCGGTGATGTATAAGATTCCATGGGCGCGGATAGGTAAGACGGGAGTATGTACCAATTTATATGTAATATATATGGCTATGTGTATAAATTTTACACCGTGGTGTCTGAACTGTCGCACAGATTGCTTTAATATACATTTGCATAATTGGCAAACTTCTTGGGTGAGTTTTCTCGATGTGTACTCGGTAGTTATAAGTATACATATATATACGTATACATATAGATATAGTTACAGCGGGTGGTTGTGTAACACGGGAAGCCCTTACGCCGCAACTCTACTCGCAACTCGCAAACGGCAATGCGCGTAACGCGCGCGTTCGAGGAAACCGCCCGTATCCGAAACTAAGGGAAATTAAAATAACACCTCGTTACATATATGTATACTGGCGCGTACACCTAAGAAAACCACCGCATACATTAACCTTGTTTACAGAGGCTTCGAAATTTCCACGAAGTCGAACTGGCGGATCCGTTTCCAAGTGCACGGAAAATTAAGATCTCCTCCAACTGAAAAGCTATACAGTGATTCGAGCTGCACGAATCGATCGGCTGAACGATCCGCCCTTGGATTTTCCCCTTTTCTTCTCTGGCTCCGATTATAGTTTCAAAGATACACGGCGAGCTCCGAGAAATTGAAACCGGCGGTCGGTCCACCCCGTGTATAAGACTCGCGTTTATGATGTATATCGCAATTAGAATATTACATTCTAGCGGCACATAAAATAATGGGCGTGACCGCGTCGCTTACTCATCTCATATCCATACGTGCGCGTGTACGTACGTGTATGTATACGTATACATATTTTGTAATTCTATTGCCGATGCAAAGTTATGTAAGTTTAATTTTACACCCATACACCTGCCTTTTTCTATGTATATACATATACACATGTATAGTTTTAAACGAGTGCACCGCTGTACCGTGCCCCGAAGCTTTGACCAGATAACAATTTACGTGCATATATATACAACTACGTGTACATAGGTGTAAATTATTTGTGTATACATGTGTGTAACTCAGGGAGTGTTGCACGTATACGTTTTATACTGTATATGTGTAACGGTACGCGTGCGCGACTCCGGTGATTTATCGCCTTATATTTTCACCTGGCAGGTAATATACAATCTACTTGGAAATTCACACGTCTGAAGAGACTTCGGCGAGAACGTATTATAAACTCCGTAGCGTATCGACTGTGTGCGTGCCAACACACCGTACACGATCTAGCTATAAGGTCGGTGCGGATGAGTGTGTGAAAACATCATTTAGATGTAATATATGAGGCATTCCAATAAACCGAGTCAACTACTGATTTTCCCCTCGTTCTGAACTGTATCGGTATCGCAGTGTTTATTACCCTCGCTCTATGACCGGACGTCAAAATGTTTCTCATCTCATTTTGAACCAACTTTGAATATCTTTAGTATTTTGAAAACTTGGTAAAAATTCATGTCAGAAATAGAAAATTCTCCACCTCGGACCTGCGTATTTCAATTAATGTAAGTGAAAATTATTGTACATTCAATTTGTAATTTTCATAGGTATAAATGGTTCCTTTCTATATTTGAATAATTTCCGAAACGTTGACTGAAACCAAAGCGAAATTTATCGAGGAGAAATATACGTGTGTACGTACGTACGAGTTACACGTAAATCGGATATCGCGGAGATGGCGATGGAAAAATTATTACACGGTCGAGTTGGCGCGGAATACCTCATATAATATATGCAAAGAACGAAAGCAGAATTATTAGAAGGATGGCGGTATAATATTACAGTAAATAGTCGTGCGCGGTAAATAGACGGATGAAACAAAACAAAAATAAATTAAACGTAGGTATTAATAACATCGCGTGGGAATTATTTTATAACGTTGCATTACGCGCGCTGCAATTACGTGCGCGTATTTATACGATACGTGCATAGATATAGGTATACCGTATACCATATCGTTCGACTGCGGGAACGACCACGTAATTCGGCTGGGACTTAACGACGAAATATGCTGACTGACGGCTGACGAGAAAGGGCAACTGCGATCGAGGGAAATAAAGCACTTTTCGAAAAATCAACCGCCTGCCGTCCGTTCATAAATTTTATTTGTTCAGCCCGCTTCTGACACCAAATGCGTTATAAACGGGTTCGTTATATGGGTGATTCGAGCTCCGTATATATAAATGAGAATGTGCCTCGTACAAGCGTAATTGCAAATCCGTATATATATATATATATTATATAAGGTAATTGTAGTTAAGAATCGACTATTTCAAATGAAATGAAATTGAATGGAGTGGAATGGAATGTAAGACAATCAAACTGCACTGCAATTCTACGCCTGCCGTAATGTATATACATGCATATATATGTATATTCGTGTGTGTGCTACGAACTGATTGTGATTCGCATATGCGCATATGTGCGTACATACGGCAACGAGAGACCTGCATGGTGTATAGCTGTGTGTGCGGTGTTTACTACAGGTACGGTAAACTGCTACAGTAACAACGTTATGACTCGAGTCTTCATTTGCAGAGTGCGTCGAATGCATTTTAAGACTCGACTCGACTCGACTCGACTCGACTCGACTTGACTCGGCTCGGTTCGACTCGAGTTGACTCGACTCGAAAACACGTGGATGTACGAACTGTATTATACCATCTCTAAACGCTCAGGTTTGCATATATTACACATAAACGTGCACCGCTGAATTACATCATTGCGTTACACCGGTGACTATGGAGTGCAAAATTATATTCACGCTCATAGAGAGAACGGCTGATCGTCGGGTTTGTATAACGTGTCTAATTTCGCCAAGAGACAACATTCCACGAGAATCTCTTGCAACGGATAAAATTTGAGTTTCTCCGTTATTTCGGCGTAAAATTGGAGAAACGAAAAAAACTAAGATTGACGCGTGTGTCTCTTGTCTTCGGAGAAGTGCGAGGAATGCACGTCGGATCGGCAATAGCGTTTATGAGATACGCAAAGTGCCGAAGTACCAACGCGCACCAGCGGGTATAAATTTACGGGTTGATTTCAGGCTTCGGTGTCAGCGTGTCTCTCTAACGGTGTCCATTAGCCGGCAAAGTGTGTTGGGGACTCAAGAAAGGATACTAAGGTGGGAGGATAGGTGGCTGGTATTTCGGGCGTGAATCGCTTATTGATCGTTTGCCCATCCAGTGCGGAGTAACTTCCTCCTGCTGCAAGCTCGGTGGCTCGCTCCCCCGATCCCCTTTTCCGCCCCGCCGTCGCTTCTCGCTCTCTACCTTTCCTTCTCTCTCACCCTCTCCCTCTCTCTCTCTTTCTCTCTCTCTCTTTCTCGGTCTCTCTCTCTTTTTCCCTCTGTATCGTGTATAGTAGTTACAGCCGGATATATACACGTACAAGCTACGCGATACACCCCACCCAATTAACACCCCTGAACACGCTACCGCAAACGATGAGGAGGGAGGAGATCGTGGAAATGGGAAACCCGGAGAAATTTAGTACCACGAAGATTCCCTTAAAAACTAACGGCGATGCGAGAAATTTGTCTAGTTTTTCGATTTTCCGACATGCCTGTAACTCTGCAACGGTGAAAAGGATTTTGAAATTTTTTTCTTTTTTTTTTTTTCATAACGAGATAATTTAGTCATCGCGATACAATATCACGATTGATCATCACACGTGTACCTTTGATGAAACTGATCACTCAACGAAAACAAAGAAATTCAAAGACGAAATCAACAAATGATAAAAATTGGGAATAAAAACTCACGACCTAATATATTCAATCGCGCCTAACAAGTCGCTTCTTTGTTCGTTACGAAAACCGCGTATAATAACATTATTCACTCCGTATGTTTCAACAGATACCCAAAAATATGTCAGATAAGGAAAAGGAGTTGGAATTTTTTATTCAAATATAATAAATATATACACACGCTGCTTATAATGCACGTGGATATGGTGGAATATTCCGTGTCCGCGGAATAGAAGATAGTTTTTCTGAGAATTTCGATAACGCGAGTTCCACTTTTATTACAATTAATAATTATAATATGGATACAAGTTGTCGAGTAACCGAAGAATTTTCGAACAAGAATTGATGTAAACGCACACGAGAATGTGTGCAAACGAACTGGCGTCCCGATAATTATAATGATTCTGGGAACCGAGATTGATTTCAACGGAATTTTGAAACCACTCGCCCAGATAGAAAAGCGGAACGGATAATAATACAGCTAATCTCTGGCTGCTGCTGATGACGATGTTTTATTGTTACCGTAGATTTTATGTGACAAGATCATAATGCCAGCGGAAAGATGAGTTCCCCACATCCGCTTGCATGGGGTCACAGAAAAAATAGTAGGAAACACACACCGCACAAAGAGCGGAAAAAACAACAGAAAATTGCCGATTCGAAACTCGAGTGAAAAACTTCTGTTCCATGGATTTCGCTTCTCAAGTTTATCTTCCGCGTCGACGGATGCAATTTTTTCGGATACTCACCACAATTCGAGATGGCTCGATTTTTTTCTTCTAATTTCTAGCGCCAAAAGTTTCGGCAGAAAATATAGTTCGGCTGGTCGGTTCCTCGCGCCCACGTGTTCGAAAGTCGGTGGATGTTTTTTTTTTTGCCCACCCCGTACGTGTGCGGAGGAAACCACTTCGAATCAGGGAGGGAAATCGCGCGCGTATTTTCAAGTGGCAAACGCGATGTTTGAGTGTAGCAATCGTTGGGTTTCCGTGTCGACGACTTACGTAACTCCGGAAGGGGTTCAGTTTTCACGTTATGAATATACACGGGGTGGCGCGAAAATATTGGCCGTATTTTAAAATACGGAAAAGTGCCGAGGACTCGAACGCACCCCGTTGAAATTTTTTGTCTTTTTGTTTTTGCAATTTTGAAAACTCCGTGGATGAAGATCGTTCACTTTTTTTTAATCATCGAAAATCATTGAAGCGACAATTATTCGCAGAATCGTTGGATGATCAGGGTATGGTTATCGACAACCGCGATGAATTCATCATTGAATCATGTCGCCTGATGACTTCGAAATCATTCTCGCGAACGATATCCAATCGAGATTGTTGGGATTTCGGAATCTGGAACGGAAGCTTCCTTTTTCTAATTCTTCGGAAATCGAAGTTCGATGGGACGTGTTCTGCAGGTGTCGATATTATTAAAATTTCTACGTCGGGCCGATTTTTAAGGCCACCTTGTATACGTCGTGGTTGTATGCATGGGTGATGGGGTGAAGAAAAGGGGGATAAAATACTACCGAGTTGGTGGTAAAGTTTAGCAAGGGTCCGCAAACTTTAGGATTGAATTTGCGGAAACCTAGGAAAACGTGACTTTGAACCTTTTTCTTTACCCACCAGCTCGGAATCTTTTCATTCTCTTTCAACCCCCATGCCTTTCTTTCTCATTGTCATTTAGATTCGTTTTTTTTCTTTTTTCAAAATTCCTTGTTCCATTACGCCTACGATTTTTCGATGGAAAATTAATCGGAGATAAGTATCGCGAATAACTCCGCTTTTAAAATAAATTTCAATTCAAATATACTTTTTCTTTGCGCATCACACACTTCTATATATATGTATGTTTTTTATGTACCGGAAGTGTGTTAATTATACGAATATATCGGGTCTCGTGCAGCAGAATATACCTACACATAATAGATATAGATTCTCGGAATTCGAACGTCGAACTCGATCTTTTATAATATCTCTTGCAGCATCCGGTGCAAATAGCGTACACGTTTACTCTGTTATTATACGTAGGTGGTTCGACCTAATTAGGGCTTAATTTTTTTTGGATTCCTCCAAATATTGCGTTCTACCTAACTAATTGAACTGATATACAATGACGCGTGAAATCGATACGCGATAATCAGGATCATTCGATGTATTCAAATTATACTATTCACTGTTGCGAGTAAATCGTAAAACGATATTTAGGAATTTCTCATGAAATCAAATGAAACTCCCCGAATGAAAATGTTGTAGTTTCGATCATGAAGATAATTACTTATACTAATCCTTCGTATCATCGAGGATAACGTATGAATTTCGTTACGATCTTTTTTTCGCGATACGATTCAGAACCGGTTTCAATCATATCTTTGTAACATCTTCGCACAGATCGGGACGACGATCGTAATAATTTTTTCCATACTTATAGATTGCGAACCGCTAATTAGGTCCCGAATAGCACAAGCTGCAACACGGAGTCGGAGAACCGGTCGCGAAAAGTAAATGCACCGATATAAAATTATTTCGATGAAGCAATTAAATGAAAAACCCCATTTTTTTTTTCTCTCATATATATATATTCAGCTATTAGAATCGTTTATCTATTTATTTGTTTTATAACATCCGGTTTAGACGCCGTCCCTGAAGTTTTTATACCAGTATTTTTTTTCGGAATCATGTCATTTGAATTATAAAAATCTTTTATGTATTCCTATGCCCGTACAGCGGATTGACTGACCAATGTTATCTCGATAGAAAAAAAAAAGGAAGAAATTGTTCTACGCCTTGGGGGTAATGGAAATCGCCGCTTGCTGATCCAAATAAAATAATTCCGTTTTTTTCTCTCTCTCTCTCTCTCTTTGTTTTTAATTCACATTTTTTCCTCTGTGACCAATCGAAAAATTGCTATCTCGTTTCGTTGTAGTTTTAAAAACATAAACGAGACAAGGTAGTGAATGAAAAAACAAAACTATATCAAAGGTAGGAAAGAGGAAAAAATAGACGAAACCTAATGTCAGAATGAATTCCACCTGCGGATGGCAACGAATATATATAAACTGACGTAGAAACGGGAGCGAAAAACACCAGGATGAGTTTTGATAATTGAAATGTCGTGATCGTCTATATACGATATCCTCCACAATACGTAAATATAGGTACACGGAGTGCATGACGTCATTCATTTGATATCACTTTTATGTGTCATGATATATACTACCTTTTATGTGTATCACCGGAGAGTAGACAAATTCAAGGAAAAGTGATGGAAAATCGTCGTTTCTATTTGCGTTCGGTGAGCGGGAAAAAGACAAACGGACTGTGGATGAATTTTTCATTTTTCATTCGATCGGAAATTTTTAAGTACATTTCATAAATTTTTTAATCATGAGCGATGAGCAAACTTTACGCGAATACAAATTCACGCCGGATAATCGCGCGTCTCGATGCAGATTTCGGTTTAACGACGGAAGCCGACGTAAGCCCGTACAATCTACGATATACTACGCGTACATATGTTTGTATGTACACATATTTATATACGCTATCCTATTTTATGTTCGTACATATATACTCGTTAATTCTGGGCACACTCGATTTAACTTGCAATCTCTCTGTATGGCTGGTCAAGTAAATACATAGGTACATGAGGAAGGAAAGATCCGTCACTCCGCGTTGGCCCGGAAAAATGTTTGAAAAAACGATAGAAATCGAAAAAAAAAAAAAAAAAAGAAATGGAAAAAAAAAAACGGTAATAAGAAAATTTTCTATGCACTGGCGCCCGCAATACGGTAACATCCGAGCTGGGGCGCACGCTTTGAAGTATTTACACTTTGAATCTACCGCGCGAGCAAATATATGTATAGTACGTGTGTATATAAAACATGCGCATCACGGACAACCCCCTCCCCCCCCCCCCCGCCGATCAGCATCAAATGTATAGTACGTAGCGCGCAAATTCTGCCGCTATACCCTCGCCGCTTTTGCTGGTTTTGCTGGTTTTGCTGAGCCGCTGCCCACTCGACACGCGACGTCTTCACTCTCCGCCTAATAAGCGAACTTTATCTGCCGCCGTGCAATTTCCACTAACCTCATCATTCCCCCTTTTTTTACCGAGCTCCTCTTCCTCGTCGCACACACATACCCGCCGAGGTATTATATAGCTATGCGAGATGCACGTGAACGCGGTGGTTAGGTATGCACACGTGTCAAGCTTGTCCCTCGCGTATGTACATACATACATGTAATGCGTACTCTCGGATCGCGAAATTAACCATGGAAATTGGCAAAAACCAGAACCTCCACCGTACCGCGATCCGATCTCTCCCGCTTACGCGTTATCCCCATCGCGATACACGTTAGACATTTCATGCCGACTCTACCGATGATTTCCATCGACGCGATTCGTCAAATTTGAAAAATCATTTTTTATACATTCTTCGTTGAATTCCTCGATGTCCCGGGAATTTTCGAAGCAATCGAAACATTCGGCCGTTAACGTCGAGTTGAAATCCGTTCGAATTCTCGAAAACTTTTACCAATGAAAAAAAAAAAAACTGAAATACTTCGATTTCGCTGAATTCCATTTTGGATATTTGATTTGATTTTTTTTTTTATTTTCTGTTGTTTGTGCCGCCATCGTCGTGCGGCTGCGTAGATTATATTACTGCAGAGATTTGATTCGCCGTTGAAACCCCTCTGCGAACATATTTATATATTTATATATATGGATAAATTATTCTCATTTGGTTCACATCCCGCGATCGTATAAATATTACGCATCCGCGTATGCGTAGGTATACGTACGTATGTATAACTGCAGGGTTGGGTACGCGTGGCTAACGATCGACGAAACCTATCGAACGCCTTCGGCTAACTATAAGGAGGTAATTTGTTGTCCGCTTTGCTCGATGTGCACGTATGTATTCACGTGTACAAATATCGACCTTCTCTTTTCGTGTAAAAAGTGAAGCGATGAGAAAATATGCTCGAGCTTTTACGTATACCTACGTACGTACGTATTCGTATAACGCAGGTACGATGCACCGATACACGCAGAACTCGGAGGAATGCGGGTGAAGGAACAAGATAGACACGATGCGCTGATCATACTCTTCTTTTCCCATGGGATTCACCTCGTTAACTATCTTTCACGTGCGCTACATTCTATGCCAAATCACCCGGCTTTAGATCTTGTGACCATTTTACAGAGTTTTTTTTTTCAAAACCCCGTTTTACATGAGAATAATTACGGTATACCCACGCTATCGAAAATTACCGAGACAAAAACAAAGGTAACAACTCAAACCTTCGTTCTCCACGATTATATCAATGATCTACGAATCCAATTTTGATTTCTTTCTTTTTTTTTATTTTCACGGGGAAATTTGACGCTTCTTGCTAATTACAATTCTAACACTACAGTTTTGGACTTTTTTTTTTTTTTCATTCTCTACGAGCTTTTTCATATGAAAACGAGAAAAAAAAACGCTTCGGAATGACGTGAGTAGAAGTAGCTGGAAAGATGCTTTACTTTTATTTCGTAATTTTTTTTTCTTTTTTTTTTTCTTCCTACCATCCGGTTCTGAATAATCGTATCTTGAAAGAATTCTACCCGCTAGCCGCGTGACGAGTACATAAAAAGGATGTTTCATCCGAGTTCATCCTCAGAACCTCTACTCCGCAGAATTACACAAAAAGTAATTAAGCAAATATATGCACGTATTTAACTGCCGAGGGTAATTTTTTTTTTTTTTTTGTAAGTTGGATGGTAAAAATGTGGGGCTCGTGTATACGCGGGACGTGGTACACTGCAAGGGTAGGGAAATTAGAAACGAGCTATGAGAAGGTTAGGAGAAAGAGAGAGAAAACTCGGCCGTTTTATTCGGTAAGTTTACGTATTACGTATTCGTCGTCGGGTGAGGTCGACCTCTTGTTAGTAACGAGGCTTGCGATAATTACCAATTCTAGCTTGAAGCTTGAAGCTCGAAAGCTTGAGAGCTTGCGGAGGTCTCGTCAGGTACCCAACCGTGATATCCTTATATACACGTACGTATTATGTACGTGTACGTGTTGTACACATTAAAAGTATATAGCCTATATTATACGTACGTACGTATCTGCTGCACCTCGTTTACCGCACGGTTCGTCTTCGCGAATCACATAAAGACGTCGTACTCGAGTTGCGTGTGTATGGGATGACGTGTAGCGTCTACATGACACGAGTTTTCACGTATTACATTATATACGTATATCTGCGTATAAAGTAAGACTATTTTCTTTTTTTTTTCTCTTTTTTTCTTTTTTTTCTCTCTTTTACTTTTCTACCCACTTGTACTTTGAGCATCAGAAACGATGCCACTTTACTTCACGGTCTTACCCTCACCGCGATGCATTTCATCACACGGGGGGTTTACTTCTGATGTGCTTTATGGTACATCATACGGCAAGGTGAATAAAAAAGTTGCGGTAAAAAATGTGACATCATGAACTAATTAGCTGCCGCGACGAAACTTTTACTTCAGAACTCTCTTCTTCATCTTGGTTATAATTTTTTTATTTCCGGTTGTTTGTAGTTTATTTATTTATTTTTTTCCATTCCTACAGAGGGCTCGAAAGAGACTGGATTCGAAACAGAGGCAGGAAATATGCCATTTTGATTTGGATTTTTTGTTGTCTTCACGTTTTCGGAACGGATGTGGTAACGTGGAAGAAATCCGCTTGCTTCCTATACACGTGTATTTGTAATAGAGTGAAAAATAAATCAAAATAATTGAAGTACGTTCGGACGTTTTGCTGAGTTTGCGATCGTAACGTGAACTGGCACGAAGTATGAAATAAACAACTCGATGCGAGGAGAGGAAGGATGAAAAATAACGAAAATCATTGCGCAGCAAAAACATTTCGTTGCTCGGATATTTCATAGAAACACAATATCATATTTAATCTTCAGACTCCACACGCTTATTGTTATTTAATAGAAAACGTTGGAACAAAAACGTTGCTACAAAGAGATAAACGGGAAGGGGGTTGGGTTCGATAAATTTTTTGCCCGTTTGAAAATCCTAATTTTTTTCGTCCATCCGTTTAATTTTTATTCGGGGTGCAATGATCATCCGGTAGATCGTTGCAATTCGACACGTGGGCCAATTTAAGCAGCCCATAGAGTTTACCTAACCGCCATTACCAACGGTACAACAGTTTGCTGAGGGTAAACCAATCATCGACGGTGTAGAGACCGTATAGTTACCATCACTCTCTCTCTCTCCCTCTCTCTCTCTCTCTTTCTCTCTCTCTCTACCCGTTCTCGGTCAAACCTGGTGTACAAGGGTGAATCGGGTGGACGTTGATTCGAACTGAAATACATTGACAGAAACACGAACGTCTGAGCAATCTTTGTTTTATATATAAATATATATATATATACATCGTTGGCACCGTCGCTTTCCCGCCGTGGTGTTATACCGTCTCCATGGCAACCGTTCGCACAGTAACCGTTGCCACGGTGACCGTTGCCATAGGAACTATTTCAAATCTCTTTCGAAGACTAGTCGAAAATAGATCGCGTGGAATCCATTATTTATTAGATTTTGGTAATTTTGTCGAGTTTGCGGACAAGTTGGGAATGAAAAGTTTGATGAAAAGTACTCGAGATTACATTCCATTTGCGAAAGATGTTATTTTACTTTATTATAATTAGCCGTGTTACCGCAAAGCTTGCGGTAAGAACGCGGTGGGTATTTTTTCTCTTCATTCTTCCTCTCTGTCTTCGTGATCTTTTTGTTTCCCCCCCCCCCCCCTCCCCCGCCGCACTATCCTTCTCTCCGTTTCTCTTCACTAATGCAATTATATACCTAATACCATTATATAATAATTACTCGCCGTTTGTCCGATAGCTCTTTTGTTTCGTGCATAAAAGCAGAGCTCGGCTATACCGCTTCCAATTCTTCTTCTTCTTCGTCTCCTTCGCCTTCCTACCTTTCCTTCCTTCTTTTCTTCGTCTTATCCCACTTGGATTGCCAAGACTCTCCGCCGCCGGTTGCTGCATCATCAAACTCTTCTTCGCCTCCAGTTTCTCTTCCCCCAAAGCATTCCGCTGCCTCCGCCGCACATCAACGGCTAAAACGTATACGCCCGATGCTCGCGGTGCCGTTAATATTCCTCCGCCTCATGCTTTGCCCACATACCCGCTGTATACGTACACACACACACACACGTACACGCGAAATATGTACGTATAACGTGTACTCGCGCGTACACTCGTACACACACACACACGCTCTCCACGTGAAACAATGCCGCGCTAATCAGGAAAGATAAATTCGCACTTAAGGTACTCCGCATAATATCGCTGCGCGTTGCACGGCGTCGCGTTTCTCTCCCATCTCCTCGTTCTTATTTTTGTTTATTTTCTTTTTTCGTTCACTCGTTTATTTGTTGTTTGTGTTTTTTTTTTTCCCTCGCCTCGCTCTTCTCCTTTTCGGGGCTACGACGCAACACCGACGAAGATCTTTACGTGGTATTAAAATTCTGTTCGTTCTTTGAAAGCCTAACTAACCGCGTGAATATACATCAACTCGCGATGAATAGCCATACATTAGCCATTTGATGCTTCTGTTTAAATTTACCAACCTCAAATAGTGTAGCCGCGGCGCCGACGAATTATTAGAAATTTTCTACGTACATCGCGATGCTACGAGGAGAACAATGAGAGTCGTTATCGTTAATTCGGTTCAAGCATCTAAAACCACCCCTTCTTCTTATCTTTCTTCTTCTTCTTTTCTCTCCTCCTCCTCCTCTCATACTCGAGCAAAGGTCGTTTTCAGAGCCTACGGAGAGACAGCAAGAGAAAGTGCGTTTCATTTTTCTTTCTCTATACTCGCGTCGAGTTTTCTCAGACTTTTTCCATTCGATCCTCGGATTTCCAAAAATCGCCGCGACCAACAATTTTTAAAATGGAGAAAAATGGTTGGAAAATATCGTTGCGTCCCTTGGCCCCGCGCTACGTAGATACACACGGTATCCGTAGGTTTGGAAACGTTGTAGGTACAGGTGGCATATATCTACGGGGCACAGTACAGCAATCAGGCCAAGCGTAACAAAGCTCACTCCGAAGCGACAAGGCGCGTCATCATCGATTAGTGATCAGAACTGTTAGCGCTACGACAACGACGACGACGACAACAACGACGACGACGACGACGACGACGACGACGACGACGACAACGACGTCGATGGGCTAGGCGACTACAAACAAAGGGTGGTTTGATGGTACCTACTCTGCAATGTTGCTATTGCTACCGCAAACCCCTGAGCTGCAGAGGATGATCCCCGCATGCAGTACGGGAACCAAACTAGCTACTACTCCCAATTTTCCCTCCCTAACTTATACCCCTTCCCAACCGGAGAGCGGGCCACCCTCTCCGTCCCCCTCCCCCCGTCCCCCGTCTATCAAGCGGCCCTTTGTGAGCCCGAAGCGACGTTATAGGTATGTGTACGTATGCGCTTGTACGCGTGTATACGTATAACGTGTGCACGAGCAGGTGTAGGTGTAGGTATATCGCGATGCTCTATCCCTTCGTCCGAAGGGGTCCGGACGGAGGAGGGAGGGAGGGAGGGAGGGAGGGAGGGAGAGGAGTTGAGGTTGGCTTGTACACCGTGTGGACACCCCCTCCCGCGAACCAACTTGATCCTATTAATGCAAGCTTCGCACTAATTAGGGTGAATTGCTACGGCGATATAGGTAGAGAGATGCGCGATGGGCACGAGTTTATTGGAAGGGATAGCGCAATCGATACCCTGCACTACAGGCTATGGCGTTTACTGCTCATACATATTACGTATAGAGACATAAAATATAAACTACGTAGTGCCGGGTGATTCTATATGTATACGTCGATTCCAACGGCCTCTGGATAGTTAATATCTCCGATTTCATTCGACGAAATAATCTCGTTGAATATTTTTTTTTCAGATTATTCTTTCATTCGATTTACCCGGAGTTCGCGCTTCGGGATCGATCCGTTCTTAGTCTGTTGGACGTGAGGAAAAATTTTCCGATCATACAGCTGCCATTAAGATACCGAATTCTCGGAACTTTAATAAGGTTTTTCAATCTACAATTTATTTGGACGATGAATAATAATTTGAGCAGTTGTTTTTTTTTTTTTTTGGTTTTTTTTCTTTGTTGTCTTTTAATTATTTCTAAATCGATGTTCGAACGAATCGAGCGATGCTTAAACTTGGAAAAAAGTTAGACGCGAAGAATAATAAATCCAGAACACTTTTTGCTCGATAGAATGAATATATTGAAATTATACCGGTAAATGGCGAAAGTTATATATGTATATTTCCTCTTATCTCTTCTTTGCATTATTTTTCATCGTGTTTTCGAGGAACCGGTGGAAAAATTAATATTTCACCGAACCCGATATCACGTTTTTCTTCAATTCTAATATCATGGCACGTGTTCATACGAAAGTCCATAACATTTATGAGAATTCATTAAAAATAAAACAAAACAAAAAAAAAAAACGATGTAATATTAGTTCTACCTGAAGAATAACGCAAAAAAGAACTTTTTAATTTTCATGCAAACCTGATCAGGTGTGCCGTAGACGCAGTGGTACAAATGTGATATTCATACACCTCCAAAGACAAAAAACGAACGAAAAAAAAAAAAAAATATATATCAAAAAAAGCTCATCACACCCTGTGCCCAGCGCCTTTTATATATGTGCTTCGCTAAGCGTGAGTGTTCCGGGAATTTATGTGTGCAGAGGGTTCGTGTTGGTCTACGAAGTGTGTATCGTACGTACAACACACGGGTATATTCGCTACGTATGTAACGTACGCGTTTCGAGGTACAACCGACCGAAAGAAATTGATCGCAAATTATGCTCAAGTTATATCGGCATCGACGCGACGTTGTGTCAAGGGGTGAAAATTACGTTGAAACTTTTTTGGTGTGGAGAAACAAAAAAAATTAGAAACTTAACGAGTCGATGATTTCAAAAAGTTTTGTTTTTACTTCGTAAAATGTTGCTTTTGAAAAAACTCGCGCCCAATAATCGGAGATGGGAAATGTATTTGCGAAAATTTGAAGCTTTTTTCCGGGGCAAGAGAAATTAAAACTCGTAATTTCACGAGTCCAACTCCAAAAATATTTCCAATAATTCCGAATTCACGAGAGATGAACATGGAAACGCGTAAAAAACGTCGCGTATATTGTACGGTTTCTTTGGGGAGAGGTAAAAGTGAAAGAGTTATAATTTAAAAAATACCATAGCTGCCGTATATCCTCCTCTCCGCAGACGTGTTTTGTAAATAAAAAATGAATCGACGGACGGCTAAAGGATAATTTATAGACAACGGGGCGAGGGTGAGACGTGGTCACGTCGATCGGAGTTTATAACGGATACTCGATCGTCTGTGACGACATCAAATGATGCGGGGAGACATCCGCTCACCCTACGGACGAACGATGGCCAATCGAACCTGGTATAGATGTTTACTTTACCAGTCCACCCATGCGACCCTTGACCATCCCTTGGAACGCGAGCTTCGCTTTTTATCCATCCCCTCTATTTCTGGAATATAACCCGATAATTGATATAATACCTACAGTACTTTGGCTCACGATCGAACGCCCGACGTAAACGAACTGTGCTGACGTTATACCTGTACCGGCGAATACGCCCTTTTTTTAAGCTCGATAATTCGACGTTCTTTTTTCAAAGATTAGAATCGAACACTCCTCCGATTCGCAAATCTTTCGAACAACGACGAAACAAGCCTCGCAACGCGAGATCGCGAATCAGAAATCGTTGAACAAAAACAAAAAAAACCAATTGTCATTGGCTCGATAAAAAAAACACATAGAGATTCCGAGCTCTCGTCCTTTTCGGTAAGCGAGTAAGAAGCACCTGCGATCGAACGTTTTTTGTTATCTCGTCTCTTTCTTTTTATCTTTCAGACGGTGCTGGTGTTCAGATAGCGAAAACTCCTCCTGCCAAACGGAAGAAGCTCGAATCCGGAGTTGTTAAGGATGTTATACCTGTTGGTAAGGGGGGCGGGGGTGTCGGAGATGTGAGAGTGACAAGTGAGGCCGAAGACGTTAGCGAAGCCGAGAGAAAGAAGAAAAAGGCGAGGACTACTTTCACCGGGCGGCAAATATTTGAACTTGAAAAACAATTTGAGATTAAAAAATATCTGAGCTCATCCGAGAGGGCGGAAATGGCGAAGTTGCTCAACGTCACCGAAACGCAGGTGAGTCGAAAGAGGAGAAAATTTTTTCGTACGATTTTTACGCGATTCCGCAAAAGCGTCAGAAAAAAAAACAAAAAACAAACAAACAAACAATTTCCACCATCGGCTCTTCGGGTGTACGATTATGTTGCGATGACGTGAAATATTGTGATAATTACTCGAGAGTGCCGAGGGCGGTGCCGATCGAAAACTATATCGATTAAAAACTGGTTCGTTGCCGATCTCGATTCGATACCAGCGGGGGGATCGGCTTCGGACACGTTTCGAGAACGCCGATGCCTCCTGCTCTTGTTCGGTGCACGCGGGTTGAAAAATTCCTAACCTGATGTGCTCGGCGGCAGTAGCACCGTGGCGGGTTCAATTAACGCGCGGTATTGAATAGCGGCGGTCGAACGACGAAATATATATACATATTATACACCGATCCGAATCGAAAATTGAAAAAGAAACGAGTTCGGTGGAAGAAGAATAAAATAATTTATCATCAACCTTATGGTAGATAATATATATATGTGTATATGTATATGTATATACGTGTATACCGCATAATACAACCTATCCGATATCCAAAGGCGCGCACGCGGCGGACTCGAAGTTTTTTCAACGAATTCTTTAACGGACAAAACGTACTACGCGCGCGATTTGTCTCGCCTTAAGAATATAAGGAGCTGCTTCCCCGTCTTCTTCTTTTTTTTCCGCTTCTTCGTCTTATAATTCTTATTTCGTACAACACGCGCGGAGTGAGAAGAAACCAAAGGGGAAGAAGAGGAAGACGAAGAAGAAGTAGAAGAAGAAGGAGCGGTATAGGTGGAAGGGGGGGGGGGGGGGAATCTTGGAAAGGAAACTTCTGTTAACGCTGCAACCGCAAGATCATCTGCAGCAGGCGGTAGAGAAAACGAGATGAAAAAAAGAAGAATGAGAGAAAAATAATAAAAAAAGAGAGAGAGAGAGAAATGGAAAGGCACAGTTAGTGGACGAGCCTGTTCCCTGTCTTGTTATATACCTGGAGGCGTGTTACGCGTCCGGCGCACGGCGTCAGGTTCACCTTCTGCACAAGCTGATATCTTCGGCGGCAGCACCGCCTCAATCTTCGCCGCGTCTGTCCCGAGTCACCGGCGATGGTGCAAAACAAACGATAAAAATTAAATAGAATAAGAATACGAATAACTTTGTCGACGGTGACGGCGATATGGCTTCGACTTGCTTACGCGGAACAATTCTAAAGACCCGTCAAAACCGCCGCTACCTACGCGTCCCCGTCGATTCATCCGGCCAAATTAATAATCTTTTCAAAGATCGATTACTCGTCTGCGCTGGGGAAAAATTTTGGTCCCGATTATGCGCGCTGGCCAAAGCTTTACTGATTTGACCCTGATCATTGATTTGAGTACAACTTTTTTACAAAATCTACGGGAACGTTTATCGCTCCCATTATAGCCAACAATCTCGGTGGATGTCTTAGCGAATGTGAGCATTTTCGGGGGGGTGGATAGAAGTGACGTAGAAACGTCCAAACAATTTTGTACACGTTATATATATCTATATAGGTACAGATGGAGAACAGGAAGTGAATAATTGACGAGCGTGAAGAGGGTCTCTGTTCCTGACAATCCGCCGCGTCTGTTTATGACGTGACGTTCGCTCATCCCCGCGATACTGATGCCTACCCAACAGGAACAGAAACAGGAGAAATTCATTGGAAATACTGTAGATCTGTTCCCCTTCACGTCATACCCAAAACAAAAATTTTGTTATTTAATTTTTACGTATTCTTTCGTCGCTCTACGAAAAGAAATCCAATTAGGCGAACGGGAATTCGGCGTCCCGAAATATTTTTCGATCGATGCGATTACCCAATTCCCCTTTCGCTGGACAATTGCGTTCGAGTTATCGCTGGATATTTGATTTCGATTGTTCGAACATCGGTTTATTTTTATTTTTCATTCGCAAAGATGAAAGAGTACGTTATGGAATTCCTTCGGTTGACCCTGTAGATGACGTTATTTAGGTTGTTCAGCACGAGTTCGTAGAGCGAACGAGTGGAACAGCACCTCCGGTGAGCCTGTAATATAATTATAATTATCGGTGATATGTGAGCCACGCCATTATCGTGTCGCGGAACTGCTGTTACTGCAACCGTAAGAGCTAAAGAGAGAGAAAGAGAGATAGAATACGAACAGCGGTCAAGTATGCCCCTAACTAATCACCTCATAATGTGTAATCGTATACGTTGTAATTGTCCGAGTCAAGTTCGACGCGCATTATAAACGTACGTTAGGTGCGCGTGCGGAAAATGTGAAGCGAAGAATTTGGAAAACGAAAGCGCGAAACGAATCGTCGAAAGTGAGAAATCCAAAATCCCTCCACTATGGTAAACTATCCGGAACATTGTCGCGATTGCGGTATTCGTTCCGTCGGATTATTCCGGGATGACTGAGATTCCTTGTTACCTGTACAGGTTGATGGGTGATTCGGATTCTAGGATTTCGAGTTTCGCGCCTCGTATCCACCGCAGAACGGCACATCTCTCGGCCGGGGTTCGCGGAGGATCGGTAATTGTCCATCTGAGGTAGTTTTGACCGTCTGCAACTACAACAGCCGCTATGCTCACTTAATATCGAGTATTACGGATACCGCGTGTTTGGAATTACGGCGTTTAGAATGCCGACTAAGCGGGTGGATCCCGATCCGGGACGGAGGTGGTAGGATATCGTCCTATCGCGGATTCCGCATCTACATTCTTCGACTGACCGAATATCACGTTCGATGTGGTGGAAAAATAGTTTGTTCCGGACGAAGTCGCTCTTTTTCGACGCGGTCATCCCCGTAGAAGGATACACTTCACGCGAATCAATGTTGGAATATTACGTATACGTAGGTACGTACGTACGTCACACGTGTACGTAGTGGCGAGTTATTGCATACGTCTAGTTATTTGGATACTCGATACACACGTTATCAAATAATGGAGTAACATTGTGTCACGGTTGATATAACCGATTGTATAATACGTGTATCCAAGGACTGACATTATTTCAATTATAATCAATGAATGATACATATACTGTATATACCTCGTCCAGCTGTAACGTCGAGAGAGCAGCGCCGGTCCTATTGATACATACGTTTTAGTTCGCGTATACATATACATACGTATACATACCTATATCGTGATAATAATAATTAACCGATAATCAGCTATGACACACCGTTCGCTCCCGTTTAGGTAATATCTAGTAGGAAGTCCTGCTGATGGTGGACTGCATATTATTACCGCAATCGGCGTTCGTACGTTTCCTGTGTATACGTCCACCAACCATATATTCGCAAATTCTGCCCCGTGACCATCGCCGTCGTAATGATAATCATAATCATCATAATCATGATGATGATGATGATGATGATGATGATCATCATCATCCACCTCCTCCTCCTCCTCCTCCTCCTCCTCCTCCTCCTCTCTATGTACGCACTCGTGCAACCGTAGTATGAGGAGATCACCGGAGGGAGAGTAGCGGAGAACGTTCGTTTGGTTATTAGTGTTATGACGTCATTATATATCAGCAACCAGAGACCAAATGGGTTTGTGTAGTTCGAGATGATGCGTCGAGGCTGAGAGTTGCGTTGATGGTAAACCTGGAACATATTAACCCCTCAACCCACACTTACCACCTTACACAGCGCGCACACGCGCGCACACGCTAAAATTGTTCCGTGCCACGGTATGAGAATTGGGGATGTAAACGGAGGGTGAGAAATGCATATTATCGCAGTGCAGAGGTCGAGATTTCTATGGAGGGAATAGCGACGGTGATGGTAGCGGTGGTGGTGGTGGTGGTGGGTCGCGGCGACGGTGGTTAAGCAGCACATCCAGGAGAATGGCCGGAGAATCCGCGCCATGTACGTATCTCTACACCTATGTTTCTAGGTATTGCAAACCCGGTGAATTATACCCTTAATCATGCGAAGCATTACGGTATACGTGGTTATGTAAAGTGGTTTATGCGCGTTGTGATATATATACCGTAGAGTCGATCTGCGCGACGAAACGCCGTCGTCAAAATATGTACATGTATACCTGACTCCGAACGTTGGAAGGCGCTCGATGTATCGCCCGTGTCCCCTTGATCTTCCGATACCTCCTACTCGTTATTACGAAAGACCGCATCGCGCGAGATTGAGACATTTCGTTGTTCCGCATAGACGTACCGAAACCTACTTCACTACCTGTTTGTATTCCGCGGGTGACGCTGGTTCGTATCGTCGAAACTGAATATATTCAAGGATTTGGCGGCAGGAGGAGTCGTACGAAACGCTACAAGGACGTTAATCAGCGAGAAAAGTGCAACGTCCTAATCAAATTTTACTCAGTTTGCAAGTTTTCGCTGTTTACTTTGAACCGAAACTAATAAAGCTGTTTATCCGCTCGCCGCAACTTCTTAAGGCCGAAGGACCTTTCTTGAATGTGAAATCTGGGATCCTTGGTTACTGTTGGGGAAAAAAAAACGATACGAGCGAACGGGGAGATTTTTTATTTCGTCTACTTTGAGCTTCGTTAAATGTCGGACTACAAAATACACGTGATTCGCGACGATGAAAATTCGGAGAAAAGATGAAATGTCACGGGAAATATCGAAAATAACGGCGTATCGCGTGTAGAAGTAATTGAAAAAAGGCAACCCACGTACCCTTCGGTATATAAATACACGTGCGAGGCATGTATCCACCCTGAAAATTCCCCTGCCGTACACAACCCCTGACCTCCCTTTCCCACCGGTGTATTCACTGCGTGGAATTCTATCGATTTCCTATTAGCTGGCTGAATGGCTTGTTAGGATTTTACGGTGGGATTCAGAGGCGGGACTGAACGTCCAGGGGCCGATCCGGCGTACGTATACGTACACCTATATCAAGGAAAAATACTCGCGCCCATAAGTATCTGGAAAAAGAGCGAGAGCGAGAGGGAACGGGGATCTGATCGCCGTCGTCCTTTCGTTTTTATTTTCTTCTTCGGGTTATACCGGGAATCGGTTTTTTTTCTCTCCTCCCCACTCACTCCGAAGCTCTTTGAGTTCCATCGAGTCACTTGGAACAGCCTTACTTTATACGTCTGACTACGGTGACTATTGTCCGGTCAGCCGAAGCTGCGGTACCTATATAGATGAGCTTTTTGTCCTCCGTGTAGAAGAGTGAACCTTGATGCTCTGTCATCTCCTACTCCGCTAGCTGCTACACATTTAGACCCCTTAACCGTTTAAACCTATTTTATCCGATCAGATAAAACGTTTTTTTCCCCCTCTCTCTCTCTCTCTCTCTCTCTCTCTCTCTCTCTCTCTCTGTCTTTCTTTCGGCTCCGTTATAACGCTGTGAAAGATGACTTTACCGATCATCGGATTTTATGTTGCGGAAAGGAATGAGAAATGAAAAGCGAGCATTGCAAATATTTGCTCAAAACGTCACCGCTGAAATCTATGGTTATACATAACGGACATGAACATCGCCGCGATCGAGAGCCTTTTGTATTTCGGTCGCGGGTGATAAATGCTCCGCGTTTTTTTTTTTTTTTTTTGGACCGATTCGAGTCAGTCTCGTGAGAATAAGTTAGCCGTACCACATAATGGCGCTTTTCCCGATCCTTAGGGAGAAACAATAAACTCGACGATTAGCCGGGGCCCCCTTGAATATCCTCGTCCCGTGCATCGAAACATTCTACTCCGGCTCATGTTCATCATTTGGCAAACTCACTCTTGTACGAACACACTTATATGTTCGTACGAAGCCCCCCCCCCCCCCCCCCCCCCCCGTTCCATCTCCTTTTTCTACTCCACTCCATTCCACTCAGAGGATATAATCGATCCACTTGGTGGCCAACCGGGTTCAACCCGTTTCGTTTCTCCTCACTCGCTACGCGCTTAATCTCGGCATCCCTTCCCATCTTTCGTTCTTTCTTTCTTTCTTTCTTTCTTTGACTTTTATACATCCTTCTCTATATTCTTTTCCACAGCAGAAGCAGCAGCAGCAGCAGCAGCAGCAGCAGCAGTACCCTCCTATTAATGGATATTACTCACGTCAGAGAGTTGGCAGAAGGATCATCTCCACTTTACCAACTCTCCTCATTATTCTTGACCTCATCAGAATTTACTTCTAACCAAAACCGGAAGTGAACCAAATTCATCCGTCGTTTTAATAGCCGAACAAAAGTTTTTCGTACACCGCGGAAGTCGAAATCTGGAAAAAAAAGCACACATGTTATGATATATTTTTACGTCCCTCGAATCGAGCGAGGCAAAGATAAAAGTCCGACGGTCGACTCGTCTCGGAATTTAACGATCGCTGGCCCGGTAAAATAACGCTCGACTGTAAGGGGTCCATAAACCGAGTGATATTTTCGAGGTGCTCTAATGCGACAAATTCGCAATACAGATCGCCGGTGAACCTCACGACATATTTTTCGATATGGACATAAAAACGGGGAAAATTCGCCTCTATGTCCGCCGAGTAAATTTCCTAACGACGACGATCATCGCCTCTCGCGATTTTCACTCGGATCTTTCGTTAGTATTTTTTTTTTTCTCTCGCCGGATATTACGCTGGTCCAGAAAATGATCACGCTCCCGATCTCTCGCCGCTCATTCGATCCCCCTCCCCCCCCCCCTCGGATGATTATGATGCGGGTGCATTGACGCCTGCTGCAGGGATTCTCGCTTGTTTCCAATCCTTTCTTCTTTGTAGCGAAGGCTCTTCGGAGGCCCTTCTTCTCGTCTTCTTCTTCTCTTCCCTCTCCTTTTTCTTTTTCGTACCGTTCATCTTTGGCGTACGCGTTATTCCTATACGCTCTTAGCTTGTAGGGATATAACCGCTTAACAGGCTGATGTTGGAACTGCGAACGAGCGGTCGTTACGCCTCGTTAGCACACGACGACATGTGAAACGTTCCTACTGAGAAAGCGGGAATATAATATATAATATAATACACACCTCGAATATCCGTCCTCGAATCGATACGATTGGCCGGATTCACGAAACAGATGCAATTCCCTTTTAATGTCGTGTACTTTTTGAATCCGGGTTCCGAATAGCGTACATGTTGAAATTTTAATCGAAGGGAAAGATCAACGTGGATCAAATTAAGGAACTGTCAGGCAAAGAATAGCGCTACGTAGTAGTGGTAGCGCCCGCGGCTCGGTGGCCAAGAAATCTTTGAGTGCCTCTGTTTGTCAGTACTGAAAGAAGAAGAAGGAGAAGGCGAAGAAGGGAGAAGAAGGGAGAAGAAGAAGAAACGGAATAAGAGAAAAAAAAAGAAGCAGTGACGAACAATAAGAAGATGGAGAAGGAAAAAAATCTCACAAACGTGATCCATAACAAACTGTTACCGTCTGAACAAGCCCTTTACTCTTCGACTTCGGTACCGCCTACCATTTTACGTACAGGGTGTCCGAATTTCAAATTATCGCCAACGATTTTTCCCGATTTCCCCGTGTCTCTCCAACTGGGCTAAATCCGTGGCGAAAGAGAGTTCGGCTGACAATTACAGGTGAAATGTTTGTCCGTTTCAGAATTGTTTCGCGAGCCACGTAATCACCCATTTAGCGATTTAGTAGCCTGCGAAGAGTGGAGTGAGACTGAGGTTCATGCTGCGGTTCGGTTAATTCAGATAAGCCTTGAATATTATAAAACCTGACGGGCCAATGAGAAACCGGAATCTAATTGATTACATTAGCGGTGGCTAATGGCCAGTAAGTGATACTCCGACTTGATTAGCGGGGGAGCACGGTGTATCCAACCTCGGTGTCACTCTCCCTAATACATTTCCTTCTCAATCGAACACTTTTAATCAATAATTCGCGCAATCTGCGGGGGATGAAAAGGATAATAAAAACAAAACAAAACGAAATAAAAACAAAAACAAAACGAAAAACAAAACAAAACGAAAAAAACAAAAAACCGACCCAGGAACTGAGCGTCGACGCGGGATGACTTTTATCTCGTGGAAATTCGTTCGAAGGAAACACGAGGTTGCGGCAATTACGTGTTCCTTGGATGGGAGCGCGTTTCGAATACGTGTAAAATGAGTTTGTTGTAAACTCATGCATGAATGCAGCGATCTGTTGGGCGGGCGCGATGATGCGGACAGAGGGATATACCCGGGATATGCCCGCTACGCTGGTGCGCTTTCATCTCTGGCGCAGCGCGATCCGCTCGCCGCTCATCGAGAAGATCGCAAAATGTGCACGGTCGCTTGTGTGCGTAGTCCGACGTAGAGCCCTATGTGTCTACTACGACGGCACTTCTCATGCCGAGCTGTTACCGCCGTTGATGCTGTTCGCCTGCCTTTCGAATACCTGCCTAAGTGGTCGCGCCTCACTGAAGCCGCTACTGCATCATGCCAACCGACCAGTTCGATCTCTCTAAACTAAAACCGCCGAGAGCAATCTCCGATAATGTAGCAGGCTCATCTTGGCAGAGGATATATTTTATACACACCGAGATGATACTAGATTACATTACAATTGCTGCCGTACTACGCGACTACGGGGCTGTAACAAGCTGATCGGGAAGCGCGGATAACCGAACGATTTGCTCGGCGCTGATATTTATGGAAGAAATTCGCGGGGATGCTAATTCTTTTCGACCGTCGGTGGAGATGTGTCGAGAAACGAAAAGACGAGGGGACGGAGGGGGGGGGGGGGGGGGGGAGGAGGAAAGAAGCGAATTTCAGGATCGCCCGCGACCACGTCGGGGTCTGGATACGAAAATGCTCGGAATGAGCTACCGTCGGTAGTTCATATTAGTCTCGTGTACTTATAATTCCTTAGAGCATAGCGATATATTCAACGACGACTGCGACGAGTCTATTATGTTCAATTACAGTTTAAATGGGTTTTTAAAAGGCCAGTTAAAAAGTATAAACAAAGCATTAACGCCGTAAATTACCGCGAGCCGGTCAATTAGTCGGCGTTGCGTTAAGGTCGTTATGCCGGTACCGCCGGTAGTGGTCATAATGCTTTTGCTTTTGCTTTAGCTTCTGGTGATGGCGAACGGGTAGGAGAAAACCCGTCCCACCCTAACCACCATCACCATCACCATCGCCATCGCCATCGACATCATCATGGTCGGATAAATGAGAGGCATATGTCTACTACACTGTAAAAGACTAGAGTTGACTGGGGAAGAGAACCCTGAGGCGTTTTACGCAGCTTAACGTGGTATATAGCGTCTTATAGCGTAGTATGCTCCGGGACAAAAACTCTGGTATTAAGATGCCTGGGATACCATCGCATGTTTGTTACTTCACTTCACTTGACTCCACTTCGCTTCACTTCAATCCACTTACATTTTGTATGTGTACAGTGCGCGGCATTGTCCGGACCACCTACACCACTTCGCCACGCACTTTATCATCGCGACTACATATTTTGGTAAAAATCGAATTAGAAATCTTTTTCTTTCTCTTTCCTTCTCCGATCGTTAGCCAAGGTCAATTATCAATAATTGACTAGGACGGAATCCTATCAGGGCTTAGGATTCTCTTTCTTCCCAACGTCCGATGAGCGAGCTATTGACCTGGCGCGCGGCCATATAGAGTTACCGCATCACTTGAGATGATGGATATTCTGGAAGTTGTTGCGGATGCTTTTGCAGACTATTTTTTAACAGCTCGGTAAAGGTAGAACCGTAAAGTATAATAAGCTTAACACATACGGCGGAGAGAGGAGCGGAAAGTTTTAACGAACGCAACGAAGAAAATGGAAGAGGAAGAGGACTACGGTGTTCAAAGAGGAGCACGCAGCACCTACTCAGATCGGAGCTTATATTGATGGGTAGCAACGCTAATGCGAGCGAATAACAAAAAGGAAAAGAAGAAGAAGAAGAAGAAGAAGAAGAAGAAGGAGAAGAAGAAGGAGAAGAAGATGATGATGAAGAAGGAAAACCGGTTGCCTGGTTAGTGGGACCAGAAGATCAGCAGCATGTGCTTTGAGGAAAGATTTGCACGCGAGGATCTTCCTCGAGAATTTTTGCCGATTTGTTCCTTTCATATCCTTTTCTTCCGATCCTTTCCGCCCATCGCTAATCTAACCGTGATCACATCATCATCCATATTCTCACGCCGTAAAGAATACCGTCCTTCTCTTCACTTCTTTCGCTCGATTCTTCATCTTTGTTCTATTCGGATTACAGTCGAAATACTCCGCTAATTATTTACCGACGTATTTCATCGTAACGTTTACTAGTTTTCTACTTCTATCAGCCGTTCGAGTTTTGAGTCCAAGAATATTATCATCTTGTTACATCGGATGAGATCAGATAACGGATCGGATGATGTTGTGCCTCCGTGCACATACTCGACGTACAGTATAATAGCCTGAAACACGATTAGCGACTCGGGCTAAAACGATAAGGCACGAATCGAGTCTCGGGCGATTCACATTTTATTCAATTATCGCGTCGCTAGTAGCTTCCAAACAATCGCGACATCGTTTCGAGTGGAGCGTAGAAAACGAGCGAAGAATCGGCTCAAAATCAAAATCGACGAAATCCGATGCTCGACAATTTGGTAAAGTTGTTAAAAAACGATTGCGGGTGTTAAAAAAATCTGTGGAATGTTCCTAGAGGTGAATGAGAAATAACAACAATAATACGTGAACGTGGATAATTCCTCCGGGGTGATCCAGTTTCGATTTGACGATAGAACGTGTTTTTCTCTCCGTAAATCCGTTTCATATAGGTACACGGGGACCCGTATTCACTTACGTGTATTATTCACGTACCATACAGTCTGCCGAACCGATGTCGATTGCTGGGTCACAGTAATTAAGTCCGATTACTGGTCGCCTACTGCCGCGGCCGTTACTGTTGCCCCGTTCGCGGTGCATGCCCTGATCCGATAAAATCAGAATCGACCGGCGCAAATCCTCTCTCTCTCTATAAACTCAGCGTACACTACAGAGCCACCACACCGCGAAGATAGCCGCTCTGTAACCGCGTCACATGGAGATCGACTGCCCCCGCTCCGCCGGCTGATTGCGAATATAAACGCTGCAGGATATACGCTGGATATTAAACTCTCGTGCTACTGCTGATTCTGCATCTGCAAATTCAGCAGTAGCGCTAGCGTACAAGTTAGCTAGCGGATAATAACAACGAACGGCGATTCAAAACACACCCGGTAATACAATTAACACGGGTGGATCAAATCGCGGTGTACGTGATGCACGGGTAAAATACCTAACATCGCATTCGAAATGTCAAGAATCGTACGATGATTCGGAGATAAGATCGATCCCGCGACTGTGAAATTCAAGAACTAGTCGATGCTAACAATAAATGTAAACCGGTCGAGCGCTCGATTTCAGGACGTCCTCAAGCTCGTGATCTATCGCCCAAAATTGAACGCGATCCTGATCGTGTGTCTATTTGAATAACGTGATCGGTGACGTTCGATTAACCGACGGTAGCGCGGAAACTTCCGTTTTTTACCTTCGGCGCGATACACGTGCCTACGTAAAACACCTATCCGTATGTATACGTACGTAGTCCGAAAGACAACGGGCGCGCGTTTTATGTTTCCTCTTCAGCAACGACCTGTTGCTGGAATTATGTGCATACCTACCTATGTACCTATGCCTCGCGATGCGGTAGTATATTTCTGAGCAGATATGAACTTATCCGAAGGTGGAACACTGGGAATAAGAAACGTCAGGTTTTCTTTTTTGAAATAGGAGTCGCGGAATGAATCACGAAAATGTATGATTTTTCAAATGATTCAACAATTATTATTGAAGTCGTTATTTTCTCGTATCTTCTGCACGGCGAAATCGAGTCTTCATTTTTCGAAATTTTCGGCTTCCGAAATTGGTGATTTTATACTCTCATACCGCCAACTTAATATTTGATGTTAAAATAACGAGTTCTCCCCGAGGAAGAATTCTCGGTCAGTTTTTGGACTTTGAACTTTCAAAGGTCATAAAACTGTGAAAGTCGTTAATTATCTTCACGTACGCATGTATATACCTGTATAGATGCCGCAAACGGAAACGAAGGATTAGCTCGAAGCATCGAAGGATTTGAAAAGCCAAAAATCAAGTCGTAATATACGAATATACTGCGTTCGCACGTTAAAATACACAGCTGCCGATCAGCGGGGTCTATTTTTTCAATTATTGTAATCATTGTTATTATCGTTCCAGGGTGAGCAAGGAACATTGACGTTTCATTTGTTTTCACAATCTGCCTCTCTAAATTCAACTGCGTACAAGGCTTTAGGATTCTAGGGTTGCTTTTTGCTTATTTTATTTTTCCTTTTTGACATTTTTACGACCCGTTCATATGCTTCGGGAGTTACAAGCTCTTTTTCTTCGTTCTTCATCTCTTATTTATCTCCTTTCTTTCGTGGACAATTTTTTTCCCATCAAACGCGCGGCTAAAAACCAAATTTTCAAATTGGGCATAACGCGAAAAGCGTGCAGTAGTCTAATGACTGCAAAATTATCATTCGAAAATTGTTCGATTTCCTCTGCATCAATTTGTTCGAAATTGAAAAAGGAAAAAAAAAAATCAGATCGACAACGACAACGATTATCTAGAAAAGTGGTCAGAGTCGGCCCTGTCGAATTATGGCATCTAACGCCCTGTACAATATATGCTTTTATAAATAGTCGCACGGTAAGTATGCGCGTATGTACGTAAATACATTTACCTACATATGTAAGTGATAATTCGTTGGCGAATATTTTGGCCTCCCGAAGAGCGGTGTCGCTCGCTCGCTCTCGGTCTAATTACTTGGACAGCAGCTGAAGTAAGTGTCTTGGAAAACGACGTCTAATTCGGCGTCGGTTCGTGAACGGGCGTCGCGTAGGCGACCACGCTTACGTTATGCGAACAAATATATATATACATGTGCGAACGATTATTTCGTTATTAAGTTGATAGCTTCGAACCTCAGCCTCGTGTCGCGAGTTAGAAATTCCTCTAGTTTCCTACAGACATCTCGTAGCCAGAAACAATCGGTTGAAACGCACTTGGAAAAAAAAGAAACGTTGAAATAGATGGGGTGAAAAAACAATCGAGAACGTTTATATTTATGTATAATAAAATGAAGGGGGTTGGCTTATGTACAACGTGTACGTACGTGCCTACGTATAGCTATACATATGCATATTGTATACATACTAAATGCCTTCGGAAAAGTAAAGTAGATGCGCACCATATAGTCTGTGCTCAAAGTATATGTTGTATGAATGCATATAACTTGTATATACAGATATATATATATATACATACTGAGAAAAGCCGGTCTGCCGTCTATATTTAAACGTCCATCACAAAAAGCTCAAAGCCGGCAGCCGCCGCGAAAGTGTGAGTGGGAGTCAAAAGAGAGAGAGAGAGAGAGAGAGAGAAACAGGGAGAGAGGGAAGAAAAAAGGAGGAGATGGAACGAGGGAAAAAGAGAAGCAGGGGAGGGAGAGGGGCGAACGCACATCAGGGAATATATTTACTCAGCTTTGTCGGTACGGCAATATTCTAACGTAAACCAATTAATTGTAACGAGATACGGGGAAGGTCCTCCGGTTCTCCGCCCATTTTTCCTTCGTTTTTCTTTTTTTTGTTTTTTTTTGTGTTTTTTTTTTTGTAATCTTTACTTTGGTCGTTCTTCCCTAATTCTTGTGTAAGATCTCGAGGAATTAGGAAAACCAATAATATGTGTCTTTGTTCTTGATTTTAAGTACCCGTTTTACGACCTCGCACACAAGTGTCTTCGAGAAGCTAACGATCTCATCTCGCCTTCGAGGAAATTACAAGCTTATTATGCATTACGTATTATCATTACGTGTTAGTTTTGTACCGATCTCGATTCCTCGCGAGGATAGCCAAGATCGCATTTGTGCGTAGGTTAGGGATAAGGCATAATCCTCATTTCGAAAAATCAACATAATTCACGAATAATATTTCTGAGTTGTAAAAAATGAAATACTTCTTAAAATTCAAGAACGACTATTGGCAAATCGAGTGTAATCAGATTCGGAAGAATTTACTCGCTAATAATTCTAATTGGAGAATAATTGGATACTCGGGAACAGCTTTTTGTATCGAAGCGTTACCGGATATATACTTCACTGGATCCTAATTTAGACACGACTTGACGATTGTTTCGACGATCATTCATCGTCTGAACATAATTGGAATCATAATCGAAATGAAAATATCTTCGACGAACAGATTGATCTACATCCTAAATTTATGAGAACATTTCACTCGTACGGTAGCTTCAAAATGAACTATTTGTCGAGTTTAACGTCGTCAGATTGAGATTCGGTGAAAAACTATCCAGGGAATAAAAGTACACAGTTGAATAAAAATTACAACCAAAACATTCTCGAGCGGTAAAAAAAAAAAACAATAGTTATCGAGTGAACGTATCGTGAACAAAAAATAATGCTGACTTATGGTGAATAATGGTATGAGAAAACGTTTTAACGTCTTGATTACCATCAAAAATAGAAGAAAAAAAATAACCATATATTTAGTAGCTAATCTGGAGTTACCAAATTTCGTTCAACTTGTTCACTGAAAGTTTGAGATTTTTTCATTGTCAGTCGTTGGCTCTGAAAGCTATTAAAGGACCCCCAGGGCCGGTAGCTGGCTGCTCCTGGTGCTTAGTTTTTGTCGCCACACGAAAGTCGAGTCTTCGCCTCCCGCAGTTCACAAGTCTTCTTCTTCTTCTTCTTCTTCTTTTTCTTTTGTTTTTCTTTTGTTTTTCTTCTCCTTTTCTATTTTCTTTCGCCGTTGTTTTTCTCTTTCCCTTTTTCATTTTTTCCCTTAGCTCCTCGTTCTCATCTTTCTCGATCCTCGAAGTCTGTTTTAACGCTTAAAGCGCGTGCTTTTAATCTGATAATAATTATACATATCTACGTACACCACACTGCATTTCACCAAAGTGAACACCAACGTCTCGACTGACTGAAGAACCGAGATCTTTGTTTTTTACTTGCTTTTTTCTCTAAATCCCCTCCCCTCGCGTATTAACGACCAAGAAGTAATTATGACACCACGTGTTAAAGCAATCGACCTCCCCCATGGTCTCGCTCTTTCGTTTTTTTTTCTCACTCTCTCTCTTTTTCTCTCTCTCTCTCTCTCTCTCTCTCATTCTTTCTTCTTTCTATGTATCAAAATTCATAGGATCTCGGTCTCTGCACAGACTCGCACACGTACCTACCTATATTTCGTTCATTCCTTCATCTTCTTTCTCACTCACTTTCTTTCTTTCTTTCTTTCTTTATCTGGCACTCGTTCAGAAAATTCAGCTATCCGAGCTACCACTTCAAAATTTCGTTGTAAATGTGTGGTAATGCGTAGATGTGTACGTACACATGCATAATTATATACCTATACGAGGAGGGTGTAATTCTCTCTTTTTCTACCATTAACGCTTCTATTTCCGGAAAACTTAATTTGTTTCTATAATTGGTCCTCACCACTTTTCACAAAGTTCCCTTCACAATTCCCGTTACGTACACGTATGCACGGAGTGCTGTACGAGGTAAACGTGTATACTATACTTATATTTATATGAGAGATCCGCAGGACACCCTAGATTTTTACTTCCCGACTCCAAAGAGGATACCATTTAACGTTGTAGTTGTAGGCGCTTAACACATATGTTCGAAATATAATGAGAATTTTGTTTTTTCCTTATTTTTTTTCTTCGCCCCCCCCCCCCCCCCCCTCCCCCTCTCTCACACATATAATACCTATAACAACCCTCTTTTCGAATAGAAAAAGCACTTTGTGGACACAGCCGGTTTCCTTCCGAGGAGACTTCTATGTATAGTGTTTTCCGTATCCGAGAAGGAATATAAAAATAAAAAGGACTAAACGAACGAAGATATCCGACTTGAAATTGAAATGTTATTTCTCGAAAGTCGAAGAAACCAATGGAGCCCGATGCGATGAATGAAAATCACGTGCTCGAAAGAAATAAAAAATTCGATTTCAGTCGGAAGAAAAAGAAAAAAAAGAAAAAAAGAAAAAAAAAAAAAAAAGAAGCAGCAGCAGCAGCAGAAGAGGTGTCGGGAAGATATCCCTCTCTTCGTTTTTCTTTATTGTTCAACTGCGCGGGTTTTTTTTATTATACACGAGGAACGCGCGGTGGTTAATAAATCGGCAAATCTCATATCCGTGCGGCGCGCATTAGCGTCTTGTTAGCCAGCGCCGAAACGATCGCTCAGACGATAGGCGATAGCCTAAATTATTCCAAAGTGGTTGCGGACAGCCGTAATGGTGCTTCGGGCGCTCCGTCGTATTATATTCGGCCACCCAAAGGCCTCGAGGATATTATAATGCCAAGTTGTATGGGGTATCCGTACGCCTGCCTATCCGTATAGTCGCCTACACCTACGTACACGTCTCTTCTCACTATCCTAATTTAATTTCAAAATCATACCGTACCGATCTAGGGATATACGTGTCAATTGAGAATCATTTATGAGCTTTGTTTTTTTTAATTCAGTTTTTTCCGCGGACCGTAAGGTGCGTGGAAACTCGACTATCAGTTTTCATCGTATCGTTTATTTTATTTTGCTTCGTTTTTCGTCGGTTCAAAAATTTACAGCTCCGCCCACCGAACGGATATACTTTTTTCTATGATTTTATCATCGTCGTTACATTCGGGTGAAAAAAGTATGGAAATATTTGCTTCGCTTACATGCATCGGAGAAAAATGGGAAGTAAACGCTACGTGGGTTACGGCACCCCAGAGGATGATATGTCGCGTAAAAATAATGTATATATATATATATATATATATATATATATATATATATATATATATATATACATATGTACCCTCCTATACCTGAATATACATGAATGTGTAATGCACCGTACCGTGTAGGTATACCTCTACCTTAGGTATGTATACGTATACAATAATATCGTTGGACATCTTGAACGTGTTCCGAAGCGATTCCCGTTACTAAACTGCAGGCGGCGGTGCGCGAGTTGCAGGCTACGACCATCACCCAGTCGTAAAAGAGTCTTTATGCTCGGTATGAGATTATTAATAAGGCGGTTACTTCTTCTCTCGTTCTAGTTTTCTTTTTTTTTTTTCTCTTTTTCGTTCTACTCGCTTCCTTTTTTTCTCTTCTTCCTCTTTTCGGATCATCGAAAAAAATGATGACGATCTTCGAAAAGGAAAAGAATAAGGAAGAAGATCATCGAGAATTTTCGCAAAACTTCGGCGTTAATACCGTCAATGAATAAATAAATTATATCGCGATGATTGACGTATAATTTAATTCTTCTTGGTTGGAGAAAAAGAATTACAGTGACAACGCGAACGAGTTCACACCGCACGTACGCGGTACACCTCTAATTTTTTTTTTTCATGGCGATTATAATATTCGGACGTGTAACAAGAAGCCTTGTGAAACGACTTCTTAACTTATAGCGAGTCGCTCGGTTTGCTCCGGTTTCTTTTTGTCATCTTTTTTCACGAAGGGTACAAGGACAGAGGAAGGGTGTGTACAAATATCCCGGGTATCGAGAATTCCGTCGCTTTCACCAGATTTATACGTCGCGTGTATCGTTATCAAGAGACTCGTGTATTCAACGCGCATTGTACACTCGTATTGTAGAAAAGAACGGTGAAAATGATAATAATAGCGGTAATTATATCGCAATAAAATCGATACGGTCTAACGAGCGTAGTGAATCGATGAAAATATAACGACACGTGACGTTATTGTTAAAGTCTGCGTTACGTATATCACTCGGTATTTAGATTTAGAAAATGTATATAAATATATACAGATGTAATAACGCGATCATGCTGAACTAAAACGAGCGTGATTTTGAAAGGATCGTTCATTCATCCTGTAATTTACATCGCGTACGTTTTACCCTCACATTTATTCGCATTTATCCGATTGCGGAAATCGTCGATTATCGTCACACTCCGATCAAAGAAATCATGTTCAAAAACTCGAAGAATCGAGTCGTGTATCTTGAGGAGAAAGAAAAATTTCGATACGCGACAAATCTAAATTCCCCAGTTTTGTTAGGGGTTCCGATTTCCCTAAACTTCACCGTCCTTTTTTCCTCCGCAACGTCTGTCCGCGAAATCTCGATACTCCGTGATTTAGCGTGCACGAGGCAGACGATCTACGGACGATAGTGGAAAAGGACAAAATTCGTACGTGCGCAGGTGTAAAACACTTTATTTTCCACTCCGCTGATCCTTCGTTGACACACGCGCGCGCCTCCGACCATAACCACCGAGCTTTACACACGATCCCTTATGGTCCGTATATTCGCGCACGCTGTCGGTGACACTCTCTAGTATGAATAATGCGATCATCGGTAATCGAACTTCAAACTTTTAGTCATGTGGACAATATTCGTTTCTCCAATCACATCGTCGAACGGGGGGATAAGTTTGTAAAACGTGTTGAAAATTTCCGGTTGAGGTATTTCCGGAATACGAAATTTCGCAAATCGAATGTCGGATAGATGCACTGAGTAAAAAAGCTTCGGGTGACCTCCTCAAGAATATACAACATACCTGCTTTAATACCTCATTACGCACGCGTGTCATTTGAATGAGTTTTAATGAGTACGCCGTGTATATGATCGCGATCTCTTCTTTTATTTATTTATTTTTTTTTTGGTTATTCCGCGTCTTCTCTTCGCTTCCTTCTGCATTCTGCGATTCACTATAATTTTATGACACGCACTATAACGCGCGACGCGCGACGCGTTGAATTTTACTCGCACGATGACCGTCGCGACGATCGAACGTGTCGCGTCGTGGGGTAGTCGTCGTCGTATACTCGGAACTTCTCACCGTAATTTTTTCCAACTCATTATTGCCGTATATATATATATATTTTTGCATTTTCTTTTATAACGGCGTATAGGTGTACTCTCATAATACTATATCCGCACGCAACGCTTTCCGATTGGTTAAAAACGAAGACGGTCAAGAACCCCCGTTGAATACGCGTTGAATGTGATATATTTATCCATAAATCAACAGCTCTTAATTATACCTGTAACGTACGGGTATGTGTGTTACTTAGTAGATACCGCGCACACCTATACATATATAACGAGAATTTTAAAACCACCACCCCGTAATATAATCAATTTCGTAGGATCACGCAAAGACATTAATATATCAAACGATATACGAGGGAGCGATCTTCGCGGAATATGATTTTTTCCACCGCGGATTGAACCTGCGCGCGTGACGTTCATTGATTAGTTTTTTTGTTCTACGTTTCAAGTGAAGTTTTTTCATTTTTTTTAATTTTTTTTTTTTCTTCTCTTCCTTCAAACCCGTTCGCGTTTTATTAAAACTTTGAAAACATCGCGTGTTAACGCGGTGGAAACTATTACACGGCGCGCACACGTGTGTGCATGTATAGCGGCAAACGATTTATGCAACAGAAATTACCGGCGTTATAGTAATGTGGTTTTTTTTTTTTTCTTTTTTTTTTTCTTCTCTTCAATGTCGGAAGCTGTGAGTGAACTTGTTATTTCGCTTATTATCGCTACGAACTATGAGAGTAGCATTATATTAACTCCCCGTACATCGCCGTTTCCCGCTAATGTGCACGATCACGTGGTTAACGCCGCGTAATATTCGCGCCAAGATAAACGTCTAGGTAAAAGTAGGCGAGGCATCTATACTTACTGCGGGCATACCTAGAAGCTCGACTGACAAGCTTTATCTCCGGCATCGCGCGGATATATTTTACACCTGCGGGGTATAAATTCAACGCCGCTAAAGAACTGACCGAAAAAAGTCAACCCTCCCGTATACCTGCATCTTCGCTCGTCTCCGCAGCCATTTCTTTTTTTTTTTTCTTCAAATTTCTTTTCAAATCTTTCGCTTTCGTTTTTTCGAACGCTCCCCTTTCTTTTCTACTTTCTGGCTGTGAAAATTCCCGAAACCGTTCGATCGTTTGGTTCACAATTTTCTCTTCTTTCGGAAGAGAGAAAAAAAAACGAAACTACGATTCTCAAAAATGCGGGTTTCGATGAATATTGGAGGAAGATGATATATCTTGTCTCAGAAATGGTATCTACGTGCACTGTTTGGAGAAAAAATACATAAATCAGGGTGAGAAAAAATTTGTGGATATATAGATGACGTACGATATCTCTCGTTATTATTAATATCGCGTGTCGTAGAAAAAAAAATGAAAAAAAAAACAAAAAAAAAAAAACAATAAAAAAAACCGTGTGGAAGTCGCGGACGTTTTCAAAGCGGTGTATCTGGCGGTTGTACGTACGTGTAGGTGTACGTGTACGAGAACGAAGCTGAGAAGATTAAGATGGCTTCGAGCCATGCCCAACACATTAGCGAATAAACAATCGTCGTGGCGATTTTAGTTGTCGTTCTTGGCGATGAATGTCCTTCCCTCCCGATTCCGATTCTGCTCTTGCACGCCAGCAATTCTAAGCAAAACCCTCTCTTTCTCGCATTCTCATGATACATAGGATGTAATAATAACGGTAAACGGAGAATCTTCTCCCTCCATTTCTCTCTCTCTCTTTCTCTCTCTCTCTTTCCTCCTCACGTATTTTTATTTAGTTTCTGGCAAACGCCACCACCGCTTTTGCTAGCTGCAACTTTAGCTGACTCGAAATTTATCGTTATAATATCGTTACATAGGCCCACCACCGACGCCTATACCTACTGCAGGCGGACCGTTTTTTTTTTTTTTTTTTTTTTTTTCATTTCAGTTTCTCTTTGCTCTTTTCTCTTCAACTATCATCATTATTATCAAACCGAACGGAATCACGTAGAGGCTAGAAACACATTTTTATTTATAAAAATATTTTACGACCGTCATGGTATCGCCGTAACTCTCCTGATTGTTTTTTTTCTTTCTCTTTCTCTCTTTTGTTCCAGAAACGAAGCCGCGTGTCGGTATCACGGGGATCATGCGACGTGAATCGTTCGACATTTGTCAAATTTCGATAGGGATTACGTTTCCAATTGATCCGCCGTTCGATTATTTCCAAGCGACTGAGAAACGTTTTCGGAGAATTCTCGGACCACCGTATATCAATCTTCTTTCCGCGCTCGTCTGCGACTGGAAAATTCGAATTATTAGGGAGACGGCGTTGATGAGGGCTATAAAGTACCGAGCGCACTTCGCGTGCCATTTTCAACGGGTTTTCTTCAGCTGCGCGGGTTTAATTCAGCGGTTCTCTCTTGCGAGTCGAATAGTTTAGTTCGGTCTTAGTTCTGTTCCGGAGTGGATAGGTTTCTCGCTATTCTGGCTTACCACCAACCCGCGTCGTATTAGCGTAGTCTTGCATTTCTATCTATGCGCGTTGCGTTGTAATACTCGCGGTATTTTCTTGGCGTGGGCGGTCGACGGTGTTAATATTTAAATATAGGTCAGGAATATCGTTGCGGATGAGATCAAATGGAATAGAGCGATGAAAAATGTAAAACGCGTCAAACTATCTCTAGCCACCGGCACATTTCAGTTATTGGAAATTCTACGTACACGTACACCTACCTCCGCGCGTACCGAGAGACGCGCTACTCAAAGTCAAAACTCTCGCGTCTCTCTTGGCACAAAACCCCCCAGATTTTATCACCCCGAGATTATCTACGCTGTTAAAAACCACACGCTGTACAGACGTACACGTGAGTGACGAGGCGACGCGAAACGAATTACTCCAAGGGGAAGTGACTCGAAAATTTGGAAATGCACCGACATAAATCAGACTCAGGTCCGATCTGAAATCTGTTTTATTTTTCTCTCACCCGAACCCACTTTTGTCAGAGTCGTACTCGTTTATCGCGATCGCCGTAATCGTTTGATGTGTACGAAGTAAAAAAGAAGAGGAATCAAATAAACTTCTGGTCGCGCCTGACGTTGGTACAGGAAAAATAAATCCAGGACAGCATAAGTAATGCGGCAGCGGGGCAATTGGTTAACCGGCGGCGCGTGCATAAACGGCATTTTAAGTAAGTAGGTAGTTGGATGACAGCGACTATCAGAACCATTAGAGACAATCAGGGACAATCCGTGCTGATGCCCAGCCACCGGACTTCCCTCGCTCTTTCTCTCGTTCGCCCGCGTCGTACGAACTACACGTTACATACCTACGTACGTACCGCCGGCGCGTCGCTACGAAATGCCTCGAAGCGCAAGCTGAAAACTCTTCATTATATCAAGCAGATCGAACTTCGATGAAGTTTTGACCGGTTGTAACTTTTCGATCAGAGTGACAAAAAACGAATTCGGATGGAAAAATTCCTGGAAAACGTCAACGATTAAGGATCGAAAAGGTTTTCCGGAATCCGAACCGTCGATCGCGCGAAATCTTTTCCACGCAACGACCCTATTGAGCGTCATCCGATCTTCGAGGAGGGAGGAAAAAAACTTCGCGGACGGATTCCGATCGGTTGGAATTGAAGTGGGATTTTAATTAGACTTTTTCCACCGTGGATGAAACAGCCTGCACATCTACGATCGACTGGCTCGCGAAACACATTATTTCGATACATACGTCGAAACGTTAGGTACACGCCATACATTGAAACGCGAGTGTTAATAATATCCTCTCCGCGTACGTATACACCTACGTACACGTAGTATAGGTATGTGCGTTCATAGCAGAAATTCACCCACCTCCCTCAGGGCACTCGCCCAGCTATTACAGTGGCATGTGCTCGGTATAATCTGTCCCATCCTCTCATCTCTTCTGCTCTCGGCTCGTGCTCAAGCTGAACGTAGTTCTACGTGTATTATGTACTTTACGTTACACACGTACGTACGTACGTTACGCCGCGGATACACACGTATGGTATGGTATACGAACTTGTACAACGCTATAATGCCTCCGTCGATCCGTCTGTCCGCTTGGTATTCGTATGTCCGTTCGTCTGACTGACCGTCTGACTTTATGTCTCTCTGTGTTGCGAACATGAACATAACTATATGCTATTTATAACTTCACCTACTCTTAAACGTATGGTATAATATTACCCCGTTGTACGTATGTATCCATGGGTATATATACATATATATACGTACATATATGTATTTCTCGTGTATGTTGTACGTACGCGTTTACGTGCTACTACCGAGAGTTGCGGTCGGTAGGCTCTTTACGCTTGTTTCCGACCTACGCAAAAACCTCCGCCTCTGGAAACCGTTCTCTCCGCTATAATAAAATAGCAATTGTATTTTTTCTACTTCGTTTTTTACCTTCGTATTTGTTCGTTCGATTTTTGTTCTGAGGACAACACAAGGATACTTCGCGACAAAGTTTTTTTCATACGTTCGAACCGAACGTGAGAATAAAAAATCTCGGACCATAGTCGAATGTGCGGGCGATCGTTCGTTCGCTTCGTACGCGAAAATCGATCCTTTTTTCCAGCGACCGAAATTAATTGATAATTACCGCGGCTCACAGTTCTCCATTTCCGGTAGAGCCCAGCTACGGGCTTATTCAATTTGCTGACCGAAGGATTGTTTTTTTTTTTTTAATTTTTTTTCATTCCAATTAATATTTTCGCTTTGGCACGAAGTTTATTGGGCGTACGTCGGCTAATTGAGGTGTCCCTCGGGAGTTGGAAAAACGTGAAATAAGGTCGATTTTCGTACGATCCTTGTCGGCGAGTCGGGCGTTGTATTTTTTTTGTTTTTTGTTGCTCAAAAAATTGACAGCGCGCGATAATTGTTCGAGGAGAAAATAGTAGGAGCGGTTCGCGCGACCGGCGACAGCTGGTTGGTATTTTGTGGGTCGTGTACCGCCAGTGGTCCAACGATGTCGCGAATTCCCAAATTTTGTCGGAGTGCTAAGCTCGCGTTTTAGCGAACAAATCAAACCATCTAGACAAAACATTGCTTTCTGCAGTTTAGCGAGGCGTACGTGCAACGTACAGTGGGTACATACACGTGTACTTGTACACGTGTGCCGCATAACACACGCGTACGTACACCAGGTACGTACCTACGTATACGTACGCGTATGAAATTCCTGCGTGCCTGAATATCTGCGGCGATAGAATTATGGGAATTCGTGTAGAGAACACAAGAGAGAGAGAGAGAGAGAGATAAAGAGGGAGAGGTAGACGAGAGAGAACGCCGATCGATCGATTATAATATATACGCTGGATTTAATTGGCGCGCAAATCGCCCTGAGACAACAATGCAAACGTCGGGATATCAACGTCGTTGTTTTGTCGTACGGTCAAAAGGAAAAAAAAACAAAAAAAAAAAACCCTCGTCGATTAATTATCTCAATTTGTCACTTATCGAAGAAGCAAATGATCGCTAAATCGACATCGATACGACGATATTCCGTCGATTGGAGTTGGTTTTCATCGCAGACCGTTGCGCGAATCCGCTTGACGTTTTATCGCTCCTTCCCCCCCCCCCCCCCCCCCCCCCCCGTTAATTTTTTCCACCGTGGAAAACTCTCAATCCCGGACATTAGCGAAGTTTTTCCGTTTTTAGTGTACGGGGATAATGATTATATTATACCGGAGGTTCCGCGATTCTTTTACTACGTATAAATACGTCGGGAGGTTCTCCGATAAGCTACAGGTTCTAAAACTGGAGAGCGAACAACGATTTGCTCTCCGCCCCTTCGGGTTCCGCAGCGAGGCGCGGAGTTAGTTTCATTACGTCATTAACGAGACACTAAATTTCTACCCCGGGTGTTAAAATAAGGGGTGGAAAATCCTGGAGAGAAGGAACGGTAGGGAAGTGGTTTAAACTCCTCCGCTACTACCAGCTCCTCAAAATGCTCGCCCCGATACCGATCGGCTCGTGAAACATTTACGCGAGCATTAAAACCGACCGGAATAATCTTGACGCCGACGTTTTACTCCATCGAATACCTATACGCTCGTGTACGCGCCCGTATAACGCCGGTACATATGTGTGTAATATAAAACTCCTTAAATTCTCACATGGAAGCTGCAGGATCGGCCTTCTTTTTTTTTTTTTCGTTCCTCCTCTTCTCGTTCTTTTATACATCCAGGACGACCTGCAGCTACGGGTATGCGTATGGAAGGCAAATGAGCGCGAAAATATCGTAAAGTGTGAGAGACATATTTTATTGGCCGTACGGAATTTATTTTCTATGGGATGGTTTGTTATTATTATTATTATTATTATTGTCATCGTCGCGATAATCGTCGTTCCGTTTCTTGAGGATGGAAAAAAAAAAATAAAAAGTTAAATGTAAAGAATCGTGTGGACTGGGATAATTGAACTTCTCTGTACGAAGATTGTCGTTTTTAGTCGGTCGGTTTTTTACGATAGTCTCACAGTTGTACACGTATGTCGCGCAGTTGACTCGTAGGTAATAAAACAAAGTTATGAGAGTATGTGATTACTATGAATAGTTTAAACGAGTTATGACAAAGTGGATTTGAAAGATGCGTCGTTTCCGTCTGCCACGGGGTAGAGCGGGGGATATAAGATAATTTCATACCCTTCCTATGCAATAATCAATCTAACCACAGTAACTATACTTTCTTCGTGACTCGTTGGATTCACGAGGTAGGACGAGGTACGTAAGTACGTACGTACATAGGTGGGTATGTAAAACCGGAAGTTAACCGGGCAACGTCTGACTGAAAAAAAATAAAGAAAAAGAAGGAAACGTCAAGTTCGCGAAATAATTCCTTCGCTCGCCGATACGTGGAAAAAATGATACGGCAAGCACGGTACGTATATATGTATAGGTATAGAGCTACGGTAGTAGTAGTATAACGCGAAACGCCAACTCGTATATTATACGAGAATTTCCGAGGCCGGATGTTGTAAGTTACGAAGGAACGGTACAATAATTCGTCACTCCGTTCTCTTTAGATGGGCAGTGATTTCGCCTTTATCATAATTACGATCATTATTAATATCAGTGCCCCTAAGTCGCTTCGTCGCTGCCGCTCTGTCTATTTAAAACGTTCGGCTTCAGTCTGGTTTAGTTATCGTTATGAAGTTCCGAATTTTCTGTTTGACAACCGTGTCGTCACTCAACAGAGCTGAGATGAATCTCAACGAAGCTGTTGTATATGTATACGCCGCCAGTCGATATGGCTTGCTTTGACTTCTGAAAGCGTATAATTGTCGCGTTTTTCTTCTTCCCTATTCCTTTTTCTCTCCCTCTCTCTCTGTGTCTCTCTCTCCGTTTCACGCTCTTTTTCCTTCATTTTTGTTACGCTCTGTCCAGTTGGTCCGTCTATACTTTACACTGTCATTAGGAAGATGGTCGGTCGACTGTGTTACACCATATGAACGCTAGCCGTGATCAATCATTTCTTGACTCTGACACACGTGATACGACAATATCTTGTTCTCTTTCTCGCTCTTTTTCAGAGCTAGACACTTACTCGACTAGTTTTTAACCTAATGAATATACTCTGGAGTATAAACTGCGTCGCCTCGTATATCCTTCGCTCTCCGGTGATCTCCAGCTGTCGAGTTGGAATGAAATTGCAGCGTTTCAATCCTTGGAACACCGCAGAGTTGAAGTACGGAAAAAATTCCAAAACGAACGGATAGGAAGATCGGTGAAATTTATGAGCGAGGCGATTGGAAAATTTGAGTTTGATTTTGAATTTGTGACTTGCAGAAAAATTTGTTGAAAATTTATTCCGGAGTCTGACGAAGGGTATCGCGATTCCGAGAACGAGACGACGTCCCGTTGCGGTTTTGAAGAAATCGAAGCTTCGAATCGTTCGCCGGTTGTGAAACGCGATGTCGACATACGTATGTCCAAACGCACACATCGAACGCGGTGGCTTCCAAAATTGGAAACGGTGCAAAGCGAACTGACCTTTACACTAATTCTCACGAAGAAGCGCCGCGATGGTCGTCCGATAATATTTCTATTCCAAGAACAAAGCGGAAGTTTAACGAACGGTTACTCTCGGCTATCACTCATCGGCCGTGAATCATGTGTACGTTAAAAAGCAATCGATTGGGAGGACTGGGTTGGACACATCGTGAATATAACAAACCGTACAACTCGCGCTGATCGCGCTTTCGCGTTTATCAGATAATCCGTACGACGTACGTATAACTACATACGTGTCTTGTTGTACGGCGAACGGAAATGTTTCTTGTAGGTCCACAACTCTTGGGCTCCGGCAGCGGCAGCGGCAGCGGCAGCAGCTGCCGCTGAAACCCCGACCAGATCGAATCTACGTCTTTCTCTCTCTCTCTCGACTAAAAAATATTTCACGTACAAAATTACATCAGAGTTTCTATTCCACGAGAACGGTTTCACGCCGAGGAATATCCCGGCTTACGGTTCACCGTTCCTAACAATCCGCGGGTCACGTTTCCACCGACCTTGAATTATAAAAGCGCCGTTTAATTTTCTCGTTCGAAATTAATAACGGACACCACCTTGTTACCGAACAATTAATTACTTTACAAACGGGGCTTTCGAATTATCACCGATGTTTGTTTTTTTTTTTTTTTTGTTTTTTTTTTTATTCTCCACGCGTTTGTTTGCTTAACAACAACCGGTCTCTGTCGGACACAATAGACGCGGCAACAGCTACGGCTGATTACGAAACTACAACACAAATAACACTCCACACATATATTCGAAAGGCGTTGAAACTGTATTACAACAATGGATATCTGTTCTCACTGTACCCGAACGGGTACGAGTTAAACCTGCATTCTAAGGCGTGACTGGGAATCTCTTGTCCAGAAGTTGACGTCACTCTGACCTTAAGAAAGTGACGACGTTACTCTCATCCCGCCGCGCTACGACGATCGTCATCTTCGAAGCGTTGATCAAAACCCGTACGAATTTCGTCGTCTCGGTGGACCGAAAATTATAAGATCCCCAAATTTTTCCTCGCATCGTTCACTCGGAGCGAGTTCGAGATAATTGTTGGATATTCTTTGCCCGATGACCAGATCATCCGATCGATGGGATGAGAGGAACTAGAAAATTTTGCGGGACGAACGTCCGAGTAACGATTTTTTTGTACATCGACGATAAAAGTCGCGACGTTATTAATCATAACAACAGGTGTAGCCGGTGCGCGGGTTATTTGAATGCGGAATAGCAGGGTCCGGGGGGGTAGTTTGTCGGATATTGAGGGTCATAAAACGAAACGATCCTATCGGTGCACCACCGCGAGGATGTACGGCGCGAATTTAGCCGAAGAGAATCCTTTCAAAATCCCTACGCTTCGCCGCCGCTTCGTGGTACAACGTTTTACTATTATATGGAGCCGGATTTCTGAAATCTGGGATGTGATATCAACCCATGTACGTACGTACCTACGTGGGTATAGTATAGGAATCTATTTTATGTGGTGCAGTCTTGCATATGTTGTAAACGCAAATTTTATTTATATCAACCTGTGGTAGGTGCTGTAAAGGGCGATAAACACGGATAACATGCGACCTCGTGGCACGTGAAAAAGAAAAAATAAACAAAAATAAAAAATACCTAGATACAAGCACACAACACACAGTTCATCGTGAAGTCGCCAGTTTTCATCCCTCAGGATTTCGAAAAGTGTTTCTTTTTTCTTCTTCCGGTTTCCCGTAAAATGCGGACACGTAATAATATATGCAGGTTACAGCGACGAGCTTCGAAGTTTTCATTTTCATAATTTATTCGTGCTTGAATTGAGTCGTGATTTTTTTCGGGACGATACCTATACTTCCGAACGTTGATATTCCATTACTGTGCTACCGTATAAACTTGATTCATAAACCGACAGACATATCTTACCAATATATGGATATATTTCGGATCCAACTTCTCCGTCACAAATACCTCCACAGAAGTTCCGACATTATGCTATACAATATCGCGTGTTGCGGGGTAATTTTATAGTCAATCCAGAAGTAGCAGGTAAACCACTATAACCACCAATACCACCACAATCGGAAAGTCTGTACAAACTCCTTCTTTATATCCGATATTAAACTCTATAGTTTTAGATTGTGTAAGTACTACGTAGGCCACTCTTGTTAAGATACTTTGTATGAAATGATCACGAGGTAACTTATCCAACCCCCGGAACGTGTGCCCGATTCGAACGTTATAAATAAATCAAGCTCACGTGTAGTTTATTTTTTTTATTTTTTTCATTCTACTCTTTTCTTCCCTTCTTCTGTCACTTTTTTTATTTGCATTTTCTTCATGCTTTACTTCTCATGTACGCGTAATCTACGATACTCTTTTACATCTTGTGAGAAAGTATACCTCTACTTGTTTTTTTTCCAACCACCCTCTTTGGCAATGATCTAAGCTGTAAGGGGATAAGTTATTTTTATTTATTTAGTTTTTTTTCATTTTTGAAGAAGCATAGAAAGTATCCTGACAAATCTACCGGTACATGGAAATGAAAGCAGACAGATTTCAGGACAAAATAGGTCTGACAATGAGGAGGAGAAAACAAAAAAAACAAAAAAATAGATGCGAAGAAGATGAAAATCGAAGGAGCTAGGCTTCGATTCTTCGATCGTCCCGATATATTCCAGACGCGGTACACGCGAAAGTCGATTCGCCGTTTCTGTGCAATTTATTTACGTTATCACATCTATTTAACCCATGTACGCTGCAGAGCTATAGATCTGAACTTTTAACGTGTGCCCACGATCATGAACACTAAATCCGATACAATGATTAATAAATTATTCAGTCAAGTCAGTCGAGACTTCAAACGAGATTGTTTGATGTAAGTAGCACAACGTATGTATTCACCTCCGTTTTTCCACCCACACGTTCAGACCTCAAATCGAAGATCCGATCGTTTAGATTCACGCCTGTAGAAATAACGCGGATATTCGACGCTTTTTCTCCTTTTTTCATCTCTATAGAAGGAACGAGGATTTATCGAGATCTCGGGGGGATGCTGCATGCGCGCGCGCTTGATTTTTACTCGACGGTCAAATTTTTCCGTTTACATAATCCTCGAGACCTCGAGCGTCGTTTCCCGTCGTCGTCGCAACCGAAATCATTCGTTCGTCGTTCGACAATTTACAGGGAATAAATAAATGCAATTTGAAAAACTCCCCGCCCAAAACCGAAAATAATCACGGTCGATTATCGCGAACCGTGAGGCAAGCACGGATCCGTCGGTTATTCGATTCTTCATCGACGTTTTTTCGAAACTTTCTCTACCTCCGCGTTTTTCTTCTCCCAATTTATTTTATCGATTTGATTAACGACGAGAAAAATCTCACGCACCGTCCGCTCAAAAAAAATCAATAGGCCCTGTCGAGTTGGCTGTACACGCTCCATGCATGAAGATATCAGAGTAGTTTTTACGCTTGACTGACATAATCGATCTCAACTTAATTACCGTGCCTTAATTCACGCATAGATTTCATCTAATATATATCGTACGTGTAACCCCGCTTGCCCACCTACGTCAAAAATAATTTCTTATTATAAGATTCGATCTGATCGCGTTGACGTCCATTTGGTATATCTCATGGCCGTTGCATTATCTTCACCGGATTATCGCTCGCTCGTAATTTTCACCTCTTTTTTCGACTCCTCTTTGTTTTTTTTCTTCTCGCTCCTTTTTTTCGCGGTACAGACGTCAAGTTCTACACTCGTATCTAGGTGTATACGATATACAAAATGGACTCCGCGTTGTACAACGTTTAACGGTGCAATCACGTTTCTTAGTGTATAATTCATCAGCGAGTCATTTTATTGTACTTACACATGTATACGTGCGTACGATGTGTGTATTCATGCATACATACATATACATATACATATACACGCACTTATGTACCTACCAGCTCATACTATACATTACATACCATACGTATTCTACACGTGGGCGTAGCTATTGTGGGTTTATTTTAGAAGAGGATAGGTGGCTAAAAAATGGTTTCCCTCCAACGGCTATATAGTCATAGATATGACAAAGGTGGGAGTGAGAAAGTGACACGAGGAGTAGAGTGTTTCGTGTGGTTTTTTTCTTTTTTTTTGTTTTTTTTTTCGACCAGGTGTGCAGGCCTGAACAACTTCGCCGCTTGTTCCTGGATATCATTTACATCGCTTACTTTGGAAGAGCCTCGGGCCGATCGTTTACTGGTGTCCACGTACAACATACACGCACACACGCACGTGCGTATACGGTGCGTACGCGTGTACGTGTATTCGTTTTTTGTACACATACCCGTGCGACGCAGGTGTGTGTGTCGAGGAGGTACGTACGTACGATCGACCCGCGCCTTAATTCTTACGCGTGGACGCGTGTGCGTGTTAAAATATTATCCAACTATTATACAAAGTTTGTTTGGTAGTCGGAATCGGTAGGACATTTTGTAGCTAATGGGAATACCATTTCCAGTGATTTACGTGCCACGCGTTTGTCACGACGAGTTCGGATTAATTGAACATTTAAAAATATCAAATCGCTACGTGGTTATATGCTCGTGGGAATTACACGTATGTATAGAGGTATATACATATACGCGGAAGGACGAAACCATTAAGAATCTCTTCTTACATTCTTGCGAGAAAAAAAAGTTAAATATCGTTCGGATGAAACTGAATTCTGATGCGGTTCGCTCGGAAATTTTGCTCGTTAAAAAAAAGTCGAAAACGATGTCGTTCGGAGGCAGAAGATAAGATTGTATACACGTAGGAAGGTGTAATTCATGAACTGTATTTCTGCAGTGCGAATGTATATTAATTTTCTGCCGACCGGCGAGTATATATTTCATCGAAGAGAGCTTTATGTATATACGATTGTGATCATCGACCACGCTCACGATATATCATATACATCAATTATTCATGCGCGCGCGCTGTTCTCAATAATTTTTATTACACACCTAATTGGTATGTCCTACTCGCACCGAAGCTATATAACGATGCGCGCGGGCCGCCATTTTATTGTATTTCCTTTCAGACGTAGAGAAAATCGTTATAAAAAATGATTAAAAATAAATCGAAAAAAAGAAAAGTCAAAATTAAGATCCAATCAAACTTTGAACAACTTCCTGTCTTTTATTACCGCACGATAGTTTCATATGCCGATATACGCATCAGATATTGTGTATTGTACAGGATATGATGTTTTTTATTATTTTATTTTTGTAGTTCAAAATAGTCAAATTTTTAGTTTTTTTTTTACGTGAGATTGCGAAAGTAAAACAGGAATAAAAAGTCCCTCGAAAGGAAGCTTTTTCGACCTATAAATAAAAAACATCTACCGTTTGAAGGTATACACGAAAGATGATTTTTGAAAATCGTTGGATTGTTCACTATTTTTAATCTCCATTTTACGAGCTCGATATATACCGTTCAACGGTAGCGACGATTCAAAGGAGGGGGAACGTAATTAATGAGAAACAAATCAATTCTCGTTTGATTGTCTGTAATCTCATCCGGTGTACTGGATTATTTCGCGAGTGTTAGGCGAAATGTTTTGAGAAGAGTGAAAGCTCAACCGACCGAAAAGTGTCGGGTTGAGCTTAACCTCGAATAATTTAGGATCTGAAATATACGCCCACGGTTTAGAGCTTCGAGTTTTTGGTTTTCAGCTTCCGCAAGATGTTATTAAGTTCGTCGAATATTTCTATGTACGTACACACATCTGACACAAGCGAAGTGTATAGGTGTAGCGACGCGCGCGTCCAATGTATATGTATATACCGGCGTATACGGACATGTATAATTGTGAACATATATATATATATATATATATGCATATAAGAGTGCATCGCGAGTGAATATAGCCGTGGAGTGAATATAAGGATGGAGCGGAGCACGCTGCGCCTTCTTGTAGCGTTTATAGACACGTGGTTCTTGTCGGACATATACCATACATATATGTATACGAAGGAGACAGTGGCCGCCTGTTTTAAAGCTTGAAAATCCACTTCGCCGTAGAGTCAAATGTGTTTTCACAGGGCCGGCGATCTGGTGTTATTCCATCTCATCTTGACTAATGACCTCTCGCCTCGTGGCAGCTCCCTGTGCACAACCCTCTTCGCCTCTCCCTCTTTCACTCTCTCTCTCTCTCTCTCTGGACTTTTCTCCTCTTCTCCTCTTTTTCGTTTTTTCTATTTTCTCTTTTCTATTTTCTCATTTTCTCTCCGCTCCACCACCGCTGCAACGCCTCCAACGGTAGCGGCATACTATGCGTCTATTTCCGTGCGACTACTTCTTATTCAGCGGATGGAGGATATATAATATAACCGCGGTCGTCTTCAACTTCTCTTCCACTGTTCTTTATATTCAATCGCGGTATATAACGATACGTTATACGGTGCATCGCCGAAAACAACCTCTTCGTTTCATTTCGCCTATTACTTTTTCTTCTCTTCGATTCAATTATTATTCTTGGTTTCGAATTCTCGCGCTCGCTTTGCGTCAAAAAACGATGAAAAATAATCACTTTTCAATCGGGGGGAGGGGTAGGAACTTCATTGATGTGGATTAGGGAACAACTGTTTCTTCAATCCAAATGGAATCCAATCGCGAGAAATAAAAAATATTGAAATATAACGAGGAAAATGGATAGCGGAAATGGTCTCGAGACGCATCGCGACGCGTCTTAATTTCGCTATAGATACAGATATTATTATTGCCGAAGCGCGTATTCGCGATATAAAAAGAACGCGTCATGGTGCGCCGAGGCCAAAATAAGCTGCGCAACTTGTCAAACCCGAACAGTTACAAGTCAAGCGTACTTTATTTCCAAATATACGGATGCAGAGGGTGGTCCAAGTGGATTCGGGTGTGGTTGGCTCTAATCGCAAGCTCCGCTATCTTGAAATCGGCCGAAACTTTCTCGAAAATCGCGAAGGAAAAAAAACTAATTGTAAGGGTTTCCAGTGGTCGGATATAATTTCGAGAAAATTCAATATGTCGAGGGTTGAGGGTGCAGCTCGAATTCGGTCAGAGCACCCCGTGGATACGATAGAGTATATTACGTAGATACTCGAAAATCTGTCAGCGTGTAATGCGGCGTGTAGATCGACAAACATTGAAAAAGTAAAAGTGCATACAAACCTATCTTTATTGCCCTCGGTCCGCTCGATATAAATTTTACATTGTGGGTGCGGTTATATCGTTTGTATACCTGTATGGACGTACGTATGTGTGTGAACGCATAGGGAATGCACATATTTACCGAACGGCTGATTGTCTCTTTTACTTGAGAATTATGAATCATTTTTCGTATAAGAAGAAATCATAAGAAGTGAAATTACTCATTCAACAAACTCGACTGCACGCGTGACGTCAAAAAATATTTCAAAAGCTCTCCGCAAGCCCTTCGTCTATTTTATGTACTTCAAAAAACAAGGTTGTCTTCCTTTCATTTACCTTTCGTTTCGTCGTTTCCTGTATACGAAAAACGGTAAAAATCGCGTATATTTGAAAATTCATAACGCACGGATTCGAAGTATGCCATATAGTGCCACGGTGTACGTACATCGTCGGTATACCGATCTAGCTGAGGCTATTAACACTCTCCGCGGTCTCGAGTTATCTTTATGCGTTCTCAAGGGGATCGAAGAGACAGGCAGAAAACCGTAGGCCTCATACCTAGAACCACGTATATCAATACGCGCAGGTATAAACGCGGAGAAATCAAATGGTATATATACAGTATAGGTAATAAAAATAACTATATAGAGATACGTAGGTATGTGCGTACACTTATATACGTACACACGTTCGTAATCTCGGACGCGGAATGCGTACCGTTTAAACAGTGCGTTATCCAAAAGTAGATGGAAAAACAATTCTGAAAAGTCTTAAACATGAGACGAATCAATTAAACCCGTTGAAAAAATTTGAAACTCGCTTCGAAAGTACCCGAAAATTATTTGTCGTGAATTTTTTCGTTGAACTTTCCGCATTTTCCGTTCAAGCGATAAAACGCTCCACTTTATTATATTTAGTTTGTCTCTTTCTCACGCACGTGATTCGTTCGTTTTACGCGATTAGTTTAGCTCCCATTTTCTCCTCCCTTCTCCATATTTCTCTCTCCTCGTATAACACATTAAACAATTCTTCGCGTTGAGATATGCATATACGTGTATATGTGTATTACCCACTTCTGCACGGAATGCGCGTAATAGCTCCGCACACTTGATGGCGGATTAGGCGCGGTCGCGAACTTTCGGCGTATAGGTATAATCAAGAGGGGTCTCGAGAGCCGGTCGCGAAAATATTCTCTTTGAGGTTTATCCATTACGAGTCGCATTTATAACGCGCGATGTATAAATACGTACACATATATACGTACACGGATACACGTGGCTCAAAACGCATGTGATACAGACGCGAGATTCCCGAAGCGATTCTGCGACCGAATGGAAAATAATATTTTACCATTGCTCCGTTATCGAACGACCGAGTCTTTCACTGTTTTCAGCGATTGGAAAAGAGCGGGGCTAAAAGGGAGCAGAAAAAAAAAAAGAAAATTGCATGAAATTATCGCTGCACATGCGATAACGTGTAGCCTAAAAATTCTCAACTGTTCGCCGTAATTGAAACAAACGGTGATTTTGTTCGTTGTTGTAACAACTGCTGTTGTTGTTGTTGTTGTTGTTTTTTTTTTTCTCCAAATTCATGAATATTTTGTAACGCGTTAACGTAACGAACTTTAAACTGGACATTTAAGTATTTCTGTCATTCGCATAAAGCGCGCATCAGCTGCTGCTCTTTGTAACGCTCAATTAATTCCTACATGACCGTGCAGCAGCGCAGTTATATTACAGTCGCCCGAAGTGCACTTCAGAGAGGCTGCAGTCAGAATTGTAAATTGTAACCCCACGCCACACGAAGTTTCTCCGATCTTCTCACATTTTTAGTCCCCTAATTAAAATCACCGGTTAAAAACGGTGCGATAATTTATGCGCGGGCGAGAAAAAATTAAAAATAACCCATTCCGATTTTATTTTCCAACCGTCGGTTATATTCATTGATCCTTTTAGTTTCAGCAGTGAGTTTTTCGAGCAGTTATCGTTCAAGCATTTTTCTCATCAAGTTTTCGTAATCTTTCATCTTTTTTTTTTTTTTCTATCACGTTATACGTGCAACCGCAATTCTCCTCTCTTATGGATTTTGAATCATCAGGTTTTACCGCCAATCAATTTGCCAAAAATTTGACGACGATAACGGACAAGGTCTTCGCGTATCGCCGTATACATTCAACATCGTGCCGAAGAAAAGTCATAATATAAACTGCTGATGTACATTCGCTGTAACGTATAATACCAGAAATATCCGTTGAAGAGGGTCGCGCGCCGCAGGATAAGAAAAGCATCATCTCTCTCTGCCATTTTATATACACACGTATACTTACGCGTAGTTCATACGGTCGGTTCTATATCTCATATTATAACAGCTAGAGCTAACGCGAGTTCCTTATAGCCTCCGCTCCCACCTCCGACGTCCAATTCCTCCGCCTGCACGCAGACACCCTGGACGCGTCTCGGGCGCTGAGTAATTGGCTAATTTACGGACTTTTATAACTATCCCATTTGCCGGTTCTTCATATTCTGCTCTTTTCACCTTCGTCTCATAGATATACGTTGAGAAATATCTTGTTACACCTATTTGATCCTAGTATCCGTGTACGGCGGCATGCCGACATGAGTCAAAAATGAAAATGTTCAAATTCGTCGAAATAATTTGAGCCAATAAAGTTCACAAATCTTAATCATCTATCCATTTGGTGCTTTGACCGGGCAAAATAGTTAGCTTCCCAAATATTTCTTTTTTTTTTTCTCATTTTCGAAGTTGGTCTATACCAAATGAATTTCGCGAACATCGCCTTGACCGTCGTTGAAATCACTCGGATTCGACGTGCCACCATAGTTGCATTTTTTTTGCCGCTAAAACGCGCGAAATTTTTGAAATTTCTTCAATCGATCGTCACGAACGATAAAATTATATGAAATGCAAAAATTCGTGTGCGCAATTCGCATGAATATCGGTGAAGTGCGCATGTATCGCGCGTTAATCAACCGAGTTTGAAGAAAAACGCGGTTAAAGAAGAAAGGAGGAATTAGCGAGGATTGGTGGCACCGAGTGGCGAGGTGGGCGTGGGTGGCGGTTGTTATTAGCCACCCGTCGACGACTCGACGCTGTTCAATGTTTTCAAGCGGTTAGCCGACCGACCGACCGACCGTCCGCGTCGCGACGCCGCGCCATCGTGTTCCGGGAGAGAATCACGCGCGACTACCAAAGTAGCGCCCAAGAGTGGTCATCCGCATGGCTCGCGCTAATTGCTCCGGCAAATGACCGCGGATGTGATTGTTGTTGTTATCGTTATCATCATCATTATGGGGGACCCGTCGCGCAGCTACTCGTTTCTCCTCCTCCTTTTATTTCGCTGCGGAGAGAATCGCCCGATGTTTCTCTTTTTTGTTTTTTTTTTTACTTTCTTGAAATATTCGCTTTTTCGTCACCGGATAAATTTGACATAAGCGGGAGAAAGGTATCGACGAATCGCGTGGGATGAATTGTTCGGTGAATTTTTCCGATGCCTATTCACACTCGATCCTTGTCGAGCTCGCAAGGTATCAGACGTTGTATTCGGAAACACTTGATCGGAAGGGAGAAAAATCCGATGTTTTGAGAATAATTATAGACGCAACTTACGGGCTACCGCATTTTTCATAATTACGCCTAATTATACACCGAGTCCGGTACACCTATAACGCAATAAAACAAAAGTAGAATCGAATAGACGGGAGAAAAGAGAGAAATAAGAAAAACGGAGGGTAAAAGAAGGGACTTCCATATGAGCTTTCCGTATATATATACCCGTACATATACATATGTATATTCTCAAGCGGCTGATCAACCGAGATCGATGTACGATAGAGTTAATTGCTTAATGAGACCAGGACCCTCTTCGTATCGTTCTCTCTGTATATAGGTATATATATACGTATACCCTACCGAACGCGTAGTAAGAATAAATAAAAGCGATGAACAAGCCGAACCGGCCGAAGCTAAGAGATGGGGTATATACGTATGCTTGTATATGTATATAATACAGCCGGGGCTACTCGAGACTTGAATTTGTCGTCGTGCTCCTTCTTCAGGATCCTTTTACTCCTTCGACGACGAAGAGTCGTCGAATACTCCTCGCTTATATTCTTCCTCTCATTCCCACTTTGATTGTGTAGCTCCAGGAGTTAGTCGGGCACACGTGTGCGACGACCCTGTACGTATATAATATAAGCGATGCGAGTACACATACCTATCCTTATATACATTTTGCTGCCGCTGAAACGGCGGAGAAGATTTCTGTGTCCCGCTCGCGCGCTCTGTTCAAGGACCACCAGTGGCGCTCTAAGGTCCGTGTCGTTTCGTTAATTGAAAACTGCGACCAAGAATATTTATTGGACCACCTACCTACCGCAAACGACCTACCCCGTACACCTATACACCGTACCGTACGTACTCGCTAACACAACTCTTCTGTACTTACTTTTCATGCGATCCACTCATATTCTCAAGTGTTTATTGTACTTAGAACTACGTAGAACGGCGTATTCGCACCTCGTGTGATTAAGGTCGAAACGCGAGAGCCGTGTTGCGAAGGTTTTCTTCAAATTGTTTCGATTCGAAGTCGGTGAGGGTTTTGAAACGAAGAAAAATGGAAATTCGCTTCTCGAAATTGCACCATCAAGCGATGCACCTCATGCGAGTAGCGAGAGTGGCCGATGCACGTTGCCGAAGTGCAGAATACGCGAGCGATATAAGGCTGCGGTAGCGATTTTAGTGTTTTTATTACACATCTTTTTTCTTTTTCTTCTTATTTCAATTCATTGGGATGGAGGAATTGCAGGAGCGCCTCAACAGCGGCGCGGCGTGGTGGCGGGATCGGATTTCTCTTTCTTTGGGTCCAATTAGCCGATGCGTCGAGGACGACGGTGGCAAAAACTGAAAAAGAATTCGAACGGATTCCGCGCGCTGCGTACATTTCGCGGGTAACACATCCTACGTACGTAGCGCGTAGGTATATATTTTATTTATTTATAGGTCGTTCGTTTATTCATCATCGCCCGATAATTTTATCACAAATTTCGAACCTCCTTTTCAGAGGGAATATTATTTCTGGGCAGTTTTCACGATTTGAGATAACGAGCTCGAAATTTCGTCGACTCCTGGATTCGGGGTTTTAGGACCAAAAATGACATTTATAGGCTTTTCTGTTTCCGCTCATAAAACTACAGAGATGAATTACGCCGAATCGTTGAAATAATGCTAACGAAGTATGTAGCGCAAATAAATTGTAACATGCGAATATACTTCACCTTCGGTTATTATTATTGTTAGCGGTTATGCTTGGAAACGATACAAAAATTGATCTACTTCTTTTCCTCTTTTTTGTTACAAACCATATTTCAATGACTTACCTAATTCCGTCTCGAAAGTGCCGCCTGTATTATGGATTAGAAACAACGTTGATCGATGACCGCGGTTGTACATGCATTATACCACCGTTCTTTCTTCCCGCACTTTTTCTTCCGCTCAAGGTTTCATTTTCACCGAATAACGTGTCATACGAAACAGCTGAGCTGTTGAATATGATACACGTTTCGCCGTATAATAGATATATTTCACAATCTGTGACTAAAATTTTTCCAAAAGCGATTCGAAGGAAGTATACAGAAACAAAAAAAAGTTCGAAAAATCTTGCGGTTGTGAAAAGAAAGAGGAGAATAAAAAAGGAGACACAGCCGCCACGCGATTGAAAATGCAAAAGAGAATGACAAAAATGAAATTAAAGGAAACGGAGGCAGATAGAGAAGAAAAATAGTTTGACCGGGACACACGGACAACATTTACTGCACCGCGAAGATATCTGTTGTTGATGCACGCGTAAAAATAGACACATATTCAACGCGACCATTCTAGTAGCTTATAATAATACTAATCGCGTTGTCTAGTCGGTCTCTCGTTCATCTCTATAAGCTCTCGCCTATCTTCGCCCTTGCTTCACCTTCTCGTTTCTGCGTTGTTTTTTTTTTCTTCTTCTCCTTTTTCCGTCTCTCTCATAGTAGGAAGCTATTCTTGAATCGAAACCTTTAAAATTTAACTATGAACGATACACTCTTGGGGAGGCACCCGTATCGGTAACCCAAGTCCAATTTATACGGCAGAAGTTTGCTTGACAAAAAATTATTGACATTTATATTTCATACGTTCAATATCGAGATTCAATCATTGAAAAAGTTTGTTTTTTTCGTTTGATTTATCGTCTTATAATATCCGCAGGAATTGCCGCGTGCGGAAGTTGTGTAGTTTTATTTCATGTGTGTGCGCGTGTTCTTTTCATTCATTTATTTATTTTGTTTTTTTTTTTGCCTTCTCCTGGTACCGGCGAGATTGATCAGCTGAAACGACGTCCCAACGCCCACCTTATATTCTCATTCTCTTTCCTTCCATTCGCTTTCAACTCTATCTGCTAGAGTCGACTGATTGATTTGTTTGCGTTATCGTTAATGGCTTTCCTTCGCCAGAGTTTTCATTGCGCTTTGTTCCGTTAACCACGTGGTACGTTTTCGTGACACGGGTATTCTCTTTTTTTGTTTTGTAACGTGACTTTTGAAAAAATAACCGCTTCTCACCCTCCTTCCCCTTTCCGCTGCATTGAAAAAAATGTAAATTAGCATTAATTCAGGATTCAAAACTCGAGCAGAGGTAAGGAGATAAAATTTTAGATTCATAGATCCCAAATGATATTCTCTCAAAAAAAAAAAAAGGTGAAATTATTGTTTCGGAAACACAGAATGTCGACAGTATAATCGAAAGTATCGATCTAATTGAAATCGATGCGTGCGTCGAGTTTTAATCGTTCGACTTTCGGCTTCGGATAATTCGGTATCCCGATCGATTTTCGGTATAGCGCGTAATAAATTGAATCACGTTCGTCAGGATGTTCAACCTGCGGTGGAGAAAATACCGGGCATTTGGTTAGGCATTGGACGTCCATATAATAAACGTTAAGAAGCGCACCGCGCGCGTCTTGACGGCGCCGTTTCAGTCTCGACTCTAAATTCTCTCTTCTCTTCTCTTCTCTCGAGTGCCAACTGTTGCCGCCGATCAATCAGACGGAAGACGTGAAGAGGTTGTACCTCAGGAAAGCAAGCCCCCAGCTTCTCATGTATCGCCGTCAAGTGCTCGCCACGAGCTGATGAGCCTCGATATTATTGCTGATCCACTTAACGATCTCTGCACTCATTAAACACACACGCCAACCAATCAGGATAAATCAGGATATCCCGGGGGAAAAACGAAAAAAAAAAAAGATGGGAAAAAATCGCAACTCTGGTCAGAATTTATAAAAACAAACGGATTTTGACGTAAACGCAAGGCATCGGTGATTAATGTCGAGGAATTGAGTAAAGCTCATTTGTTTAAAAGTCTCACTCCGTAACGTGCAACGCTCTCGGCATCCACCGTGTTTATTTTCCTATTCTGTAGTTTGTTGGATCCGGTGAAGATGAAGAACGGAAAAGTTGGAAGGAAAATGAGCCTTTGCTTAGCGATTCCGATATTAATCACCCCAGTCAAAGCGGGCTTTGAGTATATACACAATGATCGATCAGCTTCAAGTGAAGAAGAAACCGCTACGGAGGAAGGAGAAACTGGAGAAAAGGTCGTCATCTATACGTAAAATGTAGAATATACAAAAACGAATAAAAAGATGAAGAAGAAAAAAAATAGAAGAGGAAAAAGAACTTTTTCACCGACTAAACTTAGAACGGATAAAAGGTTGGGCTAATGCGGCTAGCGATTCGCGCAACTGAAATATTGTCGCCGATGGTCGATCAAAGTGTTCTTTGAAGTTTTGTAAGAATCTTTTATACTCTTAAAAAACACTCAAAAACTCTCACGCTGCAACAGCGCCAGCTAGCTTGCCACTTCCGGTAAAACAAAAACCCGGCTCGATTGAATTTATCGTTCTGCGATGGATTCGAGAAGTCTGCGGGGCGGAGCTAAGCCAATATGGCGACGGTAGCGGCCGATCAGCTGATCGTTTTAATACCGAATAATAGCCGAACCGTTGCACAGAAGACTTCCCGCAAGCTATTACACTTTTGTTTCATAAAATAGATTGAATTCGTGCCAAACTTTCTGACGAACGATAACTTTTAACATTAAATATGTACGACCTACTCGCAACGCCGATTCGCCGCTAGGTGGCATCTTGTTATACATTTTCCGGCGGTATTCAACTGCTCGGGAATCGAAAAAAAACAGAAAAAACTATAAGGACTGGGTCTCCGGCGAAGGTGATGATTAAAATAGGCGAGGCAGATATTGTGTATAATTTCGAGGAATCCTATGTGGATCTTCAATATGGAGGGACTGTAACTCCGTCCCACGTTAACTCCGATACCCTCGTTCCGCGAGCAGATATTATAGCTATATATAAATCGTCGGCAAATTGAAGCCGAAGAGGTGTATTGGTGGTGATGATGGTTTGTTCGCGTAGGTGTAAATTAACCTCTCGATGCTGTTAGCGAAACAATTACCATTACAAAATAATGTAAATATGCGCACGTAGGAATATATCTCTGGCATGTTTAATGCATGGTTGTCGCATCGTACGCCGTGAAGCAAAGCGAGGCAAAGTAAAGCTCTGCAGCGCGGCGCAACTTGCGTTGCGTCGTTGTGTTAAGGGGGAAACGGTGGAGTGTGTATATATACATATATATATTTATAAGAGCTGATTGTGAGTCTCGCGGAAGAGCTCAATGCTCAATGGAGAAGGAAGAGGAGAGAAAAACGCGAGAGAAACGAAGATAGGAAACCAACGATGCTCTGAACTTAAATGTAAACGGGAAAGAGAAGATTCATGTCTCGAAATCATTGTCGCCTGTCTAATGCCTCCGCGCATTCATACAGGCGACGGGAAACCAAACCGGGCAGACAATTCCGTGTAAAAGCTTGTGAAATTCAGTTACCCGCCGAAACCCATGTACACGGTAGCACCTGATAACGTAACGGAAAACTCTTCAGCTATCGGAAATTCAATATTGTTGCATTCTTGATTGAACATCTTACAAGACTTGATGCAAGTCCTCGATTGGAACCGCATTAGGATTCAAATTTATCCTGATCGGTAAAAAATCCTTTTTCGTTTTTTTGTCGGTAGGAAATCGTTATAATTACAATTATAATTATTTCTGACATCCTTGCAGTCATTTAAAAATCGAACACTTTTAGCTCTTCGCTCTAGTTTCCATGGAGCGTTGAATAAAGGTTGATGGAAAAAATGTTGATTGGGTTCAGCTGTCCGAGTGAGTTGATTTCCGCGGGGGCGACGTCGCAGCACGCTCGCGTTCGAAAAGAAACGCAATAACGCCGATGCCGATCTTGTAGTTTGGAAAATAACGCGACGGCGTACAAATTAGTCGTAACGGTCTCTCCTACCGTTTTATTTTCCAACTTCACAATATACAAGTATATTGATTTCTATATACATGTTTATTATACAAACGAAACGTCGCGACTGAATATATCACATCGCCCTTCCAATCCGAACCGTCCTCGACCGTAGTTATCCTCATCATCATCACGATGTCATTCTGATACCACTTCACAGCTGTCAACGAAAAAGCCGAACAACATCGTCGCCCGAGCTCGCTGTTATACCTTCGCTTCTATACGGAACGACGAAAAATAAAAAAGTAACAATAGCGATATCGAGACGTTTCTCTCGTACAGTGAACAACTAACGTTCTCCCCTCTCGCCGATTCCGTCCTTATTTCACTCCAGTTCTTCTTCCTGCGGATCGGTGCTGAATTCAGCAATCGTTGAACACTTCTCTCCAACACCTGCCTGGAAAATGTTATATTTTCGGTGTCTGTTTAACGCACATAACTCTCCACACCAACCATATTTACACGTTGTCGTATTTCATCTCGCCCCCTGGCATGAATGATGAGGATCCATGAGCGTAGCGTCAGGCACCGGATCAGAGAAATATCTCTAGTCGGGAAAGCGTCACGTTACGGTCCAGGTCGGATATATTCATTCGATCGTCAATTGCGGACAAACCCGAAACAAAGGGGGTAAAAATCGCGGTGTCTCTTTTTCTCTCCATATAAATCGTCGGGTGTAATTTTAGAGATTCAACTTCTGTAACTTCTCAGTTTTAAGACTCTTTTTTTGCTTTCTCGCATCACAAAATGTAAGAGATGCTAAGCATCGGCATCTTCGGAGAGGCGTGCTGCGCGCGCGGCCTTTACGTTTGGAATTCGTGTCGGTCTCACGTCTTTGTAGAGAATGAGGATAGGTGAGATAAATTTCTCTTCACCAAACTCTTCCCATCAATTATTCAATTACGAACCCGTGACACGTACTAGACGCCCACGCCCCGGGCCGTTTTTTTTTTTTTCCATCCAATTTATTTAACTCTTCTTTTTTTTTTCTCTCCTTTCAGACACATATTATACGAGTATTATGTGTTTCTGCTCACCTATTTTCAGATCGCTTGTATTTTATCGTAACAAAAAATTTAATTATTTCGTCACATTCGATTCGAATATTGACCAAAAATTATTTTCCTCTGATTTCAGGTGAGGATAACATTACTTCTCGCCATCGTGCGGTCGATCTTTTTTTTTGAGGCGAGGTCGAAGGGGTTCTAAGGTCAGAAATCATTGGAATAAAAATTTATTCACAGCGAGAAAATTTTTTCGACGAATTTCAATGGGTCAGTATCCGACGGACGTTCTTGTTCGATGATGAATACTTGTTAATCCCGATTTTGCCGCACCACATGCATCTGTTTCCACTCTCGAGATCATCGTGATCTGGTTAATCAGTGACGGGTGAACGCGCTTGGGAACCCGTAATTATTTCCACGGCTATAAATACACAAGCAACGGGGCTCGGTCGCGCGGAAAACAGGGCATACTATATAATATATAGGGTGTGTGCATACACGTACGTCTAACGTACACGTATTATTTACACGTTTACGTGTACAATGCGCGTATACACGTCTACGTGTACAGGGGCGAAGTTATTCCCGGTAACGTAGGGGGACTGCGGGCAATGATAACAGATAATTACGAAAAGTGGGAAATATAACAGAATGTCCATAAATAATGATAACAATATAACGAAATCGTCACAAATGCCGCGCGCCGACTTTATTACCTCCCAGCGCACGTAAGTATAGGTAATGGGTAAACTCGAAAACGATTCGTTCGCTCGTTATTTTTTTGCTTTCTCGCAAACACGTTTTCCAAAAAGAACGCTAATAGTTTTCCAGTGATTACCAATCGCATTTCGTATTTCACATTTCGCATCCGTTGTACAATCAGAGCTCGAAAAACCGCAGTCGTAAATAAAAAATGGCTGACCGCTTGTTGCTTTTTTTGAGCCAAAAGTTAACTTCCAAAAGTTAAAATGCTCACTTGATAGAGTAATATTCCGATTGGAATATAAATCGGAAAGCATGACCCCGAAGTGTAAGTCCGATTGCGAGCTTTTCGATAGAGCTCATAATAACGGAAGTGAAATTTTGAAAAATAAAGCAAACGAATACCGATAATTTATACCTATTCCAGCGCACATGTTTATAACCCATCAATTCGTGAGCTAGAATCTGAACCGATCGGTTGATTTTATTTATTTGAATTTTTTTCCGATAAATAAAAGAAAAAAAAGAGAAGAAGAAGCTAATTCCAACGTCCCCCGCATCGTTTCGTGAATTGGTTGTCTGGATGAAGCAGCTCTGGTGGTCCCTGAATAACTTATTGCTCCCGCAGGTTAAACTGTGGAGGGCAAGTATATGTATATATTGTATAGTCTGAAGTTGTTGAATATCGGAGAAGGAGGTTCGGAGCAGAAGTTGAGAGAAGCCTACAGAAGCAATCGGTTCCATTGGCTCTCCCGATTCCGATCCTCATCAGGGATTGAGAAGAACCTCCGGGAGGAATCGGCCGGATGATCGGGATCGTAAAGGTTCGGGGGACTTCCGATATAGGCTTGGAAGGGGTTCAGAAATAAAGGAAATGAGCGGGCGAGCAACCTGCAACTAATGATTATATCGAGGGAATTGAGAGGGAATTGATAGCCGAGGTACCATCGAGGTCTACTTCTCAAATGAATCATTAGCGGTTTTTATGGATCACAGAAGCTTGGAAACCCCGAATGATCCAACCACCAATACCGATACGGGTCAATTATAATTTTTAATGAAGCTACCGATCACCCGCTGCGTCATTATATATTGTGATCGTCGCTTTTAAACCTACATACCTATATCTCTCTTTTCTTTCTCGCTTTTAGTCCACCTCTCGGTATTAAGACCTGAAAGAAGACATCTCGGAATTTTTACCGATATTATAAGTGGCCATTCATTAAACATTTTCTTTTCTTCTTCGGACGTCTTTATGCTTCGCACTCTTCCAGATGTTATCTCCTCAGGACCGAGCGAACCTCGAGAATTTTCGGGACTTTTAAGACTTTCTCAACTCGGGATCCCTTCGAGTTACCCCAATAACTTCGAGTGATTTAGAGGTTGACTCGAGTCACGGAGTCATTCAATTTTACCTAATTTCAAGTTGATCCGTGATGACTTTGACTACACTTTGAATCACTTTGAATGACTTTATTTGATTTTGAATTGCTATGAATGACGTCATCCCTAATTTCGAACATTCACTCCACCCATCCCGAGAATTCAACTGACAATCCAGTTGGCCTTACATGAATTTCAATGATTCAAGGTGACTTCAGATAATTCACTGCACTCGCGTGATTTCTTGTAACTGCCGATGAATTCGAGTGAATTTTCTCGGTGCCAACTGAATTCAAATAATTCGAGTAACTTGAAACAATTCAACGTAACTCGTTTCGTATGAACTTCAAAATTTTTGACTTACTTTCGATCATCCGTTGTACAATTATCTTGACTTGACTCGATAACTTCACTTGAATTAGCATGATTTTGACTGACTTCAAAGTCATTCACGTCACCCCACGTGATTTCCACCGAAGCATTCAAATGACACTCGATACCCTCAACTCGTCCGTTGACAAGAGATCAGCTTGATGCAGGTCCCATCGATTTCAAGTAAGTCCGATTGACGTCGAATTACTCAAAGTCTCACTCAATTCTGGCCAACATGTGAACTCGTTTAGAAGACGAGTCCGATGAAAATTTGGCGAGAAATATCGCAAGGAAGAAGCTAACGAAAAATGAAAAATGAAAACTGTGAATAAAATTTCTAATCTCCGCAACTCCGAGGTGCTTCGACGATATCGGTGCCTTACCACTTCCTTTGTCGAGTACAACAACGAGCCAAGTATGGCACACGGAGTGAGCGAGGAAGGCAGGGAAAGGTAGAGGAGCAGAGGTAGAAAAGAGTGAGAAGGTGGAAAAAGGGGGTCGCCCACGCCAGTGACGCTAATCAAAAGGAGACACACTCGAACGCGATGCACTAATGAGATAATGTATGGCCGCCTTGTTGGGCAGTCACCGCGAGGTAGTTCCGTGGGACGCTCATACGCTCTTGTGAGAGTAGAATTAAGAGAGATACTTATGTACACTACACACCACGCTTTACTATACTCGGAATATTTCCGAGAGAGAGAAAGAGAAAAGAAGGGAGAGAGGCTGCGATCACCGCCGCGCACAATAGTGCGCTTCTTTTCCGTAGATAGGTACGCGGGTATGTGTGCGTATTAAAAGAAAAAAAAAAAAAAAAAAAAAAAAAACCCCCAACTACGGATGCACGCGGCAAAATATACGTCGGACGACGAGCCGGAGGTGCCCCAGCTCGTATGCATGAGGAAAATTTTTGACACTAAGAACGTTAAAGGAGAAGAGGATGACGAATGAGACCCAAAACTCCTCGTAGGCGCCATATCGCGTGATCGTGCATGTATCATTGTTATTATACAAAAATACATATGCATACCCGTACACACACACACACATACCCACACGTGGAACGACACTTTTGACCGACGTATGTGTATGGCGAATTTGTGTAGGTTTTGTTGAGAATGACGAATTTTGTGGAACAAGAGTATAGTTACAGCAACGACGGCCTAGCCGGAATCCAAATAAGATTTTTAACCCTTTTCAATGATATTCTAAGACTCGAATGAACGTTAAATCATGAATAATATATGTTGTAATGAAACAGTCTTCGTATGTACTGTCTTTAAGATCATAGGAAGATCACGAAGGGTTTCAAATGTGCCCGACCGACTATGGAAGTGGAACTATATGGTCCAGTTTCAGTCGAATTCAAAGCCATGTGGATATCCTTTAAAACGTTTCAGGTATAATTCAACCTCAAGTGGAGGGACCTTTTCGGTCAGCAAAAAGAAATAGAGGACCAAAAGTATGGGTATATATTAGTATGCTATTGGAGATAATTTTTTTTCCGGCTACCGGTTGTCCATTGGTCTTAAGATATTGAAATGTCATTAGTATATTAGGAGTGGATGGTTCTAAATGGTCGCTACTGTGCTGCGCGCGATCACCTCCGAAAACTTTTGAGAGTAGTGTTGGTGGAAGGATTAAGGTGATGCGGTTGAAACCGGTTAATCTTTGGCCCAGTCCGTTGGGAATCGATCGTCGAGGGTGAATCTTTTTTTTCTTCCACTTGCCTTCCTTTTATTTTTAAGTCTTTTTTTTCATATTATTTATGTGTTTTTTTTTTTCCTCTTTTTTTTTTCTGTTCGAAGATTGAGAATATATCGGAGGCGCCGAGCGAGTGAAGTCAGTTGATGGTTTTATCTCGATTGCCTATCCATGCATTTTTATAATCCCATATATTTTGAAAGGATAACGATAATTTTATGGATAGAGGAACGAGGCGAGGGGGGAATTATTTGCCCCAATCAACGCGATAACTGGTGGAAATTAACGAAGGACTAAACCATCCCAATCTTTTTCAACCCAACTTCAAGGGGTGTCGGATCTGCGCCGCCTGTTCAACCAATCCCATGGAATGTCATTCAATTATACGCGAAGATCTATAGGTTCCGCGGGTAAAAAACGACAAAAAATTATGTAAAATTCGGAAACTATTTTCTTCAAATTCCTTGAAATTCTTATCCAATTCGAATGAATTATTCAATACGATTGAACAAGTGTTGTTCAATCCAGAAAAGAGAAATTGAGTTATGATTTAAAAAAAAAAAGAAATTTTGATTCCTCTCATATATTCTGATTGAACATCTTCCATCGTACAATTGTTACGTCGGTATCGGATTAAAATCGATACCCACATAGATTATCTCCGTCGGAGAAAAAAGAGCGGTTGCCGCGGTCCAGCGGGTCATCTTCATAATTGCTGTGCGTGTTCGAACGGAATGAAGAAAAAAAAAAAAAAAAAAAAAAAAGAAGAAAAGAAAATCTGACTGCATCAGAAGAGCCGCCGAAACCGCCCACGCGCATCAACAAATTGATATCTCGAGGTGTACTTAATCTTTAACCTGTTACATAGTATATGGCCCTTAAGGATACCGCTACCGGATATTTTAATGATTTTTCTTTTTCTCTTTTTCATCGGTGTTGATCTTCACCGGGATCCGGTTTAGCTCGAGCCTTTCTTCTTCTACATGAGGATAAATCCTCATTTCAATTAATCGTTGTTATCATTCCATAGGTATACCTAAATACATATTTCTTCCTTTCGTTTTAATTTTTTTTTTTTCGGTTCAGTACTCGACCTATCGTGACTCGCGCGCGCTCGCTCGCTCGCTTCATACTTCAAAGCAAAGATCATTATACGTATATAGATGCATACATGAACGCGAGTGCATATGTGTGCGCACGCCTATATAAATGAATGTATTATGAACCTATACGTGAGATCCGTATCACTGATTTATTAATGAATCATGCACGTCGATCTCGTATGGTTATAGTTATAGTTTTGTAGGTAATAAAGGGTTGGGGTAAGTGCTTTTAAATATTATACACGCTTCTCATGCTGCTACTACTTTTAGTGCAGCCGACTATGATTAAAGAAACGATTCGACCGATTTACCGATAACGATCGGAACAATGCGATTCACTTCCTCGTTGATTTTGTATTCCTTTATTTTTCTACACTTTTCTTCCATCCTCTTTCGATCGATCGATCATCGTTGTCCTGGTTCGGAAAGAGCCCCTATTACGTAACACCGTGACGTAATAAAATTCCAAATTTTCCGTCCAAGGATCCGTTCAACTGAATTTGACACGATCGACCGATTATCGAAAATCCCGTCACGTCGAACGTGCAATTATTATTGTCGGCAACGATCGATCGATTTTCACAAAAAAAAACTCCGTCGAATTTAACGACGACGGATCTCGACTCACAAAAAAATGGTCAATCCGACGCGTTCGTAAGAAAAAAAAAAAACAAGCACGACCGTAAGAAGAGTGAATTGAAACACGTATAAAGTGAGCACATAAATTTCAGTCCCTATGCCGGAGGGCGAAGGTACGGAGGGGTGTGGAAAGGGGAGACAACAGTCGTTAAATTTTGCGGCTCGATAAAAGCGAGCGGGGTATAATAAAAGAGGCGAGGGTAGTTTAGCGGCGTTGAAACTGCGACCGACAAGGGTAGGAGTAAAATATCGACTACCTGTTGTAGGGGTAGTTCAACTCACTCCGTGCACCAGAAACAGCCTCGACTCGATTCTCTTCACCTCGTTTTACCCCGACCACCGGAGTAAGGAATAAAAGCGGGAGCCTGCACACACGCGCGTTATCGTCATCGTCGTATACATACATCTCGCCAGCTTATGCCCCGTCCGATTTCTCCCCTCCTTCCAACGAGAGCAGAACAACCCTCGGATCATCCTTCGAAACCGAGGAAGGCGTGAAGGAAGGCGGTTTCTTTTTCGGCAAAAAAATCTCATTGCTCATCAGAATTTCCCCGGGCTAATCGATCGCCGCGAGTAATCGCGACGAGCGAAAATTCGTATCCTTGTAACGACATTTACCGTAGGTATACGTGTGTACCCGATAGATACGGCAGAAGTAAATAGAGCGATGGCTCAACCCTCTGAAGGGCGTTGCTTACACTTTGCAATCCGACACTGCGCAACGAGCAAATACACCGTGGGTATTATATTTCAGGTGTTTCCCTGGTATTCGTTACGTACGACGTAACGTTCATTGTTGCAGATATTCTGACGCATTTCATATACGCGCCGTCGTTTCCAGCTAAATCGTCATTATACTAAATAAACGCGCGGAAACAATTCGCCATTAAATTCATGGGGTTGGATGCTACCTACGGTTATGATAGCGCCTAGATTAATGGAAAATCCTATACCGATTTCTCAAAGGGAGGGAAAGAAGTCGGAAAACTATCCTAGTGCTTATCTACTCGTTTGTAAAATCTATCAGTCTTCAATCTCCGAGTTTCCGCTGTTCACCCTACCCCCGTCGAGCGAAGTTTGAAGTTATAATTTACACCGAAACGTACGTCGTGTCGTACGTTTTATTCCGGCACAACGATCTTGAGCATACAATTGTTTAGCGGAGAATCTTGAAGCTATAAACTTGAATTCCAGGTCGTTCCTTCAGAATCCCAAAAGTCACCCTCCGCCGGATCTCCGCATGTATACATACATACATACGTATAGCAAGGCGAAGCGCGTGCGCGCACATCCCGATAACGATGGCTGCACGTCCCTAAACCCTATGCATTATTCATCCCCTCACGCCTCTGACGCCTCCGTCAGGCCACCCCCTACTCTCTCGATCAACGATCCTCATCTATTATTCTCTGTCTAGTTTCCGTCTACCCATCCCTCCCTCCGTGGCCCCCCCCCCCCCCCCCCCCTAAAGTCGCCCTTTGAATCTCCGCTTCCGAAAGAACCGAACAAAAACGAATCGAATTTTCGGATCATCGACGCGATTTCATCCCTTGTAACCATACCGGGAATATTTTCACTCCGATTATTCGAATAAATCTGCCCTAAGCAAGTTCGCGAAACTATGGTATGGAATAATAACTGTCGTCACAACGTCTGATAACGAGAATAACAAACTGCCGATTTAATTTAGATTAATTCGCAACGTCCCCAATTTGACCTGATTCGAATCTTCGTACTTCGAAATATCTCCACCGGCGGTCGACTCTACGGTAAAAAAAAACAAAACAAAACAAAACAAAACAAAAGCGTAAAAAATGACGGGCCCGTTTCCCGAGAGAGGTCGATGCAAGTTGACCCCCGGTCGAATTGGCATGGAATACCCCATGTGCTTTATATCTAAATGTATACATAAATCGGAATAAAACAACGATAGCGAAGCGCGTATATATATATATACATATATGTGTGTCCGTTCGAATGTTATACTATCGGTACACCATATGAGGGGGTGGGTTTTTTTTTTTATTCTTATTTTTCAATTTTCTATATTCGCGGATGACGGAACGTTAATAGCGCCATCGGCTACTACCTCTCCCCGTTGGTCTTTATGAATATTCAATTTCAATCCAATAGAAATTCCGGATATGACGTTTTCAATCCCCCCTCCCCTCATCTCCCTTTCCCCTCGAACTTCATCCCCGTGAAGTATAATAACTGATCGGCAGCCCGGAGAGAGCTGCTGGCACTTTTCGATATCGGAACAGATTGTTGTACGGTATATTCATTTCGACGTTCCAAATTTGTTGTATTTTTCTTCCCGCCGCATTTCTAGCTTTGTCGATTCTCTTTTTTTTTCTTTCAACGTTTCGGTATATACCTATACAGCTATACGTACGTTCAAACCGACGCACGCGGGGGAGAAATAATCCGATTGTTAATTTTTCTGATTATTTTTTTTCGTCGTTCGGGTTTCGGTGTTATTTATATCGCTTGAGTCCGTCGGACGCGGCATAAATCGATTTTATTTGCTCGACTTTGACCCTCGTTGATACCTATTGAGCATTATCCTGTTCAACCATAACGTAGCGGAATCCAGGATACGTCGTCTCTTTGTATCTGTATTATATCCATAGCAGTTGAACCTGGGGAGCACGAAGACGGGGTATAAGTACGGTGCAGGAGAGAACATGTACGTATGTGCAAGGAGATTTCCTATTCGCCGTCGGTGGCGTCGTTTCGACGTGTATATATACACAACTCGAACGTTCGCTATGCGGTGCCCACGAGGTTTTCAAGTCTTGAGATATCGTTCGAGAATTCGAATAAACTGTAGGAGGTCACGCGGCGCGTGTCCCGGAAGCGGAGAGGAGCTCAGCTGAGAAGATCACCTCTTGCTCGGTATAGAAAGAAATACCTACATACATTCTAGGACTTACACCGATCCCCGTGTGTATTATTTCCATCTGCCTAACGATCCGACTTCCATTTTATTTTGCCTTCGCTTTGCATCTCTGTACAGGGTGTTTCGCTAAAAAATTTATCCCTCGTTCGTCCGTCTTCCGTCGAAAATTTGACGACGATAAATCAATTTGGTAAACGGGCGTTTCACACGTGCGAACGAAAATCAAGCCTCCGTCGAAACGAAGTCGATTGTAACCTGGACGACCTTGCAGATTTTGGATCCAGTTTTGAAAAATATGTCTGGAATTGGATTCGAATTAATTATCCTTGGCGTTAATTATTATCCGATGTGAATAATCGGGGTCGCTGACTTGGCGCGAAATGACCTATACATCGAGGCAGAGACACGTTATATAGATGAGGGTTCTTAGAGCCCTGAAGAAGGCAGGAAACGATCGATGTATTGTTGGTACCGCAGACTGCGAGCTTAACTTTCTCGTTTAGATCGTTCGCCGTCGCTCGATGTGTGCTTTTTGACCAGGAATCGATCGTACTTCTCCTCCCCCCCCCCCCCCCCCCCCCCCTCTTTTCCTCTTTTTCTTCTTCTTCTTTCGATCGCGTTTACCGGAGACTCGATTCTCTGCACCGTTGTGTGTTCACTGAAACGATATACAGCAGCTGAAAAACAGCAAACACCGAAGAGACCATGGGGTCAAAATCGTTTCTATATACCAGACAAATATCCCGTCTCGAATACCAGACGAATTATATTCCGGACTGTCGGTATTAATGGCCGACATGATCGCCGGTCGATACCACGATACTAATATCGAGGAATCCAATGATTTTTTTTTGCAATCCGGAAACTGCTGGGATATGACGAAAATCGTCATTTCCACCTTCGGCGAGAAATTCCTCAAAAGTAACCAGATAATTCACTTCAACTACAGCGTCAGAACTTCCATAATAATTACTCATCGAGTCAACAAATTTACCCATTATTTATTTGAAGTTAAGTGAATAACGCGAGCTTGTTTTATTTTCAAATATTTTTTCTAATTTCTTTATTTATTTTCACCCGCGCGTACGCGATACGCGTTGATTGGTTGAAAGATTTTTCCGCCGTATACGTCAACCGGTCGTGAATGGTATTTTACGTACCCACATACACACGTATGATAAAATAATTGACGTCGAATGAAATTTATCAGGGGTTTGATATGTGAAATTTGCGTGCGGAGAAACACACGAATTTCCGTACGGCGGATATATCGTATAGATATATATATATACACATATTTCGTCGGTTGATTGTCACCGTGAGTGTCACATGATCCGTTTATTCGATGTATGATTGTCTCGCGCAGCACCGCAGCTTGTGTAGTAGATCATGAAAATATATGAGAGGTAATAATTTACGGGTTTTGAACGTTGCCAATAACACGCGCAATATCTACATCGCCCACACCCTCCTCGGCGGCCCCATCTCCCTCCCCGACCGAAAAAAAAAAAAATTGGGGAATAAAAAAAACATCCGAAGTAAATAATAATAAAATCAAAAATCGTATGATCGATTCGAATAAAACAATCGCGCGTGAGCTATGATATCGAAATCCGGGACCTAGAAAAATCGAAAAGACATAGAAAATAATCGAAATCTCGAACGAAACGACTTTTGGCTCAAGTTATTTGATCCGATAAAAATTGCTGTAAGATCGTGCCGTAAACGATGCAGTTCGAGAGAAGATTGCACGGATCTATCGATACCTTCATGTATCATCCTTCCTCATGGATCTCCGATAACAACAGTTAGTTAGGTGTCTTGTGTAAAGTAAATCTTTCTCTACCTTTTTTCTTTTTTTTTCTTTTTTTTTTTTTTTTTTTCTTTTTATCGGTACCTGCTGCCAGCTTCTTATGTATGTACACCGTGTGTAGTACTATTACCTAGGAGTGTATGTAATATATATCTGTATCCGTACGGCGCACCGCTACAGTATAAAACAAGTGAGAAGGAAGTGGTAGTTTGTATGTGAGGGCTGCGGAGATAAATCCGCTCCGTATTTTCTGATACGATTAAACCCACCTCGTTACCGAACTCCGACGCGCCAGGCGGTGCAGATTCCCAGAAAGGAAGAAGAGGAGAAAAAAGAAAAAACGAAAAAAGAAAAAAGAAAAAACGAAAAAGAAAGGAAAAAAAGAAAACTGGTTCGAGGAAAAGAAAAGGGAGAACGAACGCTTTCCGGACAACCAATATCCTCTTGGTTAACGCCGCGAAATCTCTGCTAATTGCAGCGTATTACGTACTATAGGTATAGTTTGACTCAGATTTCTTCGGGGAAAAAAAACAAATAAACCGAACCACATCGTCTTCAAGGTCGGACTCTTCGAGTTTCAACCGTCAATTTTTGTATCGCGATCGTCGTTGAAACCGTGAAATGATTTTCGTGAAAAACGTGATTTTTCGTGATTAGCAAAATTTGACAAAACAAATAAATAAATGGAACATAGAAGCGCGCGACGCTGCGTTAGATTACGGTGGGTAGGTGTGTGACATAAACTAACAATAAGCAGCGATCGTGTGATGAGATATTCATCTATACGAGGGGTGTAAATATGGTTGGTTCATAGACGGTGGTCAGGTGGCTAATTAATGGGTTCGTAGAGATACGCGAAATGAGCTTGTTTTTCAACTGGAAGTAATTTTCCGATATAGGTATAAGAGTAAGGGTGTGTGTGCGTGTGCGCGTGTGTACGTCGCACGTATTCGGTGTAGGTATGATACCTACTAGCGCGTTATTGTAGTAATCGATTTTTGTGCATATGTACACGTTATACGCGACACGTCCTCGTTCAGAAGGCAGCGCGCGGCTAACTACGATATTTTATCATCTGACCATATAAGCCTAACGATCACAGCGATTTTACATCCCATTTAACGTCAAACGGCTATAAATAAACGCCTCACACCGTAAAAAGTAAAAATATTGCAGCGTACCTCCGCGAGGAGGATGGAGGAGAAGGTACGTGTGCGCCACCTGCATCGCCACCCTGTATACGATTAAACACGGATTATCCGAATATCTGATAAGAACTATGCGAATCGGAACATCATCCGCGAGGGACGTCAACCGAAACGAGCTAATTACATCGATGATTGCAAATGCGCATATTTCCACAGCGGCGGATGGTATAGGTGTGTTACAGTAATTATCGGCAAGCGTTTCGCAAAAATTCAACCCACCTGTTTAATTAGAGAGTTTATACTTCGGCGGTGAATCAGCCATTGCATATCGAACGGGGAGGGAACAGAAAAAAAAAAAAAAGAAAGAAAGAAAAAAAACCATTAAAAAAGTGCAGTTCACGATCAGATAATTTTGTTTTTTCTGATAATGAAAATTATCGAACTTTATTCGAACTGTTCGCGCGTGTATTTCAGTCCAATTTTGTTTCGAACGTGACGCTATATATGTATGTATATACGTACGTACTTATGACTGTACGGTGTAAAGAGAAACGTTAACGATAAAGTGCAACATCATCAATGTATAACCGAGTCATTGCGGGCGTTGTGCTTTTAGGGGAAAATTGTACCGCTGCAACTACATTTACGTCGTTCGTGTTACACGCAAATACGGCGCACACGCGTCTACGTGCAGCGTGTATGTGCAGAGAAATTTATTAGAGATTTCCCCGAGGGTAAAAGCGGCGGATACCTTACTCGCATAGGGTGTCCACTTCTAATTGCCATGTCTTCGTTAGCTCAAAAAAATCAAATCGTCCGAGCAAATGTAGGTCGAAATTGTCTTTGTTCTTTCGATTTTTTTTTTTTCTCGACTCACCCCCGTTACAAACTGATCAAACTCCATTTTTCTCGGAACAGGATGAAGCAGAAAGTTGAGGAAATTGAGAAGAAGAAGGAAAAAAAAGAATTTTGAAATCGAATCTCTGCACGCTTCCATTTCACCCCAGTTGCTTCGCAGCTTTTAAAATTCCCGCATCCACGTCGTTTCGACTGAGAATAATCTTACACATTTCGGGAATCGCGATTCCTTTCTACGAACCCCGAAAATTTGGCGATCCATTTTTCTCCGTTCCATCGGAACGGAACACCCCGTATATCTGGAAATCCGCGAATACGCGATACGCTCGAACACATACACGGGCAGATAAAATTGGTGGGAGAGAAGAGCGTAAAATTTCGCGTCGCGCATTTAAACAAATATTAGCTTCGTAATTAGCCTTCATTAGCCACCGCGGTTAATTAAAATGTGAAATTACCCGCCCGTTTGTAATGCCTGGGCGAATGAGCCTCTGTAAAGTGCAGCCGTGCATTCGCCGCGCAATTATTCCATCCATGTGCAGTCTATATTCACGTACATAAATATACAGCCATCATACCTACGACCCTTATACCTGTACGCGGCACATGTGCGATACAAATTCAGCCAGATATCCCCCTCGACCCCCCCCCCCCCCCCCCCCGCCGCGCCATTACCCCCGCGTACGATTCACACACACGTGCCGCACTGTGTCATCATTCCGTTCCATTCCGACTGTTGCTGTTGCGGAATCCCGAAAAGCTTCCACAAGCTCGAATTTCCCTCTCCCCTCTCCCCTCTCCCCCCTTCCCTCTTTCCTCTTCCCTCTTTCCTCTTTCCTCTTCGCCCCAGTCCTGCGGCTCGTCGCGAATAAAAAAAGGAACGCATTTTTTCCTCCCGTTTCCCACAACGCTCCTCTGTAATAATATTATTAAAAAATTTTATTCGAAATACAATCCGACCGTGGTTTTTTTTTTTTTTTTTTAGGAATCGTTTTATCGTTATCGGAGGTATTTGCGAATCGATCAAAACGAGACGGAACGAAATTACCGCGCATATTTTCGAAGGGCGTAATAAAAAAATTTGCCAAGATTTTTCGAAGCCGGATTCTCCGAGTCTAGTTAGCGCTGTTCGTTTTGCGGTGCATTCGGCTAGGACGTGGCGAGTTAAAACTATTGAAATAGTAGCTCAATTATCGGATTCGCCGATAACCCGTTGCGTGCACAACGCGCGTAGAGGGAGAGTCAATTTTCGAACAGGGTTATACCGCGCGTTACATACATCACATGTGCGTATTCAACACTAATTGAACGCCGTTATTTCAATTCGATTATAGGCAATGGTCGAATTAAAGTTACAACGCGGATGATCGGCTGTCGCCGATAACGCTGGACAATTTTGAATGTTACACTCGCTTCCCTTATTTCATATTTACAAACTCGACAAAAAACCAATTTCCGTACACATCCAACTGAGGTGAATAATAAAAAGAAATCAAACCTAAAGACTGATTCATTCGAAGTGTCAGAGATCGAAATTGAAAACGATGTCATTAGAGACCTAACTAAAAAGTTGTAGATAAAAAGAGATAAGAAGAAGGAATAAGGGATCTAACACGTGCGACAAGGGACGCCCGTGCCCGAATCACGTGACCCGGCGTAACTCGTTTGCACTTTTTAACTCGAACGTTGGGCGGAGGGTTTCGTTCGGCGTGTGGAAAGGGGTGGAAATCGAGGCGGCGGAGGGGATGCTGACAGGTCGCGTAAATGAAAAGTAATGAATATACCAAAAGTGCTGCACCCTTTTTACCCACCGTTTATACTTCATTCCCTGGTTTCTTTTTTTTTCAGTCGAGTTCGCGTGCCTGTACCCCCGTATTTTAAATGTAGGTATATACACGTACGTGTGTGTGTGCGTGTGTGTGTGTGTATACACACACGGATGTACGTACGCCTATGTGCGTACACAGAAGGTAGATGTAGGTACGATGAGCCCGCGTGCGCGGATGATGAATGTCTCTCTCTCTCTCTCATTCTCCGTCTCTCTCACCCTATAAAATCACGTACCCTGCACCGCCGCGATATTAAAGAGGGGAAACGTTACCGTTACACACCATTTGTAATTTACGTACATACCGAACCGCTTGTATGCGTTACGTACCCCTGTATTCGTATGTACACATACGTGTATATACATATGTAGGGGAGACCGGGGCAAGTTGGAGGCTGGGGCAAGATGACGAATTGATTGTTTTTAGAATATTTTGACAGATAGCGCCGGGTAAGTTATCAAAAAGTGTTGAACACTCTTCTACGCAATAATATTTGCGATATAGCTAGCGTGGCAAGGTCATCCGGCTTTTTTACGGAGGCATTGTGGTTTCAGACGTGTGCGAAGTAATATCTGGAGCTCAAGAAAATAGTTGTATGCAACTACAGATAAGCAAGATCGGACTTGTGAATTAATACTTTATTTCTATACGCATATAGATCCTAGAGATCATAGAATCTCCGAATTTTCACCAATGTACTTTTTGTGGGGTGCTTTTTTTGCAAATAGTGGCAAATGGGGCAAGATGGTGGGGGCAAGTTGACGGATCGTCCTTATCGAGATCTTTGCATGTTGTTTAGTTAATCGATATTTAGGCTACATACGATTGTGCAGCTCATTGAATAATTCGATAAATAAATAAATGAATAAATTTATTCACGATTCAATGTTGGCATGTTCTAATGTCGAAGGAGCAGCTCAGTTCGTTTGCGACCAGTGTTAATTGTATATCTAAGCTAAACTACATAAACTATGCGTATTTGTATTTTCATATCTTTTATGGATTTGAATAAACTGAAGTATATTTTGACGAAAAAAGTATTTTTTTAGGCCCATTAAACCAAAATCTAATATTCGTCAACTTGCCCCGTGGTCGGGGCAAGATGACGAATTTGCAGAATTTCGGAAAAATGGAAATTACATAGTTTGTGAATGACCGAATTCAATGTCAATTTTTTTTTTAATAGCTAACATCTCATACTTTTGAAAAATACCAACAGATTTTGAAATTCGCTTACAATCGATTAAAAAACCGCACTTGAAGCTTAACGTCTCCAACTTGCCCCGGTCTCCCCTATATCACGTGGGTACGAACACGCGTGCCTTTTATTTCCACGCTATTATAATTCCACATCCCCTGCACGCTTCTTCGAATTATTAGCGTATGTGTAAATATGTATTCAACGCGTCGTCGCCGTCGTTTTTTCGGATTCCGACACCATACATATACGTACTCACCTAGTTTATCAAAAAAATCGCAAAATAGAAAAAATCACTTTTTATAACACGATGTATACAATCGTAACGTTTCCTTATCCTTATTATTCGAAGGATATCTTCATCGAATCTATACTTTGTCAGAGGAGCAGCTAAAACGTAATTTAGCTTTCCGTAACGATACATCCATAAGCTTAAGATGAGCCGCCGCCGCCGCCGCCGCCGAGGAAAATGTTAAATGTGTAGACTGCGCGCGCGGTGGGGTGGCGTCGCTCGTGGGGCGATGGATATGGTAACATCTATGGTAATACATTACACGCCGCATTTCTCATGCGATATTAGCGTCATCCTTGCGATTCTCCAGTGCCCGTCCCACCGCGTGTACATCGCATAAACACTCGTACACCCAGTAGGTATGTATCTGTACATAAATTATATATGTATACCTATATTACGTACGTCGGTCGGAAGGGTCGTGGAGGAGGAGGAGGAGGAGGAGGGCGGGGGTGGGGGTGGGGGTAGAGAACCCATTCTATCATATTCAACATCCCATGGGTACTTGCCTTCGCTTGGCTTACCTCAACTCTGGAGTGTTTGCGCAGAGGATTAAGTTTATCGAGGGCGCCGTCATCCCTCTTTCACCCCCCCCCCCTACCCTCCCCTTTCCTACCTTCCGCCCTCTTCCACCTTCAACGCGAACGTTTCTCGGCTCACGATACGCATTATTCCGCTCAAAAAATGAACGATCAAAAATTTGATAAATATAAGAAAAAGTGAGACGAAAATCATTTTGAAAGAGACAGACATTTTTTTCACACGTACGTACAATATTTTTCTTAAATTTTTTGTTTTATGAATTTTCGTTGCACGGGGAGCGTGTTGTAGGGTAAATTTAAACCGTATTACCGACTCTAAATAGCGACGGGGAATTTCATGAATCTTTTTCCAATAGATAGCTTCTGTTTTTTTTTTTTTTTTTCGTTCTTTAATTTGCCGCGGCGAACATCGGTGAATAATTGATGCGTATGAAGGGTAGTTTTGCAACGGGTATTACCAGCAAGGGAAAGAGGAGAGAGTGTTTCATTCGGATTCCGAATGACAGCGGTACAGACGTTTTAATATACAAACGGAAAGCCCCGCAACGTTTTCCATCGTGTGTTACGTGGGTGAGTATTTTTCGATCCTCCTCCACGTTTGCGGGTATGAACGCCTCAAGCTAGATTTCAGAACAATCGCGAATCGTGCCGGCGGATTCCCGTATCATAGACAATACTTGACTGGCCAATAACAACTACTCGCCCCTCCAGCTCTCCATGTGATATTGGGAAACGTTGAGGGTGGAAATAATTAAATGTCGCAGCAGCGAACCCTCCCACGCGATATATGCCCTGCATCCCTCCGATTCAGACCCTTCGAAGCCCTACGCCCTTACTACATAGCTTCGGCAACCATGTTCATTTGTATCGCGTCGGATTATATATGGGGTGCTCTGATTCAAAACAAACAAAAATTCGACCAATCTCTCCTCTCTTTCGTCATTATTTATCATACATGTCATTTTTCATAACCGGGACAAAATTTTTTCATCATTCAAATTATTAGAGCGAAAAAGTGACGTCGAATCGTACTCCGTGATTTATAGTTGAATTCGAGAAAAGTTTCAATGTAACATAGGTAGTATACGCGTATGTACATGTATGTCTCGTGGATATATGCCATTCCCTGACAAAGCGTGGATAGACGTTTAGGGAGTCGTTCTCGGTGCGTAGATGTATTAGTCCGTAGATGGGGGATTGGCGAGCAAAGGTTGATATTTCTATTCCCTCGGAGTGAGGGGATACGGATATCGTATTTCGGTGCATCTGACGCGTGTCTGAAACTACCCCAATGTCGTTATTATCGTCATTATCGATATCATCGTACCATTATAATTATTAAATTCCCTTTCTTTTTTTCTAACTCCCTCGTATCAACGTACGCAAAAAATATACGCAGCTGACGATGAATCAGAAGAAATATACGTACGAGAGACGAGAAACGTCAGAAATTTTACCATCTTTTGAGGGTTGGATACCAGAAGCCGTCGCCAGACGTCGCGAATTTTCACGCGTACACCTTTTTTGAAGAAGAATAATAGATATGGTTTTTTTTCGTTCACATATTTTACTAACTTCTCGTCCGCGGTATACCATTTGCCGGTAAGATTATATTCTCGTTAACTTGTTGCTCGCACGCCGAGCAACTGATCACCGCGATTTCCTCATGCGAAGTTGGATCGAGTTGTAGGCCTCCTGCACGGAGAGAAACAATTTCCGTGAAATTATTCCGCCATGTAATTGTCGAAATTTTTTTTTTCTCACGGTCGACTGGAAATACCTATTTTCAAAAACGGTGGTCGAATACGTTATCGTTCGAACGTTGAAATCGATCGTATCGAACGGTCCTTGCAAGCTTGTTATGCGAAGCTTTTTTTTTTTTTTTTTTTTATTTTGAATTCCGAAAACCGGTCGGATAATGTGTGTACACGCATCCGTTTCGAAATTCGGAGAATGTAATGCCAGCTTATTCCGAACTGCGCACCGTCTAGATACCACCACCTCTTCAATTTCATTTTTTTTTTTCATTGTTATCCGATGCTTCATCCCTCGCAATTTGAATCTTTCATTCATCAACTCGTTCGGAGAGTCATAAAAATTCCAATCCGCGTGATATGCGCGCCGTTACTTATCGCCAAAGTTTTAATGGTCCGAAAATCAAACTCGAAACGGCGGAATTCAATTTTATTCCGCATACACGAAACAGAAGAAACAAAAAGAAAAAAATGACAACAAAACTTTTCGGCGACAAAAAAAATATCTAGTTTTACAATACAAGTAATTCGGAAGTCGCGCCGTTGCTGAACTCTCTCTGTCGGTCCCTTTTCTTCTTTTTACCTCTTATCTCTTCGCAACAAGGGCTATGTGTCCCGGTTCGTTTCACCGCGCGCATACCTTTCTCTTTCACTTGACTTTTTAATTTTTTTCTGCCTTTTTTTTTTATTTCACAATCTTTTCTTCTACATTTTAACCCATAGCGTTCAACGGATATGTTCAAAGAGAATATGCTTCGTCGCAGTCTCTTTGTTCTCCTATCCGTCAGGGAAGGCAAACGTCGGGAATCGCCTCGCCGCGTAGTACGTATCCAGAAAAGCCGAGCTCCGGGCGTCCCGTCAAGATAGATGTTGCGTAATTTGAAAGCCACGTGGGGAACCCGAATCGCCGCCACATTATCCCTCGGGGGACGTGACCAAAAGGGAGCACTTGACAGCGATCTTACCATCTCTTTCTTACTTCATTCGGTCGTTTGCATTCTCCCTTTTTCCCTCCTTTGCCTGTTTTTTTTTCGTTTTTTTTTTCTGTTTTTCTTCTATTCCTCCGATTCGGTTCGCGGGATATCGTCTTACTCGAGATTTTAACGTGAGGTACCGGCTATAATCGTTACGGCCGCTAGAAGGTCGTCGTTAACAGAATTGATATGAATCGTTATTATAACCGAGATTATGATACTCGAGGGTCAATTTAGCGAGGAGTCTCCGGAGGATCTCGTAGGATAAAATAGCAACCGAGTCGAGTCTCTTACACAATCCACTTTCGGTTTTTCTAAATTTCTTGTGGAGAAAAATAAATGGAAAAAAAATAAAAACAACAACACGTAGGAAATTTGGTGAGAAATCGTCGATGCGATCGGTTACGAAATATTCGGCGCGGCGTACGATATCGCAAATGTAATCGTGACGCTGTGTGTAAGGGGCGCAAGGGTGCCAAGATGAGATATGTACACAGCCGCCTATACGTATAAGTGATATATCATCTACATAGGTATATACCCGGTTGACCTGTTAACACGAGAACTGAATTGCGCCATAAACTGCAGGGTGGTTTGAACATAAACTTGGCACGGGGTTGCAGCGGCGTTGCTGCAGGCAACCTCGAATTCGCGTGTGCGTGCACGCTGTGGAGATTTTAATTTTGAATTTTTCCTACTTTTTTAATTAGATTTTTCCGGTTTGCTTCCGATAGACTTTACGAGAACGTACGCGTGACAATTAATGGCGTTGCGTATCCAGCGACGCGGATAATTAGGTTTTGAAAAATTTTCAACGATAATTTCGTTGGATAACACGAATCGTATGTAACAGCCGCGCATGCACGAGTTACATTCGATAGAAAAATCCAAAATTGACGAAAATATCGTCGCGACGTATGTAGCGTAACCCAAATACCGTATAGTGTGTAAAGTAGGTACAGTCGGTTTTTCGCTCCATTATATACCATCTTGAGCGTTTCTTTTTGCATACCCGGAAGTCGGTCACCGACATCCGGTTGTCGAAAGAGTCCCGAAAAAGAAATGGAAAAAACAAAAAAAAAGGAAGCGGTGAAACGAAATAAAAATTACAGAGAAAAAAAAAAGACAATAAACTAGACCAGATAGTCGAGGGGGCAGAAAATCAAGAATCTTCGTTTTTTACAACACTCTTTTTCGTCGCGTCGTGACGCGACAAAGATGGAACACTCCAAGGTATATGGGTATACGGGTACATGTAATATATAGCATATATCTGTGTCGCTGTAAAATGAAAATAGACACTCAGTAACTCTCTCAGCTCTAGACCGCCCGCGACTATTGCTTCTACCTACTATAATGTGTATATATCTATGAACATGTAGCTTCCCCTCGGATGCGCACAGATTGCGCAACGGTATAAATATACCGTGTATATAAGGTACGTGTATGTATGTACATATATATATATATATGACTGGGGACTTTCAATCACTATCGCCCACAATCGGATTCGGCAAATTTTCTTTCCTTTTGTTTTTCCCTTCGCGAAAAAAGGGGCATCGGTGATTCGCGTTTTTTGCTTTTTTTTTTTTTAAAAACAACCCTCACTCGATTCACTTTTAATTACCTAATTCATCTAGTTATTCATTTATTTTTCGTCTTTCTTGTTTTTTGGAATGCAAAAATTACAGTCCAAAAATTGTCAATCGAAATGCATGGCCGAGTGTCATTACTTTTTACATTCATGGACAACGATCTCTAAACTATTCCAATTGTTTTTTTTTTTTTTGTTTCTTTAGCATTTGCTTCTTTTACAGTACTACTATTTTCGATCGTGCAACACGAATCAGTATTCGCGATACGTAATTATATTAATATAATTACGTAATAACTTGCTCACATTAATATGAATCAGTGTTGTTAGCATTGCGGATTGAATTCGAGAACAGGAGAGAGACCGTCAGCTGAATATAAAATGAAAAAGTGACAAAAAAAAAAAATGAAAGAAAGTCGTTATGACATCAATTTCGAAATAATAAGCTCTCGTCGAATCAGTCGATAATATTTCAGTTTGATTTTACTAACAATAGAACAAATGATCCTCGGCTGCTGCTGTTACTTGCAGGTGAAAAACGTTCGAATGTTAAACCGATCACGTGGTAATGAAATTCGAGAGAAAATTTCGTAGAGCAATCGGCGTTAGGTTTGACAAATTTATTTCGCATACCGGACGATGGTTGGACATGAACCGATTGTTCGGTTTTTTCTTTTTTCAATTTATGGATTTTTCAATTCGATTCTGCGTAATTATTTGCGCCCTGCGAAATTCGATGTCACCACGTTTGACGTCGGTCCATATGATTTTTCACGAATTTTTTCAATTCAGAGCTAACACATCTCTTTCAGTTTATGGATTCTTCGTGCGAATAACTGTGAAAAGAAATTACGAACGACACGTTTGTCAGATGTTGAAAAAAATCGTTTTAGGTTATTTCCGTTGACATCGGTACACGTGTTTTACAGTATTTAAACGCGAAGTATCAGCGTATCGGTAGGGAGGCAATCAACGCGGATGCACTTAAGAGACTCCGGTAGTCTATAATAATAAGCTCTATAAGGTGAAGGATAGGCTTGAAAACCGAAACACCGAAACGCGTCTCCGTTTATCTAGCTAATTACTTCGTCATACGCTAATTAGTCGTGTTGAAAAAAAAAAAAAAAAAAAACATGCGTTTACCCCTGATATAACGACCGCTATTAAGCATTGTATGTATGCACGTACACACGTGGCATATTTGTACGTATGATACATACTTTCCTTTTAAAATGCTTCGTTGCCTCCACATACATGTGTATAATTACCTACGTCCGCGTCAAACAACATCAAACCTTACCCTGGACTGAAAGAAGCAATGTCGCGATTAAGAATAAACTTCCCCCTTTCTCCTTCTATCTTTCATTCTCAGTGATTATCTCTGCCGTTTTCGTTCACTATATGATCGTTCTTTGGACTCAACCCTGCGGGTCATAATCCGATGATCCCAATATGCATACACACGTGTAACATGGCTCCAGTTTTTACCGCGTTAAGCCTCAGGTGTAACGAATCTGAAGAACACGAAATAAAGCTCGAGATCGACGAGGATCCGTCGGAAATTCGAAGCCTCAAAATCGACCTCGATTCTGAAACTTGAGGTCGATCTTTCTGACCATGACCAAAAATTCTACTCATCGTAAGAGACGAGGGTTTTTTTTCTTTTTTTCAGTTGTTGACGAATCGTTGACTTTTTTTGTCGGCTCGAAGGGTTGATCGGTCGCGACCGACGTTCGCCTTGGAACTTCCGTCTCTCCGGATGAGTGGAATTTTTCGAAACCGTGATAAAATTTGACATCGAATTTCGTGACGAAAGTCCATTTTTTGACTCTCGATTGTTCTGCGGTTTTTTTCATTTATTTGCTCGCAACGCGACCGCAAATCATATCGTACGAGCTTAACTAAAAGCTGTTGAATTTATCGTTGGTATCGATTTTCACCCGGGTAATTGAGGCTTTGAAAAGTCGACGTCGGCGTTGGCGTCGTTCTTCGACGTTCGGACGAAGAAGAAGAAGAAGAAGAAGAAGAAGAGGGACGTAATAAGAGAAAGAATGAGATAGAAAAAGAAGAAAAGAAAAGAAAAGGATCGAATGCGATTATGATGATAGAGAAAAAGAAGAAGTGGCGGTAGATGAGAACGGGGAGAGTGAGAGAAAGAGAGAGAGAAAATGGCGCGCGGACAGCGGAGGGACATTCGTCTTCATTAGCGCGTCGTTCTACTGAATTTATGAAGTCCGTCCGTCCGTCCGTCCGTCCGTCCGTATCCTCCGTACGTAAAGTTAGCTGGCGCGCGCTGCAAAATCCTCCGTAGTCTTCTCAGTCGGGACAGGGTCTCGGGCAGGGATCGCTCCGCGGAGTTTTGGGCTATCAAGGAGTCTGCAGCGGGGAGACGCCAAAAGCGCTAGCCCGGGGAGACGAACATCCCCCCCCCCCTCCCCCCCTCCATATTTCGCCCCGAGCTTCCTCGAGTCTTCCAAAGTCGCTCCTGCAACTCGCTGGCTTCTTCTTCGTCGTCTTCATCTCTCTATACATGTACGTACGTACGTCTACTTGGGTAGAGGTACGTACGCTTCATCCTTTCCGTATAGCTAACAATGAGGGTGGGGTGGGTATACGAGAATGTACTACGTGGGTATGCAGCTACCGCTGGTGCAGATGTATGATGTTATACGATATCTACGGTAGAATAAACGCGGTGCCCCCGCGTACGTAAGATTTGATTTTTCAATTTCTTCAATATTACCCTATTTCATCGCTGTTTGTCGATCGTCGATCAGATTTTATTCATTCGGTTTTATATTTCGTTTCTTGCGACTTGAATGAAAAGTACGGACGTTCTCGACCGCGAATCGTTTGTTAAAAAAAATAGAAACGACGTGGGTATAATGTGGGTGTGTTTATGTATATATATGTGTATACGTATCCGATGCGAAAGATTCGAGATCTTCTATACGGAGGACTAATTAAGACCGCGGCGGGAGTCGTTAGCAAAAGGACAATGTGTGCCGGCGGCGACGCGATCGGGATCGACTCGACCGTACGTATACACGTAACATATACATGTATATCGAGCGCGCGCGTCAGATTATTTCAACACACGATCAATTCCAAAGGAAATTTATTGCCGCCGGTGAAGAAGAAAATAAAACCGTCAATTTATCTCTCTCTCCCCACCCCTTTCATTTCTACCCCCGTCTCTTTCGCTGTACTCGGCAACATTTCTTTTTGTCTCCTTCTCGCCCCCCTCGCCACCGTGCCGGTATTTTTCTCGTTACCGGATATACATCCGCGCGATTTCTCCGCGAGTCTAATAAGATCGGATGATATCTCGAGATCGGTTGAACGGAAGAGATGAGAGATTTCCTTCGCCTCTCATTTCTCGCCCCCTTTCGTTATGCGAAAAACAATATCTGCAGCCCATTAATGACTCGGCGATGCGTGCGTTCTTGTTCTTGTTTTTTTTTTCTCTTCAATTTTTCTTTCGTGTGTGATATTTGCGGATATCGTGTCATCGCCGGTTCACGAATTCGTCTTATTTTAACATAATTTGCGAACATGATACAGCTACAGTATAGGACGCAGAAGTATATTCCGTGGCTTTGGGGCCGGGTAGCTGTTTGGAAATAAACGAGACAAATTGGTATAATTTGGGTTCTGCAGGATGCGCGACGTCCACGTAAATGGTGACAGGATCGTGGGGAGAAAAGCACTCGGGGTGAGGAGCGGCGGGGCGGAGGGGCGAGGGGCGAAGAGGGACGAGGGACGGGGGGTGGGACGTTGATGCCGCTGTTACCGAACTGACTGCCGCCGCCGCTGCCGCCGCGAGAGGTTAAAGAGGGGTTTGCGAGGGAGCGCGTGTTTTCCGAGTACGGCGGGGAAAAGTGCGAGGCAACGGGGTAGCGCCGCGCCGCGCCGGGAGGACGGAGGGAGGGAGGGAGGGAGGGAGGGAGGGGAGCTTTTCGGGTGGATATTGCCGCCCCGTTGGCTATGGGCACACGACGCAACGGAGGAAACATTTATCGATTTAGTGCCGCTGCCGCTACTACCGCTGCGCTATACGGAGCTTTACTACTCCCCCACACCACCCTTTTCCACCGCCTCCTCATCCTCCTCCTCATCCTCCTCCTCCTCTATTTTCATCATCCCTGAAATCTACCCCCACCCCGATCCACTCACCCCCCCCCCCCCTCCCCACCCCCCCACTTTCCTCCCCACCAAGAGCGACGGAATCGTGTTGTTGTTATGCAATCCAATGTACATACCCCATTCCAACACACACCATATCCGACAGTTTCTCCCTATACTTCGCTACCGTACACACGTAATATATACGTATATTTTATACTTAGCGTACGTACACGTGTGCGCCTCAATCCTTAAGCGATCATGTACAGAGGTTCTCAATCTGACGTGGATATTTCTGTACCCGCGAATTATCGTGTGAATAAAATATACCTGTTTTTCGAATGGGGAAATAGAGTAACGGCCGGTTGATCGATTCATTCAACCGTCGACTGTCGCGTACCTTGCTGGGGGATGAAAAAGCGCGAAAAACTTTCGTGGCATCTCAAATGCGCCGCAGGACACTTTTTTTTATCAAAGACAAACTAAGGAATCTGGCCGCAATGGTAGAAAATTGCCAATTGCCGATCAAATTAACCCCGATTTCAGCTAGTAGTACAAACTAGCGGATATCCAGGTAGTAAACTGGGAACATTGTTTCGATGCGTAGCACGTGACGCTCGATTTCTGGATGGTATCGCACGATCGTGTAAAATATTAGCCAGTATCGAGATGAATTTCGAATGGTAATTCATCGTTTTCGGTGGTCAATCTTTCGGTAAATCAGCTCGGGGAATTTTCGGTCTCATTTTCGAAACCCGAAGTGGTACAATGGAAGGAGGAATTGATAAATAAATTCGAGGGTGCAGACTCGACATTATATATATATATATCCTGCGTTTGAACGTACACCAACCCCTGACATTATAGCCAATTCCATTCTATTCCTTGTTAGGACTGCGCTTAACTGCGAACGTACGAGGGTGCGTTGTACAGGGTGTCTCCCAATTCGGGAGAAAAAAAAGAACTCCCGAATTTCTCTCAGAAATTACCGCAATTTTTTTGCGAAGAAAAAAAGGAGTCGATTTCCTCCTCCGCCAGATTTTTCGGAAACGGGAGCGTCCGCGACGCTCCTCTCCGGATTATTGGGAATGTTTTCCTTCAGAATTCCGTCTAGTTTGCAAGATATAAAAATTCTTCGCGTCGGGGTACGACCCTGTACATTATACGCGTGGAATCGGTAGGGGTTTCGGAGTATCGACATGTCGTCTGCACGGTCGGCCATATCTCACGCCGATCCTCATCCCTTTTATTTCGTCCTTTTCCTTTTTCCCTTCACGTTTCACTCGACGATTTTCTGGCAATAGTTGTCCCGTCTTAAACGGAATCGGCGGGGGAGGGGGGGGGGGGCTTCATCGATTCTTTTCGCTTATAGTATACTGCGCAATAAATCAGAGCGTCATACCTAAAGGTCAATAAACCACCGCGAAACCTCGAGAAGAATATCCGACGGGATCCCGGCAAAACGACACGGAGAGAGGAAACTTATGCTTCCGCGAGTCGCTTTTTTCTTCTCCTCGTTTTTCTTCGCAGTCACTTTTTTCTCTCGGCAGAGGAGAGTTTGGTGGGTACCGCGCGATGTTGAAAAAAAAAACTAAAAACCAGATGAAATCCATTCGGATTTAATTGATGTTTGGAAAGCTGAAATTTTGTAGTTGAACGTCTTTTTTCTCTTTCCCTTCGTTCGGGGTGTAGGGGGGGGGGGGGGGGGGCTCGAGTTCACGGGGAAGGTAGAAATAGGTGTATCAATACAAGTTCTTCCCTCGCGCACGCCTTCATTGGTTTGAAGTTGACTCTGAACAAACGTTGGCTTACTCTACAAATTCTCTCAATTTATCCACGTCTCTCTCACAGTTTATACCTACCTACCTATTCGTCTATAAATACCTATGTACGGGCACACGTACAGGGAACGTTACATTCGGTAATACTCCTACACTACAATCGAGAGGCAATTCCTCGAGCTTTTGTAGGCACACCAACACCACCAGCGCTAAGGTTACGTACGTGGAACAAAGACGTACGCGTAGAACACCGCTGATACGTGTGCGGAATATTTCTTTCCCTCGCACAAAAAGCGATTTTATAAATCAAGAGAGAAAAATGGGAATGACGAGTGCACGTTAAACTCGACTTCAATTATATTCCAGATCCTATTCGCGCGCTCGTACTCTGTCATTCGAAATACGTAATGCCTATAATTTATTTATCGTATTTATCATAATATATGTATACTATACGCTAGCGATATTATCATGAGAATGAAAAACGGAATTTTTCCGCCTCTGAAATGAGCTTTCGTTAAATCGACATTATTTGAAAAATAATATCGATTCTCATCGATGGTATGATTATAGAATGCGCGAAATTCGGACGTGTTTCGTTATCCACGTATCGCGATATTGTTGTGCGAAACGAACGGGTAACAAAAGGTCATGAAAATTACCGTGACAAACTTCACGGTATAAAAATGGGAAGACAATAATCTGAAGTGGGACGAATATAGATAAGCGAGTAGCTGTAACCATGGTTACGCTTGATCCTCTTTCTCCTTCTATATCTCTGCCATTTCTGTTCTCTCTCATCCCCTTTATCCATTTATTTCCCTTCCTTTTCTTCTCTTCCCTACTCCCTCCGCCGCCCTCCCCCCCCCCACATTCCCTCGGGGGATCGACTCGCTGCAAGGGTCTGTTACACGGGGATGATAATTTGTTTCGTAGTCTCCCCCGGCGTCATCCTCGTTCCCATCCCTCCCTTTTTCCCTCGTGCAACCTCCTCGCCCCTCTTTCCCCTCCGCTCCCCCTTCCCCCCCCCCCCTCGACCGGTGATGTTTTTTTTCATTTCTCTCCAGCTCCCGCACCCCTCGGTGTATTTATATGACCAAAAGTATCGGAGGCCAACTCTCACCCTATTAAATTAATCAAGGATCCCCTAATTGGTTGTTATCAAAACTCACCTGGAATTTTTTTTCGTTTCGTCCAGCTTATGAACCGCTTTTAAATACGCACGTATGTGCCTATAAAATACATCGCGCACTTCGTACGTACGTACGTATACCATAGCGTACGATTTATAAATATCTCAAGCCCGCGTCGATAGCCAATCAGAAAAAAAAAGAACCGGAGAAAGAGGGAGAGGGAGAGAAACGGAATTCCTTTGGATAATTTTTTAACGGCGAATGTCCTCGCACATTCGAATGTTCGGGGAGGGGGTCAGGACGGGATGCAGAACAAGTGAAAAAAATGAGAGCCTACAACGTTTGCGTAGGAATGATTTTGGGCGCGAGTTCATATATTTACCTTGTATAGCGGCGGAGGTGGCGTACGAGATTGAATCTGATTCAATGGACTCTCTACTGCGTTAAGGGTGGGTGAATTTTCTGTGAGGGATGAAACGTTAGGAGATAGGGAGTGGGTGGGATATTCGAGCGAGTGGAAGACCGAAACTGAACAAAGGATCTGTCTACTGTCTTCCTAACGTTCCTTGTGATAATCCTGCAGAAGCAGCAGAACCAGACCCTTGGAATACACACCCTTACAACCTACCCCTCGCGACTCGACTCTCTCTCTCTCTCTCTCTCTCTCTCTCCCTCTCTCTCTTTCTTTTCCTCCCTATGTATACCGTACCTACATAGGTATGTATGTACGTATACCTATGTACACATGTACGTCATCATTCCTCGGGGAAAATCGTTTGAGTATATACCTATATACATATATATATATATACGCCTTCTCGTCGGTATATGCTTTTGAAATACTAAACGGTGTGCCGAGAGTTAGGGATGTGAAATCACATTTTCATTTCTGTAATTTGCCGTATAATTCATTTTACAATGGAACACGAATCGATTCATCCGGGTAAAAATTTTCTCACCATATTTTCGTTATTGTATTTCGTTTCGATTTTTTTTATTTCACTTGTCATAATTTGAAAATCCATTTGATTTCTCACTTATACATACACATATATATATATAATTCAATTGATATCCCGTTTACTGTAAGAAGGATAATGAAAAAAGATACACACCCCTCTTATATACCTGTACTTGCCAATTTCGCTGTGAAGGGGGTGTGAAAATAAAGAAATAAAAAAAAAAACAAACAAATACAGGTGGAGCGAAAGGAGTAAACATTGTTTTTGTCGGTGTCGAGAATTCATGAAAAAGGGGTGCCGAGAATGAATAAGAGGAACAAGAAAAAAGTAAGACAGGGAAAAAAACCGAGCGATAGAGAGAAAATTCACAGGTGGGGGGGGGGGTTGTTGCCGTATAACGCGTACCTGTAGATAAACGTAGGTATGTATCCGTACGCGCCACGTACGTATGCGTACTTTGTTATATATTACATATGCGCATACATATGTATATGTACGGTACACAAAAAACGCCCGATGAAAACGGTTGAGACAAGTGCTGGGTTGGCGGGGGGCGCGCAGGGGAATAAAAGCGAGATATGTACAAAGTGGAGAGATATTAATTTGCAGAGCGCCAACACGGAAGGATGGGATCTCATAACGCGGAAAACATTTCCTGCCGTATACCCGCGCCGGCGGAGGAGGGTGCGGAGGAGAAGGGTAAATAGAAGGACGGTTGCATAGCTGGAAGTGGAAGAGAGAGGAAACGAGAACGAGGCGATGGAGTTAAAAGTTGGTGAGAAAAGAAGAGAGTCGGAGAGAGAGAGAGAGAGAGAGAGAGAGAGAATGGAAGAAAGGGAATCAGCTCTCGACGACGCGGAATTCATAAATTCATAAATTCATACGCCGTTCCCTCCACCCCCACCTCCCCCCCCCACCCCCCTGCCGCCTCTGCCGCCTCTGCCGCGATGCCTCCGGCTCACCCCTCCGCCCCTCTTTCTTCGCAAACCCAAACCCAACCCCGAAGAAAAGGGGCGAATGATACGTACAACCCTCACTACTACGGTAAAGTGCCTTTTACAATGCGAGAATTATAAGAATTCGTTTTTTCACCTCGTTGTTTTCTTTTCTATTTCGTTCTTTTTGTTTTCGCTTTTCGTCCGAATTATTTGGACAGTTTTCGCCAATCGGCGGAGATATTATCGACGAATCTGTGAGGGGAAGTTATCGGAAATTCGACGTCGTTCGAATGTACATTTATTTGAGAAGTTTGAAGTTGAGCTTTTTACCCACAAACTCTTGGACGAACTTGAGCTTTTTTCCGTATCAAATACCTGCGGCAGGTAAAAGAGTACAGAGGAGCCGAAGAGCTGAAGTGCATCGAGACACGGTGAAAAAAAGCTCTAATTGTAAGGTTCTGAGACGACGTCCCGGTGAATGGTCGGGGGTGACGATGAGACGGGGTGGGGTTAGGGGGACTCCGAGGGTTTGAAAAAGTAATTTAATTAGTAAGATAATGATCTAGCTAAGTGCGGAATGGCGTACTTCGTCCGTATAATTCTAGTAAAGCCGCATGGCAAACGGGGAAGCAAACGGATAGGGGGAGAGGGAAGAGGCCAAACATTGCCAAACGATTCTCTCCTCTACTTCGCTTTCTCGCTCGCTCGAGGGAAAACTTTTGGATTTCGGTGAATTTTATTCCAGCCCGTTTGAAATTTGAATGAAACAAAAAGTGCACCACGCTCTCGAACTATACGCGGTGCGTATAAATTGTTGAAAAGAATTTATGGAAATTAGAAGAAACAATTTCACAAACTTTCGAAAGCTCACATATCAGATTTCAAATGCTTCGAATGAATATCTTTCGAAAAAAAGACAAACAAATATCCGCACAAATTCTTCCAAAAATTATCGTTGCGCTAAAAATTTGTCAATTCCATTTCTGAAGTACATGTATGAAAAATGATGGATGCCAATTATGATGATGAATTCAATGATATGCGTCATCGTGTTACGTACGCACAATAGGGCGATAACGTCCCTTTAGTGCGACATCGTCTCAAGCGATAAAATGGCGCAATTATGAAATCGATTCTATTTTTAAATGTTCCAAGCGTAACTACGTGTCGTATAGATCGAGCCAATGCACCATACATATATTATATCGGACCCGACGGCCATTTCACGGTTTCAGGGGCGACAGCCAGACGAGGGAATCCGTGAGGGGATCTCGTGGAAGGGGGACGATTACCTTAAACGCTGCCTTTCACTCTACCCACCCCGTCCCCCGTCCCCCGTCCCTCCGATACCCCGATCCTCGTTTATAATAACATTAAACCACCTCGTTTGTATTCATTGACCGCGTTAATTGTTTAATGGGCTTTTTATAGCCCATCTTGCGGAGCGATCGATTCGATCCGCGAGCTGCTGCTCCTTAATAAACGAAGTCATCGATGAGAGTAGCTTCCGTATTTCGACGTTGATTTTTGCTTGCCAATAGGTATTATCAAGCCCCAACCCCCGAAGCCCGTGTGTGACCGATCGCGCGACTGATAATGGGCTCGTTTTGTCGCGGAGAAAAAAGAAGCTCTCGACGTTTGAATTTTTGCGGTTCTTTATCCCAGATTATTTGGCATCAAGTGCATGAGATCGCGTCGATCGAATTTTAATTAACCGCAGCTGCCGCTACTGCTGCTGCTTGGGCTACGTACAGCATTGAAAAATCTGTACGTGTTCAGACGTTTAATTTGTCGAACGTCAACACTTTAGTAGTATATAACAGTGGCAACGGCAGCAACAGCGGCAGCAGCAGCTGTCTGAAATTAAAACGAGTTTCGTTCGATTCCGTTGGCCGAAATATCGTATTGTGTTATTTATAAATCCTGCACTACACATATAATAACGTATGTTATTATTACCATTATATATAAATATACACGTAACGTCATGGGACATCGTCTCTATCTTTCTTTCTTGGTACGGCGCATAATAATTATAATAATATCAAGGGGAGGAGAGCGACGATTCGACCACTTGACTTTGTTGAACCGGAGCTTCAATATAGGGGAGTACGATAATTAATGTCTCTATTTCAGACGGGTCGTTCATGTGGTGGTGACGCATTTATGCAATTTCATGTACTTTTTCTCACTTTTTTTCTTTTTATTGTCACTTTTTCTTTTATTTCAAAACTCGAAAATTCTACCACGGTAAAGCTATATCCACGTGGCATTACCACCGGTATATTATAATTGCCGATCAGGGGTATATTCGTGCGCTTGAAGAATTTAGTATACGATAAAAAAATTTTCGACAACCCACCCTTCTGCTCCCTCGCCCTATTTCAATAAAATTCGCTGCTGAATTCTGTCGCGATTGGTTTTCGTCCCTTTTTTTTTTCTTTTCTTTTTTTCTCCCTTCCGATATATTTTTCCGTTCTTTTTTTTTTTTATTCCGAACACTACAGCGGGCGAATAAAGTCGTTTGTACGTAATTACATACACCGGACACCCCGGCATGCGGGTATCTGATAAAAGTGCGTTTAAAACTATTTTTCATTTTCACGGAATTTGTTGATCGGTGGTAACCAATCTATCGGGATAAAACCACGGCTATAGTTATCTCGTCGATTCGAGTTGTTGAAATTCCAGAGTTTGAGAAACAACGAGAAAGTGTAAAATATTCGGTGATTTTTGGAGAGGAAAAAATGATTATCGAATAGACGACGCTACTGGGGTCTCGACCGCGCCTGAAAATGGCTTTATCGTTTATGTTACGGGCCCGTGAGGCGGGCTTCGGTTGTTTTAACGTCGCACTAGCGAGTTTCTGTTGGTCGGTAATATACCCGTAGTCGACCGTTCAATTCCACCGGTTTATGCTGGCGTAGAAACGTCCCACTGATCCGTTCATGTGTCAGCCAACTTATGCCATCTACACCGCGTGTTCGGTAATTACAACGCGATTGGCACCCCGTGGCCTATCTTACAGATTTAGCTCCCCCTCCCCCCCCCCCGCGCCGAATCGTCGCGCCCAACACAATTCTCTCTTCCTCGTTCCATCTCTCTCTTCGTTCGCTGAAAATTTCTGCGGTCAGAACAGCGAATTACTACACTCGATTCCTGATCGCGAGTCACCTTACCTTCTTATGCAAAATTGGCTGTTTTTTCTCACCACTGTCCCACCGAAATTCGCAGGTGGTAAATTTTCAACCGGATGAGACGAAGAGCAATTTTGCAGAGAAGAATCTTTCCGTCCGGTTTTATTTTTTTAGATTATGAGGAGAATAGTTCATGGCTAATAGCGATGCGTGAGATGAAAATTTATTATTTGTATTCTATACAAATACCCATACGTACCTGCGTGTCGATGTATGTACAGAAAAAGTAAGTGGATAGAGAAAAATGAATCCCTCCAAGAGAATATAAGAGAGACGAAGGATAAGGACGTGTCTTATCCGAGGATCAATTAAGTGGCGGGCAAAAGGCGGCGCCCGAAGCCGAAGCTATGCGAAGCTAACACGAAGGCGGTTTTTCTCTTATACATAGGTATATTCTTTGCGTCGACTCTTGCGGTTGGAATTTTTTTCACGCGTCGGTTTTTTTTTTTTGCTTTTTTTTTTTATTTCATTAGCCTATCGTACGTCGGGTGTTCAGATTTTTTTTTTTTATATATCTTTTACTTTTGAACTATAGATGCGGTTCGTTGAACGAGCAACGGTTATCAAAATTTGCCGAACTACAAATTTCGGAAACTTCTGTCCGTATAATCGCAAATAGATCATTCGTTAGGGAGGGGGGAGAAAGAGGGGATTAATTTTCCTCTCGACAACCGTTCCGACGTAGCTATATTCATCCCATTTATTATTTTCGTACCACCCCCGCCCCTTATCATCGACTTAAGAAAACTTTCCCCATGATATAAAAATCACCCCATTAAGTGGGCAACCGAGTTGGCTTTCCCGAAGACCTCCGGAAGGGTAGGGCGTGAGTCAGTCTGAAGCAGGGTGGGCGAACGGAGCGAAGAGGGAGGGCAGTGCTATAATGGCCGCCACGATCTGCGCCGCGACACATTCTCGAAAATATAGGTATATTATATCCTTCTCGCAAAGTCACGGTCCCTTTCCGCTTGTAAGAGACGTTATGTATATACCTATAGAGCGGCAGCGCCAGAAGAAGAAGCGGGAGAATCAACCCTCTTCAAAATGCAGCGTGGCAAAATTTAATACCCAACGCACCCCTCGAGATTCTAACGCCATCGTTCTTTGTCATCGTCACTTACAACGTTAATAGATATATGTATACACGCGTGTACATGTGTTCCGCGCACACGTGTACAAGGTCCTCCGTTATTGCGCTCGAATGAGGAGAGCGAGAGCGAAAGAAAATTGATCCATTAAAGCCAAGTAAGTAATTTACTCTTATCGTGTCGCGAGAGGAGAGTATCGTTTGTTGAATTTCATTATCATTCACCAAAAACCGTGTGATTGATTTTCCAAAATTCGAAACCGCGTGGTGGACAGCCGCGGTAGTTCTGTTTGGAATTCTTCAGATTCCGGACAACACGCACTTTGAGAGTATAATAGTTTCGTCGCAATATTGTATTCAACGAATCTCGAATATTGAGTTGCGCGTAGCGGAATCCACGGTATCGGTATTTCAGCGTACGGTTGGTTAAAATGTGCAATGCAGGTGGTTGGATGTATAGCCGCGTTTGACAAATGGTTGAATCGCTTAACTATCCATTAGGCGTAAAAGGGGGACGCGAGTCTCCGCCCCGGGGAATCGGGAATCACGGGACTCCGGAACTCTATCTATATCCTGTAGAGGCGCGACAGGAGCAAGAGCCAAAATCCCAAAGCACGCGATTCTCTGCAGACTAGCTTCTCTGCAGGAAAATTTATCACCGAAAAACGCTATAATCTCGATTCCCAAACATCTCGCCACCCGAACCGCCCCCGATCGCAGGGGTGGAACGCATCGACCGTGCGGGATGAAATCAAAAAATATACATGTATACCCTCTACCTACCCTATCTACCGTCATCGTTTCGGCATCTCGCTCCGAATCTTTCCTATACCGATAGAAATCAAAATGATACACAAGTTCAACGTATCGATAAAATCCAGCGCGCAATTAACTACAGATTCTCACAGAAAATGAAACCATAGGAAACATGTACGTACGTGTGTACGGTTCTACTGTAAGGTCGTAATCGTCACTTTACACTTCCGACTCGGTTCAATCCATTAGGAGGATACTAAACCCTGAGGGTGAATTGTATGTACACACGTCGATGTGAATGTACGCGTACACTTATAGAGTACCGGTAGAGTGGCGATTGGGGGTAGCCCGGTAGCGGGGGTGGGAAATAGTTTGAGCAGCAAGTGGAAAGGATAGTATATAACAGGGAAGAGAATGTGGGAACGGAGAAAAGGACGGAGGGCGATACGGGAAGAAGGGATGAAGGGAGAATAATAGGGGGGGGGGGGGGGATGAGGATGACAACGAGGGTTGCGGAATATTGAAGGGGTGGTTAGCGGGAAAGCAATTGATCGCAGTCAGCGACGTGTCACTAGTTTCGTGTCGGCGTGGCACGAATAGTACTCCGTAGTATGACACGAGGAGTGGCGAGGAGCGGGGCGAGAGGGCGGACGCCGGATGGGGGATGGGGGATGGGGGATGAAATTGTGACGGGCCGTTCTAGGAAATCGAGGGGTGGAAAATCCTCCGGCATTCCTTTTCCTTTCTCCTTCCGACTCTCGGGCCGGGCGCGTATCCCTCCAATTTCCATCGCTATCCTCCTCTGGCACCCGCCCGGCGATCATCATCCCCTCTTAAAACTCCCTCCGGCAGAACGCGCATCAAACACAATTTACCGCTCAATAAAATTCAACAAAGAGCGCTACTAACCAACCGACAAACATCAGCTGTCGAGCTATTTTCCATCCCCACTTCCTGACGAGCCACGTAAAATTGTAAGCCCTTCCTCCCACTCCTTTCCACCACTCGCCTCTGCGATTATTTATACGAAAGCTCTGGCGATATGGCTTTTTAACTTCCAATCTGTATGAGCGCGACACCTCTTATTCGTACACGTTCCCGAATTAATTTATATTTGATAATCTTATTGGGGAGCTTTTATATGTATGTTCGTTATACACGTATGCGTAGTTGCGTGCAGTCTTTTAGTAGAGCTTTTCGCACAATTACGTTTTCCCCAGAAGCTGTGATTATCTTTATTCTCATTTCCATCAAATCAGATCGAACTTGATTCGAGCAATCGAAACCCATGAGATGATCACAGAGCCAAGCTCGTGCGTTAACGTTGTTTGACGAGGATACGTAAATTATTCTCTTTCCGGCATGCGTTCATGTCTCATTATTTTAGTTTTTTCTCTTTTTTTCCTCAATAGCGTACTTCTCTTTGGTATGACCTTCGCTGTTGGATCACATCCAGTACAGATAAGCACGGTGCAAATAATACCACTGCATAGTTTATTTTATAATTGAAAATTTGTATGCGTTACGCAGCGTCGACTCGTTTCTAGACTTCGGTCATGTTGAATCAATAATTAGTCTAGACGCTTCTATCTAGATTGAAAACAAAACTCCTCTTAATTCTTTAGTTCATTTTCTTTCTTTTTTCAGCTTGCCAGTTTTTCCGTAAATTTGCGGACACTGTTAACGTTTGATGTCTCTCACGTATAGAGTCGTTCATCAACAGTTTGTCAACTCTTCAAAGATGATCACAGTTGGCATTCTTTCTTCATGTGGACATATATATTATGTATTTGCATATCGGTACTACTTCTTTCTCCTAATATTTATTGATTCATTATCTATAATGTATAACATAATTCCAATAGCAACGTAGGAAGCATGTGTGCGTGTATATATGTGCAACGATAGTTTACCAAATAGTGGTCTGTCAATGTATAGCCCAACTTGTTCGAAACTTTGTTTCTGGGATTTGTTATCGGTCACGGCGAACGCTAATCGTACAGGAAATTTTCCTCTTTGTAGAATAAATGGCATATCTGTATCCCCACGTGTGTCTCATTTTATTCGCGATATTTCCACTGCTTTTTCACAAATTTGTCCTGTTAAAAAATCATATAAGGTTATCTCGGAAACCAAAAGTTTGATATCCGCTATGAATGTCTCGACGTTGCGGTCGTGAAATTCCATTATCGTACGCTTCTCTCATAACCGGCGTTCAGTCCACTTCCAAACTTCGTCATGTCCGAGACGCCTTACGACCTAATGAGCCAAGGTGAGCCAAACATCGATTAAAAAGATAAAACGACGAGAAAAGATATTCGAAGTTTGATAACGAGTAGTGATTCGTACGAGTCTCAACTTTGCCGTCATGTACATTTATAATTCATCATAATTATGTCCTAGGGAAGGAAATTTTGAACTAGAATCAAAAACCAATAAAAGTAACTAACGAAAGAGAAAGAGAAAGTAAAAGCAAAGTTTATATCGCTACGCTCTACGTAACTGTCAAGTTTCGATGAAAAAATAAAAGAGAAAAATATATTTGAGCCAGCATTAGGGTACTCCATTCGAAGTGAAATTTTTTTTTTTCTCGCCAACTTATGAAAATTTTGTTCCTTCTATCGAAATGGAAATTCTCTGAAAATTTGAGCCCTAAATTTTGATTTTAAGTGGTTCCTTTCGATCGATGTGTATCTTCCGTTTGATCTACATGTAAATCATGATTCTTTCAATTTGAATCAATATAGCTCCGTCTGATTCCATGGTATTCCATTGCGATTAGTCAGAATTTTAAGTATACTAGTGACTTTTTGAAAGTGCCCTGTAACATTTTTTTGTACTTGAACCCGTCTCATTGGTGTCGGCCTCAAAAGCTCAATTTTCTCAAAAATTTCTATACTTTCGTTTTTATCAACAAAACAGTTGAAATTATAAAAATATTGTCAAAAAACAATTTGTAGGAAATTATATTGAATTAAATTGAATTGTTCTATGACAATTTTTCGGTAACTTCAACTGTTTTGTTGATAAGAACGAAAGTACAGAAATTTTTGAGAAAATTGAGCTTTTGAGGCCGACACCAATGAGACGGGTTCAAGTACAAAAAAATGTTACAAGGCACTTTCAAAAAGTCACTAGTATACTGCATATTCTGACTGATCACAAATATGCAATGTTAATTTGATTTAAAACAATAATTATTTACATGTTATTCAGACAGAAGATATACATCGATCGAAAGAAACCACTCAAATCTAAGATGAAGGGCTCAAATTTTCAGGCAATTTTTGTTTCGATAGAAGAAGAAATTTTTATCCGTCGGCAAAAAAAAAAAAATTCGTTTTCAACGGAGCACCCGAGCCTAGATAAATCTTCCATCAGCGTTCAACACCGTAAACCGCAGGTAACACTAAAAACATGGCTATTTAAAGAATATCTATCATTTGCTGATGTTCCGTTTTGTTGAAATTCAAACGATCGTTTCTATTCCTGAGTAATTATCGTCATTATTTGCTTGATCTGGTGGTTTTTTTTTTTTTTTTTCCATTAACGGTGTGGCTGAATAACAATAATGGATTTGTAATAGAGATCAACTGGTGGTGCATGCGCGCGCGGATTTCTGAAATTATTTAAACAATTCTCGGTGCGAGGGATGAGGGAAAGGGGAGGAGAAAGAGATGCGGGAGAGAAAATATATTTATTGACGAGACGAGACATCCAGTAATCCAATCGATACCTTACCGGGTCAAGGTCAGCTCTAGAAATGACGTAATCGTAGTCAGTTTGGTTTTGTTAGATCTGCAGGAATCGATTTACATGGGGCGACAAAATGGCATGGGGTTGCCGAATGATGGGCGCGATGATGCGGGGTAATTGCGCGAAAGTACGTACTCTCTAGAGTTTTGTATTTATGAAAATAAAGCACGATCGACAACTTTTTTATTGGAAACGTATGCGCTCCGGAAAGCTTTCGAAAGTACGTGTAATAGGATGGAGTTTTCTACTCCATGTCCAAACATATTCAACCGCGAACGTGCGGTTCCATCCACAGGACGAAGAACGATTATTTTTAGAAGGCGGACCGCATATTTCCGTTTTCTCAAACTTTTTTCCTCTAATCGTACATCTACGTTTGATTACGGCGCGCCAGTCTTTTGCGCCTATTTGCATACGGTACATGGATTTCTTGTCGTCGAATTTTGTTCCCTTAAGCACGAAAACTGCAGCTAGTAGAAATAACATTTGGGTTTTTGGGATCAGGCATTTCTTGATCTCGTGCCAGTGTGAAATACAGAGATATACAGCATCGTGCAAATTCTTGTTGAAAACAGGCGATACGCATGCGGGGGTCGGATTATACGAATCATGTACACCTGCACATAAGTGCGTGAGCTTGCGTAGGTATCCTGCGAAGACAAAATTGCAGAATTGGTTTGTGTTTATATGAACGCGCCCCGCTTTCGACGAGTTGCTCGATTGACATTTTGGGGCTTTTACTTCTCTTCGAAAAAATGATATTCTGGAGGATATTGAAGAACGGGATTCAGCCGAAGATTGCATGGATATCCATGTCTGTACATCGCCGTTGAAACACTTTTTCCATATGTACTTGTAAAATTTGGCAACCTTCTATTTTTTGCCTCTGTACCACATCGCGGACAATTTATAATATTCCTGTCGATGACGCGCGCACGAATATATTCCTACACCGTCTCTGTTCGTTTTTATAATTTCGTTATTATTTGTAGCGACACATGATTGTTTTCTGCATCTCACAGTGAAAATCGTTCGGTAAGGTTGGTGGGGTCGAACACAAAATACCAAAAATAATACTCATCACTGAGACGATGATACAGATGAAAATCGTTGAATATGAGGAAGATTTTTTGCCACCCACCAATTTTTCCAGCGGATAAATCTGTCTCCGCTGTTATCAGTCGACAAAATTTTGTCGCCTGCAGAACTAAATATTGATTGGTTTTTCCTTCTGCCGATTCAAGGTCGAGTCATGGTTCCCGTGGAAAACTACGGTCAGCAGCGTGTGATGCCACCGCAGCAGGGCTGGTGCACACTGCGTCGAACGTGTGTGATCTTCGCAATCGTTTTATTATCACTTCCCATCCTCTTTGTCATCGTAGTTATCGCGATAGACTTCGCCAACGCCGCGAAATCAGCAGCGTTGTATCATGAAAGAATGAAGAACGCACATTCATAGATTTACAATATTGTACCTACACGTGTTTTATATATATTACGTATAATAAGTTTTCAGGTATATCTTATGCGTCTAGCCGATCCCAAACAAATAAGCAAAAAAACTCATGAAAAATGACTAAATGAAAAACAGACATACAAGAATCAAAAGAAAAAACAAATTAATCGATAAAATAAAATACGCTGCTTCGCATATTTGGAGAAAACATGATATATTAGTATACGAGTATATTTTTATATTCATGTACCGCTACAACGCTTCAAATACATACATATGTGTGAACGCATATAATGTGCATACCCTTTCACTCTACATAATTTCACTGTGGATTTATTCTATCCTTTACTCTACACATGAAATTCCATTTTGCAAGAAATCCAAAAGCCAAAAACTATATATGTATATGTATTCATGTACAAATATCTATATACCTATTTAAATACAAATATTTTCTACAACCTAGAATTATATGAAATTTGTCACAAGGATTTATTAAATGTACTCCGTGATTAGTGCTTCCGAGAAAAAAAAAAAAAAAAATTATATGCATAAACCTCTGTATACTTCACATATTAACGCACATTTATTCGATAATCGATATTGTAATTAATTATATTTTCATTAATGTGATCATCACTATCGTTATTATTATTATTATTATTATTATTATTACTATTATTTTATGTTTCAGTGAGACAAATATTAACCATTAATCATTCTTATAAAAATTTACTCAATATCGCTCGTTTTTTATTTTTCTACTCACTAAAGGCGCAAATTTTGAAAATAATTTTAATTATTGAATATGTTACATCAATTGAGTACGAATGTTTGCATTACATATTAATTTATGCCCGGTTAGGTTGATCGTGATTCGTTCGTGGACAACTTTTTCGTGTAGCCGGATTTACGAAAAGTGGTCCAAGCGTGCTTAGCCGCGAAGCGATTCACGATCAACCTGACCGGGCATACGTGATATACCAGGCGATTATGGAAAATCTCGATTTCCATCTTCTTTTTTATGATTTTTGTTCTCTTTCAAGCAAGAACGACCGAATCAAACATCTTTTTTAATGACAGAGGAAGAAAATATTAATAAATAGATAAATGAGTGATCACAAATATAAACTTCACATTATATTGCATACGTAGATGCATGTATACATCCATACACCCTCGCATACACCTCTTCCGTATGTATAGTGACGGGTGACGATGAACACTGTGGTGAGGCTTTACTTTTATTTCCTCCTATATTATCGGCAGAGGTATATTCTAAAACAGGCGTTTGCATTACCTACCTTCTTCCGTTTCCTGATCGCTCACAACAGCCATTATCAAAATTGTATCGGAGAAGGACGATTGTACAATTCTCACGGTATTTTAATCTTTGGTAGTTTCGATAATTGATACATATCTGTAATATTTTTATAGCGAATGTAATACTGCGTCATTAGACCGTTGCTTGATGCAGCAAACATCATCACATCTCGCTCGTCATTATTCACTCAATCTCACTCATGTGGTGGTGAACTTTTTCCTCGGTGAACGGAAGCGCTCTCAGCAATGTTCAGTCAACGCTTCCGGAGCATTGCGTTGAGCATTTTGTGAAATTATATTCTTAGAAGAATTGTGTATTTTGAAAGATTTCTTCGATTCTATGCAGGTATCCTTTTAAATCTCATAGTCAATCACATCTGCAAGAACAAGCGCTTTTTGCATCCAATACCTATTATAATCTGGTGCGACATGGTGCAACCCTTGGTGCGGTTAAAAATAAGTCTGCGTTGCGTTTCATCGAGAGCGCTAATAATGTGTAGTTTTTTTTTCCAGCCAAAATATTATTCTGTAGAGCGCGAAATTTACGATAATAATTTTGTTGGCCGCAAAATATCCTTGTGGTATGGATGAAAGATCGAACGACGATTACAGCGAATAAAAATTACTTCATAAAATTTTTTTTTTATGCTTACTATCGGACTGGTATACTGGTGTGCTTTCCCACGTGAATCGGGTCAGTCACGTGTCCGATACGTTATTAATTTCGCATGTCGATTGTCCATGGAGAGTTTGAATTTTGTGCTAAAGGATTTTTCAATTAGTGCATATCTCAATTTATCACTATTAATAATCGAAAAACTGAGCTGCGTTTTCTGAAAAAAAATCAGAACTTCGTCGAAAATGATGTAAGATTTAATTTTTTTTTTTTTTGCGTTTACGCGGGTAGTGCCATAGATTTGGGGGAAAAATATATCAATTCAAAAAAGCTTGTTTATCATTTGTTCATTCAACCATTAAGTTTCAAATGATTTTCAAAACACTGAGCGATAGCAACGAAACAATGGCCGACATATACTTTGAACTATACTACTGCCTGTGAATTAATTTCAGAAACGCGTTCGGCTTCGTCCTCGAGTAAAATATTACCGAAGTTGGCGGCGCGCGTAAATTCGAACTCGTCGCCGCCTAGGCGCGTAATGGCGCGCGTCAAATTATCGACACTTGGTGGCATTCGCGAGTCATTTTTACAATGATCGACAGCATTTGAAAATCTGAAAAAAAATACCACGGCTTTCTCATGACTCTCCCAAGTGATAGAGTCAAGTTCCAGGAATGCGCTCTTCCTCGTTTTTGAGATATTGCAATTCAGAATATGACAAAATATATATTATGGGAGCGGGATTCATTGAGGACTGAAAATGAAGTACACGAGTATTGGGTATAAAGTTTAATGAAGACATTTACGCATAGACTTGCGGATACATAAAAATGATTCTTGGTTAATATTTATCTCACTGAAACATAAAATAATAGTAGTAATAATAATAATAATAACGATAGTAATGATCACATTAATAAAAATATAATTAATTTCAACATCGATTATCGAATAAATGTGCGTTAATATGTGAAGTATACAGAGGTTTATGTATATAATTTTTTTTTTTTTTCGGAAGCACTAATCACGAAGTACATATAATAAATCCCTGTGGCGAATTTCATAAAATTGTGGCGTGTAGAAAATATTTGTGTATATTTATAGATAGATGTATATATATATTTGTACATAAATATATATACATATATAGTTTTTGGCTTTTGGATTTCTTGCAAAATGGAATTTTTCTGTATAAAATAGAGGATAGAATAAATCCACAGTAAAATTATAGAGTAAAAAGGCACGTTATATGCATTCACACATATATGAAACGTTGTAGCCGTACATGTATATAAATATATACCTATATACATATATATCATGTTTTCTCCAAAAATGCGTAGCAGCCAATTTTATTTTATCAATTAATTTCTTTTATTTTCATTCTTGTATGTATAGGTACGTATAGGTATAATATGTTAAAGCTATGTATATCCGTTCTTTACTCTATCATTGTAGTACGATGCTTGTTGCGCGACGGCGTCCGTAACCGCCGCGAATATAACAACGTAAATGATGATGAGACTGAGGTAGAGGAGTGATAACAAAACGATTGCGACGATCACACACGTTCGACGCGGCGTGCACCAGCCCTGCTGCGGTGGCATCACACGCTGCTGACCGTAGTTTTCCATGGGAACCATGACTCGACCTTGAATCGGCAGAAGGAAAAAACCAATCAATATTCAGTTCTACAGGCGACAAAATTTTGTCGACTGATAACAGCGGAGACAGATTTATCCGCTGGAAAGATTGGTGGGTGGCAAAAAATCTTCTTTATATTCAACGATTTTCATCTTCATCATCGTCTCAATGATGAGTATTATTTTTGGTATTTTGTGTTCGACCCCACCAACCTTACCAAACGATTTTTACTGTGAGATGCAGAAAACAATCATGTGTCGCTACAAATAATAACGAAATTATAAAAACGAACAGAGACGGTGTAGGAATATATTCGTGCGCGCGTCATCGACAGGAATACTATAAATTGTCCGCGATGTGGTACAGAGGCAAAAAATAAAAGGTTGCCAAATTTTACAAGTACATATGGTGTGTATTTTATTCGGCAACGTTACGATTATTCTCCAATAAATAGATAATGAATAAATCATCGTAATATCCGCCAACAGATCTCATTTTTTTATCGAAAAAGTTGCACGTGAACTGTACGTGATGTACAACTTATAAAATATACCGTTATACTGGACTATTGCGGTATAATGCGAGAAGGAAGTATTTCAACGTCGATGTACAGGCATGGGTATCCATACAGTTTTTGGCTGAATCCCGTTTCTCAATATCCTCCAGAATACAATTTTTTCGAAAAAAAAAGTCTCAGAATGTCAATCGAGCAACTCGTCAAACGCGGGGCGCGTTCACAAGTACAAACTAATTTTGCAAAAGCATCTTCGTAGGATACCTACGCAACTCACGCACAGATGTGTGTGAGTATATGATATACGTCGGTACAATCCCGAACAAAAATTTAACCAGATGAAACGGTCACTTCCATACAATTACGTCATTCGAGGTCGCGACTGTGAGCATAGATATTCATATACTCCGACCCCCGCATGCGTATCTCGTGTTTTCATCGAGAATTTGCACGATGCTGTATATCTCTATATTTCACACTGGCACGAGATCAAGAAATGCCCGATCCCAAAAACCCAAATGTTATTTCTACTAGCTGCAGTTTTCGTGCTTAAGGGAACAAAATCCGACGACAAGAAATTCATGTACCGTATGCAACTAGGCGCAAAAAGGATCGACGATCTCGAAAAATTTCATCTAAAAGCATCGGATTTTGGTTTCGTTTAGTGAAGAAAACAGTCGAACAAAACGAGCCTTGCTTCGCCTTGAAACTACGCACGAGCGAGTAGAGAATTATCCGCAATTAAAATAAAAAGTGTAGAAAAAACGCTCGCTTACGCGCAGTAATCAAACGTACATGTACATATACAATCAGAGGAATGAAGTTTTAGATGACGTAATTATGCAGTCTGCCTTCTAAAAATAATCGTTTTTCAGCGTGCGGATGAAACCATTTGTACGTTCGTGGTTGAATATGTTTGGACATGGAGTAGAAAACTCCATCCTATTACACGTACTTTCGAAAGCTTTCCGGAGCGCATACGTTTCCAATAAAAAAGTTGTCGATCGTGCTTTATTTTCATAAATACAAAACTCTAGAGAGTACGTACTTTCGCGCAATTACCCCGCATCATCGCGCCCATCATTCGGCAACTCCATGCCATTTTGTCGCCCCATGTGAATCGATTCCTGCAGATCTAACAAAACCAAACTGACTACGATTACGTCATTTCTAGAGCTGACCTTGACCCGGTAAGGTATCGATTGGATTACTGGATGTCTCGTCATCCTCTACACACTGTCAATAAACATATTTTCTCTCCCGCATCTCTTTCTCCTCCCCTTTCCCTCATCCCTCGCTGCACCGAGAATTGTTTAAATAATTTCAGAAATCCGCGCGCGCATGCACCACCAGTTGATCTCTATTACAAATCCATTATTGTTATTCAGCCACACCGTTAATGGAAAAAAAAAAAAAAACCACCAGATCAAGCAAATAATGACGATAATTACTCAGGAATAGAAACAATCGTTTGAATTTCAACAAAACGGAACATCAGCATATGATAGATATTCTTTAACTAGCCATGTTTTTAGTGTTACCTGCGGTTTACGGTGTTGAACGCTGATGGAAGATCTATGCTGGCTCAAATATCTTTTTCTTTTTCTCTTTTTTATCAACACTTTACAGTTACGTATAGCGTAGTGATATAAACTTTGCTTTGTCTTTCTCTTTCTTTTTTGTTAGTTACTTTTTTTGGTTTTTGATTCTAGTTCAAAATTTCCTCTCCTAGGACATAATTATGATACAATATAAGTGTACATGACGGAAAAAGTTGAGACTTGTACGAATCACTGTAGTTGTTATCAAACTTAGAATATCTTTTCTCGTCGTTTCATCTTTTCAATCGATGTTTGGCTCACCTTGGCTGATTGCGTTGTAAGGCGTCTCGGACATGACGAAGTTGGGAGGCGGACTGAACGCCGGTTATAAGAGAAGCGTACGATAATGGAATTTCACGATTGCGACGTCGCGAGGTTCGTAGCGTTGGCGTCGACGACGCGGAATTTTCTCCACGTTGCGGGTATAAAATTTTTCGCTACCGAGTTAACTCTATATGTATACTGTATTATGTTAGACTGCTGGCGATGAACGGCCACACCCTAAGGAACTTAAATGAAATTAAATCATTAATAAAACGAACATAACGAAACAGACACACACTGTTATAATTATATCATAGAGGCGAAACAAATTTCGTGCATATGCGATACACAACCACGATTTCCGTAATCACCAGGGTTGTTATTTTTTAAATCACAATTTTTCGTTCGTCTTATATTCACCTTTTAATACTCCGACGATTTTTTTTTGCTTTCAAAATATGCTAATGTTAGGGGTTAGTCGTTTTTTTTTTTTTTTTATTCTCGTCTTCGGAAACCAACAATCAACCTACGTCCTAGACTGTTCAGATACTACTAGTTCAGCTCAGCTCTACTTATACCTTACCAAATGAACGCGCGACTGCAGTTGTTGAGGTATGATATAATCATTTCAGGATCGGATAAGTTATTCTGGGATCACGATCTTGCCCGATCTGTACATGCGTCTATTCGAGTTGGTTCAAAAACTTCATGTGAAGTTGCTGGATTTCATGAAAAATTCTCAACATCTCGAATACAAAGAGAAACCTGCACCCCCGGGCGAATGATCTTCCAGCAGTGATAATGTTAAAATTTATATTTTTCGATGAAGAAAAAAAAAAATTCTCGAAAAAAACAGGTTGCAAAGTTCTGAGTTTCTTGTCTGAACTTTGCTTTGATTTTATGACCAATAAATTTCATCGATGAAAGGTTGTATATCGGAATTTCGAATTCCCGGAAAAAAGTTATGGATTTAAAAAATATGAAAAATCACGTCATTTTCGGTGTCAAAATACCACAGAAAATTCGAATTTGTAGCTTGTTCTGACAAGTTTGCGTAACGCATTTTGAAAATCGTTATAATATCATTTTTTCAACTTATGGTCGTGGTTGGATTAGGAACCCGAAAATTTATCAAGTAACTCCAGCTCTGAGCAATGTGACACCTACATATACGTTCTCTAGTGGGCTGGATGACAAAACATGGAATACGATTATATGCGATACCTGGTGGGAGGAGTGATTGTATAATTGAAACGATCAACTTTTCTATGTGTTGGAATTATAACGCAGAGATGCAGATACATATTCAGCTCACATCACACCGGGTACACCTTATACATAGAGAGTTCATAAATCTATAGTTTTATAGGAGTATATAATACCAAGAGCGTTTTTTATCCAACGTAACAGAGCGTCACGTTTTAGATCAGAACCCCAGAGAAGGAGGAATATTTTAAACTTCGAGGTCAAAGCCGTAGCTGAAGGCTAAAAACTCATATACTCATCGTAATGTGAAACCAGACGGCTTCAGATTGTACTTCGTAGAAAAAGAGATACTACGATACGGATGAAAAAAAAGTTGTTTAGCCGGAAATTGCTGATAGAGGATGAGATTTGAAGAAAGCTCTGTGGTTATAATTTGCACTGGTTTTGACTCCAAAAACTAAATCAAAAAGGGAGAAACCAAAAAATCAAAAGAATAAATAAACGAATGAAAAATCATCAAAAGCTCCTCTCAAAAAAAAAAAAAAAAAAAAAACAGTTCCATGAAAATTCAAAAATCCAAAATAAAACAATAAATTTTGGTAATTTAAGTTCATCCGGATATAAATAATACAAAAAACGAAATAAAAACGAATTAATCACTCAAAATTACTCTCGTTACGCTGTGAATAATCAGAAAAAAGATGGTGTACGGAGAACTGCGAAGAAGTAAAGCGTTGACTGAACATACTAATCTTCAGTGAACGAGTAAAGGAGAAAAAACCTCGCGATGACGTTTTCTCTGCGTAATTGATTCGGTGATTAATAAACTGCACACGATAGCCACGACCTATGAACGTAGGTTATCTACAGTTTTCAGTTTCAGCATCCTACGTTTTAATTTGGGATCAAATAAATATGCTTTGATGTTTCTGACGGTGCGGCGAATCGTTCGTGAAAATTGACAACGTATTCTTCTTATATACAATACCGAAATGCAGAATAAAAGCTATCTGTTATATACCTCATCCTGTCCCTGAAATTGCTTTGAAATACCTGTAACTGATGAGCTTTTTTATTCACAAATGTTTTTCCTGTTTCTGTGTTTTTTCTTTTATTCCCCCCAGTTTTTTCCTTCTTGCTGTGCCAACGCGTGCAAACATAGCTGACATTTACGTATATATATGTATATTCCATCGTATGAATCTCTGCAGCGTCCACGTGCAGTCCAGCATTCTTTATTTGGTTTGTATTTTGGCTCGTATACAATTTTTATGTCACAGGGATTAATTGCTATTTTATTCAATATAACGATTCGGTGTGTATGTATGTACTTGGATGCGTCCATACACCCTCGCATACACCTCTTCCGTATGTATAGTGACGGGTGACGATGAACACTGTGGTGAGGCTTTACTTTTATTTCCTCCTATATTATCGGAAGAGGTGTATTCTGAAACAGGCGTCTGCATTACCTACCTTCTTCCGTTTCCTGATCGCTCAGCAATTAACAAAATTGTATCGGAGAAGGACGATGGTACAATTCTCACGGTATTTTAATCTTTGGTCGTCTCGATAGTTGATACATATCTGTAAGATTTTCATAGCGAATGTAATACTGCGTCATTAGACCGTTGCTTGATGCAGCAAACATCATCACATCTCGCTCGTCATTATTCACTCAATCTCACTCATGTGGTGGTGAACTTTTTCCTCGGTGAACGGAAGCGCTCTCAGCAATGTTCAGTCAACGCTCTCAGAGCATTGCGTTGAGCATTTTGTGAAATTATATTCTTAGAAGAATTGTGTATTTTGTAAGATTTCTTCGATTCTATGTAGGCACCCTCTGAAATCTCATAGTCAATCACATCTGCAAGAACAAGCGTCTGGTACAACCCTTGGTGCGGATAAAAAATTTCTGCGTCGCGTTACGTCGAGAGCGCTAAAAATCTATGATTTTTTCCGACAAAAATATCATTCTGTACAGAGCGAAATTTACAATAATAATTTTACTGGCCGCAAAATATCCTTGTAGCATGAATGAAAAATTGAACGACGATTACAGCGAACAAAAATTACTTCATATAATTTTTTTATCTTTTCGTTTCTGTTAACTGTCGGACTGGTATACTATAGTACGAACAAAGTCCGACGGACATGTATAAGAGAATTTTTTTATTCTTTATCAACCTCTCTGATTCTCTTACCTACTCGTTTCTCTTTTTTTTCCTTCGGCAAAAAGAAGGAAAAACAAGCATTGCAGGTCGTTAATTGGTTCCATGACAGAGGAAAGAGAGAGAAGTAGAGTGGCGATAATGATCCACTCGATTCCGTAATGACGTAATTACGTTATAAATATCCACAGTTATAATGTCTTTATATCCAACGCTCTCGTCGTCGTATTTATTATCTTCTGAAAGAATATTATCGATTATCAAAATTTCATACACGCACCGTAATTGTTTTCGTTTGTTACCTTTGTTTTTTCGAATTTTCGACGTTCACCTCGGTTCTTATAGTCTTCTTATACGATTACACAGGTATAAAATTTACCTGAAATGAAAAATTCGACATTCTTCGAACTGATATTCACCCTGCACCCTCCATTACGTACTCGTATACGACACGCGTGCTCCATTATAAACTGGCCAAGCCCATTTCGCTAGAACAAGCAAAAGGTCAAGCGGATGGCGGGTTGATTTTTTTTTTTTTTTTCAGTTTTTTTCGTGATAAAGTTACACTTGCTCTCCAATCAAATCTGAGAATCGATGGATCACGTGATTGCTTTGAGTCACTCGGCGTACTCAGGGGCGTTCCGTGCTAACCCGTCATGCCAAATTGGTGACCCTGACCTTTTCTGCACCTTTTTTCACCTTTCCGTTTGTCGAATAGTTCACGTCCCGAGTACCTACCGTGAAAAAAATTTCGAACCTCTTTGAATGATTTTTGTCCGTTTTATGGATCATTCGACCCGCTATCTCACGGATGGCTTTCCATTTCGAAGAAAATCCCTAAAAATAATACGATATCGTATAAAAAGTGTACTGTAGATGTGTAGGCATGTATATTATGCATCGTCCATTCGGCGGTCGCGCGACTGAATATAATAAACGACGGACGACGGGTGAAACTTGATCCTCTTTTACTAAAGTGATATGCGAGGGTGGAAAATAAGGGCGATGATGATGACGGTATGAAAAGTACACAATGGACCATCAGTCACACCTCTTCACTTTCCCGATTTTATTTCTTACGCTTCCGTAACGCATGAGATAACGTAGGTTCCGTAATTGAAAGAATACATGTGACGAGTAGCTATACGTGCTCAACAACCAATACAAAAATAATGAATTAAAGGGACGAAGATCATGTTTCTGGATGCTGTTTCACGGTGAAAGAGGTATCGATTTATTTCCTCCCTCCCCATGTCGTTACGGATGAGACAGCAGAAAAATAAGAGGGAAACATATAATTATATCGAGAATATACCCGGTACAGTTGACACTCACTCGATATAATTTAACTTTTTCTTTTTTTTCCATGTTTCCGATACTCGAATGGATCGTATTTAAAAAAATCAAAAAAAAAAAAATCATCTTATTCTTGAGAGAAAGAGTGGAGGAAATATATATTGTCCCCCCCCCCCCCCCCCCCCTCAGCCCCCAACTTCTATTGTTCATTTGCCAAGTTTTAATATCTCTACGATCTTTGCCACGTTTCGCACTCACGGCGAATAATAAATCTTCCCTGTCTCGTTGATATGTTTTTTTGTTTTGTTTTTCTATTTTAAATTATTCAGGTCTGAACATCCTGTAACTATATCGTTTGATTTCAACAGTTTCCATTGATTTTTGACAATGGGACCCAATTTGTCCTTACTCCTTCATTTCACGATTACTGAAAAAATTGCGATGTGATTAGATTCGAAGACCAAACGTTCGTGTATGAAACGTGTAGCGTTTGTGCGGTTTTTCGCGGGGGGAGAAAGAAATAAAAATTATCAGGGCTGATCGACATATTTTCGGAACTTCGTTTCAAGTCGTTCCAGTTTAATACCCGTATCCACGCGGTATAGAGGCAGCTCCACGTGAATCGTAGCATTTAACCCCCCAAGGCAGCAAGTGTCGCTGACAGACGTTTCTCTACCCGCCCTCCTTAATATGCCCTTCCGACTCTCCCTATTTTCTATCGTTTTTTAATTCCCTTTCGCTGCCATTTCGTGGGCAAGGGTATATTGTCATCTGCAGGACAGAGATAGGAAAACGAAAACGGTGGCCTTTGGCCTCTGGCCAGTCACATCGCTATTACCGCGCAGTTCTCTCCGAATGACTCCCGCCCCTCCCTCCCTCGTCGTCTGCCTCTCCTCTCGCCACTTTGCCCTTTCCTCGTTTTCCCCTCCTTCCCCCTTCCGGTGTATCTCTCGCTCTCTTCATCATCGCTAATTAGTCGCTGGAGGCATTCCCTGCCCAACCAAACAGCCCGCACAAACGAATCACGGCCACCGTTCACCCCTTCCCTTCCCTTCCCTTCCCTCCCCACCCCCATCCTCGACCACATTTTGATTGTTTTGTTCTAGGTAAACGCGCAATCTCCACCCCTTTCACCCTGCACGGTACACGCCAGGGAATGATCGTTATAAACAGATACTTATAGAGAAATATAATTAAGCTCATGGATTCTTCATCTAATTATGACCAGTTTTTGTTCTCTTCGTTTATTTATACGACGGAGAGAGAGAGAGAGAGAGAGAGAGAGAGAGAGAGAGAGAGAGAGAGAGAGAGCTTCCGATTTTTACAACTGCAGATTTGCATTTCTACCTTACGCAATTATTATCGTTATTGACGAATGATTTTTGTGAAGTTTTTTGAAAAATATGCAGACATACGTTGCGCGAAAATAATTCGTTCCTTTTATCCTTTCGTTTTTTGAATTAAGTGTGTTTCACTCACATCTTTCTCCTGTTCTTTTGCTACTGCATAGTAGAGAGAAAAAGCTTTCAACTCTCCCGTCTGATTTGAATTATAACCCGTGAACAGTCGTATTCATTTAAATTAAAGCTCACTCGTCTGACCATTTTATATGCCTTGTGAGGCGACGACGGCGGCGGTAACAGCAGCACCCTTGAACAGAGGGCCGGCAGTAAAGAGGGTAGAATTTCTTCCTCTTTCCGGTTCCGGTCGGTACAAAGTTTCCGAGAAGTGCTCATTTCTGTCCATACCTTTATTCCGGGATTCTTTTTTTCGTTTTTTTTTGTTTTTTTTGTGTCTTTTTTTTACCTTTTGTCGCTCCGCTTGCTACTGATATTTCTTTTCTGTTCTCTTTTTTCTTCTCTTTTCTCTTTCTCCACTGTAGTTTACCGTGGCAAGGTTTTATCTCGACGTATGAAGCGCGAGGTCGGCTTTATACTTCATTGGAAATAAAAGGTCGGAATTTTTCTCGCTCTTCTTTCTCTCCGGAACACCGGGATACGATTATGCTGCAGCTTTTTTATTGTTCGGCGCTCCCACCCGTTGATGTATTTTTGCCAAGTTACCGAAAAGTTACATTATACCTACTTACCGACAATCAATATCGTGCTTTTCCCGCTGTCAATGATTCCCTTCGACTCGAGCTTTTTGCCCTTGGCTGCGAAAAAAAGCGCTCGCGTTGTCTCTGGTCGGAGAAAAAGCGTGGGGACATCAGTTTCCTCATATATGTCACCCAAATTTTCGAATCTGTGATTCCGTTTTTGTTTTTTTTTTTATTTTTGGCGTCGCGTTTTTTCATTCTCTTCATTTTTCGTTTTACTTTCGTTATACTCGTAATACAATACGAAGCGAATAGAGCAGCGGGATATTCGAATCACAGGTAGGTATATCTACTAGACGTGGATCGGGACAAGCGGGAATCGTTTTCCGGTCGTTTTGAAATTTATTACCCCCATCGAACTTCCGTATGATGTACAGTACGGGTACGGGTACGGGCACACACGCACACACACGGATATTTATGTGTTCGCGCGCACAAATTCGTCCATATATGACGTACAACGTGTACGTATGGACGTCAAATGAAACTCACCACTGCTGGTTCTACCGTTGTAAGGTTCGAATTACCACGGAATATTTATGACATAATGGTGATTGCTGGTTGTGAGTTACCATCGTTCTCTTCTACAGCTAAAGTTATGCTCGATGCCTCGCTGACTGCGTCGCACGCTTTGCTTTGTACTCTCCGATACCGCTGCTGTTAGCGCAATTCTCTGCCCCTCGGGGTGGGCCGAAAATACACACCCTCCCCCTCCCCATCCCCCTCTCCCTCTCCCTCCCCATCCCTATCCCCCTCCCCCTCCCCATACAACCCCGTACTAGGTGATTCGGAATTTATTACCTTCGAACAATCCCGGTGGAATCACGTACGTCCTCCCGCTGCAACTCCTCTTTCCCTCTCTCTCTCTCCCCACATTCACCTGTTTATATACCAGCCCAACATCACCGCTGCATGACCATATGCAACCAGAAAGCTCTATCTCGTTGCCAATATGAATCATTTGTCCGGGAGATCGATACAATCGGAAGGGTAGTGGGAGGTAATTTGGAGACAAAAGTACCGAGCTTTTTACCCAAAACTCGGCCGAATCTCGTTTGCTTGGTGAATTTTGTTCGAAAGTTGGTGTTCCCAAGCCATGAATGAAAGCGACGGAACAAAATTTTTCAACACCCCAAGTTTGGCGCTCGAAATTCCTGAATAAAGCTCGTCCTACGCTGAAATTGAAATAAAGCTTAAATCGTATTTTTGATGTAGAGTTTGGTGGGCAGGTTGCGAAAGATTATCGCATGTGAATTTGAGGTCGGTTTATTGAAAGCCCTTCATGACCCGGAACTGATGTGAGCTTTTTGTTTATTTTTGATTGCAGGTTAAAATCTGGTTCCAAAATCGTAGAACGAAATGGAAAAAACAGGACAACATAAGTAACGCGGAAGCTGCGGAGCATAAGAATCAGAACAACCCTAAAACAGCTCAACAGAAAACGACGAAAGCTCCTTCGGTCGGGGGTATCAAAAGCTCCGGAACTCCGCGAGCCTCGGTCGAATGCAGTTCCGATTCGAATAATTCCCTACTTACCGGCGACGGTTCGATATCGGAGAGTAATAATTCGGAGCAAAATTGTTTACCGACAAATTTGTCACTAGCACCACCCGACAGAGTGCCGCAACCCCATTTGACACCCGTTATTCACGACCAATCGGGGGTACAAGAGAGAACGGTTTTATCACCGGAATTAACGAATTCACCGGGTTTCATATCGAGGAGCTACGATTCCGTGCGGGATTTAACGATCAATAAACCGCTGCTTAGGGAATATGACTTCAACAGGGAGCTGAAAATCAACCTCAGGGATTTCGCCATCGGTAAAATAGAGTCCAGAGGGTTGAGGGAAAATCCGAAAGAAATTCCGAAGAACAAAACACCCGCGATTCCATCGGAAATTGACAAGAATCTCAAGGACTTGAACCTCGATTCCGACGTTAACTCCGAACCGATAGGGTTCGTTATTGCACCCGCGACGTTAAGGCCGTCGGATGGTGAACCTATGGAGAGCAGTGACAGGGATTTCGAAGAACCTGCTTCGCCACAATCAGCCCTCCAGATCGACGAAAGGGAAGACGATGCGAGTCCCGAATTATCTAGCTAACTAAGGCTCTACCGATGAGTCGTCAGATCCTTCGATATTAAAATACTGCTATGCGAAAACAAATGGTGAAGAGAAATTCAAAGTGAAAATGAAAAGTTTTTTTATTATTTTTAAAATCGGTATTGTAAATTATGACTAGCATTTTACCTCGACACACCCGTGCGTTATTTCAATATAAATCACGCCCTTTCTCGTTTGAATACGTACTTTGTAGGGGTATGTATAATACATGTACAATATGTCTAGCGATTGCCATTTGTTGTGCCATAAACTATATTGTATCCAAATTCGAGGGCTTTCAAAAATTTCTGAATAATACCTACGTTCGTTATATCTTCTGTAAATAGATAAAAAAAAAAAAATTATCGGTAAAATTCGAGTTTCGAAAAAATGCATTTGCACTGTACATCGTGAAAATCGTTGAATTAAAATCGTCCTAATAATATTTTCTATAACTTCCTATAAATCAATGAATCAACTACACATATATATATATGTGATATCGCAATGTCTGTACATATAGAATTTTATTATAAATTATATTATCATTATACTACCAAATCTGTGAGCTACACGTACGACGTTACTATAAAATATTGTATAAATTATTTCGTTCTTCGTTATGATTGGGTACCCATAATCAAGTATACGATTATTTATTTAGTCATCTAATTATCATAATTAAAATGTCTAACTGCTTGCACCTGGTGGCGATCGAGGCTACAAATCGAGATTTTCAAAATTTCATTCACAGTTTACAAAATTAGAATGCGAAGATTAACCGTCACAAATCGTTCAAAGAAACCTTCGACTGCGCTTTGAGTATTGCACTTCGAATTCTGTATGAGATCAATTTTCTGACAAACGTACTATATGCTGTACATAGTATGATTACACAGTTGATGTTCAACTATAGAAAAATGAAATGAAGTAAGAGAAAAAAACGACAAGAGATGTTACGTGATAGATTATTACTATTATTATATTACCTATATTTAAGATCATATAAATATGAATAGTACATTGTTCTAGTAATAGTGAAAAATAAATGATAAAATGAAGATACTACACACTGATTATGTAATAATATTTCGACTGTGCTGTGGATTAATTGTGTATATGTATAATGTATGTATGTATACGTGAACCAGTTGACGCTATGAGCTGCTTTTTTGTAAATATAATAATCATACGATCAATAAATAATATCGTACTGATGGATATAACAATGGTTTGAGAACAAAAAAAATTAATCATCATATAGCAAAGTATGTTATGATAAAATAAACAATATAACAACAATATAATATGTTGACATATTGGTACATCTATAGATTTAGGTATTTATATAAATAGATATAGATTATTACATCTAAATTATTACGTTAGATTGATATCGCGTATAATTTACGATAATTATAAAATATTTCTAATTATTATTCTAACATAATCCCATTTTATGTATATTATATCTATCTATACTATCAATTACGAACAAGTGCAATTTAAATGTGTGTACAGTCGTGTGCATCGGGTGAAGAAGAAAACAAAGCAACAAAATAATTTTAATGATATTACCAATATCCAGAATTCTCAGAACAACAACAATAACAATAATAATGATAGCAACAATAACAATAACAACAACAACAATAATAATAATAATATCACGGTTGGCATATTCATTATGTATTATATTCGAACAATTTCAACCTTCATTGTAGTTATACCACGCGATGTCTGTGAATATCGAACAGAAGAGGGGTAAAAAATAAACAAGTGAAAATATTGTTAAAAATATGGTGATACAATGATAACGCATAGGTATATAATAATACCACGATGATGTCGGGTTATGAGTAACGCATTTTCATTTACGCGGAAAAACTTTTAAATCAAACGGCAGTATTTGAGAAAAAATGAATCTATAAATAAAAAAAAATAAATAAATAATAACATTGTATAGTACGTACATACCTATATTATTATCGTAGGCTGTAATGCTTTCCTCGATGTATTTTTTAATTGATATTTCATATAAAAACAAACAAAAAAATATATATATATATAATATACACAAGTTCATCATTATTATTGACATTATTATTATTATTATTATTATTATTATTATTATTATTATTATTATTATTATTATTATTATTGGTATTGATATGATTGTTATTATTATTACTAGTGTTATTATCTTCCTTTTCTTTGTTAGATAAGAATTACTATTGCATACCATGAAAGTATATATCTATGTATATATATATATGCAATAATATCGATAATATTAATTTTTATCAGTAATAATTGGTAGCCCTTCACGCATAAAATATATATTTTTTTTTTTCACTTGCGTTCTCAATAACGAATACCGGCAGATATCCTCGCACTATCATATACATATAATGTTACAATATGTATATTACACCAGTTTTCAATGATCACTTTTTAATTATTACCTTACCCCATGACATACGAACACGTATTAATTATAGCGCAGAAGCTATGTAAGCTATTATTTCGTGCAATTTGTGGATAAAGGGATGTAAATTTTTAGCACTCGCATGTCAGCGCTCGTCAAAACACGTTTAGGTAGGTATTAAGAATATTTTTAATATCATTTTTGGAATAGGGAGAATAAAAGTTTTTCTCGAAAAAGTGTCGAAGAGATCGAGGAACATCAGCCCTGATGGGTTGTACCAAAAAAACAACATGAATAAATAAAAAACAGGACCTGATGGGGTCCTCCTTTCCGTTCAGATTTCTCCGTGAAAATTTCGCACTTAAAGTAGCACCAAGTTATTATATAAGTTTAAAGTGAATTTTCGCAATGATCTAGACAGGCAACGAACGACATATTTAATTCGTTGAGGAAGAGAAAATAAAAATTTCGCATCCATTTTTGTTCCAAATAAATTTTTTTTTTCATAGGGCAGCCGAAAATATCATTGCGGGTATCGACCAATTATTTTTTGAAAGCAAAGAGAAATCCATATTCAGAATCCGATAACTTCGTTGTTTCGGGGTAGTGTCCCCGTGTCGCTCGAAATTGAAGTATGTATATATTTTCATTATGATCTGATACGCGAGGTTTTATTTGTACGTATTTAATGTTTCGTAACATCAACAAATCAAGGCAACCCAACATTATTCATCGAACACAAAAAAAACAAAATAAGGAATAAATAAAATAATAGCAAAGCTCGGTTATTATTTGGCAAATATTGTGAAATTGTTTATTCTTTCCCGAACAAACCTAGCGGGCCCTTTTTATTAGGTACGTTGTTCAGTTTGGTGGAATCCGTTAGGCGATTTTTATTGAATGTAACTGGAAAGAAAAAATACTAATATACATCGAAGACGACCAGAAAGGTCGTAATTTTGTGATAACTTTTACCTCGACAGATAATAGAAACGACAATACGACGTATTATACGATCTATTTCTATTAGCTGGTTACTTAATGCGCTTCGAATAGCACTTCTCTGTTTTTTTCATTCGGTAAAACCGTATCGATTGTCTCGCTAACAATTGCCCCACATCTTATGCAGTTGATACGTTGTTCCTAATATTTTATTGATACGCTTCTCTACATTTGCGGCTCCAATTATCGATCGAAAGAGACCGTCTCATACCGCATAATATTGACCTACTGATTTTACGTCCATCTCAAAAATTTATTATGCATTTTGTGTTATTTTTTATTTGATCGACAAACTTACTTAGCGGTTACGTTATGAATAAGTCTGGATGGGATGAGGACGTTAATAATGATACGGAAGAAGAATCGGTCAGTTCGTCACCGGCACTGACAATGAATTTATTTTTCCTCAGAATAATGTCAACGATGTATTTTGCGGTTCAAATGACCTTGGGCATTTCGATAGCATCCGGTATCATCGCCCCTCGTGACCTCGATGATATGTTGAACCTTTTGGCTGAATCTTATTTCAACGAAAGTTGCATCTCGATCATTTCTGACGATGATTACAGAGCGTCCATTCGGACCCCTGTCGTCTACGTGGTTCCTTTCAACGGCGACGAATTCGGGAGAATTATCCGAAATTCGAGCGTTGACAATGACGAAGAAATTTATAAACGCAGTATTCTGGCTCCGGTTCTCGAGTTGGGGTGTTCCGGGTGCGTGTTGAATGAGAAAAAGAGAAAAAAAAAACCGAAATTTTACTTGGTTCCGTACTTCAGGGTTATCATCCAGGTGGAAAATCCAGCCGAACAACTTCGACTTATCGATAAAACGTTCGTACACATCAACCGGAGGATCCAAAGAAAGTTCATATTCGTCCCCACTGTCTCCAGAGTCGGTGAAAACCGCATCGGAATTCAGAGCCACATTTTGAACACGAAGAATTTTAACTTCCGATCGATATTAAAGGAAAAATCTATTCAGTTCATCCCGGACGTGATTTTTATTATTCCAAACCACGAACTACACAGTCTGGATATTTTCACTCATCGATTTTCAGGCCCCGATCACGATAGTCGGCAAGAAGTTCTTTTGAACACCTACAACATTACCGAGAAAAAGTTCGACCTCGAATCTGACCTGTTTCCCGACAAGGTGAAAGATCTCGGAGGAAAGATTCTGAAGATTGCTACCTTCAACTACCCTCCTTACGCCGTTGTTTATGAAAAAAATGACACGTGAGTATGATTTTGAAGTCAGTTGACGACGATGACGATGACGGTGCCTGTAAATTTGGATTTCACGCAGCGGTATCCCGACCAAAAATTACGGTGGTACGGAATGGCATTTTGTCGTAGAATTTGCGAGGCTTCATAATTGTTCATTGGAAGGTGTCGACACGAGCGATGGTCTTTGGGGAACCATTGAGGACAACTTTACGGGAGATGGAGTGATCGGTAACGTCTTAATGGACGAAGCGGACATAGGATTAGGTAATCGGAGAGCGAATCAATCTCAAAAAGTGAACCTCAACAAATCTTCAAGGTTCATTTACTCTGTTTCCAGGTGCCTTGTACACTTGGTACCACGAGTACCATTATCTCGACTTAACGGCGTCGACGTATCGCTCGGGGATAACTTGTTTGGTCCCCAGACCTGATCAACTTCCCGAATGGATGTCACCGGTACGACCGTTCGCTCCAACTTCGTGGGCTTGCTTCGCGGTGATGACTCTGGTGTCCGTAATTTTTGTGGGACTGGTGAATCGGGCGGAGTGGCACATTCGACTTGAAAAAAGTGAAACGATCGTAAAAGACGAGGAAGAGGTAAAACCAAAAAAAAAAATCTCATCGAAATCTCGTTTTCAGATTCCCTCAGGATAATGACCTTCTCGGACGTATTTATGACCGTCGCGGGTATATCGTTGCTCCAAGGATTGAACAAAGATCCAAAAGGTTCGTCTTTGGCTGCTCTTTTCATAATACTTCTGGTCGTTGCACTTCTCATTGCTACAGCCTACGGGAGCAGTCTGGCGTCCGCGATAACCGTTCCCAGGTATTTATCGGGATTCTTATAAATAACTGGAACCAATTTCACGGATATTTTTGACACGATGCAGGTTTGAAAAGCCAATAGATTCTGCCTGGGATCTAGCGTTGAGCGGTATTCCTTGGGCAGCTCCGCACGACGCGTGGATATTTTCGATCCTCGAGGCAGACGATCCGGAAATGCGCATCCTGGTTGAAAACTTTAAAACTCTGAGTCCCGAAAAGCTCCTGTGGAACTCGATGCACTCGCCGTCGAACTGGGCATTCTCTATCGAAAGACTGCAAGGAGGTTGGGTGACGTTGTTTGGGATGTGCGCTAATTATAAATTCCGATAATTGTTTCTTTCTTATTCGCAGGACATTACAGTATCCAGGATTATCTGAGCAGTGGCGCCGTAGGAAAAATGCATCTGATGCGGACTGACATTTATTGGGAATATTGCGTGGCCATGCTTAGAAAAAATTCCCCGTTCACCGAATGGTTGAGTAAAAGGATACTGGAAATTCAGGCTTCTGGTATTCCGCAATATTGGGAAACTGACGTCGTACTCAAGTACCTTGATACTCGAACGCAATTGGCCGTTTCCGGAGGTGTTAATTTACGATCGCAAAGTTGTCTCTCTAGTCAACTTGATATACTTTTAAAAACTTTTATTTCCCCCAGGGAATCACGGAAATTCCGGTCCAGTCAGAATGTCAGCCAATCAGGTGCAGGGGACTTTTTTCATTCTACTAATCGGCTTACTCCTGAGCTTCCTTGTCTTCTTGTACGAAATATTCACCGGCAAACCAAAAATACTATACGCTGAAAAGAATTTTAGTGGAGGCAAATCCATTTCATTGCGAAGAACAAAATGAAATATCATCGGATTACTATAATTATTCATTTCGTTTACATATAATCATGTCGATATTGGATGTGTGCGTGTCGATCTGAATGTTACAGACGCAGTGGTTCGTCACAGTTTCAAAGCAGCTGCGAACAAAAATCACTTTGACATTAAATAGAATCCACCTGATATGTTTGAAAATATTACCGGTTACTAGAACTGACCGCATTTCGAAGGAAGTTCCGACGTGTCAACGTAAAAAACACCGCGCGTCGAGTAATTGGCGATATTTGGTCCAACCGCGGGGCATGTCGACGGTCTGCACGGTGTATATTTTGAAGGGGGGAAAAAGCTCGACCTGAGTGGAAAATTTTTCAATTGAAACGAAAATTCAGAAATACCGTTCGCTTTTAACCACACTCACCAGACCCAGCGTCTTCCGATGAATTTGCAGTCCGGATTTTGCATGATGTAGATCAAATAAGTAATCGCACTGGAGTGGGAGCACGTGATTTCCAGCGCAGGGCCTAGCGGCGCGGCGAGAGATCGAGAGAATTACCCAAAATTGAAAAAAGAAAAACTGAACAGTGTTTCTTCGATTTGTTTCTACTCACACAGAGGCTGGATCGTGCCGCCATTGAGATAGAAATCGACGTCTCCGATCGGTCTGTGCATACCGAACGTATACGAAGTGTGCAATATCTCTACTATCCTGGCGTCTGAGGCGCATATTCTGTTAGAACAACTGTTAAATTCAAACCCTGGTCCCGCGGGATCTAAACCTATTATAAGCGGTGGCAATCCCGTTCGTCCAAGTTGAAGTTGTTTTCCGGCAGCCCCGGCGACCTGAGCACCCAAACTATGCCCGACAATGACCATGTTCCTGAGTCTGAGCCCGAATTCTCGGATCAGCCGGTCGATAAATCTGATGAGAGGTGTTCGTTGTGGGATTAAATTTCAAATTCGGGGCGAAAAATTATTGATTTTTACTTGGCTATGGCCCATCCCACGATCTTGGTGTTTCTGGCTGCTCGAGGATACCCCAATATCTGCGTGAGTGGAATCCCACCGGAACAAGCACCGTCTCTCCAATTGACGGAGAACACGTTGTAATTGTACTGCGGGAGGTCAGAATTTTAATGTAAAAGAGCCTTGAGATTTTAGATCGGTATATAAACGTTGATATAACCTTGTCAACTAAGATATCTATAAGGGTTAAATATCGAGAATTGTTGGCTTCTGAGGTAAAACCGTGAACCACAAAATACGTCATAACATTTTGTTTGACAGGGATATCGCCGCTTTCCAGATCGATGATGACGCCATCCGGTTCTTTTCTACGTGTGCAACAAGTTTTACCGTATCTTATATAAAATATATTTTCAATTTTATCAACGACCTTCACCTGTTGTACAGAAAAAAGGCGATTTCTTTGAGTTCCAAAACACAGGTGGGATTCAATCCAGTTATAATATCTTCAATTCCATCCTCTTGAGCGATCGCAACTTGGACACAAACAATTATCGAACAAATAAATCAATCGAAAGTTCTTCGATGAATTCTCACTGAATGGCAATTATAGGAACAGAAATTCTACTCACCATCGAAATTCCATCCGACCGCGACAAATAGTATGAGAAATATCGAGACTTGATCGAACCGTTCGAGTCGTTCCTGCATGTTTGCAAATAGTCAATGTATAATTTCCTCGGTATTGTCTTTAACCTTATGAGCGGTAGAATTTTACCATGTTTATTTCCGCGATGCACCAAACTATTTCCTGGTCGCGTGTCGCCGTCGACGTTTTATAATCGCTGAATTACAAAGTTCCATTTCTACCTCTTTATCTACCCGATACGTCAGACGTGTTAACAATATCACCTCTTCTGTTCCACTTTATCTTGTTCTGTACGCTACTTCCACATTCGAAATTTGAAATTAACTACATTATTTAGTACTCTTATCTTGACCGCGACTCGTTTCCCGTCGCCCCTTTTAGCCCGAACAATACATTATTAACACCTCCGCGCCGCACTCGTGTTTCTTTTACTATTTTTACGGCGCATAGAAATGAAATCCTGTAACCGAACATACTTCGTTATCTAGCAATAACTCGGCGCCGCATAATATATATATATATATGCACAACGCAGTTGGTTAATTTTAAAAGTATAAATTTTTTATTCTTTCGAGTACAAATATTCATCTCTACCAGGTAAAGTCATGGTTCAAACAAGGTTCATCCTCTGAACCAGCTCCTCCGTTCAAATCGCCGCAAATATTACCACCAGCCGAACCCTGAGGAGCCGCAACGATCGATCCTGTGGTCGGCAACGCATCAGCTGCGAGAATAAGAATTTAAAAAAAAAAATGATCAGAGTACGAAAAAAATGTAGGTACATTTCTCGATAGTTGCCATGTTTTTAGACTTACTGCAAAATGGCTCTCTGTTGTTGGTCTGGACGTAAAAAGTTCCTCTCGCAGAAGCGTATACGGCAGCTGGTCCAACAGATGCGCAAGAATTTACACAAGTCGTCGGAGTATTTCGGTAAGCTCTGTGAAAATGTAGAGAAAAAAATAAAAAACAATTTGGAGCAATTACGATGAATCGGAGTTCAATTCACTGACTTTTCTTTCGACCACGCTTTCCCTATAAATTGACAACTCGCATTTCTGATCGCCTCGAGATAATAGTCGACGGCTCTGTCGTGAGAGCATCCTGGTTCTGAGAAAAAGAAGAAAAAGATATCAGCTCACCGCGCCGAGACAGGATGCTGAAAATTTCAACGTTAAATTATGATTTTCTACTCTTCAGTAAACAGCTGGGTTGAAATTCGCCGCCGTTGTAATAAAAGTCTATGTGACCGATGGGTTCCTGTAGACCCAGAAGAGATGACGTGTGAATTACTTCGACGAAACTTGCGTCCGTTTTATCCAGACGTTCGGTGGAATTCAAACCCCTGAAGAGGGGGCCGGCAGGGTCGAGGCCTACGAAATATTATCAACAGTGAGTAAAGAATTGTGTTGAACGTCGTATTTGAAATCGATAATTTTCCAGACCTGTTATGCGTTTGAAGTTTGGAAAATGTCGCTGGAAAGCTTTTCCAGCAAATCCAGCGACATGCGCTCCGAGACTGTGACCTATCACCCAGATGTCCTTCAAAAGTACCGAGTAGTTGTTGACGAGCCTCTCGAGGCATCTGTATTCATATTCATTGAAGATGATTTGTTTATTTATTTTTTTTTTTCTTCGTTCGGTCTTAAAATCTACTGAGGGTGAATAACGTTTTTTACCCAGCCAGATATTCGCCAACTTCTCTAGTGTTATTCGCCGCCGAGCCGTAGGACTGAATATTGAGGAATCTGACGGTCTCCGCACAAGCACCGACCCTCCAATCAAGGACGAAAACATTTCTGGGTCTCTGAGAGTAGATTCCCAGGTGAAACAAAATCGTCACAAGGGCAACGGAATCGGTAATCGAGTAATGAAAGCATTTGGTATACTGACGTTCAGGAGCGCTGATACCGTATCGTTGATCCAATCTTTGGTACCGTAACTGAGAAATCCATGGATCACCCAAACCGTCTCCAAAGAAGGATCGACCGGTACCGATCCTGGGGTGTCAAGGTCGACTTCAGTCGCGTTACCATTCAGCGAATAAAACAAGAGACGGATTTCGCCCACTCCGGATGTGCATTGCGAACGAAGGCGGATCCCACTCAGCCGACCCGTCAATCGTTTCGCTCTCGTTGAGGCTGTTGACAAAAAAGATGAAAAATTTTACACACGAATGAAAAGCAAAAAAATAAAATAAAATAAAATTCTGGTAAATTGTCCCCATTGATTGATTTCCGGTTAACCACGACCTACCCGCGAAACTGCTATCGAATCGATGAACGGTCAGCAGAACGACGAGAAAAAAAATCTTCATTTGAAATTTTCTTTATTTTCCGTTAATCCCGAATGATTTTTCGCAGAAAATACGGAGAACTGTAACGAATAATTTCAGCGACAGCGAATAGCTCAGCTTTGCTCTTCGCTATAAATGAGAATCGACTACTCGTTTTTATGAGCTTCAATTCGCGTTATTAATATATCTCCTATCTGGAAACGTGTTTGCGAAACCGCTTATCAGTCGGGGATTCCGGTGGAAATCAAATCAGCCCGATGCACTTTCAACATTGTGATCATACTTTTAATGATCATCGTATAAAAAAAAACACACTCTTCCTAAAGTATTTCACTGTGTGCAGCTCAAACAAACATGAACTCTCATATCTAACGTGAACTTTTCTTTGGAGATTACGGTGTAGTCACAATACTTGATCCAGAAATGAACCAAATAGTGAAAATTGATAATTCAAAAATTCAACTATCTTCGATTTGAACAACAATTTCATTGTACCGACGTTATCTTCTACTCACGAATTACCTACTAGATCGTGATTTTACCGACTATTCGTAGAAAATAATTTCTCGTTAGATCGGTCTAGCCACGTCTAGGACTGACCACTTTCAATCTTCGTTGAGAGCTGTGCTAGATGGCCAGGTTTCGTGGTCCGAAATGTAGTGACCTCTAAACATCCGAACGTAAGCTCCCCCTAGAAGATTTTTACCAACAATTCCGGGATACATACAGCTATATGATTTATCATTATCGTACGCTAATCGCTTCGAAGTAATGAATCGGTATGCTAATGCGGCAGGAGATCGTAATGAGGCCAAAAAAGCGAGGAATTGAGGTATCCATAGTACGAGAAAATATGATCAAGTTTCGGTAGCATGGTAATCGGAATGCGAAGGTGTTTGGATATTATTCAAAGTACAAAGCAAATCGAAGAGCTTATGAGAAAGTGCATCAAGGATTTGTAATCAGTTCGTTACACAAGTCCTCGATTTTCTATCGAGTGATGAGTTATGAAGAGAGCGCTTTAGCCGAGTTATCGATCTCGCGGTACACAATGTAGGTACAGTCGAGTTTGCATTTCGCGTGAAATCTCAAACGGAGTCCTTTGGTAAGGTACATCGAAATTATTTTACCATCACCGATCAAATACCATAAATAATCATGCTCCATCCTATTGCACAACGAAAACGGTCCAAGTTCAAAACACGATTTTCAATCATCGCACGCTTTCGTACCATATCCGGTACAGGTCGTAATAACTTCTTCATAGACGTAATCAACCCTCGATCAAATACTTGCGCCGAATCATTTTCGGCCCAACATTTCAAAAAACGTGAGAAAAAATGAAAAGTTCAACACACTCTGATGTAAAAATTGCGACAAAAATTTTCAGCGGATCCGGAATTGCATGAGTTTTTCAACGGATCTTCCACAATTCCCTTGACAAGCTCGTGACGTTGATTTTTTGCAATTTGACTTTTGAGCTTTTTCGGTGATCCCACTCGTTCGTTTTTTTCTTATTTTCACCTTTCGCACCGGTCGCGAGTGTGAGAAAGAGCTGTGGGAACGGACCTGCGCAGTTCTAGATTGGCAAGCGTTAAGCATTGGGGGTGCACATCGCGAAAGCTCACCGTAAGCTCTGCAACTACTGCGACGCCTAACCAGCGTCGCGACGCCCGCACAGTATACTTTCCACGATTGTCGCCGTCGGACGTTATCAGATATACCAGATATTACACGCCGTAATTTTGCTCACCGTACGACAAATGGGTATGACAATAACGGAGGAAACATCACGAAGGAAAAAAGCTCCGAATGAATAAAAAAATTTCAAAACTTCCGAACCTCGACGCGTCCACGAAGCGATAATTGCTGTTCGTAAAAAATGAAAAAGTTCTCATTCACCGGAACGCGTAAAGCTCAAAAGCGATCGTAGTTACGAAAACAAAGAATTTCGGTCCCTGAACAAACGCTATCGAATCAGACGATAATTAAAAATTATCAAAAGTTTTCCACAACCTTTTTTGTTAATCGCGGCGTTTGAATTCAGTGCAGTGCTTTTCGCGCGTTTGATTTTAAAAATATTTTAGGAAAGCTCCGGTGTCGAACACCCCGGACTCCGAGTGTTCGCGAACGTTGGATCGAAACCGGAGTAGTCTTTTTAATTTCAAACCTGTGATAGTAATCAGATGATGACGATGCGTCTGTCGCAGGAGGACATAAACGGTATACCCAATCAGTGGCTGGAAACAATCGTCCACTATATAACGGGTTTTCGAAACGACACCGTTGATTTTTCACGCCCATATTTACGACCTTCGGTGGTCAGAATTTACCCCTTGTTCGTTCTAATGTACGCGCTTCTGATCGTCGGTGGAATACTTGCAAACTTTGCCATGGTTTATCATATCGTAAAATACCGACTCTATAGGGATCCAACTTATGCGTTTCTCATCAATATGGCGATAGCTGATGTAATTGAATGCATTTTCGTATTGCCAATTTCACTTACCGTAATGTTGGTGCAGAATTGGATCTTCGGAAGGTTTTTATGCTTCTTCCTTCCCATGCTACAGGTGAGAATATATACACATGCACGATAATCCCATATAAACTTCGCAAGCCTTTCGTACATGGAATCGAGAATTTTCCGCGAACTTTTTCTTTCTCACGCCGCGTCGAAACATTGTCTATTGTTTTATTCATCAGAGAGGGTGAGGGGCCGATATCGTCGAATGTCCGCACATGAGCGACCGAAGGATCCCATCAGTAATATGATACCTAATATTGTATTTCTCGACCCTCGAATTCTCTAAAAGCTAAACAAAAAAGAACTAAAAAAAAAAATCCAAGACTTGGGAAAAAAAACTTCCAGGGAAGTTAAACGTTGAAAAATTAAACACTTCTAGAAAGCTTTTAAGCACAACTCACCGTTGATGTAACGGTTGCTAACTGTATTTACCGGAGAACGTTATTTTCTTTTATTTTATTTTTTTTTTGTCGTTTTCTTTTTGTTACTCGACTAACTCCTCACTTATTCATTGATCACGTTGTAGTCCTGAAGGAAATAAACGGGTAGTTGGATCTTGAGGATAAAATTTTGTCGAGTGTGAAGGACCCTCCGAAGTCCATCAAATTACCGTACCATTAATATCGGGCAAAGTCGGGCACCTCACGGAAACCGCTTTCTTTATAAATATAAGACTAAACTAATACTTGAAGATTTACACCGAGCACTCGGATGATCGATTAACGCTCGTTAGAGAGATGAGATTCAATCTTCAATCTCAATTAAACAGGAGTATCAAACTTAACTGACAGCCTCATCATACTGTATTAGAATTAAACGTTATATGGACCTATCGTCTCTGCAATCACCGCGAGCTCCGAGTTAATCACAACCTTTTTGTTATTCCTTCATGTTTTTCCGTTACACGTTTTGTCACGTCACCAAGGAATGAGGGAATTTCAAGCATGCAAGATTCTTGATTAAGAGAATTAAACGTAGGCGGGTCTGATTGAGCTTTCGACTCAACGTTGTCATTTATTTCTAGAATATTTGTGTGCATTCTCAGGTAGGATCGTTGATGAACGGAGTAACTCGTGCATTTCCGCTTGTAAATAACTTCGTCCCATGTCGATAGTTCGATGCGATCGTTTTTGAAAAAGTAATTTTTTCATTCGGAAAAAATATTATTCGCAGCATTCGTCGGAGTGATTGTATTCGTGTATAGTATACATTTTCGAGAATCTTCGATTGATTCTACTCAATACCGCTGCCCTACACCTATTTGCCTTTCAAATAACGCGCACCTTGAGCAAAATTGTGGAATTTTTCGGCTCGGTTCTTTTTTCTCTTTCCTTTATTTCCGCTATTCGTTCAGGTACCGTTCTATTCGTACTCGCAGTGTGGGCGAATACTCGGGACTTGGATGAAAAAGGGGGAAACGCGGGGCGGAGGTCACCTGCTTTTATCTTTATTTATGCTTTCACGTTGCCTCGCGGTGGTATAAATTCCAAAACGACCCTCGTCACGAGTTTTTTTGAACAGAAGAAATATGGGAAAACTACGTCGCGAGTTCAAGCTCCTTTCCTTTCGCTCGCTTCGCGCTCTCCTCCCACGCATCCCCCTACTCTGATCCGATCTTCGCATTGTATATCCTTCAATCGGTAATCCAAAATATGCGCAACTTCATACATATGATTATCGATATATGAATTCGCGCGGGGTTTAACCCCTCGCTATTTTCAATTTGCGCCTCCGGAACACCGCCGGATTTTCTCTTGTCATTTTCCCTCGAACCGGTTTGAGTTATGATTATTGAAAATAGCGAAAGAAAAACTGAATTGAAGATTAAATTTTCAGGGGCGTTTAGGAAGTGCTGCTACCGCCGGCAATTTTTTGATAAAATTCAGAATAGTGTAAGGGTCAGATCCCAATCAAAATCTCTTGGACGCGACCCCGTGAATATAGGTAAAGCCCATAAAGCTTATGTAAGAAATTCGCACGATATACGAATACTCGTGAGAAAGTTTCCGATGGAAGCATCGATCCAAAGAATCGTACTTGCTAACTCCCACTTTATATTCAAAATGGCTTTTTGGAAATTGGGCATTCCCCCGCCCCCCGCCCCCCGTGCCCGTTACACTAACGACTTTAAATCAGGATCAACGATCTGTATTATACTTTTGCGACAGGTATTATAGACGCGTACAAATCAAGACGGCAAGGAAGGGATGACTGGGGATGAGGGAAGAGAGAGGTAGGGAGGAGACGGCGATATTTAAATTCCAAAAGTAATTTTAATCATTTTTACATCTCGGAAATAAAACACAGCTGGGATCTTTCGCAGACATGTCTTATACACACCATTTATCTGCCATTATTCTCAAGGAAATTTTTTGCCTGGCGGGTTGAAGGGCTCGAAAAAAAGTTACCCCAAGATATATGGGCGACCTCCTACATTATTATGAAAACTAATTGAAGTACACCACGAAACTATGAGATTACGAAATAATTGATGAAATTGACACTGTAAGTTTGGTACAAGTCAAAAGAAAAGACCATTCTTTGGATCATCGCTTTTTGTGTATTTTTTTTTTTTATTGTTTCTTTCGCAAGTCTTGAATCTTCGAAACAAAACACTTGATGCTCGCGCGTAACCATATTGGTCAGATCTTACATACTTATATTGATTTGTCCGCTCTCCTTTATATGAAATTTAGGATCCGATAGAAGCCGTAGGTACGAACGTACCTACCTTAAGTCGTAACATGGGCCACGGTAGGTTTCACGATTATACGCACCCTTCTCGTATCATAATTTGCAAGCTTTGTCTCAGGGCGGCGAAGGGGTGGAAAAACGCACAAAATCGAAGACCTTAAAAATTACAAAGGTATATGCGCAACAACCACGTACCTACAGTTTGGGTTCAGGTTGCAGATACTTAGTCGTCGCAAGCTCGAACGAGCTTTTCCCCCGAAAACATTGAAAAAAAAATGATGTATATTTATTATTAATTGGTGTAGCAAATGGCTTTGTTTTTGTGTTAATTACTCGCCGGAGTACACGAGGGATGGGATACAGGTTTTGCATCATTACTTAGTCGAGGGAAAATTATCTGATGCGAGTACGAAAAAGGGGCGGAAGAAAGGGGGAAACTTCGGGATGAATTAATACACAGATAGAAAATGGCGGTGAGAACCGCCGAATTCTGTTCTATCTCTTCTTCCGTTTCTATGTCACGCGTCGTTCTTTCTTTTTTCCTTGAGTTTGACATTTTTTCATAATTCACAATGATTTTACCTCACCGATTTACTCGTAAAAATTAGCATATTCATCGCAGACGCTGTTGCCCCGACTTTTCGTTGTTTGCTTCGCCGGATAACTAGGTCATAAACGAACTGTCAATCGGTCGGTCAATCAATTAATTATAATTTTCGCTGCTCACTTTTTATCATTTTCATTTTATTTCCGAGCGGAAGGGAAGTGAAAACAATGCATCGCCAAATAGGACATTCCACGTCGACGATCTTCATTACAGAATTACGGTTATTCACGGAGAGTTAACCACGTTATTTCACGCGAAATCAAACCGCTGCTGCCGGTTAAATGCGGTAACAATTGCTAATTTTTAAACCTCGACTGAATTCAAAATTTCACGCGGATATCCAGAGTGAAACGTAATTATCGAAATTTTTTCCGACGCAACGACGATAATGCGGCGGACTTCGTCATAATGAAATTACGCTCTGACGCGTTCTGAGGTTTGCCGATTAATTCGGCAAACGTTCAGAATTATCAGACAACGCCGGATTCGTACCGTTCCGCGACGCATTCACAACTCGGGTTCGTTTTTTTTTTTTTTTTTCTTTTTCATACGTTTATTTATAGGGTCGAATCACAACGAATGTGGATTTGAAATTCGGGTTGAGATTAAACTCGCTGTTTAATGTCATGGTCTATTTCGTCGTCATCTATACCTAAGAGGACTTCGCAAACTCTGGTGTAATTTACTAAAATTAGATACATGTATCAGTTTGCTAATTTACCCGAGTTTATACAATATTACCCGAACTAACTCGTATGTATAACTTTCGGTAACATCGAGATAAAAATTTAGTTATAGAACTATACTTTAAAATAAATTAACAAAATCGCTGACAATGAGTATATTATTATCCGTGTCAATCAAAACGTACAAAAAGCGCGTATTTATATAACGGTACGTGGTACAATCCCCCTACGTAGTCGGGAACACCTACACGACGCGTATACCCCGAGAGAACAAAAAAGGTGTCGAAGCGCGTTTCCCGCGATTTTCTTTGTCTTGTGATCCGTTTTCTTCTATCACTCTGTATGGTTTCACATGATATTATTTATACACCCATCAAGGTTCGCGATATCGAAGCCAATATAGACACGAGATGAATTCTCACGGCCATTGTAGTTGGGAAATTCTCCTCTCGTTTATCTATTTTCACATCATTCGTGTCGCAGAAGTTTATTTCACTCCTGTGGAACTCTTTTGTTGGCTGAAATTGGATACGTCGCAAGCCACGAAAAGGGCAAAAATGACGGTGATAAAAATTGTAGAAACGAAGGGAGAAAAATTAGGATTAAATATCCACCCTTGAGCAACGGATTACCCATTGACCATAGAGAAAAAAACTTATCAAGTTTTCAAGTCTCCAGATTCGCCTACTTTACGATATCGTTATCTTTCTAGCTGATATACGTATATTATACTATATATACGAACCCAACTTTATTTCTCACAAATGTCTAAATAATCCCAAAACTCCGCCCTTTAAACTTTTCCCCCCTGTTACGCCCTTTCGTAGTTTAGAATTTTGAGGGGGAGCTTTCTACTACCTGTAGCATTAACCGAACGAACTCGATAGAAATTTTCTTCCACCCACGTACACGTATACCCGAAGTAGTTGCAGTCGCGAAGTCTCGTTTCTCGATATTTTCAATAAAGTTCTTCGCTACGTTACGTTATTTTATATCTTTTCATTTCTTTTTCTCTTTCAAATGTTATGAACTCTTTTTCCAGGACATACCTCTGCACGTGTCGATGATCACTTACCTCCTGATAGCGTGGGATCGTTTTCGAATGTTAAGCGATCCAGTGAAGCCGAGGATACCAGCTTTCGTTTGCGCCCTCGGCGCCTGGTTTTTTGCCGTTTGCATCGTGCTTCCATACCCCATCTACACGACTTACCTCGACCTTGAAGTAAGTAGAAACACAACACCCCCGACGCTTTCACGATCTGGAAAGGCTCGGGACAAGCAAAAACAAAAAAAACAAAAACAAAAACAAAAAAAGCTAATCTTGACGCAAGAATCTTTGAAATCCCTTTAAAGCTTTCAGTAGTAAAAGGTCTTCAAAAGAATGCCGTTCGTTCTGATCGATTTCTCCATCTATTTCTCTACGAAACCGTCGATCCGTTTCTTCACTATTACAAAAATCATCCCAAGAATAAAAAAAAAAAAAAAAAAACCTGAAACAACCAAAAAACTAAAAAATACATCCCTTTGTTTGAAAATATTTGAAATCAGCATCAGAGGAGACATCAGTCCTTCGGTCGATCCGACTATCTATTCGTTACATACATACATACATAAGCTCTCGTTATTTTGGTCACGACTTTATTCAACCCCAATGTACATAGAGTGGTGAGATGCCGGTGATATGTAAATTTCTCGGTGTCCTAAGTAAGCAATGAATCGTCGCTATAGTCGTAGTCGTAGTTGTCGTTTGTCCGTACAACGAAAACTTTCCTACACAGCTTACAACAAACGCAGTGAAATGCTGGAAATAAATAGAATTACACTCGCGAGTAAAAGTGGTATTAGTTTTAAATCTAATCGCAAGTCATGCGGCTGCAGATATTGCTCGGAGCTTATTTGTTCTTCAGGTTGGATTTGAGCTTGCGGTAAAGAGATTGGAATAAAGTTTCTTCCGATAGTTTAGGTAAGCCGGACTCGTATCGAACTTTGAATAATAAGTATACGTACGGAAAAACTATCATACGCTTTCAAATGCAAGGGAAATTGAGGGAGCAGCCATGCGGTACGCTATTATGTAAAGTCTGTCGGAAATTTGTCGGAAACTGGGGAGAGGAAGAAAAAAGACAAAACAGAGGACCGAAAAATAAAAAAAAAAAAAATGGAAAGAAAAAACACGCGAACGCTTCTGCGATGATTCAATGAGGAATGTGAAGCTCAGACAGGGATGAAAATCAAATTCTAGAACAGATGAATTACAATACGTACTTCATGCGGTTATATTAGAATTTGTTTACTGAGCAAGCTTATAGAAAGAGCGTTGAAAACTATACGACTGTAGGCAAGCGAACGTTTTTCTTTTCGGCTTCGAGCTTTGATAAAAGTAGGTTCGCGGTTTTTCAACTGGAAACGGAAAAAAATAACTGAAAAGAAAAAGAAACGAAACAATCGACCGTACTCGAGCGGAGGTTGAACAATTAGTGGTGAAAAATAGAGTTAACAGAAGGAGAAAAGAAAAAAGAACAAGTAGAGAATTAGACGAAAAGTTTTTGGAATCAGCTGGTAAAAAGCCGAAGGGAAAAAAAGTCAGTGTTCGTCGTCTCCGAGCAGTCTCAGGGGTTCGTACTACCTGGTTTATAAATCGTTGATAACGGATGATAAATTCACCCCCACCGTGTGCGTACTACTGTACTTTAGAAAAGTTTGCCTTTACAAGTTATCGATTTCAGGGGCGTTACAGTTGAGCGATACACACATCGAGGTGTTTCAGGTTTATTTTGTATTTTCTTTTATTTTACGAATTCGTTTCTCTTGTACTCGTTATTTTCGCTATCCTTTCTTCGGGATTTCTCTCAGTTAGAAAATTTATTGGATTTCGCGGCAACGGTGGTAAAATACGATTCGAAGCTGTGAAAAATTTTATTCGGTTGTAAAAATTTCAACGTTCTTTAGCGTTTCATTTTCTTGTCGGGGAGAAAAGCATTGCAGAGATAGGGAGCAAAAGTCATTTCGAAATCAAAGAAATGCACATTTTTTGCATGAGAATCCGATAACCGTCAGACGCTGGAAAATTACGCCATCCCAGTTTCTGGCTGGAAAAGATGTTGTCTCAAATTATATTTGAAAAACGTGCTGTCTCGAGAATTTTTTTTCCAGATTTCAAGGCGGCATCGTTTGACGGTTGAGAAGTTTTCGATATAACGAGCCGTTTCATTTTATCTTTTCATTTCAATCTCAAAAATATTTCAGCTTACAAGACTTATGCATGGTAAAAAAGTCACGTTTCTCAACCCAGGTTTACTTTAAATAGGGTGCAATGCGACGCGCCTCTCTGCGGTCTACCTAATTCCAAAAACACGTTGTGCATGATTCTTGTTCCTTTTGCAGACATTTGTTTATTTTTTATTTTTTTCTATTTTTTCGCCACGGCGTTGGCAAATTGGGCTATGCCAGGCTTACGTGTACAGCTTCTCCATGAGATCGGGCGAAGAAACTTGCTCGTTTTGCTGAAATTTGAATTTTAAATTCACGCTAAAATCCCGACGGTACTAGCTGTTACACCGCTGCACATCCGCGCCTTAAATTTTCACGGTGTACGTATATTATAGCGATATTTATATAAAATGGGAGCTACGTACCTACGTCGTACATACGTAATACATACCTATACTTTTTTTCGAGGTAATGATTATAAATGTAACTCAGAGTTTTATCTACTCACTCACTCGTGATTTGACGGAAGTCGTTAAACGCGTGAAAAAAAAAAAAAAAAAATGCGAAATGACTAAACTCTGAAAATAGCTCCACGGGAAGCTTTCGAATTGGAATAAAAAGCGGAGAAAAAATCGTAACGAACCATCGACACGTACATTGTACAATTTTCCGCGTCATGTTTCTCTCTCCCTTGCTTCCCTTTTTTTTTCATTGCTTGTTTCAACGAACACGGAACTAAACAAGCTTTCTGAAATCGCGCTGAAAAGTTCACAGAGCTTGGGGTACGGCTGGAAGTTAATTTATCTGTACTGTGCATATATTTTTTTTTTCTCTTTTTCACATTTGTACTTTATTCACCCCTCAATAATTTCCGTATCACTGATCCGGTTGTTTTCCATGAAATTATATATCCTTCGTGTTGCAGTCGGCTGACTTCCGTAGATTTACCTTAGACGGGATATTTTTCCCCAGTGTACAATTTCAGAAGAGAATTTTTGACAAAAATCAATACGAATTTGAGGAGAAAAATTCAATACAATAAACTCAACGAGTCATATTTTGAAGAGGCAGGATTCGACGAGGTTCCGAATATTGTTAAGTCCGCTGAAAGGGTGAGGTATCGACAGTAATTTGGATTATAACAATTCGTTGATGAATTACACGAGTGAGAGGAGGTTCAGTGGCGGGTACATACCAATGAATGTAGATGAAGTGGAGATGGCTCGAGGTATAAAGGCGAGAGAGAATTTTCATATAAGCGCAGTCGTCACTGTAGGTAGGTAGGGTTATAATAGCTGTATAAGTCTTCATCAAACAGATAAATGCGGGGCGTTGGCTCCTACAGCAATTCCCTCTCCTGCCGCTTTCCCTTTATATTCCTACGGCGGCAAATTGCCCGGGCGGACTTCAATTCCAACCTTTATTATATCTATAGAATACCCTCCCCTCCCCTCGTCACTCTACCTCTTTTAATTCTACTACGCCGTACTTACTTACATTACTCATCTACTTACCCCGGACTCTTACCGCGATCCACTCTTTTCTGCTAATTTGTTTACCTCCGGATTGATGACCTTGAGTTTCCGAACGCGGGGAGAAATTCGAAAATTCCTTCGGACTGAATTAAAATCAAAAAGTCACAATCTCTTGTTTGCACGTGATTTATCTCTTCCACCGTTTCCACTTCCTCTGCTTCTCTGGGGTTGCAGACTTTCTCGCATATTATGATCTATGACCGGATCGATGTCAAGTTTTCCAGAATTTCAAATGTTGGACCAATTGTGGCAAAAGTTATCCGACTATTCGACTTGATTTATTTAAAATTTCCACAAATGTTTCGAGCTTTTCACTCGGTGAAAGCGCGAAGCCTGAAATTGAAAAGTTTAAATGTCTTGTTAGCGCAACGGTGATTCTTTTGTTCCATCTATTCATCTGTATATGAGGAAAAGCTCATTCCCGATGTGATTTATTCCCAAATTTTCCTCGCAACAAATTGGTCACAACAAGCCCGAAGCCGTATGCTAAAACTTGGCGAACAATTTTAAAGAAAATCATCGTCGTAGTTTTAAACTTTTCTTGTCTTAGCTGCCGAGTTTCCCTCCCGTTTCTCTTCTGTACATCGTATCCATGACGTCGAATACACCCTACGCGTACGCCTGTATAATATTACATGTATACCTGTACATAACCGAATACACTCAAGGTGATTATTATCGCGATGAATTGAAAGGATCTGGAAGCCTTTCACTGTATTCCAATTGTTCCTTATCTTCCATTTTCTTCGCAGAGATTTATGAAGGAGCAATTCAAGGGCGTTGGAATATGCGCTGTTAACCTAGCCGACGACATGCAGGAATACATGAGAGGGCTTTTCATTGGGACGTGAGTATCGCAGCTTTAAGGTTTCAAATATCATTACAAGCGGTTTGAAAACGATAATTTTCTTTCTCTCGCTCGCGAGATACATCGTTCACTTTGTCCCGGCCTCACAGTATCTGGTCGGTGAAACGATTTGATTCCGCCTGTATTGCCGTTCAGATTTTTTATTACAATCCTTTTTTTTTTTTCCTTTCCGCCTTTTTTTCACCCCTTTTCTCGCCTCAATCGCCAAGCCGCGAGCGAGCATACCTCGGCATGATCAATAGCCCTGGCTTTCCGTAATGAAGAAATTCCCGTGTGACCTAAATTCGATCCGAGAATCCAAGGGTTAGGAAAAAAAGCCTCCCTCATCCTTACTTGTTGTTCTTAATTCTGAGAGGAAAAAAACCCTCTCATTTTTCGTGTCCCGAAGACGAAATCGTGAATCTCTTACGGAAATTAATCATACGCCGGATTACGCCCTTGACGTGTGAAAAAGCGTGATTTCAAATTTTTGTTATATTTTTATAGCGGTTGAAAGAAGATAAAAAAAAAAAAATGGAATAACAGGAAGTATTGCGGACGGTACCTACGTGGACCGAACCGACCGAGATAAGATGGCACCTCCGTTCATTTTTATCATTAAACCGTCAGGAGGGACATACTTCTGTAAAGTTACTACTTCGAAGCTTCGAGCTACGGCGAAGCATTGGAATGAATATATTTCTTTTTTCGAACAAATATTTGACGTTAGAAAATTAGAAAGTTCGGAAGTGAAACACCGGGCGTGGGCACTAACAAATATTGAATCGGCTTGTGTAACATAGCGGGCAGGATGTAAAACCGCGTTTAATTACAACGACGACGACCGCGTTGTGTTTTATTGCAGATACGTAGCTCCTCTCGCGGTCACGGCGTATCTTTACGTCAAAGCGAGCAGAGAACTTCAAACCCAAGAAGGCCCCTTCGCCGTTGCAATGTTCGAAGCGAGGGCCAGGGATTCATATTCCAGACACGGGAGTCGGGCGAGCAACGACATCACGTAAGGACCGAACCCCAGAGAGAAATCTCTTTCTTTTCCCCTATACTCTGTACGTACGGCGTATCCTTTGTTTCATTTTTTTTTTTTTTTTATGAATCAGCCTTCGCGCTCGCGATGTCACACGGCTGGTTGAAGCGATAAAGATACCGCGCTCGGAGTACACGACTTTTATTGAGTTTCGTTCGCACGGAGAGTAACGGTGAAAATTAAATAGGTGCGCCAAGAAATGCCTAGAAATTTTCAAACACCATCGGCCACAACGGACGATTTAACGAGAAAGAGAGAAAAAAAAAACAACAATGCAGGCAATAATTGAGTCGGAGAATAGAAAAATATCACACGAAATATGCGGTGTACTTGCATACGTAGTTACGTCTCGTACGTTGAATAAAAATGCGGGGGATGAATCCTTGTGGGTGAAAATAAAAAAAAATGATGGAAAAAAAACAAAAAAAAAACAACTAAAACGTCCTTGGAGACTCGTGGCCTGCGGGTGTCGTCTCGTTCCACCCCTGCGGTAATAGCGTTAAAGATGAGTCTACTGGGATAAGGTTTATGAGTTTCTTTCATCGCGAGTGAAAACCACATGAACGAAGCTAGCTGCTGATATGCGTTCAAATGGAGCTTTTTATTAATAGAATTTTTGACAACGAGTCGCTCGGTCGTTTTCACAGATCATTTCGTTGTGGCACAAAGGCTTTGCGTTATACGAGCTTTCTTTTAGCAAAAAAGAAAAAAAAAAAAAAAAAACGCTATTAAATACAAAAGATACAAGTATCGGGACGGACGAACGAACGAGACTTTGATAATCATTCAAAAAGAGCTTTTGATTACTAGAAAAACTTTTTGAAGTATTTCAAGGCTCTGTGAGAATTTCTCGATGAATTATTTCATTTCTCCTCCAAAAGAATTTCATAAAATTTAGAGACAAAAAATAGGAACTCGCGGGAATCTATTTTTCATTTCATTGGATTCGGTAAAATATCTTCATTCCGAATATTTTTTTGCTGAAAATTTTATTTTCGGTGTGAGATAATCCAACGGCAGGCAACCGTGTAAATCGAGGAAACGCGAAGGTAGAGGAAAATCGTTACCGAGAGATAAGCAACTCGCGTACCATTTCCAAAGCAGTTTTCGAGTAATAGACGTGTCGCCGACGCCGCATCTCGATTGTACGGAAGGGTGTAGTGTATATACACACATAGGTATATATAAACATACATATGTATTTACGTATAAAAACATTTTCTTCATATTACATCCCACACTCGCATATGCGGCATTATTTCATTCCAAGACGGACGAATAAATGAAATTCTTTTCCCGCAGCCATAACTCAGATTTCTTCCTTCTTCTACAAAAACGACTTTTTCAGAAAAAAAATATATACATACTCGTACATCGATTCGATTTCAAGCTCCACGTTGACCCGAAGAATCCACGATTCGTTAAAAACTGATCAGAATTTTCAAAAAATACCGAAAGACTGAAATTCGTAGAAATTAATTCGGCAGATTAGACAAAGAAAACATCATCCGTTGACTGATGATAACTATCCATATATGAACTTTTGCAGCATTCTAGGCGTCCTGTAGATCCTATCGCCAAGTAATATCTTTCGATCCACCGAACGGTGATTCTCCTCGCAATACCAACACCGTTTACTACGCAGCTTTCAACGAATCGTGTAGATACTCGCGGAGAATTTCGCTCACGGAAAAACGTCGAATGTTCCTCACGAAGCTCGGGAATAGATTGAATCGTACGGCGCAAATGTACCACCGTACGTCGTTCAACGGTCTCTGTAATCTATGCGACGGATCTGGATGCGAAGCACATTAACACTCTACTCTTTCTCCCGATGAGATCGAAACACGTACAAACATTCGTGGCAACCAATTGTTCGGAATAATGTTCGCCCGGTATTTACCTAAATATGTATGTATAATATGGTGTAATGTATTATCGTTACACGTGTAGGTACGTATCTCGTACGTGTAATACAATTCTGGAGAAGCGCCTATGGAAACCGCAAGGAACGAATCAATAGATTCTCTCAAGTACACGTACGTATAGGTAGGCGTGTTTGAGAATTCCCACCGCAATTCGATCAGCCCGTAAGCCTTGACGATTTCCAGTTAATAGGGTCCAATACGTTGGAATATATTATGTTCCAGAGACATCTGGAGTAGCCAATCAGCGAGCGTTATACGGCTATAATTCCATCGAATTTTCACAAGATCATTTCAAACGATCACCGAAGATCTAGGGAATCGATTAGTTGACCTGGAAGAAGGAATATCGGTGGTTTAATCGATTTCTTTTTCTACACTAGTTAAAAAGAAGTCGATTCCCAACTGAAAGATCGAGAACGTATCTGGGCTTGATTGAAAAGATAAACGTGTTTTTTGACTCGCGTTGATAGAATTTGTAAAATCATTCAATTTGGTTCACCTCGTCCGGTAATCTAACCAAAAAGATTCGCAACAAAGCTCGAAGTCGAACTGGGGAAGAGGTTTGGGACGAGGATGAGAGACCGGAGGAAATTGAACCGCCCTTAATTCTGCTTGAAGTTAACGAAAAATACGATTCGATTTCGAATATATTCGAAATAAAACAGGAAAAAAGACACCGAATGCCCTCGAATTTTTACTGTCGGTTGTGTTTATACCACGATTTATGTTAAAATTTATAAAAAAAAAAAAAAATGAAAACCCAAACCAAAAAAAAAAAAAAATACAATAATGGAGTCAGTGTAATATTATCCTGCCTCGAATATGCCTCGTATTACACCTATTTATTTGCATAGTTAATATACATTAGAGTCCTTTTGAGTACCTTACCATGTTATTCCTACAGGACTTCGAGTCGGGGAGACGGGAAAAGGGAGAGCGGCAGTGTGGGAACAGGGGGTACAGTCGGGTTCGCCGGACTCTCCGGAGGTTACGACCTTTACGACGCCGAACTTGATGTTCGCAAAGAAAAAAGAACGCAAAAATACCTCATCTTCATGGTATCCGTTTTCGCAATTTGCCTGTGCCCGCTCATGGTTCTGAGGTAAGAAATACGAATTTATTTATCGACGTACATCTAATTTCCCCGTGGCATTTCCCTGAGTTTCTGAATTATCGGTTGAGCGAGCTTTTACGGATTATGTTAATTTCCGCGGAATATTAAAAAACCGTGCAACCAACTGAACGGATAAGCAGATTATACGGAATATAATTCCCGTTACACATTCCAGATTGACAAGCCCGATAATTACAATTACGTTTTACGTCTGTCATTCTTTGATCGATTATTATATCACCGCGTGATTCGATAAGGCTTACGAAAGTTTTCAGAATAATGAGCCGAAAGTTCTGCGACAAAATTTCGAGGAACACAGGGATTAGGATTTATTATGATCGTCCAGAGAAAATAAAAACAATCACTCACTCGCTTCATTTTTTCAAGAATTAAAAACAAAATTATCCATCTCGACATTATTTCTGCTCATTATTCCGAGTATTTGTTCAGCTTCTTTTCTTTCGAAATGGTCCGTCAAGCGCTTTGATCAAAAATTTGTCCGTGTTGATTTCCGGATGCATAATTCAATTGAAATGATTATGACGAGGGTGGAGTCGGTCGGTATTATAGGGGTGAATTCATCTCCCCGTCGCGCATCAATTAACCCTCGATATCACAATCGAACGTACTTCAATTACCTTTTTATACGGTTACGGATTAATTGAACGAACATTTCAAAGCCGGATCGAAAGCTCGTTTTAGTTGTATTTAAATACGGTGAAATATTATTTCGCACGAGTCAAATGAAAGAAGAATTGCTAAATAATTAATTGAACGAATCAACCGCAACTCATTGAAATGTCCACCCTCGGGTGAAGACTTTACACCGCTGGACGGTAAAAGCTCTGCAAAGATATAAGCTCAAGCGCTTGCCGCTAGTGAAGCGAGAGACTTTTGTTTTTTTAGGTGATACAATATCGTTTCAAACACCCATTCCCGATACATTTGAGCTTTCTGTACGTACCTTTTTTTTTTTTTTTTTTCTTCTTCAACTCTGTTCTTTTTTCTTCGGCGTTCCGGCGGAGCAGCTTTCTCCGCGGTTGGATAGTTTGGATATAGTTTGCGATTTGTGAGGCGTAAAGAAACTGGTAGCGGAGGTGAGAGAGTAACGAGTCTAGAAACTATACTAAAAGAGACGTATGTATGTACAACCACATGTACATCACACTCATCTCTATTGTACATATGTAGGTACATACCTAGAGTTGAATCTACACGTCACAAGGTGCACCTTACGTACTTTATTGAGTTTCGGAAGAACGAGCTTTCCGGTTATGAAATCCGGTGGGATATGAATGCGCTGTACGGGTACGAAGTAAAAATATTTCCCATCGTTTGCTCTCCTTCTCTTCTCTATTTTGCCGTAATAAGCAATAAACTCGAAGGGAACTGCAACTGCAAAACATTCTGGGTAAACTTGAACAAAAATGTTCGCCCTTGATTCGGTTGCGCGGAACTTGAACTTTCAATTTAAATTATTTTCCATTCCGATCGTATGTAACTTTGAATTGCTCAAAGCGACTGCTCGTCTTTGAGCGAAAAATAGTAAAATTTTAACGCTTCAGAAATGAGGTAGGTGTTGCTTCGATTCATTTGAGGATAATATATAAAATGGGTAAATCCGAGGTGTTGGAAAGTTTTTAGAACTCTCAAAGACGCGATACCTTCGCGCTAATCGAATATGAAAGTTCACAACTAATTCAATATTTGTCACATTAAGTAAATCTGAGCAAAGTGAATTTGAGTTTTATTGAACTCAAAAAACTGTTTTTTGTGGGGTTGAATTTGTTCTTTCAGAGTCCCCAGCTCGCTTATACTCGCCAGCAAAAAAGCGATGAAATAGCAGAAGTTGAGCGAATATACATCTATCTATGTATAACTGAAAAAGTTGCCTATAGATACGCGTATCTATATTACAAGTATGGTGAAGTTACAAAATTACCGAGTCGGTGGCCCACCGCAGCTTATAATATCCAAAGCTCTTCATTCCGTCGACAGATAATTCAACCCCAAAATTTCCAAACTTCTCGAGGAATTTAGTCGACAGAACAAAACTTCGTCTTCCAAAAATGACACCTTATTTCAATCTCTGGTTACCCGCCGACGCGCAACTTTTTTGGGAGATTTGTCAGAGTCTGCACAAATTGGAAAAAAAAAAAGAAAGAAGTTACTCTGCTTAATTATTATTTCTGCGACGTAGTTATAGGTATATGCGTACATTTATCGTGTACACTGAACTCGTAAATACGGGGCGCGTCATCAACTGCTGTCGCTTGTCACGCGATGCGCCAGGTTTGTCTCCGAAAAATTCACCCTTTATTTATTCCGTATTCTTTATATCCATTATATACACATCGGTTCCAGGTCGGATTCATACAGGATTGACCTATATTTTTTTTCACCTACTTTTTTCTGAGGGTTTTTCCTGCTCAATTTCCACTCCATCATTCCCCGAACTTTTTTCATCCCCTTCACTATCAAAGATTGAGCACTTAATATACACCGAATCGGGGGAGAGTAAAGTGGATAAGAGAAACTGTATACTACAAATGTACAAAAAAATTCCTTCATTGTTAAGCTGTTTATAAATTTCCAATTATTAGCTTGATTCGAAGAACAATTGATCAATTTTTGCGTGAAGTATAATTATGGAATTTTTAATTTTTTATTCTTTTTTTTTTTGTTGTTCTCTATTTTTTACCCTCATTAATTCTCTTCTGATTTTTCTACGCGACGCAGTAAAAATCATGAATCATTCTGGGCACTCCGTTGTTGGAATACCATGACACTTTACACGTACGTACCTTTGTAGGTAATGTAAGTACACTTAATTATGTCCAAGACTTGTTCTGTTTCATTTCTTTTGTTTTTTTTTCGTTTTTTTCCTATACACTTTTCGGGGTGAAAGGAGCGGCTTGAGTTACGGTCTCGCCCCAGTGTTCACTCTTCGTTCCCTCGAACCATCCTCCCCCCTTCTTGTCTATAGAATCTCCGGCTTTTCCACTTGCGATACAAAGAACTTCAAAGAATAAGACTAAAAAGTTTAATAATAAAAATAAACTCGAGATTAGAAATGGCAATTCCTTGGAAGCGGGGTCCACCCCATTTTTAGCCATAAAAAATTAAAACTTTACCATTGTATAATTTTTTTTTTTCTCAAATTATTCATTCTCACAGTGAATAGATAAACAAAATACTAGAATTTTGAAAAATAGATATTTCAAATAGTTTTTGCTATTTTTAAATACCAAAAAATTGTATTTTCCATGTTTTTGACAGTAATTTTCTGATCTTCTCATTTTTCGAAAGTTTGAACATGTATTTTATCTCCAAGTACATGAAAAATGAAGTGATTTGAACAAAGAAATTGGTCAAATAAAAATTTTCGAATTTTCGAACAGGGTCCACTTCCAAGCAGTTACCTTAAAAATCACTGAGAATCAAGTAATGAAGGAGTAAGCTCCATTTTCAAATACTATGATCTTCTTCGATTTCGACTGCCTCCTGTAACTATAACTTGAAAGCGTTTAAGATATTATATCATACTTCAATTCCACTAAGACCGAGTCATGATTTCTATAGGTGTATTCTGTTAATTGCAAGTCCTAAGCTTTTGTAATCCACATCCACGTAGACGTGACTCTTTCGTACAGCGTGTACTCGGTATGGTATTATACACTATAGGTATGTACTTCGTTGAAACGGCTTTTGCGCGGCTGTAATGCCTACGAAATTATTGTGCTCATAGATATTCTTTATACCACGATAGTGCACGTCGTAAAGGAGTTGCACGTCCAAATTATGGTCCTCACAGTATATATAGTGAAAAATCATATGTTTTTTTGGAAAAAAAAAATTGCTGATTGAAAGTCTTATGTCAAAAATATGTATAACACTTCCTTTTGTTATACCTGAAAAATATGGTAGTCCCGAACAAACACAACCAGTCCAAAAAATCAGGCTTAACGGACGGAGTAAAACCTCGAGCACTCACAATCAGCCATCAAATATTAACGACCAATACTGAGCTTTTTTTAAAGGCAAGGAGCAATTATTTGAAGCAGTCGATTGAGAATTTTTAGTGCTCAACGATCGTTCCAGCAGCATTATTGTGGCAATTAAATAATGTAAGAGAAACTAGAGTGACAAGGAACAGAAGCATCTACGCAGTTCTTGAGGAGCTTACTTACCCCATCGAAAATGATCCTCAAAGTTTTAGAATTATCGGTCAAACTTTGTGATTCACTTCTGTGTCGATTCAAGGGTCTCTATGTTAGCGTAGTGTAGCGTAGTGAAATCTGGTTGGAGAGATTTAGCGTTTCTCGGATTGTAGAATCAGGGCAAATTAGGGAACTTTATTGGTGAAAAGCTCCGAGCTTTGGGCTCTACTAGACACGAAGAGACTCGAGGTAATTTATGCGGAGGGTAGTTAGCTACGTATACCCGAAGTTTCGTAGTTATTTAAATTATTCGTCTTTTATTCTTGCTTTTCTGTTCTTCTTTTTTCTTGTCCTTTTTCTAACATACACCGATCAATCAGATATTTCGGAAATGAACGTGGCACTTGGTTCTCTCATTTTCAGGTTGGCTAAACTAGCGCTGATAGAAACGTACGAAAATAGTGGTCACTTCGACATCACGTTTACCATGTTCGTTTGGGTGGCATTTATGCCCATAGTAACAACGCCAGGATTCTACGCATCTTGGCAGATGAGCAGGTTGGTGGTTTTGAAATGACATTGATTTTTTAAACCAGGAACGTCGTGGTTCAACGGAAAATCGACACAACTTGGGTGATGCTATTCGTTATTTCAGAAAGGTTCTGATCAATTGACGTTGTTTTGAGGCAGTCGCTCCGCGAATATTATTCATTTTAAGAAATTCGATCGCAATAATCTCTTCATGATCATGTATTACATTCATATATGCCTCATTCATGACCCGAACTACTAAGGTTCACCTGACCTGATCTCCAGGTACACATTTTTCCCCATCTCGTTTTATTATTTATAGACCTCGTATCATATCCGCCGTCTACGAGCCACCGTCTCGCATAGATCTCCACTTCATGTAGTTCACGTGAAGAATTTCTACTCGGAAAATACATAATAAAGAGAATAATAATATATTTGAAGCAGGGGTTATTTCAAGTTTCTCGCAATGTTGCGCCAGATTTTATACACCACAGAGAAGAAGAGAGGGAAAAAAAGGAAGGGAGGATATCAGACTTCATAGCTTTTTGATCGCGTATATTTGATTCGTATATTTTTGGTTTTTATTTTCAAAGTACGTCACAGCCCCTCAAGTTACTCGCCGCCATGTTGAATTCCTAGTGCAGAATCATCGGGCGAATAACTCGGCTGTTCTTTAATGCATGATCGATTCTCCAGTCATTCGGAAACTCGTCGTTTGTCTCCCGCCTTCTTCTTATTCACAATGTCTTTTAACCTGAATTCCTGCTAGATTCGCTTCTTGACTAGAATTTTCGGTGAGCACCTTTGGTCTTCCTTGTCATTGGTTCTCTTTTTATTGTCCTCGAAGAAACCTTGGTTATGGAACTACGGATTCGATACTAAGGATCACGATCCCATTCGCTGCATGTGAACGTAATTCGGTGTATCCTTATTCCTACTAAACTCCGTAAATTCGTGAGAAATTTCCGAAATGCAAGCGACAAAATTTCCAACATATTCGAAAAAATTGCCCGGGGCAAAATAAAAAAAAAGGCGGTAAGGTCTTTCTTCGGAAACGAACCACCCCTGATATCGCGAAGAACGAAAAGAAATAATTGAACGCTCACCTGGAGCAAACCAATTCTCGACCTTCTTAGATTTGGAGCAATTCGCTTTCTACCCCAGCCACCTCAACTAAAAAATCTGGAACACATAGTTATACCACACGTGTAATCAAAGCTCTACAAAAATGCGGTCGTGTTTCCATTTTTCGTAAAGTTTCCAAAAGTAAAAAAAGCTTATACTAGAAGTATAGATTTCGTAGTTTCGTACCTGCTTTATTCGGGATATCTGGCGTTGATCTCCGTTAGCTTCGATCGTTATCCCTGCTTAATGGCGAGTGTGTTTTATGTACTCGGCTTGGAATTCCATTGCTAGTCAATTTTTCTCCGCGTAGCGGAACACCGGGATGCCATCGATTTCCGCCATCCTCCAACAAACTACGACTATATGAGCGTACGAATATAAAACCAAAATGGTATAGTAGTTGCATGTAATTTTTCACTCATTGGGTCGTAGAATAACGTGAATCTCAACGATCCGACTTCATTTCCTTCCAGCCTTGTGAATCTGTGAAATATTCTAACGACTCACCGTATTCGTTCATTGGCACTCGCTGCCCAATTTGGCATCACCACCATTTTATCGAGCGTGCACCTTTATCTACTTTAATTCGCCTTCACCTCATTTTTCTTCATAGTAATTATTATAAATTATGAATAATCAATGAGAGCGAAGGAATTTTTCAATGAACAAGTATTCCCGATTACATGACTTTTTTGTTTTCTTTTTTTTTTTACTTTATTTTTGTTTCTCGTTGGTTGTTCGGCTTTCAGGCCGGCGAAGGAACGTCTTCGTGGTTATTTTCGGTTTTCGAACCGGCGGATTCCAAGAGGATGTGAAGATGAGGTGAAAATGTCCCCTCGGCGTACACCTCGGCGACCTCCAGCTGGACTAATGAACGTTGCTTACACTCAGCACGTACGTACAGGAAATGTGACCGGAAATAATGGGGGTGGCGGAAGTTTGCGGGGTCTTCATAGTCCAGATTTAGTCTCTAACTACAGCATACAAGTAACGAGCCTTGTTGAATAGTTAATTAACCGGTGTGATATATCGTTATTATTCTTTTCATTTTTTGATTTTTTAATTGTTTATTAATCTCCATTGTGAAAATTCTGCATAATGGAAACCCGACGCTTTACGTCCCCAGATTAACGGGCTGGTTTTCGACAAAAGCTTACGCGTCAAAATTGGGAAATTTGCATTTCGCTCGACATTATAATTCAAAATCGAAAATACCGCAATTTTGAAAAGTTCCAGGATTAACGTCATCATAATGAAAGTTGGCAGAATGTTGGCAGCGCGCAGTTTTTCGATTTTTTAATCGGTGATGAGGGAAAATTGGTTCCGGTCTCGCAAAATCGAAACAATTAATCGGAAGAAAGCTCTCGTTTGAGCCGAGATTGAAATCGGTATTCGGAAAACTGAGGCGTACGATGATCGCTACCTACACGTAGGTATAGGGCCGTTTCACGATCTGATTTCCTCGAAAGCTTTTGGAAAAATAATTAGGCGACTTATTCGGGTGAACAACCGTTAAGATGACAAATCAGACGTGTACATCTCGCGATACCCGGATGAAATATAATCCGACGTTCGAGACTCCACTTCTTATGAAAGGAACGTCGTCTCTCAGGAACCAATTAGATTGATTTCTGAAATCACTCGAATCAGATCTATTCAGATATTCGTCGATGAGTGGATGCATCTGGTTCGAACTTTTACAATCCAACATCTTTGATCTACAAGAATTAATTCATACCTAATTTCTTACAATTAACTAAATTCGGGAACCGACGGAGTCCGATTATTCAGGTACCTTTTTATCGTACTAGATTTCCTGAGACTTCAGAGTACGGAAATTTGACGAAATCTGATTTTATTTTTCATATATATACTTAACAAATTTCAGCATCCATCGATTCAACAACTCGTAGCACAATAATGTTCGCTGTAGTTGTTGAAAAGAGAAAAATAAAAATTAATGAATCGATATAGAAAAAAACTTTACTTGACTCACACAATGTGATTTGAGTTAAGACCAAATCGAACGAAAAATAAATAATTGAATAAATAAATGGATAAACGGTGAGAAGAAAAATATGGATGCACCGATCTTCTGACGATCCATCATTTTTCAAGTAAAAATATTGCACAAAAATTAATTTAGGAACATTAAAAATAATTGAATATACGTTCACATATATACCTGTATATATGTTGTAAATATTATTATTATTGTTGTTATTATAACTAGAATTCCACTAATTAAGATCCGCAAAATTCTAATTACCTGCAATCTAGATCTCACAATATACGTATATAGACAATTTCGTAATTAAATATACGTATATCTAGATGACCATCTCCAAATTAATTAGTCTATATTCACCCTTATACGGGTGTGACGGTACATATTAGTTATACATGTGTGTATAGAAACGTTAAATCGGAAACCTGCGTTTCATTTTTGTACGCGTGAATATAGTATTACAGGTATACCATTAATCGTTGGGATAACAAAATGATAATAATTGTTGTAATTGTTGTTGTGGTTTGCGCTTACTTAATAAAGTTTCTAACAAGGTATTGATATAAGCATATATATTTTTGTATCGTGCCAATAAATAATTCCGTTGGAGCTTGGAATAACGTTTTTCAATGTGTAAATGTACACATAATATTACAGTAACGCAATATCAGGCATATTTTATGTATGTATGTATATACATATCAGGGAGGACCAGGGCAAAACGGAGACGCTAAAAAAAGTGACGAATTTATTGGAATTTCAACACTGCCACCCTGTTGCTTCGAACGAATCATCGAATCCGACAACAGGTCTCGGGTTGTCCAACTAACAAATAAAAATTCGGCGAAATTTGTTAATTATTTTTTTTCCTTTTTTTCTCGGCCCCGTCAAACATAACATCCCCTTGAATCGACGGTACGTTAGCTCGGATCATTTCGAACGGATTTTATAGTCCCCTGTACACGATCTCCGAGATTATTACGTAGACTCGTAATTTTATTTCGCCAAATCGAGTCCGCCATTTTGCCCCGAGGTTTCACCCGTTTCTTTCGCGGAACAGGTGAATTTCTATGGTTCTCCGTTGTGCCCGAGAAATTTCTGAATTTTCACGGTACCCCATCTTGCCCCGGTTTCCCCTATTGTATAATATTACACGGATGTATATAAGCGATAGTGTTGCGCGTATTGTATCCGTCATTAGATTATTGATATTTTTGATCTGAAGATCTACGGTCTGGAGTACACTTCGTTCGATTATTATTTATTCCATTCGTTTCATATGCTCGTGATCGATATGATACGCATGCCCTATGCGTATATACACGTGTTGTACGACACTAAAAGTGATTAATATTAATTAATAAAACGTCATGCAGCAAAGGACAGACGTGAGTGAATTACAATAAAAGTATAATTATACACGTATACCTATAACGTAATGGCACAGAAATGTATGCGCGATCGATGTATTTACGTGTAAATATATACGAATATAAATACATAAACATGTGTGTAACATGATTGAATGTCACTCCTATATCGCGCGAACAAATTAATAAATATATATATTCGTTAATTTACCTTGAAAAATATCAGCGAAGAAGCGGGATAATATTCGACAATTGTTTTTTCATCTGCAACGTATTTTATATACGTCTGTAATTTGTGATTTCCTATTTGGTCGTTATCGTAATCGTACGATTCGTTTATTTCGTCCGCACAAATGCGAGAAGCATGTTCAAGAATTTGCGAGCTCTTTTCCCTGGTGAATGAAATCATCCGATGCCAGCTGTATACTTTGTGCTCTTCGAATGAAAAATTTCTTGATTATTCAATTATTTATTGCTTGACCAACTTCGCGCGCTTAATCATTTCGCTGTGAAAAGTTTGAAATTCGTTGAGCTCGTTTACGATGTACGTACTTACGTACGTACCTACCATACCTATACCGTGAATTCGAACATCTCGCAGGGTTGGCGGACCGCGCGGGCATCGACGAACGAACTTTATTGAATTCAATTACCAGCGACACCCGCGTAACGGGAAAATAGATGGGTTAATTTTTAGATCTCTAAATTTTCAACTACGAATAGTCCTGGCGATTTTTTTTTTTCGCTTCATTGTTCAACCAAACTCCACATTTGAGGCTCGTCCGATGCGCCAAGTTTTTAACCACATGCAGAATATAGCGTTGGAATAAAAAAAAAAAAAAAAAAGTCATTCGAAATTGGTTCGGGGTCAACGATTCGCCGACTTGCCATGGAACGCCCGCTACACCACATGGATTGGAAATGAATGAAACTTTTCACGGATACGACCTCCCACCTTCAAGTCTTTCAGTTTTCATTTCGACGTGTTTTTTGACAGTTTTCTTGGAAACGTTCGGAATAAATTAAACTCTCGAAACCTTATGCGATGGCGTTACGTGAATAAATTTCACCGCGAAAAGCTCAACATTGATGTAGCCATGGTTTTTTATTGATTTATTGACTCGTATGAAGCAGCCAGATTTCACGTACCCGAGTGAAGTTCGTGCATATTATTTTCGTTAAAAACTTTTCGTAGAAATGTTGCGCGTTTCGACATTGCTCCGTTGTGTCCGCTTTTGTAGGCTACGCCCTTCTGACATGAGTCGACTTAAGACACGACCTGCTGGCTTTAATTTTCTTATGCAGCGGTTCGAATTATTTATTTTATTTTTTTTGTCCGCGAGAAAACAGCTTTGAAAAATATGCGCCGCTCCGCCACGCGAGATACAGGCGAGGGAGAGCTCTCGATTCGACCACGTATACGACCGTGATTCAATAAGGAGAATGGAAAAAGAAAAATGGGAAAATCGTCACGACAGCCGTCAACGATGAGACGCGGGGCAACGAGCTTATCGACCTTACTGTCAATCCAAATATGAAATTATACTTCTAGCTCGTAATCGTCGGTGAAAAGAAGAAATCAAGTCGCGCTTGATTTCCACAACAGAGTTTTCTCTGTTATTATCTATTATTATCTGCTATCCGTCACGCGAATTTTTTCGGATTCACGAACGATTCACTCGTGCGAAAGAGTTTAGGCTCAATCACATCTAATAATCGAAGTGAAAGAGAGAGAGAAAGAAGAGACGAGCTCGCGTGGAGTAGGAAAAACCGGAACAGAGCTTTATTTTGAGGTTCAATCAAAGGTATCATGGGATTTTTTTTCTGCTCCCTATTCAGCGAGTGTATACAACTACGTATACACATTGCACATGGTACATTCGAAGCCAAATTTGATATTTCTTCACCCCATCGTCCAATAATAATTTTATGGTAGGAAGAAAATGGTTTACAGGTAACAGGCTAAGCCGAGGGTCTTGGAGAATTGTTTTCGCCGATAAAATTATTATTGGATCGTGAGAAGGAGAGAAAAAAGATGGACAAGGTCACCGTACAACAGAGGCCCTTCGTGTGGGAATAAAAAAATTCCGATCACAGATTACTTTTTTTTTCCAATCATTCGATGCCGACAACTGATATCGTCATTTGATTTCTAACTTTCCGTCCTTCGCGCTGTAGTTTGAATACCGCCGTAATGGTTATAGATTGAATGAGGTTGCACCAAGGTTACGTAAGGGGTGATTTCAACGTATTTGTATATTAAGGATTGACTGAAACGCAAAGGGACAGAGGAGTACGTACTGTTTATATAGATATAGTGAAGCGAATACACTTGACTGACTGAGCGAGTCTTACTCTTCTATCTACACATAAACGTTTCCGAAGCTCGTGACACGTGAAACGCGTACACGTTACACCTAATTTAATCCACGAATGAATTGATTCGTTGTGAATGAAAGCTATACGCCAGAATTCTACACGATTTGTGCGAAATACTATACGTCACATATTCCTGTGCCGAATGGTATGAAGCTTTAAAAGCTCAGTTGTGAAGTTACATCGTTTTCAACCCGATCGATTTTTCTCTCCCAATTATCTATTCAATACGGAGTTCAATGACGACGATTATGACGCTGAAAATCTGCGCGTCAGCGAATCAGCGCCAAAGCCATGGGATTTTTCTGTTCTTTGTAAACTTTTTTTCAAAATCGTCGAGAAAATGGCCAAAAAATATCGAGATGCCCTCGTACCAAAGATGAACCATAGAATGGGACAATCGTATTACTGATTATCATCATTTCGAGGTCTTTTTCGCGATCATTATACATGAAATTACCACGCGATAAAAGGGAAAATCAGAATGAAAACGAACAAAAGAAAGATAGATAGTTATAATTATTTCCAGCCGATTTCATTGTACGAGAAAACCATCGCGTTGTTAAAGTTACTTTTAGATCTTTTTTGATCCGAAAGAAATTTGTTGGTCTACAAATTTTTTTTGCACAAACGATACAAGAATGAATTATTTATTAGAAACAAACTTCTGACGATGCGAATTATGAATTTTTGAAATTCGAAACAAGAAGGAAAGCCAAAAGATTTGTTCTCCTCCATTTCAGATTCACAGTAAAGATACACTCTGCATATTTAAAATTACGGGAGCGAAAGATGTTTGAGTCTGTCAACAGCTCGGGACAAGAGTCGACAATTTCTAGAAACGGGGGGGGACCAAATCCCGAACTGATTTCACTTGCATTCCGCGTTTCCCTCAAAACCCTGTCCCAACTATTATTCGCATGATTTTTTAATACCGCGAATGGGTTTCGTCCTAAACGAACAATCCGTTTGAAGTAGGTCACTCCGCGTATGCATAATATAGGTAAGTCTCCAACGAATGAAGAGGGTCGCGGTCAAGGTATTCCAATCTGACCCTTTCTGCTAAATTAGGCAGAGGGGGAAGAATTTCATTCCTCGGAGCGTTATATTGACAAGTGCTGAAAATTACATGCACGGGGCATTCCATATATACATTCGTTCGGGTCTCATCCTCAACCTTTCAAATTTTCAAATAATTCTTCTCACTCTCGTAGGCAGGTGCTGGGTCCATCGATTGATTTTTACTTTTTCCTCAACGTTCCCTACTTCCAAATCGATTCGGACGATCTGATATTTTTCAACGTGATATTTATGGGGTGAGTCCGAAAAATACAGGCATACGACGATCGATGAAAACGTTGGTGAAAAAAAAATATCCCACGAGTATTCCGACTAGCAAATAAATATGCACGCCATTGTTACACGTGAAAACCGGGGAGAGTTGAAAGTTTTTCTGCCGCAAAGCGTTCTCGCCGAAATGAGCATACCGTCGGAGAATACGAGCATTTTTTAGAATAACGAACGAACGTGAGTTTCCGCCGGCTTTTCTACAGGTAGTTTCGATTTCTACCTGGGGCTAATACATAAAACGCACACGTCGACCGCGCTTGTGCGGAGCGCCCCTCTCGAACTTTTCCCCCTCAATATGATGTGGTTTTATTATTGGAATATTTCTTTTTTCCCCAGTCTTTTCATATTACGATTAACTTTTTCTCCGACGAGAGTGGTCCCTCTTTTCGACCTTTTTTTTTTTTTTTTTTTTTTTCATTTTACTCTTCGGGGCACTTTAGGCTAGTAATAATACCCAAGTTTCGTAGACTTTTGGTGAAAGAGATGTTGACAAATGACTTTTTCCAAAAAGCTGTTAGCAACCAATGTCGGTAATTTTATCGAATTCGATGTCCTTTATATGCCCGAAAGAATGCTCATGTCGTCGAGGGATAAAACCAGACAAAAAAACCTGAACTGTTTGGAATTTGAAGAAATTTTCTGGCACAAGGGCGCGTGCGCGGATACAAGCTAAGGAGAGAAAATAAGAATCACGGTATTTCAAATAAAATGTGACGCGAAGAAAAATATTCTCACAATTTTTCGAACAGGATTTTTTTTTGTTTTTTTTTTTCTCACGGTGTTGGGACGCCCTTCTGGCATATTGCTCTTCGCGCTTTCGTGAAAAATTCAAGTTCCATGCGCCGAGGAAAGGACGAGAAACATTATATTCGAAAAATTATGAGAAAGTTTTATTTTTTTCGCATTGCATATTTTATCCGTAAAACGGGTATTCTTATTTTTTTTTCTCTCGTGTTTTGCACACTTTTACAAGAAACGCTTTTATGACAGCGTAAATAGGTTTTGCATGATAAAAGACGTCCGGTTCTTAGTTGAGTACCTACGACATAAAACCAAGGGGTGTATCGTTTTTAATTCCGAACGTTGCGCATTCGTTTCGAGATAATAAATTGTTTATGTATTCTTATTTTATCCACAAAGAGAAGAAAAACAATCATAAAAAGGAAATAAAGCCTGATTAACAAGTGAACTGTATGCCCTATAAGTAACTTGTGGATGCTTGTGGTGAATTGATGAGTAGAAATTTGCGTGAGAAAAGCTCTAGAATAACGAAATAATTTCATTTATGTTTCTCAATTTTTAACACCCCTTGGATAGAGGTGTTAAATTTCGGGGGCAACAGAGAAGGTAAATTTTGTGGACGTTATGTTCTAGCATAGATATATATTAAACTATATCTATAGTTTTAGAAATAATTAATGGTCATTTCCTGAAACCGTAAATCGTCCCGCTGGCGAAATTTTCTCTGCAATTTCCTTAGCAGTAACTACTATCGTTATAACGATAACAATTTTAAACAAGTTTTCGTATTTTCGTTTTTTTCTACCCCCTGTCTCCTAAATTTATACCCAACCCAACCAAATATACCCTAAGTTGATATTTGCGTAACCCTTGTCCTATGTAATTTCGTCTTCATGTTAAACACACTACCGATTAGGGTGAGCCAAAAATCCGCTTTTTTCAAATTCGTTCGTTAATTTCGATAATATTGTTCTTGGTGAGTCGAAATTTCGAGTCCATTAAAGCTTGTCAAAGCCAACAGTGGTAATAATTGTTTTTAACTCGACCGAAATTGTAGATATCTCTGAAACTATCGAACTTCCCTATCTATCATTCAAACTTTGACGAAGGTCTGGCGAGTTTGAATGTGATTTGAAATTTTTTCCCTTTGCATACATTTTTTCCCCATCACTTAGAAAAATATTTTCGGTATTAATAAAGGAATTGCATATAAAAAGGCCACCCTAATGTATGGATTAGACACATAGATATAACGCACACCCATGTAAATAATCGGAAATACTATTCACCTCAAAATGGTCGAGGACGTTTGTAGAGAGTTATATAGTTTATATGGGGTGATTTATTTCACCACTAAACGAATAATTTATAAACCAATCCCCTAACGACGAAGAATTATGATATTTTATTTTGATAACTTTACACTTTTTGTATGTTCTATTCTCTTCGCTCGATCAACTGTTTTTTGATGCTAAACTGGAAGTATTTTTTATGGGAAAGGAAAAGCTTTCATACATATTTTTTTATACCCTCGTTATAATCACATTCCCTCCCCTCCTCTGATCGTCCGTAAATCGAATGAAGGGTATGAAAGCATTTTTCTGACGGTTCCCGCCTCTCTTTATTCATCGACTTTCGAACCCTTCGTATCAAGGGAAAAAGACGAGAAGTCTGAGTCATCTAATTGCTCGTGACTTTGCGGAAAAAACAAGATCCGCAGAAGTAGAACGATGTTGTCTTTTTCTTCTTCACGTTCTATTTCTCATCTCCAATATTATTCTTTTCAGCTATACAGCTCGATTATACTCGATCGGTGAGAGAAACGAGTGTACTTTCTTCTTTTTATTTTTTCATATTATGTGTTTCGTGTCGCTCAAGAGCACAGGCACTTCCAAAAAGGTGTTATTAAAATGAGAACAAAAAAAAACGAAAAACTGCAACGGCTCTCCAATTTTTTCTGACTGCAGGAGATGATGAAGAATGAACTCGAAGGATCTTTCTAGAATAAGGTCCCGGTATACCTATAAACGGCCTGATATGTTGAGCTCGGGATACACCGCAGTCACGTAATCCCTGTCTCGCGTTAGATGGAGGTTGCTAATCTCCTAGTAGTCCAGAGAATGTTGGCTATAAACCAAGCCCAAAACCTCATCCCAAATATCCAACAGGATCATTTACTCTTGGTATGTGTGCACAACGTATATGTACACACAACCCGTTGACTGAAATGACACAGCTGCTTTCAACTGTAACAATAAATACATTTGTATAGACTTACACCTGTATAATACGGAAGCCTAAAATGAACAAATCCAGGGCAATTTTTCGGACGTAATTTTTAATGTCAGTGACAGCGAAAATTCGAAGATTGTATATGAGATTTCGGTCTGATAATGAGTTCGTTGTCTACATAATTCGACGCTCCTGTGGCCGAAACGCAAGAAAGTGATCTTTTCGCTGGTTTTTCAGTAAAAATATCATTAACTCATTATGAACAGCGAAATTTCCGCTAATGAATAAATTCAATTTATATTTAGAAAAATTTAAGATTGATTTGAGTTCGAGTTTATTTAGGATAATTGCAGATTATTTATTGTTTAAAACATTAATTAAGTTTTTAGGTAATTCTTATTAATAATTAATCGTATAATAAAGAATTAATTAAATTATCGAAAATCAGAAGCTAGTCTCAAGTTTTTACCATACTTCGAATCATGAAATTTCGAAGCAAAAATTTTTAGTATTAGCTTACAATTATTGTGGGATTAGATGGTTTTGTACAAATATATGTGTAAATGAAAAAAAGGTTATCAAAGCTTTATTGAAAGGAAAGAATGTTATGTAACAATTGCCAAACAGTATAAGCATAGATGTATAAGCCTTTTCAAAGTGTTTACCGATGATATTTTCAAATAAACAGTGTACCAAAAATGTATATTGGGTAACTAATTATATTATTAAGTAAAACTTCTCGACGCGTATATAACGGAATAATATAGAAGCTCATTAAAGCTCTGCAATGAAAAATCTCATTGTGAACATACCGGTTTGTTATAATCAAATGGATATGAGCTTTGAAAAGCTCTGAAGCAGAGAAATCTGACCTTGCTAATTATCAAAAACTTTCACAATGTTTGAAAGGTATAATAACTTCCGAAATCTCTTTCATTCGTTGTTTCAGAGGTTCATTTGGTTAATTTAATCATGATGTACATACCTCTGTAAAAATTAGATCCGACTTTAAAAATTTCCTTGCTATTTCATGCATTGGAAACGTTTCGGATGTTATCGGTAAGCTTCTTCGAAACTTTTCATAAATTTAAAAAAAAAAATTTTGATGGTCGGCCGAGTATCTCGAGAGTTTCTAACGGTAATTATCGGCTGATGAAGGTGTACCATAATTATTAAAATTCCAACTGAACTTTCTCTGATGTCATTTTCACGTCGCTTTCAGTGCTTTTTGAGCGATCATTAATACATACGATGAAGCAATTTCTATCCAAAACAACAATATTTAATTTTCAATTTGTTTTTCTTTTTCTCTTCCATCAGATCAGGTATCACCTAATTGATCAAAAACACGCCGGAAGCAATTTTGAACAAAGAATCTTGCTTACCGAAAATGTTGACGATGAAAGAAAAATACATATAAATAAAGTACAAGAACGGAAATTAAAGCCGGAAATTGAAAACATAGTACCTCATTTTCAGATAAGAAATTAACAAAACAATGAACGGTTAAATTAATCTATAAATTAACCAATTATTCACACTAGAAGAAAGTTCCTGGCTAATTCAACGTAACGCCAAACAATTGAACCGGATACGAGAGGATCATTAATCGCGTAACCAAGACACATTCGCACTTCGTACGAAGTTCAATGTAGAATTTTAATCGGTACGCTCTGGGCTGTTTGCATTAATTTCCGGTTTCGTTTTCGGAATGTATCCTGCGTTAAATACACATCTGCCGTTTTTCTGTACCACAAATTTCATGAGGTGGAAATTTCTGTCGATACCATTCATTTATTTTCATTCGACTTTCGCGCTCTTGGGATGTTTGGTGAAAATTTTTCATCCTGTGGTTGAAAAAGTGTCATTTTTCCGGGTACATTGCGTGAATTATTCTCGTCTCGTTTCTCTCCGGGTGAAAGTGAACCTGATTCAGTATTCACCATCGATGATGATCATCGCTGCTATTGTTATCATTACTATTCTGATCACGTTTGTTACCTACGCTCGTTTGTCCCGACGTATATAACTCCCCACATACAGCTACATCGGCCTAAAGCTATATTACTTTGGATCAGGATGATTTCGAACGGTCGAGCAGTTTGATCGAAATTTCAAGTCCGGCAACATTATATACCTTGTGAAATATGATTAATTGAAATCAGTGAAAGAATTTGAATACAAGTTCATTTCAACCGAATTACAGTTTCTTCCATTGTAATTAATTCTCTTTTCGTTACACGCTTTACATATTGTGAAAAAAAAAAAAAAAAAACAATCAATAAATAAATAATTATGGAAATCACGGTGAGTGTTGCCGAACTTTGCAAAACAAAAATAACGAGTAATTTCATCTTGATGTAGATAAGTTTGTGCCGAGATACTCACGGTCGAAACAATAATTAAAAGATACCTATTTCGACACGCATCGAAACTTTTTCGCGCTTTGATTATAATTAGTTATATCTTGAAAATTTGAATTCGAACACCAAGGATCCAGCAACCGTAGTCCTGCGATTGTGAAAACTTAGTTACAGTGAATTTGCGTTAACACTCGAAGGAAAGCTGGTTCAGTCGATAAAATGTTGTTTTGCAGAAGACGATTTTTATATTGATGGGCATCGTCGTTGGTTCGACCGTCGCGGAGGCTCCGGTCGTTAAACATCAAGTTGGAATAAGACCTTCCAACGTCTTAGGAGGATCGGGACAGCACGCATCATTTAGTTTCGTAAGACCTGGTCTTACTCAGACTTCTTATGCTTTCAATGGTCCGAGTTCGCATCAAGCTTTCAGCTCTAGTATTGGAAATCCACATCTGGCGCAAAAAGTACTACCGAGCGTCGCTCACGCGTTGGCTTACAGAAATCCCGGGCTCGGTAACCGCACGATAAAATCATTAAATAATTCGATTCCAATGAAAGGAAATCCAGAAAAAAGCTCTCGATCGCTTTTTACCGAACGGGTGAAAATTTTTCACGTTTACTTTCTCATTTCCAGACTACTTTCCATCCGGTCAAATAACCACCGCCTACGCTCCCTCTGCACCGATACAAGGTAATTCGCAGGTACCGAGCTTTCAAGAAGCTCCTGTAACGCAAGATCAAGGTCAGTTCCAGCGGGCAACCGCTCTTGCCTATCTTCAGCAACAATACCAGCAACAGTATCTTCAACAACAGCAGTACAATCAGCTGCAGAATTCCGATAATCAGGCGACGGCGGAAGAAGCAGCTAATTATCAGGCGCAGCTTGCAGCGCAATATTACGCATTGAGGCAATCCCAAGCTCAAACTCCGCAATTCCAACAGGTAAAATACATTCCCTTCGTTACAACGTGAAGGTATGAGACGATGTTGATTCTATCGGTTCTTTGAAAACTTAATTTACAGGTTCCCGAGCAACTGCAATTACAACAACAACAACAACAACAACAACTGCAACAACTGCAACAGCAACAGCAACAAGAACAAACTAAAGATTTACTCGGCGTAGCTTACTCTTCTGCACCATCGGTAGCGCATGTGAAAGTCACCGGAAATGGATACAATTTCGACTTTTAGATCATGAATACAACGTTTAACATACGTTCATTGAACAATATATCTAGATTATAGATATTGTTATTGCAGAAAAAAAATGAAAAAACTTTACGATACGAACCAAAGATATTATATCCCTTTTATTTATTGACGTACAAAAAATGTAAAATAAACGATCATGACGATGATGATGAAAAAACGGATTTTTAATGACTATTCAAATTTACACCTACCTGGCTTTATATGATACTGATATTTTTTTTGTACCTATCATTGCCATTAAAACTCTGAGATTGATCGAATAATTCTCCAGCAGCCATAAACGAAGGGTGCTTCAAATTTTAACTTTTTCACCGCAATTTCTAATGACTTACACTAAATCCCATTAGCATAATCAGAACTGTAATTATTTGAGTAAGTATATCAAAGCTTCCTAATTGCCTGAACAAGGATAGTTTGTAGTAACAGGAATTATTTGATGTTTAATACGTCGTTTGATGTATGTAGATAGATAATTCATGAGTCATGGAAATTCCATTTTCATAATTACATATCGGGCATTCGTCGTGCCAATTATCAACGGATATCGAACTTTCGTCGAAAATTATTCGAAAGCAAAACTGTTACCGATATTATAATCACATTATTGATGCTAAAGGTAATTATAATCATCGCGATGATGATAACGATTACGATAAGGACGTAATAATACGTAATGATATTCGACTGCTGTGGTTAATCAATTTCATTTCGTGGTCTTCCTTCTCCTTTGTTGGGTCGTTCGCTATCAACCAATCAGTAAACCAATGGAAGGATTCCAATAAATTGACCATTTCACTCAATGAATAAACTATGAAAAAAGTCGTATAGAAAGAGAGTAGATTTCGCAAATAATTGCGCAAGGACATCAAAGAAAATAAATGGACGGTGGGAAAGACAAAAATTGACCCAAAATTTCGTTTAATTCGTGACATCGTTATCGGGGCAGAGTATAAAATATTTCTTCGTTTCATATTTTGTATTTTGTATTTTTTTTTTTTTTGGTTTTATCGTTCCTATGGTTCGTGATTTATTACATATGTATGTATCGCGGTGTAAAAGTAATAATTTTCATCGTAAAAATCCATGGTAATTGGTGTTTGATTGTACTTTCGGGAGGCTCGAAAATTACCATCCTGAATAACCAGATCCCTGTAGTCCGTTGTAACCAGGAGCACCTTGTCCGTGTTGATTTATCGACGATTGTTGGGGATAGGAAATTTGTTGTTGATGAGGATAATTCAGTTGTTGAGGGTATCCGTTGTATCCGCCATTGAAGCTGTTGTAGCCTTGATATCCGTTTTTCAGCAGCTGAGGAACTGAGGGTGCAAAATTTTGAGTAGGATATTGAATTCCCGATGCGCCGGAGTAACCGTTTTTCTGTCCGTAAGTGGAAACCGCTCCCGGAATCGAGGGATAAGAAATTCCCGAAGGCAAATTTCTGCCACCGTAAGAATAAGGCGACGCGGAATATCCCTGTCTTACAACTTGGAGCGGTGTGGATACCGGCGAGGAATAAGAACGTCCTGAACCAACGGGGTAACCGGGCACCCCGGGTACTCCGTAACCGTAAGCCGAAGAGTAAGGAGATCCAGAACCTCGAAGAAGTCCAGTGTTCGAACCGTAAGAACCGCCCAGCGATTGGCCAACAGGATTTCCTCCGTTTATATAACTGCCGTGAACGATGGCCAGGAGGGTGGCGAAAAACGCGAGCTGAAAATAGATTTTTTTGGTTTTTCTTATTTGTTCGTTTTTCTTTTTATTCTATGTATTTGTGGATCGGATACTTGAGAGACTCACTTTGAACATTTTCTCGGCGTGTTTGAATGAGAAAAAAAAAAATAACAACAACAAATTATGTAACGACGCGTACTTTGTATGCAAGTTGAAGCTTATTAATATAATATCGATTTAAATCTGACTAACAATCGCAAAATTTTGTCGCTTTTATATCTGCACAGTTGCAATGGATATCCCCATTTCGGTATCAATTTTACACACAGATATCCCCCTCCAAAATTCCCCTCTGTCTATTTACTATATTATATACGATACGATAAAATTATACGTATATGATGTGAATTTTAATACGATCATCGACGATCATATCGAAATGCCCGTATATACATTATTCAAAACGGTATAGGTGGGTATTGGAGTCACACAATTTGAAATGATACAATCGATACCCACATGCTATGCGGTTTTACCGATTTTAATATTCACCCGAAAATATATGTCAGTCATTTTATCAACATTAAACGGTTCCCAAAACCAATACGGAAATGAAAATGGATTTATTTTCCAATCTGGAAAATAGTCGAGCTTCAATTTTAGAATTTGTAGAATTAAAGGGGGAAAAGCTCATGAATCTGTACTCGCTTTTTCGCACATCTATCGATGCGGGGATGTCATTATTTATTTGTCCGTTGATTTTTCGTCTTTTTCCCACAGTTTCTCACAGGATCGTCGCATCTGATGTCGGAGCAAAAATTTTTGGATCAATATTGTAATTCTGTATGTATTTTTAGCGGTGGTAAATGATATACGAACGATGTATTGTTCTCAGCTGCCAGTTAAAATTGTTTCGCAATATGAATTCGAAACCTGAGATTTTGTTTATTGTTCTCCGCGTAGATTCTATCGCTATGTTTTGTTTTTTATTTTATTTTTTTATCCCTTTTTGTGGGACAAATCTGGGTGTCTTCGGTGTCCGTTGACATACAAATTTTATCTACGTCATGATAAATATATTAAATAACGGTGTAAAAGAAGGTAATGCTGTAATAATATCGACATATGCATATTGTAGTACATATTATAATAATGACCTCGATTCTCGTGTAATCTAAACTTTATAGAAAAGCCGACAAAATTACTATATAAAGACCTGCTCTAGCTCGAGGTATTAGAATAATTTCTTCACTCTGCGCAGCGCGTCGCCACGATTATTCACATTCAAATTGACTCAAAATCGTCTTCAACCCCTATACATCATATTTTCTAGAATCTTATATTTATTAATCTTTGTTTATTTTCTTTTTTTCGAATAACAATTAATTTGTAAATAAATGTACGTACATTCATATGCGTACTTGATTGCTATTTTTATGCATGAAATATTTCTTCGAAAAATTCGCGAATATTATATTTTTACGACGAATCAAAATCAGCGCCGCGCCGGTGAATATAGAAGGAAAAAAATTGTCACGTTTCTTCGGCTTCTTTTCAAACATTTAAGTTTTTTAACATTCCGTTCAGTCCGGACGTTGTTTTGGTTTATTCAATTTTTTGGTTTATTCAACTTTCAAGCCAGGCATCTTCTAAAATTTTGATCGGCAACGAAATCTAAAGTCGCCGCACTGTTCTCCGAGCATTGTAATGCTGATAAATCTATAAGCGCGTGGATGATTAACGAGAAGTGTTGATGAAATTTGAAGGAATATACGAACTGAGCTTGATACATATCGTGCGACTTGACTTATTCAAAAAAAGCGTTTCATTTAAAAGTTTTCCATTTGACACGCGATTTATGAGCCCATGTACCGTACGAATATCTCTTTATTCAAAGTGACACGTGTACGGTTCGCCGATTGGTGTATGGAAAAAAAAAAAAAACTAACTTTGATGTACACGTAATAATCTAAAAACGCAGCAGACAACTTCTGAATTCGATCGCTCACGCGCCATTTGATTCTATATTTATTGTTATCTGGTTTCCACGTATGAATCTGCGTTTTTGGTCTACATTTGACATAAAACTGTATTTGTTCGAGGCCGAAAATGTGATCATCGTGGCCGGTAAACCAGCTGCACTAGTTCATGAAATGCTAAAAATGCCAAAAATGCCCAGATCAATCGTGTTCTAGTATCCGTTTTTTTTTTTTTTTCATGCACTGAAAATTACCGATATAAAAATCAGTGAACGAATGATTAACGGATATACAGTGCGATTCTGGTGAAACGGGTCGCGATCAACGCATGCGTCGAAATATTCGAATTTCTCGGTCTCCGAGCGAACCCGAGCTGTGCTGGAGTCAGCGTATCCACAGGCGTAGGCCTCTTGTTGTGATCTACAGCCCTCAAGGTGACTCCTCGCAACAAAGCGCCTACGCTGGTGGCTAAGCTGACTCCAGCGCAGCTCGGGTTCGCTCGTATCATAGATCTCGTATATTCGAACGAGAAATTCGAATATTTCGACGCATGCGATGATCGCAACCCGTTTTACCGGATTATATGTATACCTATACCGGTGTATGTATATTCATCGATCATATCTATCAGTCGTATTTCAACGTCCGTTGATCGGTTAAAGTATTAATTAGAATAAATTAGGACCTTCATTTCGACTGTCTAAACATCAATTATTAAATTAAGAAGAACGATTCCACAGAGGTAAGATGTATTTCGCCGGTAGTGTTGTGGCAAAAAGTTAAACTATACATCCACATAGTGTACACACACACGTAGGTACACGTAGTATATTAAGCAAAGTGATACTATCAATAGATTCATGCCCCGGCGGGATTATGCCAAAAGCTATTTGAAATTACGTAACCAGATGTAACGAATAGACTATATTAAAAATAACAATACTCGGACACGTATAATTAAGTGAAAGGGTTTCAGACTACAGATGTGAAATCAATTTAAATACAACGTATATATTTCACCGTACTATCAGAAATCATTAAAATAACTCTCGAAAATCATCCCAAACGAGCTGACCTACAGCACGAGACGATTACGTTTAATTACCACTATTATTACCGTCATAATTTTTATCGTTATCAACATCATTATATATATACCGTATATATGTTTTTTCTTCTGCGAACCCAGACGATCACTCGCCCTCTTACCCCCTGGTGAATATAATAATACGCGTCTCATTGGAACTCAGAAAAAAATGATTACGTATACATGCAATAATTTATAACAATATGTACAGAAAACACTTATACGTATAGGTATATAATTGTCATCGTTTCCTTGACCTACAGCTCGGAGCGTGATTTAATATTGCGGTATAAATCGGTATATGTATTGTGTGAACAGACAATATAGTATGTGGTACGTACAGGTAAAACCTTATATTTTATCTAGCACATCCTGGTATAGGTGAGTTATGGAAAATTGTTGGAACAAAATTCAGAATTGAAATAGGATCACAGGCGAAAATTCTAACGCCTACGTGTATTTGATAAATAACTCGTTATTTGATACTGAAAAATTATTGAAAATAAAGAGGGTCGTCCCTGGATGGTTTGAACATCTAGGGGTGATCCTTTTTTGTGGAGCAATGAAAAAAATATTTCCTAAATATCCGCGAGGTTCTATTTTATTTCTACATCAATCTACACATTGCGTATAATAACACCCAACACTACCGTTGAACAAACGAAAAGGGATAGAAAGACATCATTAAATAAAAGACAATAAGTAAAAAAAGAAAATCAACGACGATAATGATTGTTGCGAAGAGAACTGTATTGCGACTGCTACGTAATATACGAGATCGTATACCTACGTCGTGAGTCAAGGACGTACTTTCTCCAATTCTCAATTTGTCAGCTGTGCTCGTATTAAAATTGATCTGCGATTTGTATCTGTATACATATACCTATCGCGCAATAGGCGTGGCGTATGAAATATAATTACGTAAATTAAGGTGAATTTCAGATACCGTATACCACGGTGAATCGAAGGATAATTTTGCAAATTAATTAATTAATTAATTAAACTCCGTAGGAATCGGGCGAACAACGAGAAAAAGGAAAAAACGCGAAAGGACTAAATCCGTTTGGAATTACCTATATCGACAAGAACGTTCCGGCGTGAAAAAAAATATTTCGGACGAAATTATTAAATTACGAAATTGAAAAAAGAATCCAAAAAAATGTTCGAATCACACCCACCGTTGTGATATTTCGTTATCCACGGAATAATTTTGACGGTGAAAATGCGGCTCTGTTTAAAATCACTCAATTTACAAATAGTTTGTGTTTAATCAATTTAGCCATCGCGCTTTTACATGTCAAGTTGGGTTCGATGTGGTAGCTGCCGATCAAAAATTTAAATTAGCTACACAGCCGGAAATCCCATGAGTGATGGGTGGGTATGCGTTATGCAGTCAATTTCTTATTAATTACAAACAACCTGCCACGGAACACCGATCGTTGATCGATCCAAAGACAAATACTGTACATACAGGGTGTCCCATTCTGAGTGAACCATTTTGATTACTCGAGAAGATGAGGTAGTACGAAAAAGATCAAGGCCAACTTGGTTTTTTTTTAATGATTTTGTGTATTAGAAAAAAATTTCCACGAATCGAATCACTATTTGTCAGAATTGGAATGAATTTTCTCATTTTTACGTTGAAGAAGGCCCATGTTTTTGTTAAAAAATTTTCTTCGTTGCGATATTAAACAGAAAAATTGACGTGAGGTGCCCTCCATTAAATACGTTTATTGAACACGGATAAAAAACGTGAGTATAATCATTAAATTCACTTCTTTTTTAAAAGAATATGTATTGGTTGATTTCATTTGTTAAACCTCTCTCCTACTTTTCAATCGTTCTACCGGGCTCGTGATAAAATTCCTACCCATATACCACGTTCGTATCGTTATAAATGGTACTCAGACATGCACGTTCAGCCACATGGAATCACCATTGGTGAGGGTTACTGACATGCAATGTGTCACGTACATACAATGTTACAAAAATGTTCGCGAATAGAGAATGACGTGCTAATTAAGAACCAATCCGAATAGAAAAAAGAATAAAATCAATCATGGTACTGGTGTTGCAATAAATGATCGTTCTTTCGGCCTTCCCAAATGTACGAGCGTGCGATCAGACTTGATCTAGATAGGAGATCATAAATCTGCAAACAGCCCGTTCGGGCCATGCAATGGACCACGCCTCAAAAATGGTTCTCCGGCTACCTACTCGTCTATTATGTACAAAGAAATGATTTTTGTATGTGTATGTCTGTATGTAAATAGATTGTAATTTCTGTCAGATGAATGTTGCGCTGAATATGGACCTCTGAAATTCAAGGGGCGAAAAATAGAAAAAAAGTATCAATCGAAGGAGTTGGTAGGAGACAAGCCTGTGACGTCATTTAATGAAAATTGTATAAATACCAAGCTCTGTTTAGCGGTAAGACAGAACTCTATCTGCTCTCGAAAACAAGATATACTAGAATCATGGCATTCAAGGTATTAAAAAAACATATTTACGGGTGTGCATCTGGCCCAACAACCCACGAAATTGTTATTCATTGAAAGAATTGTGCGGGTTCGTGCTCACAGATCTGTGCTAAGTTGCGACAGAAACGAAAATTGCTCCGACTTCAATGGTTAACGAAAAAAATGGGGAAACATTTTTTTTACATATTCATCGCTTTTGAGCGATCACAATCCAAAGGAGTGTGAAGAATTATTGTGCTACATTTGTACTGCATTCGGTTATTCCTTACTCCGGGACAATTCTTGTAATTTTGATTCGTCCAAAGTATTCAGATTGTATTTATTCTGAATTATTATTTCATTCGACTGTGCTTAAAGTTTTCTTCGAAATCCGGATACAGCACAAAGTAGCACAATTTCGGTAGGAGTGACCGAAATTTTTTTCGAGAACCACGGAAGTCATTTTTTCTGTTGCAATACGAGTCATGAGAAGTCTAGCACAAACCCAGACAAATAATTTTTTCAAATTCGGTTTCGGATAGTGTTAAGCTGGCTTCGCAAGCCTATTTTATTAACATCAAGCTACTCAGTGTTCTAGAATTCCACAATATTGATCTAAAAAAAAAATTTCAATCCTGCAGCTCATCGTCCTCTCCGCCGTCTTGGCAGTAGCAAGCGCCGGTGGTCCAGCAGCTTACAGTATCGCGACTGCGTCAGGCGATTACGGAAGCGTAGGTTACACCCAAGAATCAACCCACAAGGGTTATTTGGGTCAGAACGTAGTTTCGTCCTTCAGCAAGCAAGTCGATTCTCCTCATTCAACGGTTCGTGTGAGCAACAACCGCGTAACCAACGATGCACTCTACAGTCACACCGTAGCAGCCGCACCAGCTGCGTACACGACATACGCTCATCAAGCCCCAACTGTTCTCGCTACCAAATCTGCATACGCAGTCGCTCCTTCCTACGGATACGCTCACGCCGCTCCAGCTTACGGATACGCTCATTCCGCCCCAGCTGTAGCTTACTCAAGCGCCCCAGCTGTCTCCTACAGCTCAATCTCTACCCCAGTCATTGCTAAGTCTGCGTACGCTCACGCTCCAGCTTACGGATACGCCGCTGCCCCAGCTGCTCCCCTCATCACCAAAACCGCCTACGCTCACGCTCCAGCTTACGGATACGCCGCTGCCCCAGCTGCTCCCCTCATCGCCAAAACCGCCTACGCTCACGCTCCAGCTTACGGATACGCCGCTGCCCCAGCTGCTTACGGATACGCTGGAACCGGAGTCGCTCACACCACCTTCGAAGGTCTTGGTGCCCATTACGCGTGGTAATTCACACATTTTCAAGGAAAATGTAGGGAAGAATTGAAGAGGAATTAGAAAATTTCAACCGCTTTAGGAAATAATGTAAATAATTTTCTTTCAATCTATCCATGTATAAATACGCATTAATAAAAACCAATTCGTATATATATTTACAAAAGGTGTTATGATATGATCGTACATTATACACATACGGGCTCCAAATTCGTCATGTAAAAAGCTCAAAGCATTTCATCGATCACCACACCGAAAATTCAATATTTTTCAAATCCTTCTAAATCCGTAAAACTGTATCCTACGAAAGAGGTTTTCACAGTTTAAAAAAAAGCGAATCTTTCAGACTGCGCTTTATTCATAAGGTCGTTTGTCGTATCGAGTAGGCTAATCCAGAATGAATTTTTCGTTTCATAATCCATTTTTTATCTCTATCGTTAAAACATCCGTTTCATATGGAATTAAGCACGTGTCTGGGTCACAGGGGCGTGACAATAGAATTATCCGCAATTCTGTACAATAGCTGTCTACCACATGATCGAAAGGGTATCGCAGATTATATCAACCGCAACCCTGTACGTACATCGGGTACAAATGGAGTGGGAGAGCGGAAAATATTTGCACACTAACAACAGCGGCGCTGTAATTTTGAGTTCTGTACAGTGCATCAATTTATTTCCGTAAACTTCTATTTGATTTCTACCGACGCGTAACAACCCTACAGAGCTGTATACTCGCGATTTATTCTATACTCGTAATCTGATAATCGAAATAATAATCCTTACCAACGAGATTTGTACAACAGTGATGTAAAATCTGATTGATTTCCCTTTACAAAACTAGACTAGGCTAAACACAATGAAATGAACACGTACCTCTAGATTATTGAACACGTATTCACGTATTATACCGAACAGAAAATAAATGACTGAATCGATGGATTTTAAAAAATCTCTATCAAGTATCGAGAAATATTGACTGAAAAATATAGATCTTTGAAAAACTGATTGCCAGAATACCACATGATGCCAAGGAATATTAGTCTTGATTTTCACGATCCCATATATTTATGATCCCATATCTTCAAATAAGGGTAACATAGATAAAATGTCAACCAAAACGTCTATCCAAAATACAAAAATATTTGATTTTTGGAAAGTGAATTCAACGACCGCCTGGTTTTTGCTGATACTACATATCAAATTAATTAAAAATTTTCGGTATTCGTAATACCACCAAAATTTTACTCTTGATTCCTCGGAAACGGAGGCTCGAAATATATTGGAAAATACATCTGAAAACGTTCTCGAAGAGTGCAACGAAATCCTTAAAGGATGAAAAAATCTGAGGTGTCAATTTTTGTAGGTAGCCCGCGGGCTCTACGCGGAACGCCTCATGTACCTGTATAATCTCCTAATAACAGAGCACTTATTTTTACCGTCTAAGGATCAGAGATCAAGTACGTATAGATCCTTGATCCTTGATCCGAGCTGCTATAGGTGAAAGGTGTAAAGGGTTTATGACTAAACGAGTTTCCAGTTATTCTGCTGTCGAGCTGAAGCGAAGTACGAATCGCGGATGATCAACGCAAATATCAGCAACAAGATTATCCTCCGACTCCATTAAAATTATTAAAATTAACGAACAAAAAATATTTTCCATACCCAGTATATTAATTTTCCGTGGATAAATTTCGAATTTTTCAATTATTTTGCGGATCTACCGCATATAAATACTCTGGTATGAAATCGGAAGAAGTTCAGTATCTTGTGAATCTTAGCGAGATTAACATCGTCCTAGTTATCTAATCACATCGACTGATCGGCAACGATGACCTTTAAGGTAAGATAATTGTGAGTCTTGGATAAAATGTAGTGAACTAAATATTCAAAGATTGAACAAACGATGTTATGTAGTTCCGGCTGCTTGCTACGATAATATACTTCTGCTTCTTAATGTTATTTTCAATATGCGGTATACGGATGCGGTGTTTATATGGATAGGTACAGTACCATGAACAATTCAAAGTTGATCGTTTTAAACTCACTATTTCGCTCTAATGAAATTGAAACGCAGATAAATTGATATCTATGGTTGAAGAGTTCCCGTTTTCCTAGAGGTTCATATCGGCATACATTTGAATCGACGATGCAGCTCTTGACTAACATATACCGCTGTGAAAGAGGAAAACGCAAAAATAATTCGTCAAGCTTTCCACAGCCCGGAAATTCTAAAACATACACGAAACTCAGAATTAGTCAAATCTTTTCCATTGTCACTACATACTTAATATTTCGTACTCATTAGTGAAAAAATTTCCGTTTCCAAAAATACTGATTCTCCAAATATACGGTGATTCTCGATTTTTCAGGGCGTGATGATGCTTCTCATCCTAACAAGATGCAGCAACAGCAGCAGCAGCAGCTCTCCAGCATCCGAGTATGCCGTTTCCGAAATGCTTTCAACGACGACCGCAAACAAGAATATCGGTGATACGATACCCATGGCAGAAGTTCCCGTTCAGGATAATCACTTTGCTCGATCGGAGAAGAATAAATACAGCGGAAGTTATCCAGGTCAGAATATCCTAAACTATTCCAACAGTCAACAATATTCCCGGAGGAACTATTGCCACACCCTCCAGGATTCAGGAACGCACCTGAATCTTCCGGTTCAACGACCTGGAAACCCAACGATTCCCTTGATCCCACGGCGACCGTATGAGATACGAATCATCATCAAACGATCGGTTCATATCAGAAATACGAAATTATTAAACGCGGAGCCATACAGTTGCTGTGCGATTTTGTTTGATCTCAGTTCGTAATTATTACAATCGTTTTTCAGCTTCGTCGTTTGTTTCGATTCAAGGAACGAGAGGCCCCGCAATCATCGTTTACAACGGGAATGGCAATGGAAAAATCGTCTACTCCGGCGGCATTAATTCCGGAAGAATTTTTACATCCAACGATTTCCCAGGATCGTCTTATCACGTCGTTAACTTTAATCGAAAACCGATTGTCGTAACCCACCAATTATCTACACCTGTAATTCACCATAATTCTGCAACTGCTGCTGGACCCGCATCATCCGCTGTTACGATTATTCAACCCGCCGGATCTTTTTCTATCACATCATCGCAGCAGCCAGTTGTAGTTCCGTTCACATCAATTTCGGGTACTTCTCCATCTAAAATTCATCAGCCTGAATCAATCAACCGAGGTCAGTCGCAGTCATCCGGCCGTACCGGGCATGATATGTGGCTGCATCCGGCGTCCTTTCCGGCTGTTACGAGGCTGGAAGATGCGAGCAAACTCATTGATGGGATTGCGGCCTTTGTATCCAGACAGTTACAAACGAATTTAGGTGCAATTGCGTCAGCAGGATAATCCTTCCATTTTAGAGATGTATTTCAACGTGTCATTAAATTCACGTACACTATTCGACAAGGTATACATATAATGGAGGAATATTTCCTAATTGTGAGACTCAGAGTGAAGAAAGGAATGTTCATTTCTTTCAAATCGAAACGTGTAGAAATTTCAATTGATTCTGAAAACCACTTCAGTTTCTCTGTTTCTGATGCGATTACTAGCGTAATTATCTCTTCATGTACTCTGAACTCATTGTCAAACGATCGACCATAATCCAATTTGGAGATAATTGACAATATACGCACAAAAACAATACTCATATACATACCTTTATTTTCCCTCCACCTGTTCCACATTTGTGGAATAAAATTGAGGTACATTGAGGTACAACCGTTGGCGATCGCTATACAAACTTTACCATTCGTTTTACCAATCTTAACGTATGTACATAAATAATGAATTCCTTAATGGTGATCAAGCTGTGCACAGATGTTTGGTAGAAATCATTGGTTCTTGCGCTAGAATATAGAGTTTGATTATCCGTTGACTGATTGTGAGCACCGGAGTGAGGGTTTGTATTGTTAATTCCTTGTTGCAATTCAAATGACGCAGCTAGGCTCGATATTAAATGGCGACGTGTTGGCAAGACAGGAATTCTGTCGATAAGTTAGAGGTTTGAGCGAAACTTCTATGGTAACAGAAATGACCGCACATTCATCAACTATTTAAATTGCTGTCTGATGCTGTGGCATCGCGGTTATTTAATTCATTGTATTGTGGCATAAAATAGGCGTGTTCTACGGAAGCTTGGTGGGGACATCTGATTAGCTTTGTATGTGGCCCTGTTGGCCACATATACACATACCGAGGCCTGCCGAGCTTTGCTTCTCATTTAATTACACCCTATAATATCGGATTCTGAGTCTCAATATTCAGCAACATTTGTATTGTATGTAGATGTGTCTATATGTAGAGTCATTTGGGTTAACTGCGCGCAACGGGTGAGTGTACCTGTTATTCTGATGTGGAGTAATTACAAGTTTGCGTACACTTAGCTGCTGCGCAACGGGTGGGTGTACGCATGCATGTTATTCTGATGTGGAGTAATAACAAGTTTGCGTACACTTAGCTGCTGCGCAAAGGGTGGGTGTACGCGAACATGTTATTCAGATGTGGAGTAATAACAAGTTTGCGTACACTTAGCTGCTGCCCAACGGGTGGGTGTACGCATGCATGTTATTCTGATGTGGAGTAATAACAAGTTTGCGTACACTTAGCTGCTGCCCAACGGGTGGGTGTACGCATGCATGTTATTCTGATGTGGAGTAATAACAAGTTTGCGTACACTTAGCTGCTGCGCAAAGGGTGGGTGTACGCGAACATGTTATTCAGATGTCGAGTAATAACAAGTTTGCGTACACTTAGCTGCTGCGCGCAGTCACAGCTGATGACTATTTATGTGTTATTTAGTCATTTTTCATGATAAGTCAATTCTAATAGAGTTGTATATTCATGTATGTTTGATCATGGTCATGTTTTGAGTGCGAATAATTGTACATAAGTTTATTCATCCACAACATCAAATTTAGCAGCTAACAATAACTAGCTTGACTTGCCATCTTGCTAGGCGCTTTAAAATCTTGACCGATATTAGTGGTGGGACTATGTATTGAGAGATTTTCTCCCAGAAATTTGAAGAGAAATAAAAACCCAAGTTTCGTCACTGCCGCATGCCCGTACGCGCGCGGACTTGGTGCTTGAAACATTCTTATTGTTAGTAACGCTTAATGCGTTTTGAACCCAAAACGTGCAAAAATTGTAAGGAATCAAGCGCTTTCGCAACTCTGTGCGTGGTACTTGACTTCCACGCGACTATTTCTAAGACGCCAATCGGAATTCCACGTTTCAATCCATCGATAATAAGAAAATTTTCTTAGAAGTACTGATCAATATTTCTTGTTTTCAATTTTCATTCTAATATAAATTATCTTACAAATGTTAGGGTTTTGTCTCTAGTTCTTTTGCTAAATTGAGGCGCATTTATTATCCACATATGTATTCAAAAAAATCCTATATTTCTCCCACATCTCAGATGGCGAATGCGAAAATGATTTCCTTGGTTTTAACCGCTTGATACATCAATGATCACGTTAACTGCGGTTGGTATGCACCCCTAAGTCCAAGAAAGGCTTCAAGTGCTGCTAGTTCAAAAAACTGGTTGACTGGGCCAGTGAGAGGGCGAAAGCTCGCGGCACTTTACTACCAAAGTAGATGGGAACATCGACACACAGTCAGTTAGATGTCCCTACCGGCCTTTCATAGTAGAGAGCGTTGGTAAAAGCGTTGACTGAAATGGTAAGAGCGGTGAAAGTAGTTAAGAATTTTCAATGTTACTGTGCAGCGCCGTGAATTCAAATTAATCGTTTATCGAATACTTTCAAATACCACAGAACAAAATGAACGATGACCAAAAATCAATGATCTGAAAATTATTGGAAATACATTTGGATAATTTATTATCTTTTGTATACTGCACACATTGACCTGCACAACCAATTCTTTATTAAAAAATGAAAAATGTATGACTACATGAATCGTATCTGAGTGAGTATATTATATTACATTGAATAAGTATTGTTACTCACTGATGATTATTATTTATAACAAAACTGTTTTCGGGATACGGAGAAATTTTTTCACATTCTCAGAATATGTAATTATGTTCTTTGTTTGTCGAGTTCAACTAGAATTAAACTCGTAGTGGAATAAATCCGTGAAAGTTATTTTCTTTTTCGTTTCAGACGACGATATTATTAACATTGTACGATTTCTTGTATTCTCCATATTCATCTCTTAGTTCGTCATTTACTAATTTTTTCCTGGCGAATTCGTTAATAAGTGGAGTCTATATTATTCATGATATTGATAAATAAATTCGATATTACTCTGGTATGGAACATTAGTCGACAATCTTTTGTTTGTGTTTAGTTCTCTTTAGAATATTGCGAAATAAATGTTGATAAAGCCAATACATAATAGAAATGTATATTTGACAATACTTAATTATCGATTCTCAGATGACTGTTTAAGAGAATCGTTATAAAGAAATATAAGATATCTTAGTAATGGCATCTCAGTAATACGATTTTTTTCATTAGTGTTGAAATAGGCGACTTAAAATTTATTGCAGACATCAACGGTTGAGAAAATGAATGTTAATTGATATTTCATGAGCATTTGCTTAAGCCTTGATAAAATTTGTTATAATGTTTTACAGGTAGTCTCGCATGAGATAGAACTGTTCATTACTTCATGTTTTCTGTTTTGTAATTGGTTGAAGACATATTTCCATGTCATAGTTGACACTATACAGTTTCGAAACATAACCACTGTATAAAGAGTACAATTAAGTAAATTTTATTTTTTTCTCAATATTCATTGTTTCCATAATTAGTTTCTATAGGTCTTGGCACAGCTATTGAAGGCTCAAATATGGCTCTTTGATTACAATTAATAATAATCATGAAATAATATTAATTTATTCGTCTATATGATATAGGTGTATATTATTTGAATTTTCCATGTTACATCCAAGATAGAAACGATGTCCTATCGTTAGTATGTGATCGTCAGCGTTATTCTCTTATATTATTTTTTCTTCTATGTATATTCGCTGCTGTTCTTTTCTATTCTTTTTTGTTCAAATTTAAAAAATGGCAGGTGTAAATTTGATTTTTTTTTTTAGTCCAAATACTGATTTCTTACGAAGATCATATAATGCATTAATTGTACGTACATTCATTAGATAGTTATTATAATATATATATATATATATATTAGGGCAGAGTCGTTTTCGAACTTTGATGCTTCAAGGGCCTTAAATGCTTCCAAATGAATTTAAAAAAATTCCCTAGTCCGCATTGCCACCGAAGTTTCTTATGGAAATAACATGAGAATAACATGTTCGTTTATTGCAATTTTATAGGTCGTTGATGAATATGTAGAAAATTATAGATATACATATTTTCATAAAAAATTTAACGCTCCACAAGAAAAGTCTCTTATGATGTTTTGCTAAATCGACTGTTTCAAAAGTTATTCTAATGATAATTTTATATAAATTAAACTTTGACCTCGAATTCAACTTAGGAACCAGTAGATTTAGCGAAAACTCATAAAAGACTTTGTTTGTAGAGCGTTGAATTATTTATACCAATATGTATTTTCATAATTTTTTATATTTTCGTCCACGACCTATAAAATTTCAAAGAACAAGATATGTTATTTTCATGTTATTCCCATAAGAAACTTCGGTGGCAACGCGAACTATCTTACAATTAGAGTTGATATTAAAAGCTCAGATTTTTAGGGAATTTTTTTGAATTCATTTGTAAGCGTTTAAGCCCCTGGGAGCATCAAAATGCGAAAACAACCCTGTTAAGGACCACCCTAATATGTATCTTAGTCCTTCAAGTGAAATATTATATCAGACATCGGCAAGCTATAAATTATTTTATAATGTCGCCAGTAGATATTTTGTGCCTCTTTTTCCGTTGATGTTACGATTGAATCGGCGAAACAGATTTATCATTCGTTTGTTAGCTGATTTAGGGAAAAAACAATCAACAATTGCATGCATTCAGAAATTCGCTTCGATTCTTTTTTTTTTCTTTCGTATAAACCAAGAGGCACCATTTACAAATATTCATACATAGTCAATTATTTAAGCTACTTACACATTCTTTTCAAATCACATGATTGATCGATTAAAAATATACGTATATGTCGTTGTTATAATAATCTTGATTTGTTTAACCAAGTATACTCTATATTCTGCCTAACGATGAATTCATACTAATAAAATTCAATTGGAACAAATATTTCTTTCGATTTCGATTTTAATTTTGTCTTTTCTCGGTTGGCAGATGCGCTTTGCTCTTTAAAAGTCCTAGTTTTGTGTGTTTGTGATTTTTTGCGGCAATAACTAAGAGCAGCCAAATCACGTCTCATTCACACAAATATTTAATTATATCTAATGCAAATCAACTTCCCCTAATTCATCATCCAAAGTGATTTGTTGCAAAATGTAAAATGCTAATACATTTCTGTGCTATCGTTACGGAATAAAAATGAAATTGAGTAAGCCTGTATCTAGTATCAAGGTGCCAGCAAAAAAGGCTAGAACAAAAGATTCAATTTTTATCTCTAAATAGTTGATTGCAGATAAAAAAAAAAAAAAAAAAAAAAAATGTTCATCACTAAGCACAACGCAAGTAATACAATTCTATGTCACCACCATAAGTTTTGAATATTACATTATTGTCGTACAATTGAAAAGCTTTCTAATATATTTAACAATAAACAGTATATACTTATATAGTTCGTATAACAGTTCTATCATTTAGCGATAAAAATAAACACAGCATGCCGCGTGAGTTGTTTTTGTGTTTTCGTTATTATTTTATCATTCTCAACGGCATAGAGAGATCAACATTATATTATATATCTAAGAAAACTCGTCGATTTTTATTACATTTTCACTGCCAAATGCGAGCTGACGAACTGTGCCGATCCAGAATATTATTTTTTATTTAATAGGATGAGGGGAATGACCTGTTGAAAGCAATAAACGAGTCATATTCTCTCCACTTGGTAGAAATGTAACTGACGACGAATAAACTTCTATGTGTTGTTTTGTGCACATATTGTTGGACCGACAACAAATTATGAAGTACACTATCAAATAAAATCATAAGTTTCCATGCACTAGCCACCACGTCAACAAACAAAATTATGTCATTCTTCTTTATGCAATTTATGCAGTCCAGTTATGAGGTATTCATATGAGCGCCAAAGCATTCGTTTCTTGTGTGTAATTTTTTCTTCAAACCTTGTGCTCAGCGATAATATAATAATATATATTCATTTTCGTTTTTGTTTCTACAAGTTATTGTTTGTCCATCTATTCCCTCAATGTGCTTGCCGTCTGTGTTGTTACTGTTATTTTTCTCTTACATCACACACACCATACAACTTTTACACACACACAGACATATATTACGTTACAATATTTTACATCTATATATATTTATTTGTTGTATTCCACGATTAAACACTAATGTAGGCCATGGCATTTTTTTTCGTCATATAAATTAAAAGGGTCTGATATTTTATTGATTTATCTCATTTTGGTTTTTCTTATGTTCAGACATAACGAAAGAAACGGTTCTTCCATCTCTTAGATATGTTACAATAGAGGATTTGCCGGAAAATAACTCTTCTTTGGTCATACTTTCATAATACTGTAGGTAAAAATGAACCATATCTAATTTTTTTGAGTCAACTCTGGAAAACAAATTGTAACTATCAGACCCTTACAGTTTTTCATGCCCAAAATGCGAATACGAAAGACAGTATTGCCTTATCTTAAATACATTCTATTCTCTATTCAGAGTAATAATAATAATGACAATGAAAGTATAATTGAGGTGCAAAACCTAAAGGCTTCTAATTTACTTATCGAAGCTGAAAATCCGACAGTTTCATAATAAAATAAAGACAAATAGATAGAACAATTAAATTAGAATTACGCGTGATAAATAAGTCTTAGAAAACATGAAGAAAGCGTAAAAACATTACGTATATTGGTATAATGAAGAATCGCGAGGCATAAGTTTTTAACCATGCGCGTCTGTTTTGCACGAAATAATCACAAAAATCATCACTAATTTTCTCTGAATTGCACATCATATAGCGCGAATGAAGAAAGAATCAAATGATGTAACCATTATAGTCATTTGATGACGCAGATTACAGTGTTGGGAATCGCAATAACATTTCCCAGAAAAATTACGAGTTTACAGAATGAAAAACGATCAATTCCGTTTGTTTTTTTCTTACCTTTCTTCCTTACCAATTTCCGTTGGTAGAAAATTGATTTGTATAACGTTGTTTCAAATATCTTCATAGCTCGAGGAAAAAACCGAACAAAAATAATTAAAAGGAATAAATAGCCAACCCATTAAAAGGTTTATTCCTTCTAATTATTCAAAAAGCCAATAAATAGATGATTTTTGAATATATTTTTTGGCCATTTGGCAATGGGGGGTTTGGATATTATTTTAAGCAGTACAATAAATTAAACTTTGCCACAGAAAACAAAACGGTGAAACTCAATGATCTTCGTACTATTGTCTCTATAGTTATCTCTGTAGTAAAAAGATAAGACATAAATATTCCATAACTGAAGAAACTTTTCGAAGGACTGGTTACTTACGGACGAAGCTTTGTCTATTGTCAAATCGAACCGTCAAGTCAAAGGACGCTGAATTTTGGTTGCAATTTATGGATACTTGCTTACGGAGATCTGTGGTCAGTAGATGCGGCGAATTTCTTGTTCTTACGATTCTATTCGGCTGGTAGTGTTTATAAAAGATTACACTTTCCTGAACGTCTTCGTTTCCGACGATTTTTCTCCAGTTCGGCCGGCGGCTGGTTTCTGATTATACGTACTACCTGTAAACAGCAGTAATTGAAGATTTGTAAATTAAGGCATGCAATTCCCTGTATATTCGTTGTTGAATTTAAATTCAACCTACCTCATGGAATGCTGCATCTACATTGAGCGGTGGATCCTTAGCGGAAGTTTCAATGTAAGGAATCCCCAATCTGTGTGCTAGTTCTCTGCCCTGTTCTTCGGTAACTTTTCTAAGATGTACTAGATCAACTTTGTTAGCAACCAAGAGCATCGGATAAACATCGCGATCCTTTACTCTGAGGATTTGAGTGTAAAAGTTGACAACATTTTCATATGACTGTTTATCCGTAACCGAGTAAACTAATAGAAATCCATCCCCTTTTCGCATGTACTGTTCGCGCATTGCACTGAATTCTTCCTGTCCAGCTGTATCCAGCACTGGAACAATTTGAATTATGAAATTCTATAGTGGAGATCTCACTCAAGTATTATAAAAACAAATTGACTTACCATCAAGTATGCACCATTGTTTGTCTACCTCTGTATGTTGAATGTAACTATCTTCTATCGTTGGATCGTAGTCAGTAACGAATAATTTTTGAAAGAATTGTATAGTGAGAGCACTTTTTCCGACACCTCCATCCCCTACAACAACTAGTTTGAAGGTCAGGAGGTTATCATTGTTAGGAGGTCGCGTCATGCCACCCCTAGGTCCTCCACCCCCGCTTCCTCCGCTCTGCCTGCGTCTACCTATTCTGTCAAACCCAATATGACTCCTTGTATCGTGTCCTCCACGACTGTGCTGCTACAAAACAGTGTAACTTTCTTCTTTGTTGGTCAGCAGTTGTGCCTTAAATTCAAAGAAATATAACAGTACCATAAAATTTACAACAACTTCGAAACATAGGGTATTCTGTACCTGGGAATTTCAAGGAGATTCATGGGGTATTTTAAAACATCAAAGACTGAACTTGGAAACGCAATATTACAGTCTTCACATTGTTGTAACTTTAGCTACTTGCTCATGATTGGGTGTCAAGTTACGCAGTATACTAAGTTTTATTAGCCATCTCTATTGTGTTAGTCAACTAGTTCTCCGACAAGAACTCAACAATTTCCAAACTCTACAACTGTGTGTCCCAATGAATCAAATGTCTGATTAGCAACGAAAACAGGATAATTTTTTTGCATTGGGATGGTTCTTTGTGAAAAGAAATGTCTACTTGCTCTAGCTACCGAAAATCCTTACATATTAGGGAATGAACGGAGAAAAAATTGGATTAAAAAATAATACTCTAGTTCTATACTTTAAAATGCCAAAATGAGAACCAGAGAAAAAAAATGTGTACATATTTGGGGGAAAAATCAGTGTTTACAGTCATTCGGGCGTATGGGTGTTATTTGTTATTTTTTATGTAAATTCAATGATCAGACTGTGACAATGGAAAATTCTACCTCACAAAAAGTTGTTACGATAGCGTTTATTATTCATTAGGGATTAAAGACACACTAATTACGCTGAATCGGCAATTTGCTCACCTTACATCGTCTGTCACTTTCGGCAGACCAAAGTATCTCACGATCTTGAGTTCTCAATGTATTATCTATGATATGACCTATTCGGAACGGTATGACTATGTCGTCCGTCGTCTGTCGCCACTGACAGACGACGCCTGCGCTGCTAAGCGTACAATGTAAAACTTCCCTACACCTCCGTGGTAAAACCGTTGCTATTGCGAATGGATTTCCCAACGGTAAAACGTTGGAAAATTGAAAGATCCTGGAAAGTCATGATCTTCTTGGTCTGATGATCATTCCAGCAGAATCATCCCTCTGGCGTTGCCTGAAAATTTTTACCAGAGAGTAGAGACTCCCCTATTTGTACCTCTAGATTGTTCGGCACCCTTTTCCGGTATAAAAAATTCTGAGGTGCCCTACAGTCGATAATTTATCTCTCATTGTCAGTGAAGAAATAGGTAGTGTTGGTTATTTCCTAGCAAGAGACTATAAACGTTAAGTGTAGATAGGAACTACACTCAACGCTATAATCAATATTTAGATCATCTCAAAAATGGCCATGGTCTAGCCTCGGTTGTCGAAATTATTGCTAAGACAACACAATTACTCCTGCAGCGTTTTTTTTTTTCACATTTTTATTTATTTTTTTATCGAATCATATATATATGTGTTTCATTTCATATATTGTTCCTAATAATAATAATACTATTTTGACATTTTCATTCAATTACATTAATTGCAATTATATCAATGACACAATCCGATATATGGAATATATTTAGATTTTGAAGTACCGTTACTTATACGTATAAGTTAATATAAGACTCACAGTACATGATAATAATAACAACATCATAATAATAATACTTAAGGCAGTGCAGACATATGTATATGATTCCTTATAAAATCTGCACCAGAATGTTATAATTATCCAACGAAGACGGAATGCTGAATTGAACGTACATAGCTTACGCATTCATAGTTTCATTTAATTTTCTTTTCTCTCTCAAAATATATATATTATACATAAGCTAACGATAAGTTTGTATTCATATACATCGGTGACAATGAGTGTGGGTTTACGACTGTTGGTTGGGTGCAGATGGGAGGGGAAAATTTGTTGATTATAATAAAATAATTTTCGTATTCACAGTATTTGGGAAAAATAATTCAAGTACAATGTTTATACTGGAATTCTTTGTACAGAGAATTAGAGAAAGATTTATAGATAGAGATGTTCGAAAACAGTATACAAATCTACAAATGGAAAACGTGGATTTTTAGACATCTTTAGCCAAGTCCTAACTGGACGTTGAAAATCGCTCAAAAATCAATGCTAATCTTTTCATCTATATTATATATTACCAATAACAAAAAAATGAAATGAGAACTTCACGTCGAATTTCATGTACTTCCGAAAACACAAAATAAAGACTATACCATTCATTTGACTCTTATTGTCTGCTTTTTATAATTAACCGTGGCACGATTAGGTATAACATGACGCACAAAAAATTAATATATACCATAATGTGCGTAATTGGAAATTTATATTTTCTCAGGCTTCGAGTGGACAGCTAATTGTTTTCGAAAATATGAAAACTACGGGGATAGACGGGTGTAACCGACGATAACTCAAAGTACTGTAAAATGTTTTCTTGTCGAATGGGTCGCGACCCACCCGATTCTCCGATTTTCGCCTCTTCATATGTTTAATATTGCACATTGCCCGATTTCTCTATTACAATTACGTAGTACGTTACGGATATAATTGATCTAACAGAAAATAAATTATTGAAAAAACAGAACATGGTATTTTGACCATCGATAAAAATTGAAGATTCGTCTTTGACAGGCCAAATGCAGATGAAACCTTCATTTTTTCTATAGACTGTAGTTAAGACTAAGGAGAAAAAAAAAGTTTTATCTGTATATGACATTTTATACTACGCCGCATAGGGATTTTTTTATGTTTCACATTCTTTTCTGCAGTCGGCCTGTACATGATATATTCAAAATTTGGCGAAAATCGCACGCCTATACAGAATACAAATATTGAAGTACCTATAATATCATAGCGACTCCGAACAACGTCCAGTTAACGAATACTTCGTTCGCCAATTTCTACTACGTGTATGGATGGATTATATGTGTGGGCCTTTTTATTATTGGGCGTAAAAATTCTACACGCGAGAAACTCTTTCATCTATGATCTACAATATACATAGGGTGCTAAGAACTGTAAGGGTGTCCAGCTCACACTTTTTCAATTTCTTATCCGTCTGACAACAAGTCGAATGGAATCTAAAAATTCCAGCTCTTGTACGTACCGAATGTAGTATCTAAGTCTTTGAATTTTATTCTGAGTTGAACAAAAGATGAAGCTCTCGAGGAAGCATCCTGAAGTTTTTTTCAGTGAGTTATGCCCTTCCGATTCTGAGCCCTCAATGTGATGTAGATATACATTTTGTAAATGCATACATCGTATCGTTGTCAGCTCTACCAGCTCTAATTACTTCTATCTAATTATAACTGTTCATACTATATCAAACCTAATTTGAAAAAGTGACTAGCTGTTTATTGTTACTATTATTGTTATTATGTTTTTTGTTGTTTTTGATATTGTTATGATTATTATTGTTATTCTTTTTGCTGTTGTTATTACTATTAATATCATTATTATCGTTATTGTTATTGTAATTGTTATTCTTGTTGTTGTCCCTGTCGTTTTCGTGCTGTCATTGTCGTTGTCGCTATCGCTATCGCTATTGTTATTGTTATCGTTATGAACTTCAATTTATAATACTCATACCTTAATTATGAATATTATTATGTCACTCAAATAATAATAGCCGTACCATAGATATGTTCAATATATCTATGGCCGTACGTACAGAATATTGACCGCAATCATCGCTGTTAATTACCAAAAATGTATGATGCGTATGATGATCATAAATAGAGAAACCAATAATATCGAATAAATTAATAATCTTTTTTCTCTCTATTTAAACACGATAATTTTGTAAATTTATTTTTATCACTATCATAGAGATCAAAATTATCAAAGCTTACAATCCATTCACCGAATGTTCTAATTCAGACATTTGACGCGCATCAGAAAAAGAGTAGAGACATAAGAAGCGTTGAGCGTAAAATTTTGAATAATCGATTGAGCTTTGATCTGCGACTCGATTTAGGTACAGTCTATTTTATCATTATTATGATTATTGTTATTATTATAATTATTGTTGTCGCTGTTGTTGTTTGTTGTTATTTTTATTCACTTATGGTTTAATTCGTATATTCTATATTCGTCAATTTTGTTGAGTAATTTCGCAATGTTCTTAAATATATAGATTGTATAGAATTGTGTTGAATAAAGTTGAGGCATACGATTATTTACGATACATTTATAATACCTATGGACATAAGTGAAAATCACGATTAATTACTGTATTGATTTATCATTGTATAGCATAACTAATTGACAATTAACTACCATTAATTATAATACTACATGTTCGATTATTCGGCTTACCTAAATACCTTTACATGTATACAAGTATACGAGTTACAACTATTCAACATGCAACATATACATCCTGAGCGAGCAGTTTTATTCCTGCTTTTGTTGTATTTAAATACTTACACATATTTTTTATGCATATCTAAGGATATTGTTATCATAATTATTAATATTATTATTATGATCGTTATCACTATCATACAGCGAACTCACATGTGGTCCGGCAGAGCGTTTATTTATTCGATTACTTTTTATTCAACTTTTCATTTAGATGAGTAATTCCGAGTATATTTTGACTAGCATTTATCTTTATTAACTCTTTTGCGGATACCGTAGGTTAGATTATATAGGTTAAAAATAAGTAATAAAATGGCGGAATTAAGATTACTCTATTTTTGTTTGATATTGTTACGCATGGAACGATTATGTTCTGGTTTAACATTTGGTTTGATTGTTGCGGTATTACTTCATAATTATATTCTTTTTTACTCTAACTGTTAGTTTTTCCGATATTTGAGAGTGTTATCCGTAAGCTCTTTATGTCAATTATAATTTTTTGCATATACCTATTTTACTTTCCAAGATTCCCTAATTGTAAGAATTACTTCACTCCCCAGAACTTTCTACTACATCAATAATTTGGCGCATTTCAGTCCCATACGATTACACTATAATAATTTTTACGTCTTTTTTATCTTCAGTTTTTCGTGAAATCACTCTCGAATATAAGTATACGGTCTATCCGTGTATAGTATATTGCCCTGTTTTGAGCTTATAGTGATAATGGCACTAATTCTTTTTCTCATTCTTTCTTCAACCTCTCATCTCTTTTGTAGGTATTATCGTAACTAATTTTATCGTTATTATTACTATCGTTATTATCATTATTATTATTATCATCATTACTGCTGCTGTTGTTGTTGTTGTTGATGTTTTTGTTGTTGTTGTTACTATTATTATTGATTTTTTTTTTTGTACAGAAATCGTTATCGATCGTTGTATAATACCTCATGAATTTGATCGCACAACCGATTTCTATAAACACAATAATGACTACGTGTCAGTGTAATTATACACACGAACAGCAGATCTTATTTCGATAGATCAATCATCATTGGCTCAAAATTATTCTACGATTATCAATGTCATTTATAGTTGTTATTTCAAAATATAATCTGCGTTTATCAAGGGAGCGTGGTTAGTTTAGGTCTAGAATGATCTATATAATAATTAATCGTTTGTAAATTTCTGGCATTTCAATTTCGTTAAAGTAGCATCGCGTTTGGCGATGATTGGGGTCACGTTATCTCTGCAGTTCTTCGTAAATTTAGGCATCCGCGACGGCCATGGTATGCGTAATACCGTCTTACGATCTTCAGAGATTATCGTGACTACGAGACTAATCGATTATCACTAGAATATGTGTGGTGCAAGTTGGAGTTTCCAAAGTGAAACTGGCCGTGCGAACACAGTAACTTGGCCTTTCTCCTTACCGCCAACTAAGAAAACATATAATGGCGCGGGACCAGGTGTGCTCGATTCGGTTACAGCCATTTTGGCTTTTTGTCTCTCAGCTCTCGAAGCGCTCAGGGCGCGTCTCGAGGGTGATCCTAGAGGCAAGCTTTTCGGGGGAGCCCGAGGTCTCATTTCCTGAAGTTCGAGTAGTTCTTCAAATGTTTGGGAGGCTGATCTTCCAGGCCCGTCCTCTAGAACGCTGTCTGGAGGACTATTCAGCATTTTCGCATACTTCGGATCCATATTCATTTCGAGACCCAAGTAGTTTGGGTTACAAAAACCGAATTGTCCCTCGCGTATTATTTTTTGTTTCGATTTTTTCAGCCAGTCGTCGTCTCCCAAAGGATCTCCAGGACTCCTAGCCTCGATGCTCGCATAATCTGACGTCGACTCTTCGCCCTCTTCAAGGTCAGCGAATCGCACAGATGCTGATGTCGGAATTTTCGTTGGCGCTGTTGGTGTCTTCGGCGTCTGAACTGCTTCATATAAATGTGAACTGTAGCTCTCCCCTCGTGCCGGTGGTTGATAAGCTTGGTGAACCGTAGCGAAGTCCCTGGACGATGAAATAAAAAAAAAAAAAACAACGAATAAAAAATACACTCCCTAATTCGGGTAAAGATTATTCTTGCTTCTAATCACCTTTTCTCCGCTTCCGCGACTTCTATTAACCTTGAGGTCGGCGGGTCTTTTTGGTATTCTTCGTCGGTGTCTTCGTCTGGATCCACGAATACCAGTCTAGCAGCTTCAACGGGTGTTAATACAGGTGTTGGTAACGTTAAGGCGCGGAAATTTGGCACTGAGATCGGATCTCTTATCATTCCAGAGGTCGAACGGTGTTCAACCGTTGACCTTGGAAGTTCCGGAAGCTTCTGACGGCGTCTTGCCAACGCGTTTGCACTACGAGACTTCACCATTCCTGTCGTTGGTTCAGCCACTTCCACGTCCACCTGTTGAAATGGGTAGTAGGAGTTTACCTGTGAATTAGACATGTTATGGATTTTTCTTTTGGCGAAAAGCGTGAATGAGTAGCGGGCCGGATGATTTTGAGTGAGATTGAAACGTGACATTTTTATGTCGTACATACTTCCTGAGGACTTTCTTCATGGTCATCTTGACCACTGAGTACCGAGTAGCTGCACTTAGTGGGGTGGCTTAATTTGGAAAGGTTTATTTGAGAGAATTTTGATATTTCCTTGAGGAAACTCGGCCGCGTTGGTGCTTCGGAGGGCGATATTCTGTTTGAGGATAACCTGGGGCGCTGATTTCGGAAACGAGCTTTCGGATGGTCGACGCAAGAACCTCGAAGCAGCAGATCGGAAACTGCGAGAGCCACACTTTCGGCACGCGGTTGAGGCTTCAGACCAGGCACGCTCAGTTTTTCCCATGTTTCAGTGCCTGATATGGGGATAATAAAAAGAAATTGAAAAACTTAATTACATCTAAGTGTACCAAGCAAAATTTGGAATTAAAGTCCTTTCCAATGATAGAACTTTTAATCATTTCTAGAATCCTCCAACTGCTTAAAAACGCTCAATGTCAGAATGACTCATGACAACTTCCGATAACTTGCATATTTTAAGGATTTTTATTCATTGCAACAAAATCAAGGGATTGCAACAAATTGAGATATTCAACGGAATACCAACCAAAATGAAACCTCCAAAGTTCATTGGTAGGTAGCCCCCCGCTTTCGCCTCCAAAAAGTAGCATACAGCTGGGGAGTCTGCATGCAGCATGTCCATGAAGAGGTCCCGGTCCAGGTTTGCTTTTTAGTATGCACCACGAAGCGGTATTAACATCCCACCTCCAGCAGTCGCTTCTTTCCTGAAGATCCGTCATCCCTCCATAAATGTAAACGGCATCCTCGTGTAGCACTGCCGAGTGTTTGTGCCTTGCCGCTGGTCCACATTCGCTGGATGAGAGCAGATGCCAAGATTCCGTTTCTAGATTGAATGTGCCAAATTACCACAAATTCTTTTTCGATATTATTGCGGTAGGAAATCAATAATATCGTTAGAAAGCATCAATTTACCAAAATGAAAAGCCCAGAGTTCAGGTGAACTGCCTCTGAGATCCTGGTAGCCACCGTATATTAACATTTGACCTTTATGGACGAGAGCGGTATGTCCTCTACGTCCTCTTGGCACCGCGCAACCTCGTTGTGCCCTTATTTTCCTCCAGGAATTGCTCTGAAATAATTAAAAAAAAATTATTGTTAAAAATTCGTCCACTTATTGGTCATGCGAGACTCTTTCGCCTGTAGTTTAAAATTAATAGATTTATGAGGTTTCGGAATTTTTTTGTATCCGCTCGTTTTGAACTTCGCCCGTTACCGTGTTTTTCAAAACAATAACTGAATTGTCAAACACGGTAACTTGGAAATAAGTTCGAAAAGAATAGGAAAAAGAAAAAAAAACCATAGTCACAGGAAATTTTCTTTGAGCATGTCGATTTGTTCGCAAGCTTTTCATCGAAATTTCTAAGGGCTCCACAATCTCGTATAAATCTTCCAAAACTTGCTACATTCTTCATAAAATTTCAAAAATAACAACGGCACTGTGGTGGATGAAAGTTTTTCAAGCTATGGGGTGTCCACTATCTTATTTTTTTCTCTATCATATATGTACACAAAATGTCCTAAGATTGCCTCGAATTTTGTCAAATTTCACATCTCTTTCAGTAGGAAATGTGCAGCGGGTCTAACAATGGCCATAGAAATCCATACTTTAGGCTGGCGAATGGTCTGCCAAGTAGGTGATTGGAGTAAAGAAAAGGGGAGAAAGTCGTGGACAAAAGGCCTAGAGAATTGGTTCTCTGCAGCAATTTGTCTTCTCCTATTGTTAGTTTCACTTGATTTCTGCATCAGCAGAAAAAAAACCATCCCACTGGATGTATTTCTAATCCGACAACCTCAAACGACTCCGGGCTGCAGAATTATCAGCTATTCAAATAAAGGAAAAGTAATTTAATGAAAAAACTACCCCGTGCATTATGAATTCAAGACCAAATTACAAAAGATGTGCTAAAAAGTTGATGACACAAATTCGTCTCACGATGTAAATCCGAGGAGTCTTTCAAAACGTGGTATGTCATTTACGTGGTTGGTTGGTTCACTTGGAACTCCAGTTATAAATTTCTTTGAGCTCCAGCGAAGCGAAGTTTAAATATTCATACGGGTGTTTCATGCTGTTGCTATGGAGACAGTCACTATCGCTCGCCTTTAGAATTATTATGCAGGCCAGCTGTGGATCACTGTAGTGGATGGATAGAAATTAGAAAACAAAAAAAAAGAAATAAAAAAAGAAGCATTCTGCGTCGAAAAATGTTGAAATAAGGAAGTCGTCCGCGTTTTTCAGACATAATAAGCGAACGTTGAGCCGAAGCGTCGGTCCGAACCAAGTCTAACTATGTAACGCATACATACACTATATTTAGATTCCTGATCCCCTTTTCCCATATTTCTATATGGCGCCAGTTGCGGATTCATGAGATGGCTAGATGAATAAATTTCTTTATCCCGCATGAAAAGTTTCGCGAATTCACTTATAGCGCGGCATTTGCACTTTCTTAACCACATTTCTCATGTTTCTTTATCTGTGTCACCGAGATATTCGGTAACGACAGTTACGCCGGACTTTGGAAGCCACAATCAAGCCTCAAATCCGCTTCAGATTCTCACAGAGAAATTGTTTTCGTTTTGCTTTTTCCATCGATGGAACTTTTTCTTCTTCACGCTTGTTGTTTTATCTACCGACTTTTTCCATATTCTTGATCCCTTCAGGCATCAATGTATAAGGAGTATTCTCGCTCAAGCGGGCCCTTCTGGTTGCAATATACCCTCCTGTAAACTTCAGGGATTCATGGTTACGCTAAACCTTCAATTTTAGGATTTTGTTGATCGAAAAATGAAAAATGGATTCAATTCCAAATGGCTAAATAGAAAATTCTCAAATTTTTGTTTTACCATCAGGGCTCGAAAGGTAACTCTTTGACAATCAAGAATCGCTATAGAAAATTTTTCTTCGAACCAAATAAACCGATGATTCATGCGTATTAAGATAGCTCCGCGCACCTTAGAGCGATTTTGATCATATTTTGGAAAGCTCATATCTTCCGAATGACTTCGAATTTGGGTCTATCTTTCTGGATTCGTTGTAAACGATTAGTCAAAAACGAGAATCTCGAAGGACATCGAAATCGGTGACCTTTATGGGTAGAAAGGTCATCCGCTTGAGCGAGAATGCCCCATATGTAAGTTCAGCAGGTTCAGCTTCTTTTACACCACTTTTTTAGATTAACTCATGAATATTCATTCGTCCATTTCGTTTTGTTTAGTTCGCTCTTTTTTCGTGATGAAAAAGTTCAGAATCTGGAGATTCAATCGTGAAGGAGATACGGGGCGATTAATTTGTCGATTATCCATCAGACTTTTTCGACTGAAAGATCTTACATGGAAATGGAAGCTTTCCTCTAATTCAAAGTTTGTTAAGCCAAGCATGAATGTTACGTCGCACATATAAAAGTTTACACATTGTCTAAACGTTAACGGTTTCGTTTTCATCAGATAACTGTGACTATTTGAACATGTGGTTCAGTTTAGAGGTAGGCCAATGACGTAAGAGTAAGGATAATACTGTGATTACATACTAATCACACTGCAAAAGTTGTGGCATTTGCACAAACATTTTCCGTGTGACAAAATAAAACTTAGGACTATTTAATTCTAAAAAAAATTAGCACAAGGCTCGTAAGAGCGAAGTTTGCAAGTGGGCACAAAAATTTTGAGTATACTTTCTATGTATTTCAGCACAGAGATATGAAAAACAATTTTCTGTGCAGGGACGAATCACCCTATCGCGTGATCGAGCCCGGGCCTAGGACGGCAAAATGTCGGAGGCGAAAAAACGTGGCGACTGGTTCTTTTTTAGAATTCGTGCCTTCTGTGAACGTCTAAGAACTCCAAACTCTGTTCATAGAATCTCTAAAGAGAAAATTTCGCGTATGAAGATTCCGATTTTTAAAAGTTTAATGCACCGAGCTGGATTTTTAATGACTAGCTCACTCTAAGTTCAAGTGTATCATTTTCATTTTACTCTACTGCAGACTACAGGCTTTGAGTATGGATGGTAAGTATCTATATTCAAAGCTAAAGGTACGAGTAATGGGTTGTTTGGTATTTTTGTTTGCATTGCTAAATTAAGTGTCATGTCGTATTTGGATGAATGAACCACAGATTCCACGTCATGGAAGCAGCACCTGTTTTTTTACACTTCAAAGATTTCGTCTACGTATAAAAGCGCCGAGTATTTCGGCCAAGCGTTAAGTAGGAATTTGATTTCGTTAACTTAACATGTCGAAGTCCATAGTGATATTAGCACTCTTGCTTGTGGGCCATCAAGCCCAGGCCAAACCTGCCTGGGATGTCACTAATATCGTACACGACGCGACGGCGGGCATCGCATCATCGATGAAAGACGTGTTTTCCACGGTGAAAGATGCCATTGGTAACATATTTCATAGGCCCCTTGAAGATAATGATGCGACAATTATTGAGAGCCCCGATGCAGTTACTGACACCCCGAAAGAGGATGACAACACCGTTGCCTACTTTGACGAAAGCGGCGATGATGTTACTGTGACTCCTTCTGCAGTTACTGACACCCCGAAAGAGGATGACAACACCGTTGCCTACTTTGACGAAAGCGGCGATGATGTTACTGTGACTCCTTCTGCAGTTACTGACACCCCGAAAGAGGATGACAACACCGTTGCGTACTTTGACGAAAGCGGCGATGATGTTACTGTGACTCCTTCTGCAGTTACTGACACCCCGACAGAGGATGACAACACCGTTGCCTACTTTGACGAAAGCGGCGATGATGTTACTGTGACTCCTTCTGCACTTACTGACACCCCGAAAGAGGATGACAACACCGTTGCCTACTTTGACGAAAGCGGCGATGATGTTACTGTGACTCCTTCTGCAGTTACTGACACCCCGACAGAGGATGACAACACCGTTGCCTACTTTGACGAAAGCGGCGATGATGTTACTGTGACTCCTTCTGCAGTTACTGACACCCCGACAGAGGATGACAACACCGTTGCCTACTTTGACGAAAGCGGCGATGATGTTACTGTGACTCCTTCTGCAGTTACTGACACCCCGAAAGAGGATGACAACACCGTTGCCTACTTTGACGAAAGCGGCGATGATGTTACTGTGACTCCTTCTGCAGTTACTGACACCCCGACAGAGGATGACAACACCGTTGCCTACTTTGACGAAAGCGGCGATGATGTTACTGTGACTCCTTCTGCAGTTACTGACACCCCGACAGAGGATGACAACACCGTTGCCTACTTTGACGAAAGCGGCGATGATGTTACTGTGACTCCTTCTGCAGTTACTGACACCCCGACAGAGGATGACAACACCGTTGCCTACTTTGACGAAAGCGGCGATGATGTTACTGTGACTCCTTCTGCAGTTACTGACACCCCGAAAGAGGATGACAACACCGTTGCGTACTTTGACGAAAGCGGCGATGATGTTACTGTGACTCCTTCTGCAGTTACTGACACCCCGACAGAGGATGACAACACCGTTGCCTACTTTGACGAAAGCGGCGATGATGTTACTGTGACTCCTTCTGCAGTTACTGACACCCCGACAGAGGATGACAACACCGTTGCCTACTTTGACGAAAGCGGCGATGATGTTACTGTGACTCCTTCTGCAGTTACTGACACCCCGAAAGAGGATGACAACACCGTTGCCTACTTTGACGAAAGCGGCGATGATGTTACTGTGACTCCTTCTGCAGTTACTGACACCCCGACAGAGGATGACAACACCGTTGCCTACTTTGACGAAAGCGGCGATGATGTTACTGTGACTCCTTCTGCAGTTACTGACACCCCGACAGAGGATGACAACACCGTTGCCTACTTTGACGAAAGCGGCGATGATGTTACTGTGACTCCTTCTGCAGTTACTGACACCCCGAAAGAGGATGACAACACCGTTGCGTACTTTGACGAAAGCGGCGATGATGTTACTGTGACTCCTTCTGCAGTTACTGTCACCCCAACAGAGGATAACAACATCGTTGCGTTCTTTGATGAAATCAGCGATGATGTAACTGCTACTCCTGGACTCGAAATCTTCATCACCTACTCCGAAAACTTTCCAAAGCAAGCAAAGGCATGGATTCAATAATCAAAAGAAAAAACATCTCATGAAATTCTCCAAGGGTTGTAGCTGAAATCACTTTTATAGATCGTAGAGATACAATAATAATATAACTTTCTGCTGGGAGTGAAACAATGCTTATGCTTCATCCAAACTCCAGAAATTGACATCACTTTTCATTATATGAACTTTCTAGCCTCAGCTCGCATCCTTACATCAGATGCAAATTTAACCACAAAATTATTTCGCTAAAATGTCTCAACTCCTTTGTTTACTGTTACCATCTCTGTCTACTGCCTACAAGATGTCATTGATCACAAATAAACATTCACTGAAGGTACAATATATTGTTACGCCGGTCGATCCGACACACTTTAGTAATCTCCCTGTATATTTTGGCATGGTCTACTTCAGCGGCAAGGTCATTCAATGTATCTATTCGTTTGTCTGATGGTCACCTTGCCGTTATCTCGTTATCTGTTTGCTGCATGACAGCGGACTGTGTCTTGAGCTTTTCGAGCCAAAATACGTGTAAAAGCTGATGAATCAGATTCTTCCGATTCCGCCCGAGTCCCAATTTCCTTCGATTTAACAATTTACAGTATTTCACCGATCCCACCTTTGCACTCTGTGTGGTATCCGTATAATAGACACCTGTGCGATTTCATTGATCAGCGCATAGCGCGAGCAATATGGAAAAGCGCGCTAATAATCAGCGACCCGACCAATTCAGAACAGAAAGACATTTCAAGCTTTTGATCCATCATCCGATCTCGAGAACCAGATATTCAAAACCTTTTGTTCGGAGTTGCGATGTTCATGCCATTCGACATGACACAGCGCAATACCGATTTTAAAGAAAGAAAAAAGAACAATCTCTTGTGGAATAAACAATGTCTCACATATCTTGTGTGATCATTCTGAACGCTTTCTGTACGCAAAATTATAGGCATAATATAACTATATGCGGGAACTCGGCGATTCGTTGGAAATCACGAGGTACATCGAGTTGATAAAATATTAGTCATACTATGCGAAAAATGGGATGAAAAGAGTGACGAGGATCGGTGTGGCGAAACATAAATAGTAAGCGAGACACGAAACGCGAACCATGGAACTTCGCTGATCCTGTAAACTCCCTTGTTTTCCTCTTTTTTTCAGTGGTTCAGTGATTAAAAACAAATGAACGAATGTGGTAGTCATAGCAACACGACGAGACAGACGACGACTCCGTCGATCCGACGATCCGACGCCCGACGACCCCAACACAGCTGTACGACCATGAAAGGATTGACTGAGCACAACACAGGGGTAAAATACACAGAAAGTTCAAAAGCAAAGTAATAAGTGATATTCTCAAATAAAATTGCACTGCACCCCTCAGCACATGTTCCAGAAGTTCCTTCTTTTCTGCACGCTATAGTCATGACTAATTCAAGAGTTATCGCGCAGCCATATTGTACAGGACGAAGGGAAAACGTCTCGAAAAATTCTCGATAATATTTATCGGTACCAGTGATCGTTGCGATTGAAATTTTACTGGATCCTGCTAAGAAATGGAGACGTCACGAACATTTTTTAAGTTCAATCTTGGTAAAAAAAAACCACACACGCAGCACTAGTACAATAATTTCAAAAAAATCGATTTGATGCCTTTTTTGAAAGTCAACAATCATGTTATATATATTATAAAATGACACGCCAATTCTTTCCATTTTTTTCGACCCTTCCGGAGCTGAAAAATATCCTTCCCACTTATCTGTGTATGTTGCTTCTGAAGCGACGATTTGTTCCACTTTCTCTTTCTCTTTTTTTTTTTTGTGAGAGCTCGAAAAGTGGCTGCATGATCGTACCATGGCAACTCGTGCAACTCAAAAGTCGGGTAGCGGAAGTTGAAAACCACTAGCCAGAGGCCCAAAGGGTGCAGAAATGGAGTAGGTAACAAGAGGATGTGATGGAAGAAAAAAAAGGAGAAGAAAATAAGATGCGCGGGGAAGAGATAAAGTTTTCCGGATAATATGAGTGGCTGCTTCTGCTGCTGCTGCACAGGAGCGTGTGGACGATTAAGCCCGGCAACTTTATCCTCTTCAATAATCCTCATTCTGTAGATATATATCTATACTTTCATCCTTGCCGTTTGCTTGGCTTGTTTGTCTACTCGTGACCTGATGTCCATGCTTGCTCAACTTCTCCCCCTATTACCGCCCCGCTCTTAAAACAACGGGGCTCAGTGTTCCACCGATCGATATTATAGGCACCTATATACGCAAAGGTAGAATCTATTGTATATTAGAAGGCACGCGTGTACGTAATATGTTTCCGTTCGGTAAGATATTCAATTATGTCAGAGACGCGGACATTATGCCGTTGATTTGATTATTGTAAAAGACTATTTACCGTTTAGAATTCTCATATGTAAAATTGTGACAATTTTAGTTCATTTGTTTCATCATGCATTCTAACAACATTCGGTACACGTGCAACTTTTCCCTAGAACTTCAATGTATTCTGCACTTTCTTACACCAACTACTATACGTCTGTAATACACTGTACAACATATGCTCCGGGGTGTAGACTGGATCCCTTACGAATACATGACGCAAAAAGGAGCGAAACGTCCGTTAGCACCAGATGTTACCAAAAACCACCCTCCGTGCAGATTGCCAGTTAGCCGATATAATACTAGAGGGGCACGATACTTGTAAATCTTGAGTGAAATTAAAATGTCATCGCCCATAGAGGCGCAACACTTGTAAGTGTAGGAACTTTGAACATTGTCTGCGTCCCCCATATACCTACTTTTATATAGCAACAAAACGATAACTGAAAACAAAATGAATAATGAAACTAAGATACTAGAACAAAATATTGTTTAAACAAATTATTTTTGCGAACTTCGACCATTACTATGTTGTTAAAAAAAAAAAATATTCCATTCTAGCATTTTGATCTCTGGTTTCCTGCTTCCGTCAACGTCTGCAATCATGTCTAGAACCCTAAATACCGCCCCTGATTCGATCAATCGACAATTTTTCACTTCGTCATAGTTATCATATCAGACAATCAAATTTCCTCTAGGTTTGGAAATGACTTATAGGCAGTTGCAAGTTTTCAGGCAAATAATGAAGTGGGCAGTGGGTGGTCTCGTGAGTGCAGATACCATTATTGTAATGAATGTCCAGTCATAGTTTTCCGATGATTCATTTTAAACTTCCTCATTTAAGACAGGCTTTCTCGAATTGAGCGCAATCATAGATACATTGAACACAATATTCGATATATCTTCAACAGTAATTAAAAAATGAAAAATGCCAAAGAAAAGAAAGTCTTCACAGACCTCCCCACCATATCTTATTTATGCCAGCTGCAGGTTTCACTGATTACCCTCCGCGTCTGAATTGGAAAAGTGCAGGTAGCGTGATAAGGAAATCGGGAAATCAAAAGAAAGCTCTTTTCAGGAATTCAGGAATTTCAAATCCAGTTCCTTTCACTTTTCAGAGACAATGAAGGAATGAAAAAAAAATCCGCGCTATGAATTATTACGGGTAATCTTGTCAGTCGGACTGGCCCTACCGACTCGGATTCGCGGGAAGCAATCAATCGCTATTGTCAACGTCCCAATTCCCGATTCCAGAGTTCTCTCTGAATCGGAAGGTCATTAGTCTTTTCAACACGTCGAAAGACGAGCCCTTCCCCCCCCCCCCCCCCAACTTTTTCCCCCATTTGGATGGGTCTCTCACTTCACTATAGCCTGCGCGCACATGTCTCATCACGATTTGAAAATGCTTTCATTGTCAATCCTACTCAATTAACTTGAACGTCATTAATCAGCAGGAGGCTTGAAAATTTTAACCTCGGAAATGATTTTTTTCCTTAATTCAGCTGCGGTCCACTGTCAAGGAGGATCCCCTTGCGGTGGATCAGGATCTATCTTTGATGGGAAAACAATTTGATATCAGCCCGCTAACTGCCTGTCTCTCATATATACTGCGAGAACCCGTACGGTTTGAGAAAGGGATCATCCCTCGTTTATGTCACTGGGTTGTCGGCCCACCCCAAGAAACCGCTAAATCAATAGCATCGTCATCAGTAACAAGTTTTACACGTCCCTGACCAATCAGGGAGGAGAATTTCAGCTGCGAAGGGGACGGCGAACGAACGGGACTCGCATTATCGTATTGAGCAACACTGAGGATACAGAAGTTTATAGGATACGCACGAGGAATATATCGTACATCATTTGTCTCGAAAATTAACCAAAATCGACCTGAACTAACTAAAATTCTGTAGAAGTTTTACAAACCCTATACCAATCCCATCGATCTCTGTTTGGCCTAGCTCAACTTTACGAGACAATGACCTGGATCAACCCGAGCTTACTGGATCCGTCCCAACCTGATTATGAGAAAACTACGATCCATAAATTTTATACACCGCGTACATCGCGTGTATAAAATTTGTCACAATTTCAGCGTTACCATGCATAGCGATTATTTCTCATAATTTTTATATTTTTCTTTGTATGGGACATGTGCGTTTAGAATTAAAACAAACACGGTACTTGAGGGGCTATCGGATCGATTTTACGAACTCGGTCCCTGCGGGCTGTATTTTCTGTACACTACACGGATCGGCAGGTTCTGGATGAAAGGCAATCATGTTCGATGTCACAGATGCAGCATGAGTAAAATGTAGACACCGTGAAATGTGTTTGAAAATGGGGTGGATTCAAGATTTATTATCCCTTTTGGATTTGCCGGAACACTCGAATTGCGTACAACATTCTGGAGTCAATTCATCCGGTATGGGATGCGTGCTAGGAATATTGTGAGAAACGTCCCGAACTTTGAAACCTCTAACTTCGGTAGTTCTTGTCAGATCCTTTACCTTGACGTTGTAAACCCAGAGTGGCGTTTCCGTGCCTGCGGAAAATCCGAGTTCTCCGCCGAACACGTAAAGACAGTCCTTGTAAGCGACAGCGCTGTGTTCCTGAAGGGCCGAAGGTCTTTCGCCTCCGGGATGAAGCTCCTCCCATCTGCTGTCGGCTGAAATAATCAGGGATAGAAATATGTGAGTAATTACGAACGAAGAGGTACTTGGAAGTTTGAATCGAGGGGTTGAGCACTCAACTAAACATTTTGAGGCTCAACTGATTTCAAATTCTACAGTTTAACTGGATGCCAAGGACTCGAGACGACGAGATTATTTGGATTACGAAGATTTTCGGAAATTCGATGTCAACGACTCGCGGGATTTCGAGAGATATTTAGAGTTTCGAGAAAATCATGGATTATTTACGGGATCCAAAATATTTGAACGGATTTCATGTGATTTAGGAGAATCCAAAGATTCTAATGCAAAGGATTCGCTGAGGTTTCAGACGAGATTCTTGAAATAGCAGGTAAATTTATACGTGAAATTAAAATTACCTATTGTTCAGGATTTAGATATACGATTTCGCGAGAATTTACAATCCGAATCAGACGAGTACCGGAATTTTCCGGGGCTCAACCAAAAAAGCTCAGTCAGAAATTAATGTGAAGAGCAGTTGACTCCTGCGTATAGCTATAGGGGAAAAATTGAGGAGGGTTGGGATCGCAGTTATGACATAAATTCTTTCCTTCGCAGAGCTTTTCTCTGCAGTTTCGACTGCATTCAACTTTTTCCCCCCAAGAAGAGAAGCATGCATCGCTGATGGGGATGGCTAGACTTGCAGGGGCTGCAGTTATGTAGCGGAAGCTGACGAGGGAAACGTAGAAAATGGGGCTCTCAGCTGACTCTAATATACGGCCGCGTCGAGATGCCATGTTGTAAGAAACGACCACAACACGTTGAATGCTTTCAACTTTTTTCGAAAACCGGCCAAAAAGAATAACTCAGATCATAGATTAAAATGAGTGATATCGAACGCTTGATTTTTTTTTCTACATACGCGGTAAACCGGGTTTGAAAAGTATTCAGATTTAGAAATATCCAGCAACGAACAACTTACTGTGTCATTGTATAATTTCTTCACACTGAATTTCACCGATTTTTAAATTCATTGCAGAGTCAGTTAATGATTTTAAAACAATGGAGACATTATGTCCCGTCGGTTCAAGACGTAGGAGAAGACTAGGAAGATACGACACGTGTTTGCAATCAATCTCGGGCATCTCTTTCATTATTATGAACGTACATGTACATCTACTTCGCTATGTGGGCACCAGATAGGTATAGAGGGTACGGTTGGTTCCATAGGCACGTGATACAACGCCAACATGAAAGTTTACAAGTCTTTGTTCTCAAGCACGTGCTATACGCTATAACTAACTCATCACTTGCGACAGGGTTCCTCTTGACCTCCGGGTATAAGGCTTACGTAAAAACTCGCTTATATAAGTACCTTAAGTATTATTATTTTTATTCTTCATTTTATTACATACCAGGGAAAATCAGTTACATTTTTTCTGCGTGGGAACATTCAATTTTGCCGTTTACTTGCCTACCATGTCCTAATTTAGTGCCTTCCTATAGTTTTGATAATTAATGGTCCGATTTCTGTCTAAGTAAGTATAGCCGAATTATAGGAAGAAGAAAATCCTGCAAACTCGAGGCTTTATTGTTAGGAATTTGAAGATCCATGTTCTTTGTGTTAGGAGCCACCCTCTTTCTCCGCTTTTGGTGCATCGACGGATTCCCCAGGGTTCAAGGACCCCCTTCCTCATCATCTCCCTCTTATTTTATTCTCCTAAGGGATACGCATTTTATTAAAGTTAAGGGGATATATATTCAAATTGCATGAATTCAGTTCTCCTTCTCGTTCCGTGTATGGTCAATATTTAGAGTGCGGAAGAACATGCGGCCATTTTATTTTCTTACACGAAGGGGTGGCAGCACTGCTGCAATATCATCTCGTATATATTCTACTCGACAGATATTACCATATTTAAATATTCCCGCATACTTTAACCGTAATGCAAAATTTAATTGCATCAGTCTTACTGCAGGCACTTTTTTTTCTATTTATTTTCTATTATAAGCTTCCGACTGGAAGACTATACAACATCACTGACAAGTCACATGCGACATCTTTTCGAAAAATTGTACAACCCGCTTGTAAATATCTAAATTTTGAAGAAGAAAAGGAAAGTCTAATTAGCCTGTTTCATTCAGAACATTTTGACCATAAAATTAGTACAAAGAAATCTATAATACGGAACAAAAGAGAACACGACTGTAATTTCTATAAATCGTAGTGCGGCATGCAGCTTTGGGGAATATTTGAAGTTTTTTTTGTACTCTCCGATTCCTTTAGACCTCAGCCTTTGGTTGGCAGCAAGTGGTTTTCACGTGACTTCGAGTTTTCATGCAATGCCGATTACAGTCGCTACATCTCTTTAACTGTTTCGTGATACCATCGTAATTACAGTCACGTCGTAATTCTTTCCGTTTGTTGCGCTCGATTGAGCCACCGCCACGACGCCCTGCGGATCGAGGATTTTTCTCAACGCACTTATCGTCGACCCGCCTTGAACTTTTATTTCTTTTGCTTCGTTTACGCGCGCTAGGTCCAACCGAAGCCTCTTCCGATCCAGTTATTTCGTTTGTTTCTGCGAAAGTGAAACGCCCGTTGACGCTCTTCAAAATTTTATATTGCTGGCAACGTTTCAACACCGCTCTCAACTGCGGAGATGAAAAAACAAAAATTTCTCGCAAGGGTTCGACCCGGAGTTCTAGATATTTAAATCCGAATAAAACATATTTATGGCGGGCGGATGGAACTCTAATCGAAATTGTGAAATATGGATGAACGGAATTTTGAAATTTGCACCAACCTGATGTCGCATATTTTCCCCCCCGTCGATACCATATTCCGAATTGATGTAGTTCATTATTTCTCTGAACGTACATCCCTGAGCTTCGCTCAGTTTTCGTATCGCTGTCGTAACGAGCGCCAAATTTGCCGCCATTTCCGCAATCAACCTCCAGTTTGTTCAAGAGACGTATACACGAAATAGAAACACTACCTGTAATCCCTAGGTACTACAAAAATGCACGGGGGATGATTCTTGTTCATTCGATATGGAAGAACAATTCCGAGTTCCCCGAATATTATTCATATTTCCTATTATCTAATCATACCCGGACTGCGCGTCAATAAAAAATGGCTGAGGGTAAATTTAACGAACAGTCGGTTGTTTGCATCAACCGTATATCAAGCTGATGTTTTGCTGTTCGGTAGATCAAAGCGTTCTCTTCATCTCTCCGTTTCCCATAGCAGTTGATAATCGTGGATCATTCGAAGTTAATTTCCAGAAATCGTGGGGTTTGATGTCGAAAATCAGTATCATATAACCAAACCCATTTCTACACCTCGAGCGGTTGAGTTACATAAGCTAGGCTAGCTTGCGCGACTGTTGCATGATATCCTTGGAACACCCCGCGGCGGTTTTACCGCGTGATATTCGGCCCCAGGGATAACCGTCTGTGAGGGGTGCAACCCTTCTGGGGTTCGTTTAATATTCACCCATGCACGCATACCTAGAAATTTGCAGGAGGCCACCCTCATCCCCTCATACCCTCATCCTCTTCTATCCTCTTTGCTGATTAATTGCCGCAGGGTGCAACGCGGATAAAGTATACGCGGTCTATCCGCAAATGTCCGATATGTAGATGCATACCTGTGTATACGTGGGGAAGAATATATCTAAAACGGAGCGTTTTTTCGATTAACTCTATCGATTATGCTTGCGGCACTTAGCATAGGCGAAAAATCAGATATTTCGTAACCATGCTTCATTTCAACCTGCACTACAGTAATTTTACCTATATGTTTTTTCTACTTGTCTCAATTCTTCAAATCTTTACAGAGGGGTCCTTCGCCCTTTCCACCCTTCATTTTATGCAACACACCGTCGAACCTTCCTCATACAGTTTATCGGGATGCGCCGTGCACACGCGTTATGCACATAATTCAGAAATACTCGAGATTCATAAAATTTATGGTGTGTAAAGCGTTGAAAACGGGGCGACAAAGTGATCGGCTTATATCTCGGCTCTGGTTATAACCTTGTACCTTCATGCGAATAAAGCGACGATGCGTAAACGATTCGATTTTCAGAGATTACATTTTTGATGGTATAAATTTTTTTAGATTCAAGAGAAAAAAAAAACCCAACAAAACAGATAAATAACTTTGTGAGTTTTCGACATTTGAAAAAACAAGACAAAAACAACAACAATATATATCTCGAACTTTTAGAAGAATACATATGCTTCGAACTGCATATTTTAGTTTATTCTCTGAACAAGTCTGTCGCTTTTTTCATGAGATATGAAATTAGTCGTTCCCGCACCTGTAAAAGTAGGCGAGCGCATGAAATTTAGGAAAAAGTTTTCACGTATATCGTCTAGGAACCTTATACACCCGAAATATTCCGCACAACGCTTTACGAAGATTAACGAGAAGGTTCTCTTTATCTTATCGCAATATTTATGTATGTTTGTTTGAGTGAAAATCATGAGGGTGAGCGGAAAAAGCGATTCAGTTATGTTATCGAAAAAAACGGGAGCAAGAGCTAGACTATCACATAGAATACATAAGTATAATACTTACGGTATATAGCTTTTGAGGACTTTGGTTTGAAAAATAAAGCAAGGAAGACGTATACTTTTTTTTCTACGGTACAGAGAATATACTCGAAAATTTTTTTGTCAAACTTTTCAATGCGAAACAGACTGCACAAATTAATTCATGATTTCAGACGATTCCAAGAAAATGTCAAACATGGTAACTATATGTATACTTATGCTATTCAAACATGGTCAAATTTCGTCGTTATATCCATTGGATTACAGCGTGAGGATAATTGTCATGAAATTTGTACGGAACGGAAAAATTTCTCCGTGATTTCAACCTCGGAGAAATCATGATACTTCAAATAACAGGTGTACACGATTGATCCCTTGCTTTCCATAATACAAGTACCGTTATCCCGCGCATCGTTGAAGCCCTCCAGCAATGCAATATATGTATGTAGATACTCAAAGATGTGGTAGGAATACACGTATGAACGTACATTGTACATGTACCTAATATAGGTATACATAGATTACGTTACGGATTACTTATTGAATATGCTTCATCTCCACTTGCATGAGCTTCGATTAGATTTTCACTATAGCTTGGTACTACTTTGTCTCTCATGAAAGAGCTGCAGGGGACGATATCGAGCTCGTGTACTGGGTTCCGAGCTGTGTAGAGCGATTATATTTCGAGTGGCCAATGATCCCCGTAAATTGCAGAAATTCATCCGACTCGATTCTTCGCTCTGGCTTCGACGCTCGTGTCCTTTGGTGGTGATACATACGTACGGCCGTATCGATCAGGCAAACACCGTGGATACTGAACTTTTTTTTCTACGCAGGAACGCAAACGGTGACTGAACTTACAAGTTTCAGTACCAAAAATAAACTACATGTGTATCACGAAAATTGTTATTTTAATTGTATGATCTCAGGTTTGACGAGGGCGATTCTTATAAATCATCGCGGGTATTGCAACGATCTCCTAGGGTAAATTTTCGTGCGAGTGGAAAAACAAGCTTTTAAGGGGTATAGCGCGGCCCGGCCTTGACGGGACTCGATTGAGGCGTGACTCTTTAAATTTGAAAGATGGAAAAAAAAAGACACTCACCGAGACTGTACCGCCATAGATCTTTTAATGGTAGGTTTCCATTTCGACCTCCAAGAAGATAAACGTGACCCGAGAGCAATGTCGCGCTGTGCTTACTCCTGGATGGTGGCGCCGGACCATTCTCGGTTCCCGCAGCTGTCACGGAACTCCACATCATTCACCTGCAACACGGCGAATCATAAAAAAAAATCAAACAATGGATAGATGCGTGTTTTCGTTTTTTTAGTTTTACATTACAAAAAAAATGTCTTTATAGCAGGAGAAAAAAAATCACGCAATATCGAAGATAGTACGAGGTGCCATCCATTCATGACACGAAGACAACCGCGTCCCGCACCCTCTGCACGCGAAGACCCTTTTATTCTCAAGCACCGGAGCCCATTATCCAAATGCAAATGTTGTGTTACAGCTTCAGCTCTTCGCTTTTTCCATTGATCTCATCCGAAAGGGGAACAACAAACCGACCCGGGCTAACGATAAGCGCTCTTCCTTTGTTGCCGCGTAATTAACATTTCTCGAGGCGAAAATGTTTTCACCTTTCTTCTACAGACCTTAGTGAAAACTTATCTTTGAAACAGGCATGACCCGATTGCTGTTATTTTTCTCTTCATTTTTTTTTCAACGGTTCCGACATGATTTTGAAAAAATATAAGGGGTGTAAATGGTGTGAATTTTGTCAAGAAGATCGAGAAGAAAGAAAACCGAAGTTTTTGAACCGTTCTTCAAATCCGAGCCTATTGAAATTTTGAAAATAATTGGAACCCGTGACTTTTTAGCAAGAATTCTCCACAAAAGAGTCCCGAAGTGGGGTTACATTGATATGGTGTTCGGCACTTAGCCGCGCACGTGTGTCTCATGTATACTCATGTCCATGGATACCGCGTACAAGCTTCGTTATTTGGAACGCCAACCAGTCTCTCTAGTCGTCAAAATTTTCTTTTAGCTCTTTTTTTTCGATTATCATTATTATCTCGCATTTTTGTCGAACTACCCCTTTACGTGCGCGTATGTATGTGGCGCACTCGATCGTTTTCATCCTGTTTTCCGTCTTTTCAACGTGAGCATTCTGCCATGAACCGCAGCGATTGAATGGCGCTACCATTTCAAACGATCGCGGCTAGCCTAGCTAACAAACTGATGCGGATAAATCTGCAGATTGACATCTGAGTGTGTTACCGCACACGGTATGATTCAATAGTACCGCACTCGATTCCTGCCATGAGTTATTCATCTCATTCGGATCGATCGACAATTTTTTCGATGATTTCGTCGAAGCGTTACAAAACTGATATCTGTGTGTATACCAGAAACACTCATATATGTATACGTATAATGTATGTATACCGCGTGTCTAAGCGTTGCAGAAAAATAATGATTAAAAAAAAACAACTTTGAGCAGAAAAAAAGTAATACGCTGTGGACTTATAGAATGCGCAGGTATAGGTATGCTGGAAAATAGGACAACGTTTTCTTCACATTTGTGGCTTCTGTTTCAATATGGAGTATATCACGCTCCTTGCAATATTTCTTTTCGTTCTCTCGACTACGTGTTTTTCATTAAAGCGTACTTATGTTAGATCCACGCGGCATTTGAATAAACGTTACGCGGTATAACGTACAGATACGTAGGTTTTGCTTAGCGATTTTTTTTTGATTAAAAAACGCAAAATACAACAGACAAAACAAAGAGAAGTAATGAAGTTAAATATCGAAGTAACCAGTGTGCGATAAAATGTTCACTGTTCTGTGAATTTGGCTTTCAATTGCGAAATTCTTTTCACGTCGACAGATGTACGTTACAAATCAGGAAGAAACAAATCTAATTGGAGCGAACTTTCCTCCGCGCGGCACATTATCGCTAACTTTTTATTTTCATTTCAGAAACTTTCTCCGTCAACTACTGTGTCGCTTTATTGACGCAGCTCAATCTTTGGGCCGTAACTACTCGCGAACAGAATCAGTCTGGTGTCAGGTATGATTTTAAAAATCTGCGTGACGATGGTCCTCGGATAGGTGAATATTTGGGTCAACAGATCTTGTATTCATTGAAAGAAATCGGTTCCCCGAAACTTGCCGAAACGATCTGAATTTCGATGAATTCCGCAACAGCTGCGACATCAACCGTTCGTACACGTGAACGCGTAACTTGACGAGAACCACATACGACCGCAGACTTTAGCCACGCGTGCATGTCTACAGCTAGGAAGAATAGCCGTACGTGCAGTTACGCGGTGATACGGAAACCGGAAACGGATATTACGAGGCCTCGAATCACGCAACACCTTCCGCATTGTCTTGTTATTTCTATTGTTACATTGGAAAATCTCGAGAAAAATGGACATCGAGTGCGTTAAGAAATATTACTTTTCACCTTTCGAACAAATCTAGAATTGTCACGAAGGGATAATCAAGCTCGAAATGAAAACTTTTATTCACATCAGCCACGAAAATTCGTCAACGAAAAATCGTGTAAAAATATATTTCTATCCGTCGTCGGCGCGTAATGCCGGAGTACATTAATGGCACGGTAAATATACGAGATGAAATTTTATCCCTTCATTATTTTAGTAGCAGAAAGTATAGTGCGTCCGTAGAGCGAAAATATAAGGGAAGGGCACGGTAGGCGGTGTTGCGTCGCACCATAAAGGGTACTACAGACGTGCAGGGTTTTAACGCTAAGCAACAAACTATAGGGAGGGCTGGATATTCGAGTTATTCAATTTCTCCACCGCTACGCTTAACTCTCGGGGCGCAACGGAACGCACTTCAATTATTACCAGCCCGGTAACTTCTGATCCCGTTTCGGTCGCGCCTTTTCCTATTAAATTCTTCATCCAACCTGCCACCGTCGTTGAGAAAAAAAAAAATAAATAATGTTGGCAGGTACATAATATCCACATAATCTCGAGACTCAAAAGTGCGAGAAAAATCGTTCCTTGGGGTTGCTTTGCTGAAACAAACTTCTTTTTCGTACCGAGTGACCTGCAAAAGTTTGTTTTTTTTTTTTTTTTTTTTATTTCGGTCACGTGAGTCAGTGATGACGATTGCGGCGTTCTAATTTTTTTTTTTCATCGTTTCGCTTCAACTTTTCTTCACTAATGACGTCTTTGTCTCGAGTTTCATGCACCTCGAGCACCAGTCTCGAAATGGTCGATTTAAAGGTGGAAAATAGAACCGTAGTTATATGGGCCCTCTGAAGGTAATGTGTATTCAGTTCGAATGATTTTATATATTAAACGTTCGCAAAGTCTGATTGTGAGTGATAACTTTTGAAGAAAGTTCCGCACGAACTGGACCAGCTGTGAAACGAATTAATAAGTCAGAACGGCACCGAACTTTCATTTTAGCAAACTACTTAATTTTGCACCCTCACGAGAAGTTTGCGCGCGATCAAGCTCTTCTGTAGGTATACAGATTGGCCGAAAAACGGTCCACTTCGGTATACAGAGTGAGAAGAAATAATTAAAAAAATTTCCATAACCGAGCGAAGTATGCGATGTTAAATTATCTGCGTCAATTTTTAGATTTTTTCTAGCAACCGGAAACTGAGAGTGTCAGACTTTTCATCACCGTGTAATGCACTGCGCAGGCACATCAGTCGCGTGCACTTTAAGCTCAGGGATTTATCGGTAGGGTTTGCTTATTCCGAAGGCAATCTCGGAACTGATCTTCTGAACCGTTGAAGAATCGTAAAGTTGAACCCCACACGCACCCCCGCAAAGCATCGAGATACGGAGGAAAAAGAGGAGGATAATCCCTGCGATACAGCAGCAGCTAACCCCGTTGCAACGCATAAATATCCGGTTACCAAAACTTATTCGCAGGGGTATGAAGACAAAAATTCCTCTTTCTACAATACTCGATACGCTCCGAAAATCTCTCTTCTCGAAAAAGCTTCATTTCTAGAAACTAATCTTTTAATGAAAACACAAAGAAAAAAATCAAACAAAACTTGATACCTGTATAAATTAATGCATGAAACGAATTTCTCCGCCTTCGAAAGAGAACTCCAGCTGTTAAATATTTGCTAACCACGATTTATTTTAGTTCAGCTGAAAAAAAGATTGCCTCGAAAATGTCTTTCTCCTTAAAAGATCCGCTTCTTCCTCTCCTCAAATCCGGCTCTTTAAAAATATTCCACGCTCCTCAATAAGGGCGAACTTTTAGTAATTTCGGCGTCTGAAACATAAGCTACCACCGCCGTCCAGGTCCCAGAACTACGTGCTTTGGGGATGAATTTTTTCCCTCCTGGGTTACGCCTTGCAATTCGGTCGAGGTTCAATAAACTCATTTTTTTAAAAGGGGGATTAACCGCTGGAGACCCTCGCGCGGAAAAAAGATCCCGAATATAACATATGGGATTTTCGAACGCGGGTACATCGTCGCATTCGCGTTCGAATGTCGTTTTCGTCTAGTCGAACCAAAAATACCAGCTTCAACCCAAAAGTTATTCTGTAGTGTTCTTAATACGGCATGGGGATGTTTAATCATCGCCCCTCTTCCTTCGTCCCTTCCGGCCTCTAGAACGTACGATGTAAACAAAAGGCGAGGATTAAATTCTGCTAAATTCGCGTAGAAGAGATGACATCATGAAGAAAAAGTGGGTACCCGCCGCACGACGTACACCGTAGTAGGTAGGCCTCGTGTAAACTCGGTAACGAGTAAAACCGCAGTGTTTGTTTAGGGAGCGTGGCTGCAGGATTCGGTAAGGGCTGCAGTAGCGGAGTAAAGTTGTAGCTGCAAGGGTGAAGCTGGTAATCCCCATCGAGCGCTGCAAGTTCGGGGCGTTTCTTCAGCAGCAGGAGTTAGGGCTACTAATGGCCCCTCGTGTTCGGCGGGAGGAAAGAGCCGGGGGAAAAGTGGAACCCCCGTTGCCTCTTTTTAAACTTTCAGCTGCAGGGGAGTGGCGGCGTCGAAATTGGGGATATATTTTCCTTTCGTCGCTCTGCGATTCGACATCATTCACTTCGCCACTGGACGAGATAGATAACGTTCTCGGAGGTCGGAAAAATTGACATGCTCACATCTGAACTCATCGTTGGATCAGACGCTGCGTAGACGACGTTGTAGAGTGTGTTTTTTTTTTTTTGTTTCTTATCGTCAAAGAACATTTGGATTTTTCGAATCACATCCTATGTTCTTTAATTTGATTTTCACCGATGATGTACCTTACAGATCTCAGCTCATCCTCGCTACTGCTCTTCCGCCAGTTTCGTTTCTCAGGCAAAAGCGAACGTCCGCACAACTAGTTCGATTCCCATTGGGATTGAAAGATACCGCGCTGACAAAGAACCGCGCAACGATTGAAATCGGCTAAAGACAACGGAAAAAGAGGGAGAAAAAATCATTGCGCCGAAGTGCATGCCGGGCCGGAAAAATGCCACAGGTTAACAACTTCAGCTATAAACTAAAACGTGTCTCATGTCCTTGTTTCCTGTGTGCCTGCTTCAACGACGACAGTCAACACCTGGTTATACATTGCATGTAACAACCTTAATATATACATTGGTTGTTCCACTTTGACATCGATTATTGGACCTCAACTTAACGACCATGGACTTGAATTATAACATACTCGCGGAAGGAAAAAATTCTCTGTCCATTAATTTTTGAACAGTGATAACAATCGTAGTCGACTAATCAAAATATCGATTTCATTTTAGTTCGGAAAGCCGGAACTTTCTCCCTGCATCGTCGCATGTAGCTAATTCACGTTGCGCATATTATTGGAGGCTGGAGTTTTTTTTTTTTTTTTTTTTTTTTTTTTTTTTTCAGGGAAAAACTAAATGTGGAATTCCGGGCCACAGATCAACGTCCGAACAAGACAACGAGATTCTCAATTCGTATATCAGAGAGTGATTGAGAGCAGAGTGATTAATGCGTGGATAACGTCGATGGTAAAGGGCTTCTTTGTAGATCGACGATGCGAAATGTAATCCTTCGGTTGATCAAATTATACGTAGTTAATCTATAGCATAGTCTGCGGATTAAACTAGACACCCATCATTGGATACGGTATTATACGTGGCATAGGAATTCGTGCAGTTCGTCAGTCTCTGCCTAACCCGCAGTCCGTTATGGATGCACAAAACGGATATCCCGTATACCGTTGACCAGAAGATTATAATTGTTGGTTAATTATAACGACGTTGAAACGACGAATGAATTTGCATTTGGGAGTGATTGGAAATCAGATGCGAACATTGGTTCCGATCAAATTATTTGTTTAATAGGTACCTACAAGTATAACGTGCATTTTTTGCCCGATGTATTTTAGTTGCCTGATTTTTTATCCAGAGAAATGTGCATAACGAGAGTATACAATTGTATCGAATTTATTTACGAGGTACCAAAAAACATTTTCAATCGGAGACCTCATTTCGAATAGGAGAATGCAAGATAATGGTCCTGGCTACTGTCCTAAGGAAACCGTGTTTTTAGGGCGTTCGATATTCTTAAATCTTCTACCTACATAACAACGATGCAAATGTACTTATAGATGCATCTACGCGTCGAGTGATGTTGATGTGTTTGCAGTTATGACATAAGAAGTTGATCATAGTTTTATTGATTCAGCAACTCTGAGGCGACCTTCTCCTTTAAACATATTCCAGATTTTCATTGGAACCCTTTTCACGCAAAACCAACGAACTTTCAGGAAATTTTTGATCTTAAAGCAATTTGGACACTGAATATTATGAGTTCTATTCACCGTGGGAGAATGAATTCGTTTCCTAACGAATCCCTCCTCCGTCCAGTAAGCGATAACTTTTCAGGGGAATCCCCGGGATATCCAATTTTAAATGAAACTTATCACGAAAATAAATAAATATCGCACGGATGCGTGGTTCCACATCTCGTTATATGGTACTATTTTATATCGCATCAGGCTGTAGATATGAGTACAACGCATGGTTAACAGGCTTACCTCCTCAGCTCGGTGAACTCCGTGGTGATCTTATTACGCTCTGTGTATAAGTGTAGTAGTTGCAACTCCTGCAACCATGCCGTGAAATGACCCACGCATGCATGCAAGCTTTGCACATCAAGTTTAATTTAGGGTTCTATTTAATTTATCCAACTCCATACCGTTTTCCCAATTAATTATACCGTTTCCTCTTCTTTGGCTCGCCGCTCTCTCTTTTTTTTTTTTTTTGTTTGGACTTTAATTACGATCGTCGCGTTCAATTAATATTGATTATTATTACTGTAATTTTTTATGTTTACTATTCTTTCGTCTTTTCCTTCTCATTCAACATCCTCTCAAACGGAAATTGGATTCGAATTTTTGATTATTTCGATATTCCATTCTGAAGACAATCACTTAATTATCGATGATTATCATTTACTACAGTATTCGTAATAGTGTAGGTCCACAGGTCGTCATGTAAACACACTATGCGTACCCTTCACACCTTTATACGGATGATGTTTACATGCGGGATTGACGAACAATCTTCACTTGGCATCGTGAGCATCTACGGAATGAACTTGACGAAAATTAATTTCACGATTACGTCGCATCGTCATTAGAATCTCAAATTTTAAACTGCATCCGAATATGAAGGAAGCGATGGATCGGAAACGAAGTCATTTTTCGACCGATGTTTCATTTTATTTGTTGCGGATTTTTGCCCTTCAGAAATTATCTTCTCCGTTCCGATCATGTAGGGGTCGCGAAAACGACGGAATTTGAAGGGCAGCTCGCGTTTACATTTATGTGTACAATTTGAACACGAACTTAACTACTGATCTTTCTCACTTGTCGCAAGGTTTCAGCTCTCGATCTTTGTAATCATGAAACACCGTCAGGTACCGGCGGACGTCTATTTTTTACGTTTTTTTTCGATTGTACTGATTTTTTTCAGATTATACGACGGTCTGTCGTTTCAATTATTTTATATTTTCATCTGGGAGCGTCGAACCGAAGACATACCGAACACGACGCTCTACCGTCCGTCGGTTTTCTACTGCACGGCCGGGTCGACCCCTAGAACGTCGTCGACGTCGAACGCTCGCTCGTCGGGCGTCCCGACGTCGCGCACGCGCTTCTTCAAACCACCCCATAAAACTTTCGACGGTCATTTACTCTGCACAATTCTGTCGTTGGACTTTTACACCTGAAAAGCACAAGGGAATTATCTGACCGAAAACACGTACGACCAATCGCCGAGTACGAAGTACATGGTACTTTTTTGTGCGCGTGTTTGATTCTTTATCTTTATCGTAAGGGTGGAATTTTCACGGCAATTCGATTATCGGGAAAAGAATTGACCCGTTGTCGTTTTGCTCGCTTGGCTCCGAAATCGTTCGTTTTATGACGATTCTCTTGGTATTTATGGGGACGTTTCAATTAGGTATACGTCCGGCTTCTTAATTGGACCGAGATTCCAAGTGTCGCGTTATAAGACGAAATCTTACCCTGCGGCGAAGTGATTAGCCGAAATGGAGTCTATATCTCGGGGAAAATTGAAATGCCTTTTGTCAAAGTGAATACCGCTTTATTCGGGGCAACCGATATAAAGATTCATTGTCAGTAATGAAAAGGAAGAACAAAGACACATGGTGTGCTATTCCCTGAACTGCACTGTACTGGGCATATACTCAGGGTTTACGTCAAACCATAATTCTTTGCCAATTATTATTACTCATCATTACGCGCCAACGGATTTTTGAAATTAGGAAACGAGCCTTGTGCGCATTGTGCTAAACATAATAAATTAGCGATTTCCCAAACAATCGATGAACGAACAAAGAATACATATTTGCTACGTGGTTGAACGCACAATGCAAATGATTTTATCAATCTCGACTTCTTCCTTGCGCGTAGGGGCGAGTACACGATCTTAAAAGAACAAAGGACAAGGGTTGACCTCGAAGAAACCCAGCGAGCAATGATGCGCAAAGCACAAAGAAATTTCATCTCATCTGAACGTGTGCACAGGTAATTTCATACAACGTCGAAGGGAGTTGAAATTTCTGAGAAGCGAGCGCACAATGCAAAAAAAATTTTCATTGTGCCCTAAGACGCGCGTGACCCTTGAGCATAATAAATATCAAGGCATCTGATGGTAAGATCAAGGAACAAGGAATGGACCATCCTCAATTGCGCATTTCGTTTGTCTGTCTGAAGCCTCAATCATTTCCATCATTTCTTAAAACCTGTTCATGGTTTTTTAGATCTCTGAATTTTCTTCTTTTGTTCTCTAATTTTTCTTCACAATATCGTTGAGAACATGGTTGCGCGAAGCTCGGCGGCGGACCATTGCAGACCGTTTCTACTGGAAAGTCGTGGCTGATCTGCGTCCAGCATCGACTACTCATTTTTGTTACGCGTTTACCCCTCGTCGCCGGTGGTTCGGCGGTAGCAACGAGATCACGACGCATGCGTCGCGATGCCGGGCGTCCGTTGCCAGGGAGACACGGAGCGACCGCGCAAGAATGCGTATTGATTACTCTCTATCCTGTCATCTCTATCTCCGTATCTGCTCGGCAATCCCGTGCTTCCGATTCCCAATGTTCCTACGGGATACTGCACAGGAACAGTACGCATCGGGAAACACAAACTCTACAGCTTCCATGCTTTCCGGTGACATTTCACGATCGAAGCGATCGATTTGCGAATGATCACCGTCATCAATTAATCAATAATCACAACGATTCAGTTATTAGCGATCCTCTCGCTGAGATCATGTGGACGAAAAATGAAAGTCCAATGCAATATCTGCTTTGAGGGTAGATAAGGTGCATACCTATTCTCAAAGGTATCAGTACTACTTTCAAAATATGAAAAAAAAAAAAAATCTCCAAGGTCCAAATGCGTGGTTTTAGAGATTCGTTGAAAAAAAATTGATCTGTACGTGCCTTCATACTTTGTTAAAGTTATGCAACTATATTATTAGTTCGAGGCTTAAGCTTCGAAAATGTTTCTGAGGATGAAGGTCGCTAGATGATGTATACGTATAGTGTGCGCCGGATAACGACTAATCCTAAAATTTTCTACAAGCTATTATCATTTCGTAATAAACGTTATAGCGTGAAGATTTTACCACGATCTCAGACCCGCATTCATCACATCAAACGAGCAGGACGTAATTCAACGGTTCGGGTCAGCCAAATTGTCTTTCAAAACTATTTGCACGTGATGTTACACCGCGAATAGGTGTGTAATTACAACCAATTATCTTCGTTGTACTAACTTGTTCCACAAATGCGTGATTTTTCTATTTTATTCTATTTATTTTTCTCTCTTTAAAAAAATGTTTAAACCGGGACGTTGTGGTAATTCGCGGCTGATTTTGAGTTCGTTTTCAGCTAGATGTTTTTTCAAACACTTCATGTCATTCTCAGCTGCAAGATCACATTATTTTAACGTCGCACGCGCGTCCCAGCTGGAGAGGCTAAAACTTCGATCCCTAGGGACTATAGCTGGTGACCAGAAAAAAAATAGGAGAAGCGAGTTCTGCGACAAGGAAGAGGAGAAGGAGGGGGGGAACCGCCGTTTGGGGAATAAATGTGTAAAAAAGGAAGACTGAGAAAAAAAAAGTAAAAATAAAAAAAATAGTAGGTTATTCACTGCAGCAAAAGAGGAAGGTGAGAAATAAAAGCCGATGAGAGAGTTTTCCCGAGGGACAATTCTACACATGGGTATACCTATAGGTAGCGTACATAACAAGTCGTGCAGCAGTGCAGGCAGCGCCTAAAGGTTGTTCAATATAATCTTCTTTGAGCTTTGAAGGCAGATATCTGTGGCGTCAAGACTAAAATTAATCTCAAAGACGGATCGACTCGACCTCCGTGAGACCTTCGTCATAGAAGCCTCGTAGGAGACAAAGGGTGAATAGCAAAACATATACAAAAGTACATTCGCAGATGAGTATGGGAAACAAGTTTACGTACCGCTTGGATAGAATATTTTTAAAACAAAAACGCTCCATTAATTCTCTCTCTGTACGATAATCCCGGATACCCCTACGTTATACCGTTCATACATGGTATACGTACGTCTATATTAGCGTTATTAATTGAATTAAAAAGCGAATCTGAGTAATAATTTTCAACGGAAACGTCCGTCAACCGTATGGACGCGCCATGACGTAATTTTCGATCATTTTCATGTGTATTTTTTATCCATTGTGGTTCTTATGTCACTTTTTGCTTTTAGGCCGTACTTGAGATAAGAAAAAATTCCCATGGATCAACTAATGTCAACATATGTAGGTATTTAAAAACGGGTTAGTCACATGGAAGAACTGATATAAGCGTCGTTGTGTCTCTTATTGTTAGAGCTGGCTGGCAAAAATACTTTTCCTACAGGATGAGTTTGCAATGCGTTTAAAAAATTAAATTTGATTCTACTTGCTTGATAAAAATTTAAGTATATGTCGAAATACAGCCAGATTTTCGTTGAACTTACGGACGTTTATGTGTGTAGGCCTATAGCATACATACTATGCCCGTAATTATACGAATGTGTTGTACGTTATTGTTGGAATTGCAAAAATTTTTTCACCGCCCGCCTCCGCTACCGCGTATACAGATTGCAGAAAGAAGTTGACTTCACAAAGTCTAATTAGAGGTTCATAAAGGTAAGACGCATGACAATGAGCGCATGGTTGGTTTCTTCGTCACACTTTTGTTTTCACCTAAAGCTTGAGACTCATCATATCGTCATACCCTGTGATCACATCAGGGACGGATGAATTATGGGAGAATGAATGAAGAATTTTCTATCTCAGTCTCATTAACACACGGAAAAAACGAAGAAAATCGATGATGAATTTCATTAAAAAAAAATTAATCGCCAATGAGCATCTTCATCACAGCGCTATTGAGAGCTCGTAAAAACACGTAGTTCTTATCGTTATTTTTGGTCTGCACAAATAGATGGCGAATGACCTAATTTTTTTTTGTGGCATTCAGATACGCCAATAGTATGAAAATACTTAAAAATATTTAGTGGCGGTAAAAATTTCACACACGAATACTGCTATAGGTGAGGATCTTACTATGGATATTATTACTACAAATTTTTTTTTCTCCATTTCGCCCCTGAAGGGCATGAAAAAATATCAGCCGAGATATATTCTCCCGCCCGAGAGATTTCGTGTGCTGGTATATAAGAAGTGAAATTCTCTGCAACCTAAGGAGTTACTTTTTAATCCTCTGTACGATCAGGGGGGACGGAAATCCTCAAGTGTTTTTTGTTTGGTCTATCTGGCAGAAGAATATCAAATAAAAAATAAACATAAACATAAATAATACAAAAGACACGATGCTTCTAATCGGGCATTATTTCCGGTATATCGTCGGGATTTTAATCGCCGTCCGGAGCGTTCGTTCGGTTTTAACAAAATCAAATGGCGATCAATTAAGGACGTTAAGATCATCGCCAACAACACAGCATCAGGACGACGTTGAGGTATTATTGGATAAAAATTCTGGCCTGACTATAAATGACGCTGATCGGATAAGAAACTTGTCGTCGATGGTGGAAAATTTCGAAGATGATATCAGAGAATCTAGTACAACGGGTATGAAAGAAGATCACCATCTGCAGGGAAGAAAACAATCGCAACCATTTAAAAATAAAGAAAAAAAACCAAGGACTTTTTTTGGACCACTCAGTTTGGACTTGAAAGATAAGTTTTATTCAAAACGCGGAATCATCTACGATACTCGCGACAGTTTTGATGCTGGTGGCTTCACTGGTGGTTAGTTATTTTTTTTTTTTTTGTCGGTTTTTTCCATGTCCAGGAAGCTACACTTCCATAAAATAGCTTCCAAAGTGTATGGCAAGATTGTTTTTGAAACATTGAAAATATTGCGTGTATCGTAATATCGGATTCTGGTGAATGAAAAAATAACACCCGCCATTTTTTCAATCGTACGAAAAATATATGGGTTACATAAATCCACAGGTTTAAGCTGTTGTGGAACAAGGTACGGACTTTCCGGCTATTCGCAATCAGATCGAAGACCCAACGTTTATGGCTATGGCGATTCATCTGATGGGGGACGATATCCAGATAGACCATCTAGACGTCCAGGCGCTGATAGGTAATGGACTGAAACATTTACAATTTTGGGAATAGAGTTGAACTTTCATTTCTGTCGAAGATAAATCGGATGACTAGTTTTTGTTTTCTTTTATTTCTAGTTGAATTTAAAAATCGAAAGTCCATTTTGGATATTTTGTAGTTCATACGATAAAGGTCCGCCGTTAATTATTTTATAATTATGGTCAATTTGTTTTTTTTTTTTAAGATACGGCTCGAGTTATTCTCAAGGTTTGACTGGGGGTGGATTGGGGCGACCTGAGGGAGATCTGTACGGAAGTGGGGGGTCAGGAGGATCTTATCCTTCGAGATATGGACCAATCAGAGGTGGATCGTATGGCGGGGGCAGCGATGGGGACAGGTAAACGGACCAATGTAACGATGAAAAATAAACATAAATGTGTCGAGGATTTGAAAATTCCACGAGAGTTGATAAAATTTTATGAGATTTGGTAAAACTTTATCAGACTTTGAAGAATTTGATGTAGAGTTTTTGAGATTTCGAAGATATCAAGGACTTCACCAGATTGCATGTAAGATGACACAAATATTCATGGGGTTTCCTGGGATCTCACGATTAAAGATTTTTATAAAGTTACTCTACAAAATGAATGATCCCTCAATCGATTCCTGTAAATAATAGAGCTAACTTATCATAGGTATGGTGGTACTCGTCCCAGTTTCGGAGGAGGGCCTCCAAGCGGTCCAGGTGCAGGTTCCAGTGGGCTTTATGGTCGACCAAGTTTCAGTGCCGGTGGATCTAACAGCTATGGAGGATTTGGTAGCCAAAATGGTGGTAGTGCAGGAGCTTTCGGCAGCGGCTATGGTGCAGGTGCCGGAAGCTACGGAGCTGGTGGTTCAGGTGGCTACGAAGGAGGAGGAGGTGGAGGTGGAATTTCAGGAGGTTTCGGGACCGGCGGATTCGGAGGAGGAAGTTTCGGGGGAGGCAGTGGAATTGGCGGTTTTGGATCATACGATCATTTCGGCGGGGGTGGAGACTATGGTGTTGGTGACGGCGGAGGTGGCATGGGTCTTCCTTCGGAAGCGCACATTAAGACTCAGAAGGTGTGTGACATGGAGCGGCAGGTGCCGAAAATGCGTATAGCGGTGAAATTATTTTGTACAGCAATTCGATCAATATTGGATTTTCATTTCCACAGGCTTTGGCACTAAAGGCACTCGCTGGAGTTGCACTTATCGGGGCTGCTGCTGCCCTCGCTACGAATCCCGTCCTTCTTCCTCTGGGAGTTGCTCATGGGAGAAAAAAACGATCTGCTGCTGACGATTTCTGGAATGAACATCCTTTGATGTTACTCAAGGGCTACATATCACAGGTATTTCATTGACCTTCTATTCGAATGAAAAGTTAGCAAATTAGTGTAAATATAATTACAACTCTTCGCTGACTGATAATTTGGTTTCTATTTCAGGTAAACTTTCTACTGCGGAATAATGGTTGGTGTTCATTCGAAATGGGCACAGATTATATGAAACATACATATTCTATTTCTGATAGATTCCTAGGAGTGACATAAAAAAGGAGGACATCCTTGTGCTCAGTAAATTTTTGGCATCCCGAAAATGCGTGGCTAAGTTGGCATGCGAAATACAACGTGAATACTTCGCCGATTTGGCGCGTTACAAGGACGTCGGAGACAGGGAGAATCGAGGGGAGAATAGTATATATCACAACTTGGAGCAACGTTTTATGGATTTGTATGACTCGCATTTTATCCAGAAACTGATTCGGGAAGATGAAACTGATCGTTGTGTTTGTTAGACCTGATCCTGAATTAATTTTAGGGTACAAAGCAATGTTCTCAACAACAGTTACGTGAACGAACATCTGAAGAAAGAAATTAAACTCGCGCTTGCTATTGGAGCGCGGGATGGAAACTGCAAAATCTTCCCATGTGCTTTGTCGAAGGAGTGATCGAGGATTATACCATAGCGGCTATCGGATGAATGATGACATGATTATTGCTTATCAATTATTATTAAGTATAAACTAGTGTCCTCATAGAAATGAAAGCATCCAATACATCTGTAAAACAATACACTGTAATCCAAGAGAATCAAAAGAAAATAATTAGCGAAGTACTTCAGATTTGAATTTATGTGCAGTCAACGCGTGAACATGCCGGTGGTGCCATCTTACTTTTTGACTTCTGTCTTTTTCCGGCACAGACCTATCGCGTGCAGAGATGTGAATTGTGGGTAAGTCGTCTTAAGACAGACTGACATCGTTGACTGAAGTACCAATCTTCAGTCAACGCTGACGTGTTCCAATCTCGATCCCGATCGCTGGCCACTATGAGCCAATGCAAGTAACCTTGAAATACACAACGTGGCACTTGGTAGCACCCAGTGAGAATGGGAGGCGGGCTTGTCAACTTGAACGAGAATCACTCAACTGTTAAGTGTCGGGTGGAATGACAATGATTTTCGACTAGACTATCAAGCTGCTTAGATAATAGATTCCCTATTTTTACTCGTATACCATTACGACTGTCATACGTGTCGTTCTCTAATAGTACAATAGGAACGTTGTTGAGGTTAAATTAGTAGCTTATGGTTGCATTGGCTTGTTGAGAATTTCGAAATTTACTTTGTGGAATGATAATTTAAAAGCCAATGAATTTTTTTGAATAAGTTTTTTAGTGTCCACTTCATTTGATTTATGTTTATCCTCAATTAGAAATACACCTGAAATATCTAGTCAAAATTTTGTGTTACACTGAAACTTGTTTATAGTATTTTTGTGTTCGCTACAAGAAAGACATGAAGCGTCGAGCTGATAAAAAAAGTAGCATCGAAGATGGTAGTGGAGAACCATTCAGTGTACAGGAACATGGTGACACTAGGGGAGATGAAAAGAATATAGCTATACTTTTCTTTCTCTACCTTATGCAAGGTGTTCCCCTTGGTTTGTCTAGTGCTATTCCTATGATACTCCAAAACAGAGGAGCATCATATCGCCAACAGGTAATACGATGATTAAATGTGTAAGCAACATCTATTCTCCTTTTACAAACTTATTATCATTTTAAACATCTCAGGCTGAATTTAGCTTTGTGAATTGGCCATTTTCACTGAAACTCCTATGGGCCCCAATTGTGGATTCGATGTTCTCCCAAAGATTTGGCCGAAGAAAAACTTGGCTGATCCCTACACAGTATTTGATGGGGCTGTTCATGCTTTTCTTGTCCGCAAATATAGACGTCTGGTTAGGCGATCAGCATAATGCTCCTAACATTGAATTATTGACTGGGCTGTTTTTTTCTCTCAACTTCCTTGCTGCCACGCAGGATATTGCTGTGGATGGTTGGGCTCTTACTATGCTCAAAAGGTAGCTGACCATTAAGTTAGCTAGCAGGACAATCAATTTATTCACACTACAAAGTACTAAGAATCTCCTTTTTTTCAAGATGCAACGTAGGCCATGCATCGACCTGTAATAGTGTGGGTCAAACTGCAGGCTACTTTCTGGGTTACGTATTATTTATAGCCCTGGAATCTGCTGAATTTTGTAATGGATATTTGAGGTCTGTTCAATCCGAGGAAGGACTTGTCACATTACCAGGATTTCTGTATTTCTGGGGATGCGTATTCATCGGTACAACTACATTAATTGCTATTTTCAAACACGAAGATAAAGAAGTGCCCCAAAAAGGTGAACCAGACATGGATGTTACACATGCCTATAAACTGTTATGGGATATCGTTAAGTTGCCCAGCATTCAAACATTGGCAATCATTTTATTAACTGCCAAGGTCAGTAACCCATAAATATTCAGTACAGCTAGGCACTCATCAGACCAGTAATAGTACTGTTATTATTCCAGATTGGTTTCTCAGCTTGTGATGCTGTGACTGGTCTCAAAATGGTTGACGCAGGAATTCCCAAAGAAAAAATGGCTCTTATGGCAGTTCCAATGGTGCCGTTGCAAATTGTTCTACCACTAGCGATATCAAAATACACAGTAGGACCGAGGCCACTAGATATATATTTAAAAGCCATCCCTTACAGGTAAATCTGAATGCATTACAGATTATTATGGCATCATATTTTGTTATTGAACTTATTTTACAGACTGGCTTTCGGAGTAGTGGCAGCTTTTCTAGTGTGGCTTACACCATTCATAGTACTGGGTGGAGACGTCCCTTTGTACTACTACATAACCCTCATTATTGTTTACTCCATACATCAGGTAACAACTTTGATTCACTGATCTTATTGTCGGAAACGTCACGTATGAAAAATTTCTAAATTTTAGGTTACACTGTACAGCATGTTTGTATCAGTGATGGCATTTTTTGCAAGAATAAGTGACCCTGCCGTGGGAGGGACATATATGACACTGCTAAACACACTATGCAACCTCGGCGGAAATTGGCCAGCTACAACAGCTCTGTGGCTTGTTGACGCCTTCACTTTCAGGCAGTGTACAACGGATCCTAACAACGATTGTAGCACTTCCTTAGAACGAGAGGTCAGGCGTAACATTTAATAAACCAAGGATATTGTCGCCACTGATTTAATTGGATTTTATCTGATGTTTTTGATTTTATTTCAGCTGTGCTTGAATTCTAATAATGGAGAGTGCCATACACAGTTGGACGGTTACTACATAGAAAGTTTTCTATGCCTAATAATTGGTATTGCATGGTTGAGGTGGTCGAGGAGAAAGATCAACTATTTGCAAGTGAAACCGAACTCTGCATGGCAAGTAGTGACACCATACCTTAAAAGTTAACGTCAAATGGAATTTAAGGCCTAGATTTTTCAATTCCAATTTCATGTGTGATTCGATCAAAAAATTCGAAAAACTCGTTAATTTGAATTTCCGAAAAATTGCGAGTCATAATATGCATATCCCTCATCATTCATTTTGTTAGCACAAAACATAAAACAAGGTAAGAGACATCGAATATTTTGTGATGTTCTTGCAAATAAAAATTATCTCTACCGTAGTACTGTATCGTTCAGAAATTTTAAACTGTGTGAAGTGTTCTAAATTAGGAACAACTGTATCGAATATAAACTTATTTATTGTACAACTGCTCTTCAGTTTTTAAGAGAAATATGAATGAAATTTAATTTGTTATTGCTTGGGATAAGTTAACTAGGTTCACACGAAAAGTTAGCTAATTTACTGACGAGCTCCACTCGGTCCGTGTGTTAGACTGTTCAACTTGTCGAGTTGAAAAGATTCCCAGCAAGTAAACATGTCAAATGTAATGAAAAAATAACGGGTTTTTAATATGGGTAATTGGCGATTTTAGTTTCTGTATTCGTCCAGCTATTTTCCCCAACAACCAAGATTCCGCAATAGTCTTCAACCCTGAATGCTACATGGTAAAATATAATTATAAATATTTTTGATACCATGTATGATGTCGGTGACATCTGTCTAAATCTACCGAAAAAATGAATCATAATTCCTTCACCTGTTAGTGCAATCGCAAGTGCAATCTACTTTTTACGAGACACTAGGGTATTCAAAACACTTAATAATAATAATGACTACGTAGGTGTATGAATGATTATTTATTGAATTTCAGAATTCATTTGAAACAAGTTCTTATGTGAAAATGTATTCGTCAATTGTTGCCTATTCGGTAAAATTGGGTGTATTGTGTGCTACGGATTTTGTACGATTGAAAAATCGCTCACAAAGTGTTGTATTTTAATCGAGTATTCAAATGAAATGTAATAATAATAATAATAATAATAACAACGACGACGACGACAACAACCATTATGCATTGCATTTCTTATTGACGATTAATTATACATGTTATTCATGAATAATAAGAAGAAACGATACGTAGACGTTTGTCGATATGCTGGATTTCAAGAAAACTATTTTTTTTCTCTCATTTGGATTGGTAAGTCGGGTACAACTAGAAAAAGTTGGTGATCGCATTTCCAATCTGATTGTGAGTATTTTTATTAGTCCGGTCCATCTCTAATACTCACCTACGTTTCCTGAGTTGATGCCATTTTATACAACTTCATTGTTATCGCCGGTAGTTTGAATATCCGTTGCTTTGACCACATTTCCAGGTCAAAGACCTGGAAGATCGCTTTGTCTAGTGTCAGCTCTAGTTTGGAAACTATTTTGTATCCGAATTGAAAGCCACTTTGTGCAATGGTGATTCCTGATTACATGAAATTTCCAGACTCTGATACTACTCCATACCTCTGGCATCATTGACTACTAAATTGAATGTGGCAGCTCCATGAGAGGTAACACTTTCAGAGTCCTCAAATCCTCCACCAATAGTAGGTATATGTATACGAAGATAGTAGTTGTGTATTCGCAGTAGGTCAAAAGACTACAGTTCCAGAGAACATTGGGCTGGATAATTGTCTCTTTATTTGGTGTTGGCTTATGTTCAAAAACTTCATTTTGAAAGCTATTGGGCAATGATTGGAAAATATTTGCTTGATATGCTCCGAAATCATCACAAAACTTTTCTGAGGGTGTGAAAAAATTTATTCGGAACCAGAAGGGTTGGGGCCAACAGTAACCAGGAACATTCGAATGTGCAAATTTTGTAATAAAACTCAGCCATGTTCCCTCTCTTACTCGTTGTTTGATAATTTCTGGATGAAGATCACCAGCTTCTACACAAAAGTGAACTCACCGAAGTGAAATGATACAGGAGTTTTATAATAACAGCTTAACTATATCAAATAAACTTTCCGCATTAGAATGCTAACGCGTTACTAGTGGCAGAAAAAATTCGAATACTACTGATTCAAGTTATACTATTCCTAAAACTCGAAAAACTTTCTCGAACGTTTCCGTATATAATTTCTGATTCAATCATCGCACAGATCCAAAACGGAAAGATTTTTTATCATCCAATAAGTTGATGACGCACTTCGAATCGGATGCTTGATTGTTTCAGAACGTTTACTACCAACGTTCCAGCACTCATCCGATCAAAATGTTTATTGATTCATGATTGCTATCAATTGAGTCAATTTATTGACTTCTCAACACTAACTTATTCATCACTGAGTATTGCTGCTTGGGACAAAAGAGACAATTGATTTAACGGTTCAACAAAGTGGAATTTTGACATTATGCCCAGAAAAATCAACCGATTTCAAAAGACATATTCGATTCACAGAGACGAATAAAATCGAAAATGATGTTCTTGATAAGAATTGAGGGCCGAAAAACGGGCTGCGTGTGAAGGGTTTACCTTGAGAATTGTGAGCTAACTATAAGTATTGACATTCATGAGGAGCATTCATTCCTGATAGATCATTTATTTAACTCAAACTTATTGCATCACTGGCCATTTGCCCAACTTATTTATCAAACTTCGCAGTTCCTTGAGGATGGTTATTGGAGTGGAACAATGTTTATATGACGTAAATAGTTTCGTGACGAATTATTTTCGTCGAATATTCTATGTACCAATTTTGACTCTTCAAATATCGTTAGAATATGTCGCATGACCTTAATTTATTTACATAATAACCCTTTGTACTTCTATAAATTCCAAAATATATTATATATCTATATAATCTCATTACATCGCGGTTGAGTGATTTTTCTTTAGTATAAAAACACGTTACATTTCCAAAAGAATAATCAATTGTGAATCTACCCAAGACGAAACATGACACGATTCATTTTATTATTCGTACTTCTGGGAGTTTGCAGCCAACAGACTCTGTCAATTCCGAAACCACTTTTATTTGGAAACAGCCAAATTAATATAAATCGAGGTTCCTCATTGAGTGACCTAGAACGTTGGTTCGTATCTTTATCTCCATCAAAAATAGGGAACGACATCATCAAACAGTTCGAATCATCTGCATCTGAAAGTTCGGAAGAATCTCCTCCAGGAACGTCCAACGTTCAGTTTCCTCCGAATCCCGTTGGTTCCAGTGGTGAACTCAGCCCAGAAAACGACGACATTGACGAAGATGACGCAATAGACGAATGTTCGAATGAAGATGAGATTGATGAAAACACCGATGATTATTTCGACATATCCCAAATTCTCGATGAATTTTACAACGAATATCCGGATGAAACTGCAGAAAATATCGAAGATAAGAACGAAGCTTCTGATATATTTGAGGAACCTGTTGATGAAAATCAATTTGAAGGGTATAACGACAGAGCGTTATAATCCTCGATTGTTGTTGAGGCAGAGATAGAAAACGATAAAATATCTCGATACTATGGATGCATCACGTACGGGGCTAAATCGGTACATTGGATTCTTGAAAGTAATTGTACTTCAAATTATAATCTAGGGTGTATGGTTTGATAGGACTAATAAACATTTACATACGCTGTCCAATATCCGTTTTTTCCCTCTAACAGAGTTACAACTGGAGGTGGTTTACAGCCTGTAAAATAATTTTAAAAATTTTCTCGTAAAATGGAAAAACGCATTTCTCGTGATTTTGAAAAAGTACTTCAGATCTGCAGGATGAATTGCGCGATGAAAGCATGCCACTGAGTTTGTTGGGAGAACAATTTTAATCTACGATTAAAGGATTAGCTGAGATTTATACGAATTTGGATCTAGTTTAATGTTTGAATTGATTGTATCCTGTACTTGACTAATAAAATTATATTGCTGTTTAATGGGCTGTTTATGAATCCTAATTTGCCGAGGTTTCAAACAGGCCTGCAGCTACGTCCCGTATCTTGTACTTACTAGCATTCTTGGCTTACAGCTAAGAATATTTAACGTGAAATTGAAATATTTGGAAAACATATTGAATAATATCTGGAATAAGGATGAAGAAAATCACGATATGAGAAGATGTCACATACGCACAACAAACTAAAAAAAATTTGACTGTAAAACATATGCAGGTGAATTATTCTATCATGTTTGGATGGAACCAATATTTGGAAATTCGGATTACTCGAGGTCTGTTGGCCACAATTTTTATTTGCACGTTGCGCAACGGATATCTGTTACGTCGTGATGATTCGAAAAGCGAGCCCAGGCCACGTCTACGAGAGCACAACCGACATTTTACGATCCACAGTACTGCAGAACTTGGTAAAAAGCGGTAGACAGTATCACTCGAAGCATATATGACTAGCTGCAAGTTGACTACCGCAAAAACTAAGCGTGATTAACTTGCTCTTGGCGTTGTCTATAACCAATCTCAGGTATATCCTCAACTAGAAATTGAAAAATGAGCCAAGACGACCACTGACAATGAGTCCACTTGATTCGAAAATCGTGTGAATGATGCTTCCGCAGCTACTATTAGATTACTGGTTATTAGATACGCAAAAGATATCACCATAGATATTACCACTATAATAAACGTCGACAACCCTAACTCGTGGGGATCGGCGTCGATTTTGTCGGCTGGAAAGTAAAGAATGTATCTGCCTTTGACGAAGATGTGCTGGAAATAACTGGTCAGTCTTCGGTGTAGACTGGCAGTCAGTCATAATAAGTCGTCTACATTCATAAAAATATATATTGGATTTCCGATCAAAATTATTGTATGTGTGATAGACCGAAAATAAATATTCGTTACACCTCACGCGTGTGCATTCCTACTTGAAGTATTGTGTCCTATCACTATAGTCATCCGTTGCCCCGGTGTTTCATGACAGCCATGCGAGCTGCCGACATTTTCGCTTCCATCGGAATATCCGAATCTATGCGAAAGGTTTTCGAAATACGGTTATAATCGAATATTCGTTCTATGAACTATCTGAAAACTACGGAAGACCATGACGTATCCATTTTAATGTATAGGTGTCATCAAATCTAGAAGGAAGAGTTGATTTTTCAACATTACAGCACCGATCATAATTGAAAGAATTGCTGTTGTGTCGCCAACAGTTCAGAGCTCTTTTTAAACGAGTTGACACATCGGCCTATCTCAGTGCGATCCTTAATTATCAGATCGGAATTGAAAATTCCCCCTTACAGTTTGACGAACAAAGTCTGCATCACATCTTCGAGTTACTAGCAACTAGAGAAAACTTTCAAAAATCATTTCACGCGTACGAGATAGCACAATCGTGATCATGTATTTCTGAGGAGAAGCCAGCCAACCCTAATCAAGAAATGAGGCGTAGCAGCAGAAATTTATGTATTTGAATACATCACACGGAAAATACCGGTGCCATAGTGCTTTCCGAGAATGCTGATGTTCCGGAATTCTTGATGGAAATTATCTGTTAGACAACTTTATCTCATCCTGAAAATTTTAAGCCCTGTTCGGAAGAGAGAAAAATCGATCACGGAATTGGAATATTCAGAAAATAAATCGAACTTGCGGGATGATCGAATAAAAATTCAGGCTGTCAAAAGCTATTGCGTATCGACAGGAAGAAATTGAACGATTACGCAACAGATATCACAGACGAATATGAATCGCTAATATTTAAGTCGACCCAACATTTATTTTGATTTCCATCCACTCGGGACGTATTGGCAGCGATTTTTGTTTGTGCGTTATGTAACGAATGTCTGTTACGTGATAACCGTCACTTTGATGCAAGCACACGTGTTTTTTTACAAACCACTGCTCACAGCTCGGTATAAAAGCGGTGGATTTTGTTCGGAAAATATTAAGTTGCAAGTTAACTACACCACCAAACATGTCGAAATTCATCATTCTGTTGGCGCTCTTGACCGTTGGCTACCAGGCCCAGGCCCGTCCTGAACCTTTTAATCTATGGGGAAAAATTGCAGAAGCTAAAGCTGGATTCGAAAACTTCATTCAGAAAACCATCCGCGATGGCCTGAGTCACATAAAGGAGTACTTGCAAGGTATGGGCGCCGAAGTGCAGTCGAGACTTGGAAAAATACAAGATATAATGCAAGTAATCAATGAGCTTAGAAGCAAAGTCGAAAGCGCGGGACAGGAGGTCGCTGAACACAACAAAGAATTGTTGGCGCCAAAGATAGAAGAGCTCAAAGATAACCTTCAGGAATTCGTGGCCGAAGCCGGCAAGACCACTAGTGACATAGCTAAAATATACCTCGGTAGTCTCATTGAACTTCTCCAAGCATACATTAAAATATTGGAAAATGAATCCCCCGCTGCCCCCCCCACCGACGACGCTGAAAACTGAAACTTGAGCTGAATATACACCAATTACGTTGTCCAGATCGTAAGAAATGTATCTGTCTTCCACAAAGACAACACTACCATCTTCGAATCGCTGGTCATACATCGACAGATCGTCACCAGCCCCTTGGAAGTTTCAGAAATGTGTGGAAATTGTTCATTTCTGAATTTCGGACGTTGCCCCGTAAATATGTATAATCGTCTCCAAATAAATACTTTTCACAGTATGTAACGTGAGGTTTTTTTGGTTTCTCATTTTGAGTTACCAAAATCGTTCATACCCTCTGATTTTAAGAGAACGTCTCTTCCTCAAACTTCCATGCCATCAACCGAAAAATTCTTAAAATCTGAAACGACATTGAACTTTTTTTTTTTTGATCCTCCTACATTTGATCCGAAAGTTTTTCCATGAAAATCTTTAGTCGTCGAGAAACTCAACTATCTCGAAAAAGTACTCTCACCCTGTGTATGTACTGTACATACCTTCGATTTTGCTGGTTTATAATGACTTGCTTGATTGAGAATGACAAGACCTCGAAATATCTCGATATCCTGTCTCGATGATAGTTTTTATTTGATCTTTTCCAACGTGTCACGACATACTTTTCGACTGCTGAACAGCGTCGAGTGAAGAACGTCAACAGTGTTGACTTTCCGTCTCAAACAATGTTTGTAAATAGAATCCGACCGCTGCAATAATATTCCATAATAGGAAATTGAGGGGTCCGAACACAATTTCAATATGAAGATTCGAACAATGATGAGTGTGACGGAGTATCGTAACAGCAGCCTCAACGTTAATTTGAGTTTCGGATATTCGAACGATTCAATATATTGATGCTCTATTAGGCTATTTCTGAATTCAATATGGTATTAGAGTACCTTAATTTTTACGCAAACGATTACTCCGAAGATGGATGTTATATGAATCCGATTGTAATGATTGTCCAAATGGAACAGATCCAGGATACAGAATTTATGGGTGCTACGGAAGCAAACATTTCCGAATTGTATGCTCATCCATCAGGATTTTCATACCAAACTGGTAATGGGGGATTCCATGCAAAATCACCGAGGTTTTGACCCGACCCCCTTCGATTTCGATTTCTTTTCATTGAAAATAAGACAAAATATCTAAATGTGGCTTATTTTTTTTGACTTTGCGCTGAAGTTTTTTTGGATTGTTTTTAAAAGCTGAGAAGTTGAATAAAATTGGATGAAAACAACCGTAACTTGTACTATCGGAGATTTAATTTATTTTTGACAAGTCAAAATATTTATTGTAAAATATGGAGTGTCATTAATTTCTCTCAACATTTTAAGTTTTCAAAAATACGTAACTTTTTTGGGTTGTGTAAAAAAATCTGGAAAAATTTAGAAAAATATCTTTAATAGAATCATGAAAAATGTTGAGAAAGTTTCAGCGAAATCGGAGGGGGCCGGGTCAAAACCTCGGTGATTTCGCATGGAATCCCCCTAATATATCTCACAGTGTATTTCTACGATGATTCGAATAGAGACAAGTGTCAAAATTGGAGGTCTGTTTGAGCTGCCTATCAAAATCTGATTGCAGTTTCAGAAGCAAAGACTCAAAATTCAAATCAAAATATGATTTAGAATAACATTCTGCGTCCTCTATCTTGGATTCGCCATTTCGTATTCACGAAATTATAACATCTGACTCCAGATTCACAATCAGCTATGTCGAAAACCCTTCATTATGTACTATGGTCAATTAAACGTTGAGTCTCAGCAGCAATTACGTTACTGCAAAGGTAATTGAAGCATCAAATGATGATTTGTTCGAACATCAGAAACTCTGACGGACGTCAGGACTGCAGTTGAAATACATCGCCACACACTTTTTCTATTTCAATCATTGCACTTAATTTGTGTTCGGATGATTTTTTCATCTTCACACCCATGAATTTTCCATTTTGGATGATAAATGCTGCGGTGGATTCTATTAGCAAACATTGCTTGAGACGGAAAGTCAATACTGTTCACGTTCTTCAGTCGACGCTGTTCAGCAGTCGAAAAGTATTTCGTGAGACGTTGGAACGGATCAAGCGAAGACTATCATTTAGACAGGATATCGAGACATTTTGAGGTCTTATTGTTTACAATAAAGTAGAACTCTGAAGTTCTGCAAAATCGAAGGTACGTACAGTACGTACACGGGATGAAGTTTTCATTTTGGCATAGATAGTTCAATATATCTATGATTTTGGTATACTGAGATTTTTCATGCAAACACGTTCAGTATGAAAGTGGGAGGATCAGGTAGAGAAAATTCAAAGTCGCAATATGGATTGCAAGAATTATCGGGGTGGTGGCACGGTAGTTCGGGGTAGTAATTTTTACAACGAGTCAAAGAAAACGGGAGATTTTGGTTACTCGAAGTGAAAAACCAAAAGAAGATTACACGGTATACACACATATGCTATGAATTGATCATTTATTTGCGGTCGATTACAAATATTTACGGGGCAACGTGCGTAATTCGTATGAAAATGTACATGAGTTTCCTACATTTCTAAGTCTTTCGAGTGGCTGGTGAGAATCCGCTGAAGTGTGACCAGCGGTTCGAGGATAGTCGTGATGTTTTTGCGAATGACAAATACATTTCTTACGAGCTAGACAGCGTGATTGGCGTATTTTCAAATGAATTTTTAGGCCCTGTAGACGACGGACTGAGAATCGGAGGATCCATTGTCCGATATTCTGACGTATTCGTCGAGAAGTTCAATGAGATTGTAAAGATACATTCTATCATCAACATTAGGAGTTGTGTCGACTTGATTCATGAATTCTTTGACGTTTTCCTTGAGGTTTTCGAGATGTGCGGTCATAAGCTTTTTCAGTTCTCTCATTTGTTGCACGGTACTTCGTACTCGATTCAATCCGAGATTCATCTCCTCACCAAAATCCAACGCACGGTCCCTTATTTCGTCCAGGGCATCTCGGATGGTTCCAGAAATGAAGTTTTCAAATCCAGTCGCGGTTCCCAGAATTCTTTGACATAGATTAGAAGGATCAAGATTGGCCTGGGCCTGGTAGCCGACGGCCAAGAACGCCAACAGAATGATGAATTTCGACATGTTTGGTAGTGTAGTTAACGTGCAACTTGATATTTTCCGAACAAAATCTACCGCTTTTATACCGAGTTGTGAGCAGTGGTTTGTAAAAAAACACATGTGCTTTCATCGAAGCGACGGTTGTGGAATAACAGACAGTTGCTACATGACTCACGAACAGTAATTGCTGCCAATACCTTCCAAGTGGACGGAAATCAAAATAAATGTTGGGTCTACTTAAATATTAACGATTCATATTCGCCCGTGTTATCTATTGCGTAATAGTTCAATTTCTTTTTGTCGATACGCAATAGCCTTTGATAGCCTAAATTTTTATTCGATCATCCCAGCAGGGCTTCACATTCTCAGGATGCGATGAAGTTGTCTAACAGATAATTTCCATTGAGAATTCCGGAAAATCAGCATTCTCGGAAAGCACTATGGCGCCGGTATTTTCCGTGTGATGTATTTACATACATAAGGTTCTGCTGCTACACTCCATTTCTCGATTAGGGTGGGCTGCAGGCTTCTCCTCAGAAATACATGATCACGATTGTGCTATCTCGTACGCATGCTATAATTTTTTGCAAGAAAAGCTGTGTGCTACTTACTCGGAGATTTGATTCAGACATAGTTTTCCAAAATCTTTTATCTTCAGAGGCAAATTCTCTGGAGAATTTATCCTAGTTCATGATCGATTATGAACCTTCAGAACATTCTTCAAACTACGCGTCACTTGCTGCCAATTTCGTTCTCTCGAAGGGAGTACATGCAATGTAATAATGTCTCACATTCGGAATATTGCAGTTAACTAACTTACGAATGAACATGCTAACATGCTGATATTTGGATGGTATACCAGACTTGGAAAGCGAGACTGATGTTGAATCTGATTCCTAACTATGCTTTGCTCCCGCATTTTATGAAGAAAAGTGAATTTGCGAATCAACGGGATGAAAAGTAATCTTTACAGATGAGTCGGGAATGAAGTATTATATGCAATGAAGGAATGAAACTAATTATTCCCTCTGACTCCCGAATTCCTCCCGAACATTGCCTCGGATGAATACTGCCCTTGCTCCGCTCGGGCAGTACAGTCGTCCGCAGGAATAAACTTTAGCTATATTCCCTTGTTGCATAGTGTACTGGTTCGGTGCGCCTTCCCGGTATCGCTTGGTATACCGTTTGTCCGGGATTCCTAATTTCTTAGAATTCTTGATTGCTTTTCAACATGAAAATGTTGAACCCTGATGGGAAAAAAGAGAAATTGATCACGGAATCGAAATATTCAGAAAATGGATGGAACTTGCGGAATAATCGAATAAAAATTCAGGCTATTGGAAGCTATTGCATATCGACAGGAAGAAATTGAACTATTACGCAATAGATAAGACGGTTGAATACGAATCGCTAATATTTAAGTCGACGCAACATTTATCCTGATTTCCGTCCGCTTGGAACGTATTGGCAGCGATTACTGTTCGTGCGTGATGTAATAAATGTCTGTTATTCCAAAACCGTCTCTTCAATGAAAGCACACGTGTTTTTTTACAAACCATTGCTCACAGCTCGATATAAAAGCGGTGGATTCTGTTCGGAAAATATCAAGTTGCACGATAACTACACCACCAAACATGTCGAAATTCATCATTCTGTTGGCGTTCTTGGCCGTCGGCTACCAGGCCCAGGCCCGTCTTGAACCTTCTGGTCTATGTGAAAGAATTTTAGGAACTGCGACTGGATTTGAAAACTTCATTTTCGGAAATATCCAAGATTCCCTGGATCAAATAAAGAAGCATTGGTTTAATTTTAGTAATGAAGTGAATTTCGCATCAGAACAAATACGATTCACAATACAACAAATCAAAGACGTGAAACAACTCATCGCAGATGCGGGAGACTCGGGGGGCAATGAGGTCTTCGAAGAAATGGTGGCGCGTGGAATACAGGATCTCAAAGATAAAGTGGGAGAATTCATAATTGAGGCCAGCAAGACTGTTAACGAAACAGCTAGAAATCAACTCAACAATCTCATCGAACTTCTCGAAGAACACCTCGAAATTTTGGAAGGTGGATCCTCCGCTTCCCGCACCACTGTCGCCAGATTCTAAAATACAACCTGTATTACATGTGATTTGATAATAATTTTTAATCAACCAGCACTAATTACAAACTACTTTGACACACCAAAATAAATTGAATCGAATTCCGAAAATTCGTCGAATATTTCTATGGTTCGACAGATCTTGTTCCCAATGATTCATCAGGTACGAGTACAGCTAGGGTAATTCTGGTTCGGCTGTTATCGCTTCTCTGTCGTATGTTCCACTGTTGAGCTGGAGCTTGTGTAGCGTTGACGTTCTCTGGGGTGCCACATCGTTCAGCGTTAGCCGCAGATTAGAAGCCATTTGGGACGTCGTTGTTTCCGGCGTTGAATCCTGGACTCTGTGCAACGCAGATTTCTGTCTGACCAATATTTCCCAATCTTATTACTGAGAAGTTAGGGGGTCATCAGCTGATGGATTAGTCTAAGCGTTAGATCCGGTCGAGGCGGTGCATTAGTCGGCAGCAAGTCCGATGGCCGTAGCATCGGTAGTTGCGGAGGTGGAGCACGGAGATCGGAGAGCCTAAAAAGGGCCTTCCACCAGGCAAAGGTCCGAAGAACTGGGGTCGAGACTCGGCGGCAACCGCCAAGAATACGACAATTATGACAAACCCAATGTCGGTCTCTTTATTGCCTGTTACTCGTTACGCGATGATCCTCATCGGGTGAAAACCATAACGGCTGCGATGTAACGGTAAAATCATTGCTGCGGAAAAACGCGAGTGTTTCTGTTGTTACCAGTACGTAAATGCGGGACCGCTTCGGCAAGTTTATTTACAAGCTATCAATGACCCGTCAATAGATTATTTCAGCACCGCACTCGGATGCTAACTACCTTTTGGCAATCGAATAGCGCCTGATAAGGCTGAACCCTGTAGATTTCAAATCCACTGTAAGTCGATCCCTGTAACAGTCCGTTCCATCATGTTCCGTGAAATTCACTCGCGTCGCGATGATTTGCTGCTGTATCATTTGCCAAAAGTAGTGAAGAATTTTCCAACCTCGATTATTTGCAAGTGTTCAGATCAGGTGACACAGGTGCAAAACGGAGGAATGATTCATGCACTGATAAGTAATTGACGCAATCCAAACCAAACGCTTCATTGATTCCGATCGGCCACCCTAACTTGTTTTTACGTTCAACGACATGTGTCGTTCTGTTCATGTTTGCACTCGGTTGCGTCAATCCACTCAAATTCCAAGCACAAGCTCATACGACGTACAAAAGTACGGCCCGAATTCCATCAAATACATTCAAATAAGTTATAGGCTCAATTTAACCGTTTAACAAGATGGATTCTCGAAACTGTACATTCACCCGACAGATCGATCGTTCTCGAGACACGAGTATCTTCACTTTACTACAAATATTTTCTCCTGCATAAGATAATAAGCTATTTATGATTAGTTGCGACTTTGTGCCATAGATCATTCAGCAATCATATTCCTTACTTTGTTTTCGCTTTCCGATTACAATTAAAAATGAGTGGACTGTTTAAAATTTGAATTTCAGCCTTCAGCATTTCTATGCACTTGATTTGTCCAGTCCGAGGGTATCATCAGCTTGAACTTTTTCTGGTTTCAAGCCGCTAGTGATTTCCCATATTTTTTCCGGCTGCTCCCTCATTATTTCAACTGATCTCCCGAAACACGGTTCTGATATTCGCACGGGCGTTTCCGGTACCATCGCGAGTATCGGCTCCGGTTCTTTCAAGGGACCAGCCACATCGATGTCGTCTGCGGCTCTTCGTTCAAAACGCGGCAGCTCCACCCCATCAAACTTCGTTTTTTCAGGGGTCCACGTCGATTCAGAGACGAAGTCAGCGGTTCCGTACGTGGGATAAGCAATTGACATTACAAGCAGATATGGCTGTGCGCTAATCATAGTGAATTTGGACGGACTGATTCACTAATGATACTACTGTCGGCTGAAAGTTCTAACTTAACTGAATGCGTCTTAGCAAAATGACTCCAGTTTTATTGATCGTCCATTGTTTCATAATTGCTGCATTCCAAAGTGAATGTTCATAAAATCGTTATCACGCCGTAGTTGGTCTGTTGCGCTAAAGGTGTTTATACAATCAACTATTCTTATAACAGTGTACGTTTGTGATGTCGATGATTCAAGCATCGAACGTTCGCAACGTTAATAGATTCAAAATAACATAGGATAGCATGAGTTCATTGGATATAAATTCCCACGCAATTTTTTTTGTTTTGTTCGACATCATGCGTGAACATTGGACCCTATCCATTCATACCGTTTCCTCACCAAGACGATCACTGAGTCCACTTGGTTCGAAAATCGTGTAAATGATGCTTTCGCAGCTACTATCAGATTGTTGGCTATTAAATACGCAAGAAATACCACCATAGATATTACTACTATAATAAACGTCGACAACCCTGACTGTCTGCAGTGTGCAGACTGGCAGTTAGTCATAATAAGATGTCTGCATTCGTAAAAATATATATTAGATTTCTGATCAAAATTATTGTATGTATGATAGACCTAAAATAAATATTCGTTACTCCTCACGCGTGTGCATACCTACTTAAAGTTTACTTCCTCACTCAATCGGACAGTTTGATCTGAGGAACTTGAAGTCATTGATTTAGGGTGAGACTCATTCGAGTTATCCAGTCGATGAGGACAGTTTGATTGCACATGACATATGTCGGAACCGGATGGGCATTTCACTTTTCGCGTCGAATCTTGGTGATACCGCTAGATTTGTGTGACGCCGAAGAATTCCTGACGGTTGAAACATTGCAATTGTGTCCTATCACTATAGTCATCCGTTGCCCCGGTGTTTCATGACAGCCATGCGAGCTGTCGACATTTTCGCTTCCATCGGAATATCCGAATCCATGCGAAAGGTTTTCGAAATACGGTTATAATCGAATATTCGTTCTATGAACTATCTGAAAACTACGGAAGACCATGACGTATCTATTGCAATGTATAGGTGTCATCAAATCTAGAAGGAAGAATTGATTTTTCAACATTACAGCACCGATCATAATTGAAAGAATTGCTGTTGCGTCGTCAACAGTTCAGAGCTCTTTTTGAACGAATAGACACATCGGCCTATTTCAGTGCGATCCTCAATGATCAGATCGGAAATCAATATTCCCTCTTACATCCTGACGAACAAAGTTTGCATTACATCTTTAAGTCACTGATAACTAGAGAGAACTTCGAAAAACGTTCGAGATAACACGATCGAAGTCATGTATTACCGAGGAGAAGCCAGCCAACCTCAATCGAAAAATGATGCTTTCGGTAGAAATTTATGCATGCAGCGGTCCAAACGCAAACTCAAATTGTTCACGTTTCTCAATCGACGCTGTTCAGCTGTCGAAAAGTATGTCGTAATACGTTAAAACGGATCGAATAAAAACTATCATTTAGACAGGACATCGAGATATTTGAAGGTCACACAGGGTGAGATTTACATTTTAGTATACCAAGATTTTCCGTGCGAACACGTTTGGTATGAAAGTGGGAGGATTAGGTAGGGAGAATTCGATGTTGCTATAGATTCCGAAAAATTATTGGTATTGGTGGCATGGAAGTTTGAGGGGGGAACTTTGACTCCAAATCGAGGAAAACAGGAGATTTTGGTTACTCCGAATAAAAGACCGGAGAAAAATTCTGCGGTAGGTACACATATTCTAGGAATTAATTATTTATTTGCAGTCGATTATACATATTTACGGGGCGAAGTCCGAAATTCGTGACGAAATGTACAATTCTCGCACGTTCATGAGTCTACCGAATGACTGGTGACAATCAACGAATTCATAAGTCTGAATTTGTTGGTGACAATCTAGGAAAGTATGACCAGCGATTCGCAGATGGTCGTGTCGTCTTCGTGGAAGACAGATACATTTCTTACGATCTGGACAACGTAATTGGTGTATATTCAGCTCAAATTTCAGTTTTCAGCTTCTTCGGAGGAGGCAGCGGAGGATTGACCTTCCAATATTTTGACGTATCCTTCGAGCAGTTTGATGAGACCGTTGAGGTAGACTTTAGCTACTTCATTGGTAGTCTTGCCAGCTTCGCTCGCGAATTCCTTAAGGTTATCTTTAAGCTCTTGTACTTTTTCCGCCAACAATTCTTTGCCGTTTTCAGCGACCTCATCTTCCACGCTTTCGATTTGGCTCTTGATCTCTCTGATGGCTTGCAATACCTCTTGTATTTTTTCTATTCTCGCCTTGACCTCGGCGCTAATACCTCGCAAGTACTCCTTTATTTGACTCAGGGCATCTTCGATGTGTTTAGTGAGGAAGTTTTCAAATCCACTCGCAGCTTCTGATATTCTCGCCCATATACCAGAATGTTCAGGACGGGCCTGGGAGCCGACGGCCAAAAACGCCAACAGAATGATGAACTTCGACATGTTTGGTGGTGTAGTTATCGTGCAACTTGATATTTTCCGAACAGAATCCACCGCTTTTATACCGAGTTGTGAGCAGTGGTTTGTAAAAAAACACGTGTGCTTGCATTGAAGTGACGGTTGTCACATAACAGACATTCGTTACATAACGCACAAACAAAAATCGCTGCCAATACGTCCCAAGTGGATGGAAATCAAAATAAATGTTGGGTCGACTTGAATATTAGCGATTCGTATTCGTCTGTGTTATCTATTGCGTAATAGTTCAATTTCTTTTTGTCGATACGCAATAGCCTTTGATAGCCTGAATTTTTAATCGATCATCCCAGTAGGGCTTCTCATTCTCAGGATGCGATGAAGTTGTCTAACAGATAATTTCCATCAAGAATTCCGGAAAATCAGCATTCTCGGGAAGCACTATGGCGCCGGTATTTTCCGTGTGATGTATTTACATACATAATTTTCTGCTGCTACACTCCATTTCTCGATAAGGGTGGGCTGCAGGCTTCTCCTCAGAAATACATGATCACGATTGTGCTATCTCGTACGCATGCTATAATTTTTTGCAAGAAAAGCTGTGTGTTACCCATTCGGAGATGTGATACAGACTGAGTTCGTTAAAATGTGACAGAAAATTCCGAAATTTAGTCTGATAATTAAGAATTGCACCGAAATAGGCCGACACTGGAAAAGCATTTTTCTAAAAGTCAGTATATTATATTGAAAATCAGTATATTTCAGCCTTACATAGGCGATGAGTATAATCTCTCATCTTCAAGGGAAAATTCTCTGGAGAATTTATCCGAGTTCATGATCAATTATAAACCTTCAGAATATCCTTCGAACTACGCGTTACTTGCTGCCAATTTCGTTCTCTCGAAGGGAGTACATGCAATGTAATAATGTCTTACATTCGGAATACTGCGGTATACTAACTTACGAATGAACACGCTAACATGCTGATATTTGGATGGTATACCAGTCAATATGACTCTAGAGGAAGATGTACTGATAGCTTAGGAGACGTGATTGGTAGAAAGTATATTAATATGTGATCATGTAACTGAAAATGCGAATGATATTTGTATACCTGACATGACCGTAAAAACAAAGCGATACTAATGTTGAATGAATCGGAATATTCAGAAGATCAATGGAACTTGCGGGATGATCGAATGAGAATTCAGGCTAGCAAAAACTATCGCGTATAGACAGAGAGAAATTGAACGATTACAAATATGAATCGCTGATATTCAAGTCGACCCAACAATTATTTTGATTTCCATCCACTTGGGACGTATTGGCAGCGATTTTTATTTGTGCGTTATGTAACGAATGTTTGTTATGTGACAACCGTCACTTCAATGCAAGCACACGTGTTTTTTTACAAACCACTGCTCACAACTCGGTATAAAAGCGGTGGATTCTGTTCGGAAAATATCAAGTTGCACGATAACTACACCACCAAACATGTCGAAGTTCATCATTCTGTTGGCGTTCTTGGCCGTCGGCTCCCAGGCCCGTCCTGAACATTCTGGTATATGGGCGAGAATGTCAGAAGCTGCGAGTGGATTTGAAAACTTCATCACCAAACACATCGAAGATGCCCTGAGTAAAATGAAGGAGTACTTGCGAGGCCTTAGCGCCGAGGTCAAGGCGAGAATCGAAAAAATACAAGAGGTATTGCAAGCCATCAGAGAGATCAAGAGCCAAATCGAAAGCGTGGAAGATGAGGTCGCTGAAAACGGCAAAGAATTGTTGGCGGAAAAAGTACAAGAGCTTAAAGATAACCTTAAGGAATTCGCGAGCGAAGCTGGCAAGACTACCAATGAAGTAGCTAAATTCTACCTCAACGGTCTCATCAAAGTACTCGAAGGATACGTCAAAGTATTGGAAGGTCAATCCCCCGCTGCCCCCCCCACCGACGACGCTGAAAACTGAAATTTGAGCTGAATATACACCAATTACGTTGTCCAGATCGTAAGAAATGTATCTGTCTTCCACAAAGACGACACGACCATCTGCGAATCGCTGGTCATACTTCCCTAGATTGTCACCAACAAATTCAGACTTATGAATTCGTTGATTGTCACCAGTCATTCGGTAGACTCATGAACGTGCGAGAATTGTACATTTCGACACGAATTTCGGACTTCGCCCCGTGAATATGTATAATCGACTGCAAATAAATAAATAATTCCTAGCATATGTGTACCTACCGCGGAATTTTTCTCCGGTCTTTTATTCGGAGTAACCAAAATCTCCTGTTTTCCTCGATTTGGAGTCAAAGTTCCCCCCTCAAACTTCCATGCCACCAATACCAATAATTTTTCGGAATCTATAGCGACATCGAATTCTCCTTACCTGTACGTAACTTTTGGTTCATCGAATGGACAATCAATGTCGCTTTGTATTGGGTGCTGGGATGTCGAGGACCTGGACAAATAACTAGGTTCATTAGCAATGTAACAAATTTATTCAAATATCTACCTCAACAAACAATTTATGTATAATAGGGTAATAGGGTATAATGTAACAAATATTGATACAATCATGATTCAACGTGGATATCATCGAACGAAAGGGCGTAGAGGGTCGAGAAAACGCTGAGTTAATCTAATAGGGATCGATGGTGGACGAGGGGGTATCATTCCTGTATCAGCTGTTTCATAGCCATCGTCGTTGTCTTGTCGGTCCAGGAAATCTTGAATTCCGTTGTATAATTTCGTTGCTAAGGGTTGTCCGTTTTGATATTTATATGGAATATCCGTAGATGGGGAACGTGGCGGCTCCTGTTCTACGTTTGGTTCAGGTACAGCTTGCTGCGTTACTACCCGAATGGCGGTTCTGATTGTTGTTCGTATTGCTGCTCTAGCTCTTTCGGAGCGGATTCGTCTTCCGGCTCGATACCTCCGCTTATAGGGTGTTTGGGCATCTATATATCAAGTAAAATAGAAAAAGTAGGAGCTTATTTCAGCACTTGGCAAGCCTAACATGTAAATTGGTGATAGGTGTTTTCGGTAATTGTTAGAGTTTTGAGAACTAAAGATCAATTTGATTATGACTTACGTTGATGGTTTTACTGTTGATTCTTCTCGTTCCCGTAGTAGTTCTCGTTAAGATGGTGTTAGGACGGCTCGAGCGGTATTTAAGATGCTAACACGGAATCAGACGGGTTCGAACTATGAGAGCAAAATGAAATGCAATGCCGAACAAAGAAGTAAACGAAGCCGAGCAAATAGACAATCCTAACAGCGACGGTAATAAATAAAATAAATGCTTGGGATGCCTAAATATTATGGCAAATCTAATGGCAACGAGAAATAAACGTAATCCCAAATAGATAAATGCAATAAATGCAGAAAAATGCAATGGGAATAAATGCTTTTGTAATCATTGAAAATGCAGTAAGTTCGTCCGAAGTCGGGCTTCGGACTGACTGTCGCTGTTGACAAAAAAGATCTCGTAATCAAGGAACAAAAACGTGTGTCGAATAATTGGATATAATTTAGGGGTTGGTTCAGAAGGCGGATATAATGAAAAAGGGCAAAGCCCGGCAAATATTACAATAGTATAGGGGTTGATTGATGAACGTTTTAAACTTTTAACTTGTAATATAGTTCATAAGATGTAAAAAGTGAATATTTCGGTGAAACAATATTAGAATATAAAATGATAGTTGGAGTAGAACTCCGTAACCCTCTTTATAAGACAGTGTAGCAATAACTTCTAGAATGATTTTTGAATGAATTTCGGCAATCATTTATGCAGTTCGTACGTATACTGTCGGACCATGGAGTCAAAGGGCAGGGGGAACCCTTTGCTTACAGGACTGCACGCCCTTTTTTATGTGTTTACACTTGGATGATATTCGAATGTCGTAAGTTCAAGTGCTTAAGTTTCCAGGTCCGAATGATTTTATTGCTAATTAACTCGAATTCTTAGCTTGAATATCGTCATTAACTTGGATACTTGGTCTATTCAAACTTGATATTAGTATTATCATTAGTTATTTATCAATTATTGAATTAGCGATTGATAGTATCGGTATACTCATACGCAACAGTGGGGGCAAAAAAATGAAGAGAAATGTGCTCCGCTTGCGGTGAGAATGTCACAGATCATAAAACTGAGATCAGATTTTGAAAAGCAACTGGAATACTTATAAAACCTTTAATTATGACACATAAGCCGATCAGAATCAATGTGGAAATATTCTAAGATGTGTTATGAAAATAGTATGGAAATGCTAGAATCAGATTCTAAACCCGTACATCGGATAATTGGTCCACCATTTAATGGAACAGATAGATTACCAGATAAAAGACTGTGTTCAAGTATGGTCGCCACATTGAATTCTTGATGAAATCTTATCTGTTGAATGAATGCATTTCATCCTGAAAATATCTACCCCTGATCGGGAGAGAGAATAATTGATCACGTAATTGGGAACTTCATAAAATAAATGGAACTTCCGGGTTGATCGAATAAAAATTCAGGCTATCGGAAGCTATTGCGTATCAATAGAAGGAAATGTAACGATTACGAAATAGATAACACGGTTGAATACGAATCGCTAATATTTAAGTCGACCCAACATTTATTTTGATTTCCGTCCACTTGGGACGTATTGGCAGCGATTTTTGTTTGTGCGTTATGTAACGAATGTCTGTTATGTGACAACCGTCACTTCAATGCAAGCACATGTGTTTTTTTACAAACCACTGCTCACAACTCGGTATAAAAGCGGTGGATTTTGTTCGGAAAATATGAAGTTGCTCGTTGACTACTACTACTCGTGATCAAACATGTCGAAGTTCATCATTCTGTTGGCGCTCTTGGCCGTCGGCTCCCAGGCCCGTCCTGAAAATTCTGATCTATGGGCAAAAATTTCAAAAGCTGCGTCTGAATTTGAAGACTTTGTTTCCAGAAACTTCCAAGATGCCCTGGATCAAGTAATGGAGCATTTGGAACACTTGAGTCATAAGTTGAATAATAAACTAGTGGAAATACAAGATACAATATAAGGAATCAGAGAGTTCCAAGACGCAGCTGCATGGTACGGACACGAGGTTGCCGAAAACACCAAACAACTGTTTGCGCAGAAAATACAAGATCTCAAAAATAAAGTCAAAGATTTCGTGAACGAAGCCAGCAAGCACAATAATGGAACAGCCAATATGTACCTCGACAAGCTCGTTGAACTTCTCGAAGGATACATCAAGAAATTGGAAAATGAATCCTCTGCTGCCCGCTCCGCCGTCTCCGAGATCTAAAAATTCATTTGAAAATACGCCAACTACGCTGTCTAGCTCGTAAGAAATGTATCTGTCTTCCGCAAAAACATCACGACTATCCTCGAACCGCTGGTCACACTTCAGCGGATTGTCACCAGCCACTCGAAAGACTTAGAAATGTAGGAAACTCATGTACATTTTCATACGAATTACGCACGTTGCCCCGTAAATATTTGTAATCGACCGCAAATAAATGATCAATTCATAGCATATGTGTGTATACCGTGTAATCTTCTTTTGGTTTTTCACTTCGAGTACCAAAATCTCCCGTTTTCTTTGACTCGTTGTAAAAATTACCCCCCCGAACTACCGTGCCACCACCCCGATAATTCTTGCAATCCATATTGCGACTTTGAATTTTCCCTACCTGATTCTCCCCCTTTCATACCGAACGTGTTTGCATGAAGAATCTCAGTATACCAAAATGAAAATCTCACCCCGTATACGTACTGTACGTACCTTCGGTTTTGCTGGTTTATAATGACTTGCTTGATCGAAAGTGACGAGACCTCGAAATATCTCGATATCCTGTCTAAATGATGGTCTTTGTTTGATCCGTTCCAACGTGTCACGAAATACTTTTCGATTGCTGAACAGCGTCGATTGAAGAACGTGAACAGTATAGACTTTCCGTCTCAAACAATGTTTGCAAATAGAATCCGACCGCTGCAATTATTGTCCAAAATGGGAAATTTATGGGTGTGAAGATGAAAAGATCATCCGAACACAAATTAAGTGCAATGATTGAAACAGATAATGTGTGTGAAGAAGTAATCAAGTACGTCAGAGTTTCTGATGTTCGAACAAATCATCATTTGATGCTTCAATGACCTTTCACTCAAGTAATTGCTGCTAAGACTCAACATTTGATTGACCATAGTGCATAATGAAGGGTTATCCACATAGCTGATTGCGAATCTGGAGTCAGATGTTGTAATTTCGTGAATACGAAATGGCGAATCCTAGTCGGAGAACGAAAATAGTATATTACACGATACAAGAGCGCAAAGTAGGTGATTGCCGCACGAGTCGGAGGGATTGGTGCGGGAGACACCTATATGCGCACCTGTATCGTATACTATTTTTTCCAACGAGCTGCGCGAAATTCGACACATTGGTAACTCGCTTATAATACCACATCGTTAAGTCCATCACAATCATTAAACACAAGATAAATGAACTGATGTTACGGACAGCGAGGGTCTAGGGGCGCAGCCCCTGGCAGGGAAGTGGGGGACGAAACCCCGCTTTGATTCAAATTTAACTCAAACATCAATCGGATCTTGATAGCGAGCTGAAACATACCTTGAATTTTGACACAAATGTGCATCAAAATTATCCACATTGTATAAAAATACACTCTCAGATGTATTGTGAGATTAGTAGGGAATTGCTAGAACCAGATTCCATACCCGTACATCGGACAATTCGTCCACCTTTTCGAACAGATAGGCCAATAGAGAGATGATTATTTTCAAAGTTTGGTCGCCATATTGAATTATTGATGAAATCTCATTTGTCGAACGAATACATTTCATTTACGCTATTGCGTATGGACAGAAAATATTTGAACGATTACGCAATATATGATACGGACGAATATGAATTGCTGATGTTCAACCCGACATAACATTCGTTTCGATTTCCGTTCACTTGGGATGTATTGGCAGCGATTTTCGTCCGTGCGTCATGTAACAAATGTCTGTTATGTGATAATCGTCGCTTCAATGAAAGCACACGTGTTTTTTCACAGACCATTGCTCACAGCTCACTATAAAGGCGGTGGATTTTGTTCGAAAAATATCAAGTTGCACGACAACTACACCACCAAACATGTCGAAGTTCATCATTCTATTGGCGCTCTTGGCCGTCGGCTACCAGGCCCAGGCCGATCTTGATCCTTCTGGTCTATGTCAAAGAATTTTGGGAACTGCAACTGGATTTGAAAACTTCATTATCGGAAATATCAAAGATGCCCTGGATCATATAAAGGAGAATTGGTCTAGTTTTAGTAACGAAGTGAATGTCGGATCAGAACTAATACGACTCACATTGCAACAAATCAAAGAGTTGAAAAAGATGATCGCAAACGCGGAAAACGGGGTCGATGGGTTCCAGGAAGAATTGTTGGCGCATAGAATACAAGATATCAAAGATAAAGTGGGAGAATTCATAATTGAGGCCAGCAATACTGTTAATGAATCAGCTAGAAATCACCTCAACAGTCTCATCGAACTTCTCGAAGAATACCTCGAAATGTTGGAAGGTGGATCCTCCGCTTCCCGCACCACTGTCGCCAGATTCTAAAATACAACCATGTACATGTAATATAATAATAATTTTTAATCAACCAGCACTAATTACAAACTACTTTGACACACCAAAATAAATTGAATCGAATTCCGAAATTTCGTCGAATATTTCTATGGTTCGACAAATCTTGTTCCCAAGGATTCGTCAGGTAGGAGTACATGGTACAGCTGGAGTAATTCTGGTTCGGCTGTAGTCGCTTCTCTGTCGTATTGGTCGTATGTTCCACTGTTGAGCTGGAGCTTGTGTAGCGTTGACGTTCTCTGGGGTGCCACATCGTTCAGCGTTAGCCGCAGATTAGAAGCCATTTGGGACGTCGTTGTTTCCGGCGTTGAATCCTGCACTCTGTGCAACGCAGATTTCTTTCTGACCAATATTTCCTAGTCTCATTACTGTAGAAGTTCAGGGGTCATCAGCTGGTGGATTAGTCCAAGCGTTAGATCCGGTCGAGGCGGTGCATTAGTCGGCAGCAAGTCCGATGGCCGTAGCATGCCGTAGCATCGGGAGTTCCGGAGGTGGAGCACGGAGATCGGAGAGCCTAAAAAGGGCCTTCCACCAGGCAAAGGTCCGAAGAACTGGGGTCGAGACTCGGCGGCAACCGCCAAGAATGCGACAATTATGACAAACCCAATGTCGGTCTCTCCATTGCCTGTTACTCGTTACGCGATGATCCTTATCGGGTGAAAACCATAACGGCTGCGATGCAACGGTAAAATCATTGCTGCGGAAAAATGCGAGTGTTTCTGTTGTTACCAGTACGTAAATGCGGGACCGCTTCGGCAAGTCTATTTACAAGCTATCAATGACCCGTCAATAGATTATTTCAGCTCCACTGCAAATCGATCCTTGTAACAGTCCGTTCCATCATGTTCCATGAAATTCACTCGCGTCGCGATAAGTTGCTGCTGTATCATTTGCCAAAAGTAGTGGAGAATTTTCCAACCTCGATTATTTGCAAGTGTTCGGATCAGGTGACACAGGTGCAAGACGGAGGAATGATTCATGCACTGATAAGTAATTGACGCAATCCGAACCAAACGCTTCATTGATTCCGATCGGCTACCCTAACTTGTTTTTACGTTCAACGACATGTGTCGTTCTGTTCATGTTTGCACTCGGTTGCGTCAATCCACTCAAATTCCAAGCACAAGCTCATACGTCGTACAAAATTATGGCCCGAATCCCATCAAATACGTTCAAACAAGTTATAGGCTCAATTCAACCGTTTAACAAGATGGATTCCCGGAGGTGTACATTCACCCGACAGATCGATCGTTCTCGAGACACGAGTTTCTTCACTTTACTACAAATATTTTCTCCTGAATAAGATAATAAGCTATTTATGATTAGTTGCGACTTTGTGCCATAGATCATTCAGCAATTATATCCCTTACTTTGTTTTCGCTTCCCGATTACAATTAAAAATGAGTGGATTTTTTAAAATTTGAATTTCAGCCATCAGCATTTCTATGTACTTCCTTTGTCCCTTCCGAGGGTATCATCAGCTTGAACTTTTTCTGGTTTCAAGCCGCTAGTGATTTCCCATATTTTTTCCGGCTGCTCCCTCATTATTTCAACTGATCTCCCGAAACACGGTTCTGATATTCGCACGGGCGTTTCCGGTACCATCGCGAGTATCGGCTCCGGTTCTTTCAAGGGACCAGCCACATCGATGTCGTCTGCGGCTCTTCGTTCAAAACGCGGCAGCTCCACCCCATCAAACTTCGTTTTTTCAGGGGTCCACGTCGATTCAGTTACGAAGTCAGCGGTTCCGTACGTGGGATAAGCAATTGACAATACAAGCAGATATTGCTGTGCGCTAATCATAGTGAATTTGGACGGACTGATTCACTAATGATACTACTGTCGGCTGAAAGTTCTAACTTAACTGACTGCGTCTTAGTGAAATGACTCGAGTTTTATTGATCGTCCATTGTTTTATAAGTGCTGCATCTCAAGGTGAATGTTCATAAAATCGTTATCACGCCGTAGTTGGTCTGTCTAAAGGTTTTTATACAATCAACTTTTTGCATAACAGTGTACGGTTGTAATGCAAATTGATGAATTAAGTATCGAACGTTCACAATCTCTCAGGATCAAAAAGAACTATAGGATAGCATAAGATCTTCGGATTTAAATATCTACGCAATTTTGTTTATTGGAAATATCATTTTATTGATCCAATTGACGTAGCACAACGATCTTCACTGTGAAATCAAATTAAGAAAGATGCTAAGACAGAGTGTCATAAGCATTGGAAGATAAAATACTATTACTGCTATTACAGATTGTGCATTAGGACCCTAATTTCTGGAGAAAAGAAGTATCATTGTTTTCCGACAGTATGTGTGAACATCGATTTTCAGCCCTTCGTCCCGTTTCCATTACCTGTTCAGCTTCGGATTTTTGATTTTAACCACAGCAACCTGGCGCAACTGCGGCCACAGTGCTTGTCGAAAGTTCATCGTCGTTGGGGGAGCGTTTGAACGTTTTTGGTGGCTCGTCTGTCTGAAGCCTGACCTGTTCCATTTCCGGTAAAAATTGTAACTCCTCTGCAGTTTCACGACGGTGTCCCTGAGTTTTAAATGTCGAGAAACATATTAGCCTATCCAATCACATCGTCTTTTCATTGTCCGCAGATAAGAAGAAGTATAATTACCGAATTGTGATGAAATGAGGTCAAATCAAAATTCGGGTCTGCTCCAAGAGGGGCTGTTACCTTCTGCTGGCGGATGTATTCGACGTTATTTGCAATCGCCATGCCGCATACAGCGATGCAGAAAAAAGCTAAGCGTATGTACATTTTGAAATCGTGAATAACTTCGAATTGCTTGAGCTGCAGATTAATTTTATATGCTTCGCTTTTTAACGAAACGGTTGTTGAACTATATCCTCCAATGTATCGTACTACCCTTTTTATACGCAATCTGGAAACGCGATGTTTAGCAAACTCGATAGGTTTTTATTCAGATTATAGATCGTTTAGAAAGTTTATATTCTTTTGTTTTTGAGCTAGTTTACAAGAAACAAGGACCGTTACATCAATGTCAAGGTGGCCATCATATTTTGATTGACTTTTATCGGTGATGTGAGTGCCGTCAGAAAATAAATGCAATTCAACCGTCAAATGTAGCTCGATTGAATTGAGCGTATCTCAAAAGCAATACCCTTCGAATTAAGTTTATTATATGCAAAGCGTCGAACAAGAATAGAGTGCTTATCGTTGATGAATCTGAATTTGCATCTCAAGTCATCGAATTGATCAGTTAGAATGACATTCTAGTCTGCGAGGCAGGGTGTTTATTCAGTTGGTACATTTCAATCGAAATTGCAGTTTACAAATTACAGTTTATATATTACGGAAACAATTTGTGACAGCTACGCATATAATATGCATTCGGGACTTGCGTTGTCTGCAATCGAAGATTCTTTCACAGCATCGGCGTGATCTACGGCCGTCGCGATTGGATAGGTGGGTTGATTGAACGACGCAGCAGCAGCTTCAGAATCAGTGTCCATTTCCGAGATAGCGGAATCTTCAGGTGGGTCCAAACTCGTAGATACCACTTCAGCATTATTTACGTCGGAAGTAATCTCATTGGGTTTGATTTCACGTGGCTTATTTAAGGAGTCGGGAGTCACATGCACAATTTCATCATATTCTTCATCTTCGCCTCCGTAATCTAGTTCGTTTGAATCATCGTAGTTAGGCGTTTGATTTTGATCCGAAACTCCCTCTGCAGCACTCTCATCCATTTCTGATGAGGTTGAAGATGAGGAAGAAGATGAAGAAGAGGAAGAAGATGAAGAAGATGATGAAGATGAAGAAGAATCACTGCCATTATTCCCCGTTAACTTGGCCCATAGAGATTTGAATGTTGTCGATAATTTTGAAAACAAGTGAGCAGGATTTGGCTTCGCTAGAGCCTGCTGGCTGCAGATAGACAAAAGTATAAGCAATACGACAAACTTTGACATGTTTCTTCTTTGGGTTTGACTAAAATTTTAATAACTCCCGAAATACTTCAAGAGGTTTTATCTCACTGAGGAATCAATCAACTGTGAAGAAATCTTGTTAGACATTTTCGACAGCTGTGCAAATTCAAAAATAGCCACTTGCACAGGATTATGACGATGTCAGCGAAGTTATGTAACGGTTTTCTTGTCTTCTGAATGTATACAAACAGCCACATGTGCAATGATAACTTTGATGGAAAAATCCATGCCCGATAAATTGCGTCTTTGAAAAACAATATGACTCACTAATGCAATACGTGAGAGTATATTGAAAATTAAAAGGATTTCTGTCATATTGTAAGTTATGACAAATTGATACATTGATGGAATCTTTTGAAAATCAGATCTTCGTTAAACAATGTAGGCACAATTGACGTTCAAAATGCGTTGTCAAATAAAAACGCCCTTCCAAAACCAGCAGCGATTGCAAAGTCATTAGTTAACGCAACTATTGTATAGGCATTCACTAACGATAAAACGGCGATTGCAATGATTTCGACTTTATCTGGATCTCTTTCAGACCCGTTAGCATTAACATCATCTTTGTTATGTTCCCGAGCCTACGACGGGATTTTCTGTGTTTATCGTATTTGTTTTTCTCCCCTTCTCCATCAAATGCAACTATTGATGAGTCCTTACATGTATGCTTCATATTCTTCCAATCGAACTAAACTCTGAAATTCAAAGAATTCTGAATATACAGAATCCTCAAAAGATTTGAATTCTCCGCTGTCGTGGTTCCTCGTTGTGTACAACAATGATACCATAGATATATTGAACATGTATATATTGTTCGTTGATGATGATACGTTGAAATTCTGTTTTTCATCATCCGAACTCCCCCAGATCGAGAGTTCAGGGTACGGATTTGAAAGTGTTTGCTAGCTGCATACCGCTCAAAATACAATCATCAAGAACACTTCTATTATGTTTCGTACCCGATTTGAACCTCTGGTAAAAAATTTTCCGAAAATAACAACGGTTTTTATAGAAAAATTATGATCAATTGACTGTCAAAAAACAAATCGTCTGTACAACATCTGAGCAAATTCAATGTAAGATTAGCCAATGTTAAGATTAGATCAATGTTAGCCACCAAACGATTCACAATCACCTAACCGGGCGTATGTTAGATATAGTGCTGCTTCGGTATCTGAAATGCTGTCAGATAAAACGCCCTAATTTAGGTTCAATGTGCTATTCCAAAAACAGTATTTCAGTTTCCGATATTAAGTTAATGATATTATAATGAAAAGATTACCCGTTAAGTGCATCCGAACGAATGGTACGTTTCGATATTTTCAGGTCATGCTTCGTGTACAAAACGATTCTAATCAATCGAGGCGAGAAGTAAAATATCGTATAAAATTTTCAATCTTAGAGTATATATTTTTTCAATACCTCAATTTATTCAGAAAAAATGTCGTTATTTTTTTTTTAAATATACATAAAATTATCCATGTTTGTATTGTATTTATTTGTTTTCCTAATATAATATTTACAAGTCTATGAGTTATAAGCCTAATCATTATTGGTTATTTTTTTGAAAAATATGTTTATTATACAATGTAACGAAGATCAGTTTGGTGCTCCAAAGTTCCATCATTTTTTCTAGAGGTAATTAATAAGACTAGCGTACTGCCTTTGACTTCGATGATTTCCTTCTCAGATAACAAGACTATTGTAGTTGAGCTCCTGACTTCCATCATTTTCTTTCAAGATAATAAGAATATCGGTATTCTGTTTCTGATTTCCGTCAGATTTCCTCGCCCATGATATCATGGGATCCGGCTTTGACAGGACCTGCTGGCTGCGGTCTGCCAAAAGCACAAACAATAAAACAAAGTTAATCATGTTTTGGCTTTGGACTTTATTGACTTTTCCGAAAATGCAATAGCGGTTTTAACATATCAGACGCACTAAGCCGGAATGGTATGGAATTATTCAGATGCGGTATCTATTATTGAAAACGCTCTTACATATTTATTAAAACAAATACAGATTAAGTAACAAATTTTGGGAGGATCTGTGCTTCAATTCAATATTCGTCCAGTTCAAGGTGAGACAAAAAAAAGTATTAATAATACCAATAATATCACGCCCGAGATTTCATAAAAACCATGTGATCTATTTGCGTAAACCATATTTATGATCTACCTAAACTGACTACAGGTATTAGAGTTACGTCTCCCAAGGTCACGAGAGGAAAGGAAAGGATGATTTTATGCTGAGCCAGTCCAACACGATAATACCTTTCAGTGAAAGAAGAAATCAAGTTTACATTATTCGCATATCATCTTAAGTTACGACCCACATCAGATCTATTTTCTTGGACGGGATTATAGAATCCACAACTTTTATTTCACTAATTCGTCTTCGTATAAATCTCTGATAAATTTGTAGCTTAGATTTGCTAATTGAAAGCAATTATTCATGCGAATTACACGATTGATCGAGCACTTGCATTCACTCAGTTAATTATTTACAGATTTAATAGCACAGAACTTCAATTTTCTGAATGTTATTCATTGTACTTATCGCTGAATAATATCCCTGAATCAATCGAGATACCAACAGCCATCGTTCTTTTTGTTGTCACTTCACACAGTGGATCGCAAATTGGCATTGGAAAAATGCATTCTTCAGATTCTCTTTGAAAGCCGTGTTCAAAGCAAGAATGATCAGGTACTGATATGTATTTTTATGGATGATGATGTTGATGGTGGTTCCGCCATACAATAATCAGGCCTTGATGATCAGCAGTTGCCAATAAAGATTCGTCGTAGTTGAAAGAAAGAGCAAGAGTGGGTGCAGCATGACCTTGAAGACGATTTACACAAGCTCCACTTCCTTCTCTAGAAGAGTCGATGAGATGGATTGCACCTTCCTCGGACCCCGTTGCTATCAAACATGCTCCCATTTGCGGACAGAATGTTGAACGCACCAAATATTGTCTAGTAATTGAGAAATATGCATTTAATCTCTGAATTGGTGAAGCTATGTGAAAGAATAAAAATTCATTACTCACCTGTGCTTTACAGGGTATTTCCTCCACAGCGAGAGCGTTCCTTGATTATCAATGATCCGGTACAGACATACACTGTTGGAGGCACTACTTAATAAGAGCGTGGGCCACGGAAATTCTTTGGAAAGCCAAGAACGCCAGGTAAGAGCGGTGACAGCCCCCCCAATTCTGTCAATCCGTCGGAGCTTGGTCAAATGACCCGAACCCACCTCCAATTGACAAGATACTACAGAGCCTCTGTCATTTCCTGCCCACACTAAAGAACCACCACCACTTTCTTCACAGGCTAGAGCTAAGATCTTAAATCGAACAAAACCACGAATAAGTAATTGTGAGGCCATGGAAACACTTTCATCGACAATAGAAATTTAATGTCAGAAAACCGACCTTTCCTCCAATTTTTGCAGAACCTCCTCGTGGATAAATTCCTGTGGACACATTCAGGACTTGCAAAAGTCCATGAGAGTTGCCAGCTACTACCAAGTTATTGTTAGCTGGAAGAAAAGCGCAGCACAGAATTGCGGCGTGGAGTTGATCTTTAACGGTTCGCAAACAGTATGTTTTGGAGCGATCAGGATCACCTGCACCAGAATGAAGCGATGTGCTTTGCACGCCCCAAAGTCGAATCGTAGCATCTAGAGAGGAGGATACTATCAAATCGTTACTGACACTCCAGTCAATAGCAGTAACTCCTTTTTCATGACCTTTCAAAAGTGCAACCACTTTGGGTGGCGTTCCGGTAGTGCCAGTTACCTCACAAATTGAAATAACACCATCTAACGAGGAACAGCACAGTTTTGATCTGTCATTGTTTGCAAACTTGAGCATTGAAATAGCTGCAGAGTGCTGGTCAAATATGTGATGAACTCCAACAAAGGCATAGTTTTCAGCAATAGATTTTTTTGACTGTGACATTCCTTGTAACCTACTAGAACCTTCTGAAAACGGTGATTGAAGTCCTGGACTATTGAAATTGACTTTCAGGTCATTCTCTGACAATCTCGAAATGCTACAGCTTCGAATGCTTGCTGATCGACTCCGGCTGCTAAGACTAGCACCACTAGGTTCTCCAATATTTCCATATCTACGCTGCAATAACTGGGAGCGTATCTTTAGATACTGTATTTGCACATCGGATTCCTTGGCAAATTTTTCTCTGAGTAGTTGGGAACGCCGACGTATGTATAAAGTTTCTGAAAAAAAGAATGACTGTTCATCGACGAAAATTCAAATTTAAAAATGAAAAATTGCCAGTCGCTAATATCGATAGTGAGATCGATACAATCGACATCCGACTTCATCATGTCAAATTTTCACATGTGACATCTGTCAAGCAAGTGTCAAATATGTCAAAGGGACATGATGATTTCACCATATGTCATTCAATTCAGGTTATTTCCAACTGACAGAATTTTTTTTTTATGCTACGTACTGAGATTTGGTTGATTTAACGCTCGGTGGGAATTGTATTTAGCATCGAGCGCAAATACCTGCTGACGCCACATGGAACCCATCTTGTACAATTATCCTGGTATTTTGGGTGTAAACTCCGATGTACTATAAACATTGAGATAGATAATTACACAAATGACTACAATGGATAGCGTGTGGCTCAACGAATGCAGACGTTGGTATGGCTATTGCTAGCTTTGTAGTGTTATCTACTTTCAATGGTGTAGCCTGCCTACTGTGTGACTGCTGTGACCATTTTGTCTGTCCATTTTGTCGGGAAAACCCCTGCTGTTACGTCATCGGTACAACATCGGTGTAAACAACGCATTTCTATTCTATTGTCTCTGTTTATTTGTTTCTTTCGTTTGTATACCAATTTTACTGGCCTTGTGAAAATTACAATAGGCCGATGCGAATATTGTCATTGACGGAAGAAAAGGCAAAGCGGAAGGAAATTTCACAGGTGAGTTTTTGACAGAATAATGATCTAAAGTAGTCACACCAGTTTATTAAAAATTTTAGGTTAAGTAATTTTTTGTTCTTGAACTACTTATGCACTGCTCTTGACCAGTAACCAGTGATGATTGTTAAACTTCCAATGATAATTTTATGTGCAGATTGCCTCATAATGATCTGTATCTACTGGAAAAGTGGGTTGAAAAATACAGTGAAAACAACTGGAGACCAAGCTGTGATGATGTACTATATTCTGTACATGTCAAAGAGTCTTACTTTGACCACACAAGATTTTCCGCATGGTTGAAAACAAAACAATGTACCAAACATTTTTGGCTTTATGATATATTGTATCTCTTGCAAATGTGAAACCTCCTTGCCGAGATCTACTGCAATCCAGTATTGAAATTTTGTTCTACAACGGAATTATTCCAGGTTTTCTATTGTAAAAATCTCAGCTTTTACAGAAATGGAATAAAAATATAAAGAACCTTCATAGCGCAAAGCATATATTAGATACTCTTCAAAAAATCTTGTTTTAGGCAAGTTCAGAACGTTTTTTATTAATTTTTCTGTGGAAAGTCTTTCAGTTACTGAGAGATCTGTTAATGGAGGTTTAATTATAATCGGTGAACAATAGCAATTGAGTTCTCCATTTGTGTGTACTTTAAGAGTAGCAAACAATTTTCAATGCATCAGCCACACATGAAGATCAATAACGTGTAACTATAACCGGTCTACGTAGTTTCCGATAAGCAGACTCATGTACTGTATCACCACTCTTTTACTTTCTCATCAGAAATAATTTCGGAAATAACCCTACACCATAGATATTACTAATTTCATGAATCGCAAATTAGTAATTATCAGTCAACTAATGTTCAGTTAACGAGTCAACGTACAAATCGTTGACTGATGATTTCTGTCAACGTACAGATCCTCAGCTCCTCAGCGTTGCGTTCTCAACTGCGGTTTCCTTCTCTGTTTGAATGTCGCGCGCAAAGGTAGGATTTTTCCTACAAAATGGCTGCTACTCGTTCATTGAAGTCGTCAACCATGGTATACATATACATACAACCGCTACAAGTAAAGCCATCCGCTATCCAGTGTAAATCGTAGGAACGTAGAAGTACGTACTTCTGTGGACGTAGAAATGCAGGACAGAATTAATCAAAAGAGTGAAGTAAACGCTAGAACATCGGTTGACTTGAGCCAGTAAGTAAGATTTTAAGAAGACTAATATTGGTAGAGCCTTTTATCGAGGGTGTTGGAATTTGCGACTTATTTTCGTATAGGTCGTTAAATAATATGCACATCAAAATACTGGCCGAGTTGACATTATGAAATCGTGCAGAATAATTTTTCCCATTTCCTACCGGTAATCGTCGAGCAGTGTGTCATTTTCGCGAACTTTTAGTCAGTGGCGCTTCTTGGTTAAAAAGGAATAAACTAAAACTAAAAACGAACGAACAAAACGAAAGTGTCTATCGGTCGGCCATACTCAAACAATCACCGATCGTCATCTAGGAACGACGACTAGAATTTAATGTCTAAAACCCAGGTTAAATATAAATAATTTACCTGACGCATTACGCGATCGCGTCTTGCATCACAAAATAAACCCTCAAAACGTAAATTTGATAACTGAAAAGCTGTGTGGAAAGATTTGCTGGTGGTGTCAAAAAAAGGAAAAAACCTCTTGTACTTATTTTCTCCGGCTTTAAAATCCCTCGGAAAGCGTGGCGCTCGGCGGACGGCGGTGAAAAAAGTGGCGTAATAGCGACGGCGGTATCGTGGGTTAACCGATGAGTGCCAAAACCGATGTTAATAGGCGAGTTCTCGCTATTCAGGCAAAGAAAAAACGGCACAAGCCTGGAAAACGGAAGGTAAAAGGATCGTTGGGCGACACAGATACACCCGGGTCGAACGGACCTCAAGGGGGACCAAAGACTTCCTCTTCAAATCAAGAAAATACCAGCTCAAGACCGTACTCCGGTGGCAACGGAAGCAGGTATGAATCGTCAGATTTTCCCTTGATAAAGCCATAAACCATCAACTATTATTATCTACGCTGCCAATGTCTCTCAAGTTCGCCTCCGACAGGGAATGACAAAAGGGAATGATTGTTTTCTTCTTTAATCATCACATTTGCAGGTGTCGATCAATCGGAAGTGCAGCTTATTACTGCTTCTTTTTCCTTTGCTAGGGAATGTCGTTAATTATAGTGATTGTCACTATCAGTGGGGATTAGTTTCCTTGGCTAGACAGAAATATGTTGAATTTCCCCTCGTCAAAGCAAATTTGGATTCCATTTTTCAGATTTACGATGGAACAGAGATCTGATGGATTAATCCAGAGAGTAGAAGATGAATCAAAATACAAATATACTTTTGAGACATTCCATTATTGTTTGGAAGACATAAATAGACGAAGAATAACTACTGATTAGAATTTAAAAAACTGTGCCACAAGTTCCTGATTCTTTTTTGAATGCAAGCAAATCATGGGCGGTTGGAATAAATAGAAGAAGCATTGGATAGATGAATAATGCTTCCAATCTCGTTTACCTTTTCAGGACCTCCACATCTGTTGCTAAAACATTTTTGCATTCGATAATTAGAATAATTATCCACATATTTAGGTGGCGGAATAATTGAGTCTCAGATTCAAGTTTTTGTGTATCAGTGTGATCAATATTTCATTCATAGGACAAAAGTCTGCAAGCTTTTCACTTGTTCTTAAATGCTTTATGGTGAATCAAATAAATGCAAAGCCTGGAAGGCAGAGGCTTTTGATCTGGATTTACCTCAGACCTTATTAATATAAAAACCTCATGGAGGGATCTAAATTTGATTAAACAATTGACAAAAGTTATTTTTGTCAAGCATTAATGGTTGTGGTGAATTTTTATCTCTCTTGTTAGTTATCGGTCAAGTTTTAGTTTGGTGACTTGCACTGAGAGTCTTTTCCCTTGTAACAGATTAGTTTGCAAACAGAAGTGATTCATCCAATTTGATTTGAATTATTGAGTGGGTTTCAACTTTCATCTATCTCCTTGTTCCGGTGGAACAATTTTCATTCATTACGATGTCTTCAATACATTTCATCTAAACTAGATTACCATATCAGAGTGTTAGGAGCGATAAAACCTTATCAAGCAACAATGCAGCACGTTCATGAAATGTATTATAAATGGACTGTATTGGATTTGTACTATTACTTTATTCATGACATGACGATAATACTGCTGTGAGAGTTGAAAAGTATTGTACACCAAGGTTGTAAATTTGGCACAATATCATTATCAGGTGCTTTTCTACCCTAAAATCATCACGTATTGATCAAAAAATTTTACAATAGTGGTCTATGAGAAGTATTCCACGTTTTTTTATGTTTTGGAATACAGCACCTGTACTCCTTCAGAGTTTAAAGTTTTTATCATTTTGAGCACCCTTTAATTGCCCATGAAAATCGGTTAAACATTAACACAGGTTGGAGCCTTGTCATAGCTCGAGTAATGAGACGATTGAGGATGATGAGATCTATAGTAGCGACGACGAAGAGCAGGAAGATAGCAGTGACTACTGCAAGGGAGGTTATCACCCTGTAAAAATTGGAGATTTATTTCTCAACCGCTATCATGTTACACGTAAACTTGGATGGGGACATTTTTCTACTGTCTGGCTCTGTTGGGACCTTCAGGTAATTCAGATGGTTTAACTTATCACACATAACGTCAATATAGACTCCTTAAATCCAGATCTATCTTTCACGACTACTTTTCTTTTCTATTCTAATCTTGTCATCTGTCTCTGTTACAGGATAAACGATTTGTTGCACTGAAGGTTGTTAAATCTGCATCACACTTTACAGAGACTGCACTCGATGAAATAAAACTTTTGAAAGATGTTCGCGACACGGATTCAAATGACCCAAAGAGGAATAAAACTGTTCAATTGTTGAATGATTTTAAAATCAGCGGTATCAATGGGCTCCATGTTTGTATGGTTTTCGAAGTCCTTGGACACAACCTACTCAAACTCATCATAAAATCTAACTATAGAGGCATTCCAAGGAACAATGTCAAATCCATCATTAGACAGGTTCTCGAGGGGTTGGATTACCTTCATAATAAATGTAATCCAGTTTCTATTATCATCTGTTAGTAGAAACAAGTCAGGCCAAGTCACGATTTTTTATTTTTACTTACAGGTAAAATAATTCACACAGACATAAAGCCAGAGAACGTATTGATATGCGTAGATGAGACATACATTAGAAAATTGGCATCAGAAGCTACAGAATTGTATTCTTTGGGATTTAAATTGCCGGTATCATTAATATCTACCGCTCCAAAAGAATTCCAGGAGCCTACGACGAACACGAAAATGTCAAAGAATAAGAAAAAAAAATTGAAGAAGAAGGCAAAACGACAGAATGAATTATTGAAGAAACAGATGGAGCAAATAGAAGAAATTGAAGAGCAGAGCAAGCTGCTCGTTGACCCAGTAGAAAATGGAGGAGTGGAAACCAACAGCCCTGATCAAGACGTCAACACTGAAAGCATTGAGGATAATACAACAGAAAGCAAAGAATCTCCTGATATCTCAGAACCTCCGACATCGGAGCCAGCGCTGCGGATAAACGGCATAGATGTTTTTACTGGTGGAGAAAAAATAGAAAATCAGTCATTGGAAGAACACCAAAAAGTTGAAGACATCACACTCTGTGATATTGAACAAAGTTGCAGTGAAGGCACCCTTGCGCCTGATACCGAGGAAACTGAGGAGAGCGGTGAAGGTAATTAAATTTGTAACCTAATCAAGAAATTAAATTATAGATTTGAATAATTCATATTCTTTTATTACTTTTTAAACTCAGGTAACGCATTAACTAGTGTGCATATTCTGAACCCTCCGGAATCTAAGCAGTTGAAACGTGCATCGGTAGCACCTTTGGATCCAGCGATAGTCGAGTGTGAAGTCGAGGTGAAAATTGCAGATCTTGGGAATGCCTGTTGGGTTCATAAAAAATTTACAGAGGATATTCAAACACGGCAATACAGATCCCTCGAAGTATTATTGGGAGCTGGCTATGACACTTCGGCAGATATTTGGTCTACCGCTTGTATGGCTTTTGAATTAGCCACTGGTGATTACCTATTCGAACCTCATAGTGGTGATGATTACTCTAGGTAAGATTTTAGAAGCTACGAATTTCGAATCAGCCCAATTAGCCGCATGCAAAATTTTTAGTTTCAGATACTTTTTCACTCAATTCACTAACTGAAACACTATAGCAAATTTATGTATCATGTTAGCTAATCTTATTAGTTTGATGTAGACTCGATTTATACACTTTTTGTTGTCAAAGGAGGTCAGGGACTTCTGCCTTCTAAAAAGATTCTTTGTTGTACTTAGAATACATCGTAATTTCAAAATACCAAGCTCTACTTTTGTGAAGTAGTTTATTTAACTCGTTCTAATCATTCTCTGTGCGGATGTCTATAATAGAGAGTTATTGCAGAATTGCCAAAATTTCAGAATATATTTTTAATGTCAAACTGAGTTTTGGAATGCAGAAAAACTACGAAATTTCAATCAAAAGCACATAGTGATTCTAAAGACGTGACATAATTGCTCGCCTCTCTTGTTTTCAGAGATGAGGACCACTTAGCCCACATAATTGAGTTACTTGGTGAGATTCCACGGCGCATAGCACTTTCCGGAAAGCACTCTCGGATATTTTTCAACAAAAAAGGAGAATTGAGGCACATAACCGGTCTTAAGCCTTGGAGTCTCTACGAAGTCCTAACGGAGAAGTACGACTGGCTGCCGAGCGAAGCACGTGAATTTGCTAAGTTCCTAACACCGATGCTTGACTTTGATCCCAGTAAGCGGGCAACAGCTGCAGAGTGCCTGAAGCATCCGTGGCTAAACCAAGTCAAATAATCGCGTTTTTTAATTGTTTTATCATAAAAATTTTTCAACTCCCCACCGGTTTCCCTGAAACTTGCGAACCTCAAATCCCAATCATCATTACCCGATTAATTAGATACAAAAGCGTAGCGCCCGAGCCGTACCGAATAGCATAGTGTATTTATTTAGAACTCTTTGAAAATTTTAGGACCCAGTTTTGTGTGCCGTGCAAACGTTGTCATAGTTGTGATTAGAATTCGATTCGATTAATGTCTCAAAAATCTGAAGTTTCCGTGATATACTCTAATCACCCATTTCCTTTTCCTTTTTTTTTCAAATTCCTGTGCCAATAAGAAGTTGGGTTGGACACACGGTAAAACGGACAAGAAAAAAATAAATAATACACAGGCAGCGTTCAGATAACTGTCACTTGTTGTGTACGACGTGTAATTTATAATAACATTTTAAATTATATATTTTCCAAACTAATTGTCTGTCTATTATTTACACTTTTCGTTCTGTAATTTCAGCGTCTAAACGCGCTTTAATTTTTTTGAAATACTAACACTTGTGCCTCATTAAATTACTTGCACAGGCTTCCGTAACCTGATCAAAATTATCTGCAGTTCTCCATTTTTTTCGAATTCTCGGATTTGCCGGTAAGGCATTTATCCTTTTTCGAATTACTGTGCAAATTGCAAAACACCAACTTGTTTCCGCTTGGTTTTATGCCCAACAAAGAAGAACAAACATTTTGAATTTTTATTCGAACATATGGCTGCCAATGTTTTTAAATTTACACCTTACGATGTTGAAATTTGGTAACATTGCGATTTGATAATACAATTTTCGTTATAATCACATAATGTTTGAATCAATATCGAAGCGTTTCTTCTTGTCTGTAGTTGAGATGGCACAGCACGAATAAACACATTCGAATTGACAAGATCATGGCTAATTTTGCAATTGGAACAGTTCAATTCTCAAAAAAATTTAAATATTTTTGTACTAGGAAGAGCAACTACGGCATCGTCTGCACAGTTGTAGAATAGCAAAATACTTGCATGTTCCATCGATATCTGTATTTGAATTATTGCTGTGAGGTGCTTGCAACTCTGTACGATTTAACTCTCGCAACAAGATTACCAATTGATGTCACTGATTTGTATTTATGTCTTTGTTAATCATATTTTTTCATCATAACTGATGGAGACTTAAATTAAAATCCTTAGTACTTTGTTACATCTGCACTTTTGTTGCGTCCATAAGTTTTTAATTAATCGTATCATATTTAGCTACCATTCGAATTAATACTTGCATGTCCAAGGGTGACAAGTTCACTTATAACACTGTTTCTTTTCTTCATGTTTTTTATATTTTAGCAGAATTTATTAAAATGCGACGGCCCTTGTCCTGCGACTGAAGTCTCATCGCCGTAAACAAAAGTTTCATCTCATTTTTATAGAACCAGAGCCAGAGTGTAGTCATAATATAACGATATTATCTGCTTCTTTTACTAGACAAAAATTCAACAAGGTTGTACGATACGATAAAAACATATTCGAGTGTGAAAAAAGCCAGCTTGATTTTTCGCACTTTGAATTGCTACTTACAGACCTTGTTATCAAGCTCCGAGAGCAGATTTCAGTCAACCGTAAGGGAAATTTTTCCGGCGGAAGATAGGTAGGTAGGCAGATCTGGTGTTTTGATATAAGGACAATTGAGTGTTTCATAATTTCGTTTTTTCTCAAAATTTGATAGCTGTGTCAATAATTGACTGAATTAAAGTTGACTGTTATGATAATGAACATTGCCTCATACATATGTATATCTGTTATATCGCACAGCATGGTCACGGTGAACCACAAAAAAAGGGACTTCACGCCGACTGACTTCGACTTCATGAATTTTCCGTCTTTGAAAAATGTAAATTAAGCATTTCGATATTTGTGAGTCTGAACACCAATAGTTCATACAATTTAATAATATTACTTTTCTATTTTCATAAATAAAAATGAGTTGTGTCATTGGCCAAATAATCGGAAAGCATGGCGAACTAATTTGATCGATAAACAATTATAATTGGATAAGTCCATGCAAAAAAAGAATGGAATGTTCAGTCCATATTCGTGCCTCAAAAAAGGATTCGGCTACATTTTGAGAATCGTACCTTTTTGACCTTAAGTGGGAAAAATTTTAAAAATACTTTTTTGCAAAGATTTCATTGAAATTAGTGACGACTTTTGAACCCGTGTGATAGGATACAACAATTTAATGATTCTCTATCTTTGATTCAAGAAAACTTGGATCATGAATTAACTCATGGCTACCTATCCGCCTATTTTTCGGACGATAATACTCTATTAATTCTTCCCTGATTCTATCAATACTTCAGTAACAATATTAATAATAAAAATAATACATTGTAATAATTACTCACTTCATTAGATACAAAATAAACACGAATATATATATATATAAATAATGATCAACGTGAATTTGTACAGTAATGAGATTACACTGAAATTTTTTAGTACCCACATGAATATATCCAACTACGCGTACATATATATACACATAATTTTGCCCACAAATAACTAGATTAAAAAAAAACTCACAATTTTTTTTCAATTTAGGTCCTAGGTTTTTCTTTGTCTTATCTAGTATATGGAAAGCGTATGCTGATTTACTACCTTTTCGTTAAAATGTTGTTTTAATTTCTTTATTTATCGTATTTATAGTTATTTTTTTTATCGAAGCAGTAATTGTTTATCATGTATTTTTACGTTCTTTGCACGCCACAGATTATGAGTTGGGTATTATCGTGTAGTTCGCACATAAAATAATGATTACAACAGCAATCTATTATAAATAATATCTGTGTTACATTTAATATACTAGATTTGAGCCATAGGATAACTAGGTAAAAGGATGATAACCGTATGCACAATAGTTTGATGTTCAAACCCTGAAATGCTTGAAGAAAAATTATAACATCAATCACAATTATAATCTGTGTAAAAAGTATGTAATTAAAATGACAAAAAAATTAATAGTACTCATAATAATGATAACAACAGCAGTAATAATAATAAGAATGATAATATTAATGATAATAAAAATTGTTATTATTATTATTATACTGATTACAGAGCGCCGTTCGCAAATAATATGAAATTTAGGGTCCTCTTTAGGAGGCTTGTCTTATAAATAACTGATGGATAAATATGGAGCCTCATAACAATTTATTTGTTCGTAATCTCTCCATGTACTCGTGGACCAGCTATCCGTTTCTCGCGAACTGCCGACCACTTGAAATGACCGCAATCAGGCATCGGGTCTGTTCAGCGCTATATTCTGAGTGACTTGAGAATTATATTATTAGGCATTGATATTGAAGAAATGAAGGTGCAGAAAGTTAGACGAGGATATATGTTATTGATTCATATATGAGGGACCCAGAGATTTCAATCCATTGTAGTTTGGAATTTGAATATGAAGTTCTATTATTGGATGAAATTCACTATCATATAGTATCACCTTTATGGCTGTATTTGATTTAGTTTTTTCAGCAAGATATGTAAGCGTTTTTAGTACTAGCCAGTGGATGGGATATACCGATTGACGGAATTGTTCGATTCCGAAGTGATATATCTGCAACATTGAGTTATCAGCCGATGCTTCGTTGGGTAGTATTCTGCCTGTAATGAGTGAAAAACGAATTCAACAACATTGACTTTTCAAACGCAATGATATTTCATTTCACTGGTAACAAACCTCATTGGAGATAATAATTATCGACATCCGATCTTTGCGGCTGATCAAATGAGTGCGGGTCCATTTTTAATCGATCGCCTAGAAGACCACGATATTCTACCCCGTTCCTTGCTATATTTGGTTTATGTTATTTGCATAGTAATGATTTTATGTTTCCTCAACAACCAAACCCGAAATAATATTCTGAAATTCTGCTGAATGATTATTGAAATCATGTTTTGATTGTCGAGTTTTGAGGTGACTATCAATATAAACATGATACGAAATATTGGACATTTAAACCACGTATATAACTATACTTATATGTATATTGACTGCAATCGCTTCCAAGCTGAAGATATATGCTTAACAAAAGTACATACCTATATGAAAAGTACAATTATTATGAGACGTGAGACCACGAATGCTGATCAAATCGATTAGAAATATTGAATTATGATGCACTGCACGTAAAAAATTATTGCTGTAAACTAATGTTATATATACTTGGTTTACAGCTATTACTGATTTTAACTGTCGCTGGCGATGGTGATAAAAAAAAAACATATAAATTCACGTAACAACATAAATGAGTTAAAAAACTGTAAAGGCATGAAATGTGGAACGAACATGTTTTATAGCGTACACGTTTTCTTCATAATAAATACACACGATTGTTTGAAATCTGATGGAGAAAAATTTCCAACGAGATTGCACATTAGTATAATATGTATATACTCACACATACGTAAGTATGCGAAGTTAAGGCTTTACGTAAACGCATAGGCGATGCGTAAATTTCAAAATTAAAGAGACATGTAATGAAAAGTAACACCAATAAGTTAATGCAATTTTTTCCGGCTCATTCAAATTTTTTACAAACATACGATGAATTGTATAATTATGAAAATGATTAACGATAAAAAATAACTATACATATACATATATACATTTTTCAATGCTAGCAAACAAGAAGTCAATCATTGAACTTAAGCAAAGTATGTATGAAAATTTATAATACAATTTGACGACCACTGGAAAAGCTGTTCGTATAGGTATACGAGCATCAAATTGAAATTTGACATAATAGTCTGTCTGCAAATTTCGAAAACTTTTTCAAAAAGTTTTCCTAACTACTCGAGAGTTTCGCATTTTATGGTCGAAGGTGCGAAAATATACCTGTTTTGTATTTTTGGATGTTGAAAAAAACCAGAAGTATGAAGAAAAAAACATGCATTGCGATAAAAGGAAATCGCATGTTTAAAATCTGAAGCGAGATTCTCCAATGACGACTATACTACCCCACTGATCGGTGGTTCTTCGCATAAAATTCGACTATTTATATAGAATCAAATCACGGCCACTTTCCAGGATCCTCATCCATGGAAACTGTCCTACTTCGTTGATTATAAATCCACGGATCGCTCGCCCTCAGTGGCAATATTAAAGTAGGTTCCTACAGTAAATGATTCAGAGACCATGACAGCGCGAAGCTCATTTTAAGGAGATATGAAAGAAAAACAAGTTATCGGCTGAAGGGCGAGTGTAACAATATAAGTAATATGTATTATGTTCGAAACACAATTAATAATATCCATTTGGTACATAACAGCCTTAGTCTCGTTGTAATTAGAATTATTATACCTGTTACTCCGCATGATGCTAATTAGCTGATATCTGTCATCAGTGTATACTGTATCGATGATAAATAATAAATTTAATAAGTTATAAATTATTATGTGAATGATGAATTCGAATACTCATATAGATACTATAGATACATTAACCATACACATATAGATATATTATGTACATGTATAATCTGTATGTGGATTGAAGATTTCATCAGAAATCAATGAAACAAATAACTATAAAAAAAAAAAAAAAATTATACGTAGATATGTAGCGACTAGCCAAGAAATCCAAATTATTCTTGAATGATCCTAAAGTTCTACGATGGGAACGACGACTGTGCAAGGGCATAAAAATTATCGAAATATATGATATAGTGCTAGATTGCGAATAAGGATAACAAATAACTATGAGAATGATATGCAAAGGACGAAAAAAAGACAATTCTTATTTTATCAAAAATAAAGATAAATTGAAGTATGAGCTATTATTATATGATTTTGATTTTTCTGTAAGAGTAATTTTTTTCTCTTAATTCTCCGGCTGTTTTACGTTTTTAATTTAAGTATAAGATCAGATAAATGATTTTGTAAATATTTGATTGAATTAGATAAAATATCTTTCCGCGCATCTAATAAGCAGTATGTGTATATAATAAATAATTGTTGATTGGATTGGAACATGACGGGAATTGAATCGGTGTACTTGGACGTTCACATTAATTTAGATATCCTCTATTAATAGTTGGAATAATGATAATAATAATAATAAAAACAACTAGGATTGTATCACTACATTTATTTAAATCGAGAAAATTATTGACAGTTAATATTGCGCCCGATTAATTATTGATATGGATATGACCCCCACCCCCTAAAGTTTGTGTATATGTTGCAATCACCTTTTATGTTATACTATAAGTATACATTGAACATGTTTGTATTCAATTATTCTAACGGAAAATATTAATTAGTATAATAATAGTACGATGCAGTGGTTACGAGAATGAGATAAACACGATGCATTAAAATATAAGTGGTGTGAAATTTACAAGAAATAAAGCGATTAAGTGCGTAGACAGAGCAAGTCATATCTCAATCATTTACTATAATTTTGAAAAGTCTTTGTCTCTGTGGTCAAACCAGTATAATTTTATTTCTCCAGCGATTTAAAAATATCAATCCAATTGGTTTTGATCGGTAGTCTATTCCCGCCTGCATCAATTCATCAATGGAAGGAAGGGGTGTCACTTCAGCAAGTGCGGACTGGCAGAAAATGCTACGCCGAATATTTCTACCAAGAAAAAGGTATAATACGCTTCTAAGTCCTGCGTGATGACCATCATTTGTACGAATTTCGATTCATTCGGATTAACGTGATATCGATCAAGTGTCTCTAAACGCCAATCCGAATGAATTGATTCTGTGCACTCTACTTCGATACAGAAGGAAATCAACTCGCCCTATTTCGCCGTTTGACTGTTTTACGATTAGTCTGAATAATAGGGCATTCGGACTTACGACCGAAGATGTGGCGCAGGCAAAACTTGTCATTGTCGTAAGTGAAAGCGGTGGTGAGCCCGATTCATTGATGATTTTCAGAAGATTCCGACAGGAGTCTTACCGTTTCCACATCTTATCGCCGAGCAGAAAAAATTCAAGCGTACAGACAAGCACTTGATGCGGTGTTGAAACCAACCGTTCGATCATACAATAATGCTTTGCTCGTTCTTATTTACTTGTATTTCAGCTTTTAGGCACGATGGCTAAGTATCTAGCATAATTCGGTCTGAATATGTGTGATTGTAATAACAACATTTTGTGGCAATAATCCACCATAGTTAACGTCATACGATTAATTCATTTTCGTGCAATTGGAGTTGAAATAGCGAAAAAGCGAATATCGTTTCGCTGATTCCTCGAAACAGAGATACTCGAACTTGTTCCGTATATATGGTAGGAAAACTCCCCCACTCGTAGTCGCGAGCAGTAATGTGATATGGTATTTATCAAGATCAGATGAATAAATAAGTCTAATACGTAAGCAGTTGCGCCTATTCGAGACCTTGAGCAATCAGGGCTCGGCCCTGTATACGGTGTGAGGTTCTGCTCAAGATCAACATTGTTCCTTCTACGTTTCATAAATTCTCTTACGCCTGCACGTTCTCGTTAAAAGTGAACGGCAGAACTGCTGTTATGCTAATTCGGCGTATATCTCGACCGATGACACGCATTCAGGTGCTCGTTTGCTCAGCAGATCTATTTTCGCAATCACACGCGCATTTCCAGAGCTTATAGGTTCACAACGTAAAAACTTAATGGCCACATAAAAAATGAACGCAAGTTATAATATGACGAAATTGCTGAGGTTGGAGTCACTTGATATCGTGAATTCCTCGAATTCGTTACTTGGCAGGACTAAGAATTTACTGCTGCATGAAAAATATTGACGGTCAAATATATTCGCGAATTCTTTCGGTATGACCTTGTCACCAATTTTCATTTAATTTTGTCCAACAGCTGGTGGCATAGTTGATAGTATTCTGGCATATAATTAGTGTTCGATTGAACGCAACGTGTTTTTGTATATATACGCAAATATTTAAGCGGATCTATTAAGTAAATAACCACGTCCATTATTATTTATTTAAACTAGGTGAACTCAGAATACTAATGCGGATCTACTCTTGCGTATATTTTTTAAGCTAATATAGTCAGTGTAGATTACCGTATTGTTTTAAACGTGACAAGAGTATATAAATTCAAAACGAATTCTAATGGTGACTTCATACGATATAATAGTACAGTGAATCATTGTGCGATTTACCATCGTTTGTAACAAGCGGAGCATTGGATGGATAAACGTGGATAGCGAACTATAATAGCCAGCAATCATGAGAAACTTTTTAGTAGCAATTTGTTTGTGGATGGTGATTAACGGAGTAGTCATGTTTGGAGACGCATCGGTTGAAGATCAGGCACAATTGAAATTACTAGCGGTCGTAAGTACATGATTACTGACAACGGGTATATTTTGATAATACACACCACGAGTTGAACGACATTATTTGTCGTTAGCACATTGCACATCGGTAAATAAATCTGCAACTCGCACATTCGACACAGGATAGAAATACAACGCTTAGAATCAGCTTACTTAATAATGTAATTCAGATGATTCGACAAGTTTGTTATTTATTTTTTTGTTTCATGGCCCAGTTATTCAGGCACGGGGATCGCACTCCCGACCCAAGCATAGGCGAATATTTTCGAACGAGTTTGAGCCCGAAAAATAATTGGTTTCCAGCGGGTCCGGGAAATCTGTTGAATGTAAGCTGGTTGAATTTTTCGAAAATTTAGAGCTTACGAGTCTCAACTGGCCACTCGAAGTGATAATCTCATTCTGTCTCAGGAGGGAAAACTGCGAGAGTATAATCTCGGACGAGCACTAAAATCAAGATACGATGAATTTCTGGGCGACATCTATTACCCCGCGATACTCAAAGCTCGCAGTACTGATTATGACCGAACCAAAATGTCTCTCCAATTGGTTTTGAACGGTTTATTTCCTCCGGCACCAATTCAACAATGGAAGAAAGGGGTGGACTGGCAGCCGATTCCTACAGAATACTTTCGTGCGGAGGAAGACTGGGTTTTGCGTCCCGATTTGTGTCCTAAGTTAGTCAGGGAATGTTGCGATTGAATTCTACTATGCAAAGATTCATTTGCAAAGTGTAAGACTTTCGTAGCGATTGCGTCATCAATTTCTTAACCAGCGGTTTTTTGTTCCTCCAGATCGATGGCTGCGAAAAATACGTACGTGAATAGTACGGAATATCGTGAACGCTTGAGCGAGCTGGAAGATTTGTCGAAATGTCTTGAGAAAGCCACCGGCAAGGAGTATAAAACTATTCTTGATATGGCTTTGTTGTACATCTATCTTAGTCAAGAAGCTGCTTCGGGAAGGAAGCTTCCAGAATGGACCAAAGGAATTTTTCCAAATGGCCGATTATTGGATGCCGCTACCTTCTATTTTGATATACAGACACGCAATGATGAACTGAGGAGATTGTCTGGGGGTAAGAAAAACCATTGTCATTTAGAAACTTGTTGTTTTTGTTTTTGAACACCACAATATATGTGTATTCGAGATGCATTGGATATTCAATTCAGAACTGAACTTCCTCCTGTATAGGAATGTTGCTGCGGAAAATTACCGATGATTTCAAGAGTTATAGAAATGGGACTCTAGAGCAAGGCAGGAAATTATACGCTTACAGTGCCCATGATGTAAACATCGCTGCTCTCCTGGGTACTCTTGGAATCTGGAAACCCCATATGCCACAATACTCTAGTGCCGTCATCATGGAACTATTAGAGTATAATGACGAATATTTTATCAAGGTAAGTCTATATGTATCTAGCAGAATTGTCAATCCAGAAAGATTTTCGATGGCTTGGATGATCCTAGTTCCGAATATCGGCCAATCATTCGTGCGTTTTGTATTAAGTTCTGGACGAACTTTTTGCACATCATGACACCCGCTCAGACTTCATTTCCATTGAAATATGCTTGCTATAATAGCTCCCCTCAACATTTATTTCAGGTTTTTTTGCCACTGTGCTTTCATTCATTCTTCTAGGTGGTTCGGTATCTCGGAATTCCACCAAAGTTCATAGAAGTGCGCATTCCGCAGTGTGACAAGCTATGCCCGATGGATAAGTTCTTGTTCCTCATGAAGAACGTCATTGCAACCGATGACGATTTGGAATGTGTATAGCATCTTGATTTCTTATTATGCTTAATAGGTGCTGAACCATTCGCTTGTGACGGTACGTGAACCTCTCCGAGGCACGTGTAGTTCAGTCGCATAGTTGTATCGATATTGTCAATCACCATTTGACTCTCTCAAAACCGTTGTAATATCAGTATTTTTTAGATTTGAGTCGTTCACGGTAGATGATTTCCTCATTTTCTTAGAATACTTAAGAAACAGGTACAAGTCTGTGATCCCATTCGGTTTCATGAATAATATTACAGTATCAATACTTAGTGTTTATAATTGATTATGGGTAGCGAAACATGATTCTCTAGAGTTATTACCGTCCACTAATGTTTAAATCGAGAAAGTGTAAAAACAACAAAAAAAAAAGAAAATGAATAAAAACTACGTACAAGGAAACTATTCCGCTATTAGGGCCACTCGATATCATGGATTCTTACATTTTTAATCGACCGAAGTCCTATCGATACCGAAACAATATGATATGACCGGTATTTTTATTCCACACGGCTATTTCAGCAGATCTGCGAATTCGGCCGATAATCATATTGCAACGTTAGTTATTTAAACCAACTGATCTGACAATAAGTATACCAGTGTGTAGAGAATTTTTCCTTTCTCACTTCGGAATTGGAAAAATATTATCAATTGATGGATCAAAAGGAAGCTTATCGACTGTGACTAAATTTTTATGCTGAGCTCGTACATCATCCAGTAGTATCATGAACGATTGAGTATTTAATCACACCTAATGCCAATCGAAACATCTTATCGTGTATCGGTTAGACAGTTGGAGATCATGAAAGATTCTTTAGTCTACTTCATTTTCTGGATAATGTTGAACGATAGAGTATTTGAACATACGACCGAAGATGTGGTGCGTGTAAAACTAGTCACCGTTGTAACTGGGAGCTGTAACGAGCTGAACTTTTTGATGATGAGCACAATCTTATCGCTAAGCAGGAAAAATTTCAACGTAGATGAGCAATTGAATCGGTGTTGTGATCAGTGGTTCGACCAAACTATGCTCTACTCGGTGCTTTTTTGTTTTTATTTCAGTTTTTTAGGCATGATTTTCGATCAGCAAACCGTCGAATCTTATTCCGACGATCCATGTCTGGATTATGAATCCTTCCCAGTCGGTCCGGGGGATTTAACGGAAATAAGCAAGCTTGAATCGGAAAAAGTAGGTATCGCTTAGTCACCGGTCGCATCAATTGATCACCAATTTATGTTAGAATAGAAACCCGAGAAATATGCAAAGACTAAAGTATTGGCATTGTCGAACCCCAGAATCCTTCCAAATCGTATCAAGACCCAACAAAGACATAGTCTTTGGTATTCCCTCACCCCGAAATACACCGGAATCACCCGAAGAATTACCGAAGACGAAAATCTTTGGGGTTTTCCCACCCCGAAATCCTGCGGAGTTACCCGAAGAATAAGCAAAGACCCCGAAATCCTCCGGAGTCACTCGAAAAATTAGTAAAGACCCCGAAATCCTGCGGAGTTACCCGAAGAATAAGCAAAGATCCCGGAATCCTCCGGAATCACTCGAAGAATAAGCAAAGACCCCGAAATCCTCCGGAGTCACCCGAAGAATAAGCAAAGATCCCGGAATCCTCCGGAATCACTCGAAGAATAAGCAAAGACCCCGAAATCTTCCGGAGTCACCCGAAAAATTAGCAAAGACTCCGAAATCCTCCGGAGTTACCCGAAGAATAAGCAAAGACCCCGAAATCTTCCGGAGTCACCCGAAAAATTAGCAAAGACTCCGAAATCCTCCGGAGTTACCCGAAGAATAAGAAAAGACCCCGAAATCTTCCGGAGTCACCCGAAAAATTAGCAAAGACTCCGAAATCCTCCGGAGTTACCCGAAGAATAAGCAAAGACCCCGAAATCTTCCGGAGTCACCCGAAAAATTAGCAAAGACTCCGAAATCCTTCGGAGTTACCCGAAGAATAAGAAAAGACCCCGAAATCTTCCGGAGTCACCCGAAAAATTAGCAAAGACTCCGAAATCCTCCGGAGTTACCCGAAGAATAAGCAAAGACCCCGAAATCCTCCGGAATCACCCGAAAAATTACTGAAGACTACAATCTTCGAGATTTTCCCACCCTGAAACCATGAGAAATCACCCGAAAAATGAGCAAAGACTAGTTTTTCTTACCCTGAAATCGTTAAGAATCGTTCGAAAAATCAGCGAAGACCATGGTCTTTGGTGTTTTCACACCCAAAATCCTTCGAAATCGTATGAAAAACTAGCAAAGACTATAGTTCACAACCAAAAAATTACCACAGATGTGGGTCCATCTACTAATACGAGGTGTGCCAAGGTTACAGCTCGGATCATGATCGGACAAAAATGTCGTTTCAATAAGTTTTGAACCGTATGTTTTCTCTGTCACCGAATCACCACTGAAAGAATAGGGTAGACCGGCAGCTGATCCGTACCACTTACTTCCGTTCAGAATAAGAGTGGCTACCGCGTCCCGACATGTTCCAAAGAGGGTTATCCGAAACCGCACATTTGAAATATGGTAGGGTCCTTGAACTCAGGTAATTCATCCGTTTCTGGTCGCTGACAGATTTTCCATGAAATGTCCTGGGCACGTAAAGAATATTTAAGTTCCTAACATTGTACTCTGTGCAATCATCTGTGCCATTTTTTTAATATCAATCGCTTTTGTATCAAATTTGTTAATTACTATTTAGCTCGTTTAGAATTATCGTAGTTTCATTTTTTACATTTTACTTCTTCACGCTGTGTGACATCTTTCTTTCCAATACCAGTCAGTTCAAGCTCGTGAAATTATTCGATTTGAATAATTGCGATAGAAGTATCAATACGTTGCGATGACAAATAGTTATGGGAAACGAAACACGGTTTGAAAAATTGAAACATGACAAAAGTGTAAAAGAAAAAAAATGCAAACCATACATGATAATACGATTTTGCTACTGGGGCGCCTCGATATCGCAAATTCTTCGATTTTGTTGCGGAAATTAGTAGTGATAAAAATTTAATTTGCGGTTGCGTGAAGACTATCGACACTGAAATGTTTCCGCAAACTTTTGTTAGCGTGACCTTGTCGGTTAAAAAATATATTATGACCAATGTTCATTTGCAGAGTATCACTCATCGCACGACTGATGGTATACATGATCATTTTTGTGCATAAAACGTGGGAGATCCCAAATTGTGGTCAATGAAATAGAAGTTTTATTCTACACGACTGTATTCGGGCAGATCTGTGAATTCGTTCACTGATTATATTTCATTGTCAGTCATTTAAACCAGCTTAACTCAGTATACTGGTATTGCATTTTTTTCATTTGAAACTCGAAAATATCATTCATCGATACGTCAAAAGAGAACTTATTATCTGTGATTGAATTTTCATGCTAATTATCAAAAATCTGATTCGTGAATAGTGTAACAGTAATAATGATCATGAGAATCATTTTGTTGTTAATTCCTCTCGTGACGGTGACGAACAAAGTAGTCGTATTTGGCGATGAAGTTGGAGATACGGCACGATTAAAATTACTCGTTATCGTAAGTATTCGAGGACCAAGTATTTTTGGTATTTCACGGAAAATTTTCCGGACCTCTTCATGACATCATAAAATCTTTAATTTGTAATATTCTCGCTAGTCAAAAAACCAATGATTATCGATCAGTTATTTGATAATTCCGAGTGATTGACGTGTCAGGTATAATTTTTTTTCTTCTTATTTCATGGCGCAGCTTTTCAGGCATGGCGATCGGACTCCTGAGGAAATCCCGGAATTGGGAGATTCACAAGATTTGGTGGAGGAATATGATTTCTTCCCAATTGGTCCAGGGGGGCTGACAAATGTTCGACTCTGAAAAATTGACCACTCCAAAATCCAAACCGACCACTTTAATGAACTAACTGTAATGGTTTCACAGCGTGGAAAACTGCGAGAATTCAACCTTGGACGTACGATAAGATCAAAATACGACAAATTCTTGGGCCCTATCTATAGCCCTGAGCTGGTCGAAGCGCGCAGCACAAGTATAGACCGGACAAAGATGTCACTTCAATTGGTTTTAAATGGTATTTTTCCTCCGGTACCGAGTCAGCAATGGAAAGACGGGGTGGACTGGCAGCCATTTTCCACCAAATACAATCGTGCCAATAATGACGTGCTTATGCAGCCCCATATATGTCGGAAGTTAGTAAAGCGAATGCTACAGTCGATTTTCATGAAACGAAATTTCATTTGTAGACTAGAAAACCGTTGACACTGATCGCGTCGTCAACATTATGACGGCGCACCTTCGATATCCGATCATTGTCTACAACAGGGTCCAGCAAAACCAAGCCCACCGGGAACGCATGCAGCTATTTCTGTTGTGTTTGATATTTGTTCACACAATTTACTGTATTTAAAATTTTAATCAACCTTGAATCTACCAATATACATTTCTATGAAACCCAATACTTTTTTTTTTCACACAGACGGTGATCCAATCTTGGGCAAATAGTATCTAATTTTCATCCTTTTGCATTTTGTCTAGCGTCCAATAGACTCCATAAATCGTTCTATAGGTACAGACTTGATTCTCCATGTTTTGGCTTCTTCTTTTTTCAGAACTATCGCTGCATACAATCGTTTTAGGAACAGCACCGAATATGATAAACTCTTAACCGAGCTCAGCGATCTGGTGGCCTATATTAAAAGAATGACTGGCAAGGTTTTTACAGATATTGCTCAGTTATCTCTAGTCGCCAATACTATTGCCATGCGATACGCTCAGGGATCGAAGTTTCCAGAATGGATTGACACGAATTATTTAAGCCATCGGCTGATGGATGCTACAAGTAGTTTTTTCCAAGTACGGAACGGCAATGATGAACTAAGGAGATTGCACGGAGGTTATCTGATAATTTTTTTTTTTTTTCATGTTCCGTTAAACACTGCATATATTATACATGTAACACAAATTGAATCCGGAACAGAACCGCAGCTATTGAAAATGATCAAATTCCTGCTTCTAGGGGCGTTGCTGCGCAAGATCATCGACGACTTTCTCAAGTATCGAAACGGGACTCTAGATAAAGCCAGAAAACTCTATCTTTACAGTGGCCATGATGTAAACATCGTCGATATCCTGGGTGTTCTTGGTCTCTGGCAACGCCACACACCTCAATTTTCAAGCTCCATCATCATTGAACTATTGGAAAAGAACGAACAATATTTCGTCAAGGTTGATTTTAACGCAAAAATTGATCAACTTTGAAAATTGCAATTCGACATTCTCTCACCTATCGTAATTCGAACTGATTTTTTTCCAGGTGATTTACTATCTTGGAATTCCCGCAAAGTTTACCGAACTACAAATACCAGGGTGTGCCAAGTTATGCCCTCTAGACGAATTGATTATCCGGAGAAAGAAATTCATTGCCACCAATGACGACCTCACGTGCGAATAATTAAAATTTTGCCTACATACATGATTATTGTGAGCCAATTCATTCACAGCATCAAGCCTAAATTCTGGGAAATTTTCGAACGCAAAGAAAATGGTCATTCCGTTTTCCGAATTTTTGGGACGTACAAAATAAGCAAAATATAATTACCGAATACCTCCCTGTAATCAACCAATCAATATGGTATTAATGTGATATAATATCGTTACCAAAATCATTTCCCATATTCGTCTGTTGGAAATTCGTTTTGAGCCATTTTTTATCGCAGAATCTATCGATCGTTCGATGGAGTTATTAAAATTAGTGTTATGGCATGTTTTGGCAAATTAAAGATAATCAACGGTATCAAAAAATTGATTTACCCATCACTCTTCGATCCATTCTTTATGATTCACGATACGTACTTTCGTACATCAGCCAAAAATTTTGGCGGACGATTTTTTACGCTGGATTTGGTTTATCACATTTTGTTTGTGGATTTAAAAAGTTACCCTAGCTACAAACGAAGTTTGCAACTGATCGTCCATAACAAGATTCTGAATCTGCAATTTATGATCTAGATCTGACAGGATTTAGGAAATCACGTTGGGCCAATACTTTTCAACATTGACTTCACCAGGAACAGATTATGAGGAAGATGACGAGTTCTCAGATTAATTGTCAACATCATATTATGATCATACACATTTTACTTATTACCAGTTAAGTGAACGTATTTTACAAATATAAGTAACATAAGTTTTTAGAATCGTTACATAAGAGTTTTTCCAGGTCGAGGCATTCCTTTCATATTTTCCGATAGAATAGTAAAATCAATAATAAATCCTCCAATTGGTCGTAAGTATTTAGGCAACATCTCTGATGAAGGCAGATGTAAATTCGTTAAATAAATTTCAAAGCTTTTCACAATAGCTGTAATGGAGTTGACGTGTAATGCCGACTCGATATCGGCGAAAACGTCAATTTACCGACAGCCTTGGGCGTTGAGTGATCAGTTGGCTGGTTGGTTCCCTAGTTCGCTGTACTAAGTGACTGATACAGTTTCTTAACTTCTGCAACATTTTTGTTCAAATCCAAGTAATCATTCAAGGCAGCAGTTAATGCAGATGGGTCGCCCAGCAACTGGACGTCATACAAGTTGGCTAAACAATTTTCGAGGGCTGCATCTGCCTGAGAATTGATTTGTTCTAATCGTTTGAGAAGGTCCGCGGGGTTTGTTACGCTTGACAATAGGTCCACGTCCAGGTTTATTTTTCCAAGAAGGGCCAATACAGGACTGAGATCGAGGTTGAGTAAGGCGTCTAGATTGAGATTGAGAAGATTCCCCAGTAAAGGAGATTGCTGACTGACAGCCAAGAGTGAGAATAGCACAACGAACCGCAACATGGTGAAACTTTGTAGGGAACTTGGAACTTAATTCTCTGGGAGAAGCTCGGCTGCTTTTATATTACTCTGCGACCATCAAGACGTAATAAAAGGAAGGCAATAAACAACAGGGTTTTTGTTGGCGTGAAATAGATTTTTTCTAAAATGTATCTCAGTAGCAGAACAATTCATCGCCCACAAGAGGTGCGAATAATGAATTTATTACCTACTCACAGATATCCAAGCGTCACGTTTTCAGATTCTTCGAACATGGTGTCCGATATAAGTTTATCGAATTAACACGGCGAATAACTTACGGCTGCAGTTTGAATCGGAAAAGATTATCACTACCGCGTTTGCTGTAGTTTGGTCTTCAACTACATTATCAGGAAGTGAGTTTATGAGTAAGGAAGTGATAAATATGAAACATAAAAAGGAAAAATATTTAGTTATAAAATGGGCAATTGTTATCAGTAACGCACGTGGCGGCCACATATCCATGAAATTTTTTTTTACAGTTTCTTTAACCGTCCAACTATCAATTAATTTTAACAGCGTTGATCCTATTCGTGGATGGTCTGAAACAGTAAAAAGTGTTCACAGATATTCCAGATACGATAGTTTCGAAGGGGGAATCCCATCTTTGCCTTTCGTATTATTACGTACGATGCCACGAGCTACGAAATTTCATGGTTAGCGCGAAAACTTCCGATGTAGCTGCAAAATTTTTTAGCAATGTCATCTACGCTTGAAGTTTCGATTTTGCAAAATAAAACTATTCAAATTTTATCCTCGAATAATTTTATCAGCAAGCTGTCGAAATTGGGAAAGAAAAAAAAATCCTCGAAGCATAAGTCTTCAGGCTTCCGATTTATTTACACGTTTTGTGAATCAGATATTGATAACTGGCCAGATTTTTCATCCTTAAAATATGATGAATCCACTCAAAGTGTAAAAAAACGTTGATATAATTATCGCAATTGATTATTATTTAAATTTCCTATCGTCCTGAATAAATCTAAGAAACGTATTGCGACGTAAGATTACCGTAATGTGGACCTGTGATTTTTCCGCCTTATCGCCAATATTACGCAACTACCAAAAACTTTTCGACAACCGAAAAATTGTACACATATCGCTGATATGTAATTGTACCAGCTGTACTTACAACTCATGCGAAAAATCGTTCAAGTGGTAGAAGTACAGAAAACACCGTGCCGTATACTACTGCTCGTTTTTACATTGGCCCCTCGGTAATTATAGCAAAACCATTTTAATGTTTTATAAATAGATTAAATTGATTCTGCAGCCGGAATAGAGCAATCATGAACAGAAGTTTGATCGCAGCATTTTTAGTCGAAGCTGTTTCTTTCGTTTTTTTTTTTCGATCAAACCCTGTCTAGTGATGAATTCATTCGATTTGCATGTTTTTTGTGAACGAAAAATGGGGGAAAAATACAAGAAGTCTGGAATATTCTGTTAATAATTTCTCTAACAGCAGCTACTTTATATGGACAGCCTGGTTTTGCTAACAATATTCATTTTGCGTTGTGAAAATTTTTTTATTCAGAGAATTTTTATTCATCGCGTAGAAGTTTGAGTAAGGCTCGACGAATACAGATTTGCATAGTAGAGGTATGATTATTGTAAGATCGCATCATGGATTACGAGAAATTCACTGCTATTCAGTGAGCATTTTCCACTGGGTAAAATCAATTATCGGCAACTGTATAAATAGATAGATACTAAGTTGACGGAAAAGTTGGTGAGGTACAACGGTTACATATACTATTAAGAATATACTATTAAACCAGCTGAGTCCTGCAACGATAGGAAATAGCTTCCTGTTTATTTGCCTTTTTTAGTAATTTTATACTTGTACCAATGAAAAAAATTTATTGTGAAAAATATATGGATTTTGGAAGTAATCTGGGGACAAAATAAAATTCTACGAAAACTTCAAGGTATCGATATCTCATACTTCCTGAACGTTACGGAAATTTTCAAGATACCATTTCTAGACAGTTGGAGAGTTGACATCAGATATTTACGTCGATCAAACATGTTCAATCTTAACATGCTTAAATTAATTATTTGCCCGTTCGAATCCATCGAATGTCTGATAAGACGTTATCCCACATCGACAAAACGGTGTCTGTTCTTTTACATTTCGTATAAACCGATTGAATTTGAAAAGTAAAGAGATCCTCAAGAAAGTACTAAAATTTATTCTTATTCTTCATTATTTTTTTTCCACAAACCTAGACTTTTTCTAGATCTAATCTTTTTAACTTTTTTTTTTAACTAATCTAGATGGACTTTGGTTGCACAAGATTTTTTGAATAGAGATTAAAATTATTTACAGAAAAACAAATATATGGTGATATCGTCCACTATTTCACATTTGTTTTTCGTAGGCGCAAGCTAGCTTTCCTAAGACCATCATTTTTCAGATGATTGAATTACGGACATGGAGATAGGACTCTATATGGTTTACTTTTAGGGGGAAATTTGGATGAGGTTCTGTCCAATGGATCTTCGTGACTTTAAATCTGCGACACTTCGACGTGTTACTATTCGTTTGAAAGCAAACAAACAAATTTGAAACGATAGTAGCTGTTTTGGTTCTACAACCGGTCTTGTGAATGCGAAAAGAGTATGCAATGGTGTACAGGATCTTTGGCACGAAAGACGCTATTGAATACGGAGTCTGAAGTAGCAATACAGTTGAAAAAGACAAAATGTGTTTTTACACTTTGGCTTTGATATTTTAACCGCCGATTTGAACGCAAATATTGACATTTTTATAGGCAGCTTATTTTAATTAAGAAGCATTGGGCCTATGCGGTTTAGGTTGGGTTAACAAATGACGTAGTAATAAAAAAGATATTGTGTTTATACATCGATCATGAAAGATTTATAGCTGTTGGGTAAATATTCACCGTTTGCCAAACTAGAATTAATTCGCATTCAAATGTATCGCGTGCACTCAGGTTATTGGAACACCTGAGTAATTGCAATGAGAAAAAAAATCGGCACGAGGCACAGGACTTGTGAGGGGTTGAAGGTAGAGGGTAGCTGCATGCGCAAATGATAGCTAATCATCATACTCGGAAACCTCGGGATCAAAAGATATCTTTCGCATTTTCCATCCGTTGATGATATTGAATGAATAGGTTGCACATGATCATCTAGTTGTGCACAACCAAAATAGTCATCCATGGATCAACCCCTGAAAGAATGTATAAGAGACCTCAATTCATGATTGTGCTGTATGGCGAACTCCTGAACAGAAATCAGAATGTCAAAAAATGACAGCACAATATTTTGACTACGGAAGATTTTGCGGTGACGCTAATAAACGCGTGTGAGCCTGGATGATATTGACGTTGATTAAATATTTCACATTTGTGAATACCTAGGCGATATCGAAAGCGCCTTTTGTTTGCACGTTATGCAATGAACGATTTATATCATAATGCCGAATTTTGAAGAGGATCTATTCCACATCAATGAAGAAGCGACTGTTTTTTTACACTTCACCGATTGTGGCTTGGTATAAAAGCAGAAAATTTTCATTCGAAGAATTGAGTTGAAAGTTGGCAACAGAGAATAAACATGTCGACGAAGTTAATTATTCTGTTGGCACTCTTAACTGTTTGCCATCAGTCTCAAGCTAAACCACACCTGGGCATTTTCCAGGGTTTCAATCCTTTGGAGAGCATCAAAAGTGCATGGCAGCGCCATGTTGCAAGATTTTTTGAACACTTGGAACAACCATCTGTGAAAAATGAAGCGGATCAACAAGAATCGCAACACATACCAGAAGAAGAAAAAAAATTATCATACAGTAAAAAGCATGAAGCGTCTGACGAAATATCGCAACCTATCCATGTTGATATATCTGTCACATCATCGGTTGGCGACGAATCCGATTCATCGACTGTACCTTCTTTAGTGGCCGCGGAAGAATTTAAATCGACATCCGAATCTAGTAACAGTGATAAATCCGTCGGAACGGCTGATTTTAAGCAGGTTCAAACGTCTACTCAGTCATCTGACGATGACCTGAGCAAGAAATGCATTATATGGTATGAGGATATGAGAAATAAAAAAACGACCAAATCATCATCGACAGACGCATCATCGGATGAGAAGGCTGCAGGCTCAGAAAAATCGAGTGAAAAAACCACAACGGAATTATCACATCAGGTAACTAATGAATCCTCTTCGGAGAGAGATGATAATGAAAAAACAACTGACCGAGTTACCAGGTCACCAAATAATTCTGAAGACACTGTAAACACTTCTGATCGAACGACAAACTTGGTCGACGGAACATCAGAATCTGTAATCTCAACTATGAAATCTGTCGATGAAGTTATTTCATCATCAGAATCATCAAAGTCCACTTCAGTAAGTAGGTCAGATGATTCGAGTACCAACTCACAGAAATCCGAAACGGTTGAGACGAACAAAAGTTACTCGGCTGATGGAACCTCTAAATCGTCCCGAAGTTATTCAAAGAATGAATCAAGAAATTCAAAAGCGACAAGCTCAAAATCTTCGTCAAGCAGCTCTAAGTCTAGCAACACGTCATCCAGATCCTCCTCAAGACACGAATCATCTCGAACCGAAGCGCAGATCGCCACAGGTTCTAAATCAAGTGCAGTCAGCTCAGAATCGTCATCGTTGTCTACATCCAACGAATCTTCGAATTTGTCTGAAAAAAGCTCTTCCAGTCATGGATCACACAAGATGAGCGATGCATCCTATGCAGTTGTGGACGAGGATACTGTACAACAGAAGGATCACGGCAGCAACCGGGAGCATTCTGAATTACATGAGACCGATGAACAAAGCTACTCCCGCACAGAAACCGGAATACATAACCAGAAGTCTTCTGATATTCGAAGAACTGAAAGCGAGAGCGTTTCGCGCCAGGAAAAGCTGAAGGAAGACGAAAGGTCCTCGAACTCATACGAAACTAGAGAACAGGTGGACTCGTACCAACACGAATTCGAAGAAAAGAAAAAATCCAGACAAAACTATGAGAAAGTAGAAGAAAAAGAATCGAACAGTAAAATTATTGAAGAGAACCAGAAGTCCTCCAAGACGTACGAATCTGTGGAGGAGACGAAATCACACAACCAAGTCATTGGAAAGACCCAAGAATCCTCCAAGACCTACGAATCTGTGGAAAAGACAGAATCACACGACCGAGTCGTTGAAGAGACCCAAGAATCCACCAAGACCTACGAATCTGTGGAAAAGACGGAATCACACGACCAAGTCGTTGAAGAGACCCAAGAATCCACCAAGACCTACGAATCTGTGGAAGAGACGGAATCGAACCAAGAAATAGTCGAAGAGACCCAAGAATCCACCAAAACCAACGAATCTGTGGAAAAAACGGAATCAAACCAAGAAATAGTCGAAGAGACCCAAGAATCCACCAAGACCTACGAATCTGTGGAAGAGACGGAATCACACGACCAAGTCGTTGAAGAGACCCAAGAATCCACCAAGACCTACGAATCTGTGGAAGAGACGGAATCACACGACCGAGTCGTTGAAGAGACCCAAGAATCCACCAAGACCTACGAATCTGTGGAAAAGACGGAATCACACGACCAAGTCGTTGAAGAGACCCAAGAATCCACCAAGACCTACGAATCTGTGGAAGAGACGGAATCGAACCAAGAAATAGTCGAAGAGACCCAAGAATCCACCAAGACCTACGAATCTGTGGATGAGACGGAATCACACGACCAAGTCGTTAAAGAGACCCAAGAATCCACCAAGACCTACGAATCTGTAGAGGAGACAGAATCACACGACCAAGTCGTTGAAGAGACCCAAGAATCCACCAAGACCTACGAATCTGTGGAGGAGACAGAATCACACGACCAAGTCGTTAAAGAGACCCAAGAATCCACCAAGACCTACGAATCTGTGGAGGAGAAGGAATCGAACCAAGAAATAGTCGAAGAGACCCACGAATCCACCAAGACCTACGAATCTGTGGAAGAGACGGAATCGAACCAAGATATAGTCGAAGAGACCCAAGAATCCACCAAGACCTACGAATCTGTGGAGGAGACGGAATCACACGACCAAGTCGTTGAAGAGACCCAAGAATCTACCAAGACCTACGAATCTGTGGAGGAGACGAAATCGAACCAAGAAATAGTCGAAGAGACCCAAGAATCCACCAAGACCTACGAATCTGTGGAGGAGACGGAATCGAACCAAGAAATAGTCGAAGAGACCCAAGAATCCACCAAGACCTACGAATCTGTGGAGGAGACGGAATCGAACCAAGAAATAGTCAAAGAGACCCAAGAATCCACCAAGACCTACGAATCTGTGGAGGAGACGGAATCAAACGACCAAGTCGTTGAAGAGACCCAAGAATCCACCAAGACCGACGAATCTGTAGAAAAGACGGAATCACACGACCAAGTCGTTGAAGAGACCCAAGAATCCACCAAGACCTACGAATCTGTAGAAGAGACGGAATCGAACCAAGAAATAGTCGAAGAGACCCAAGAATCCACCAAGACCTACGAATCTGTGGAGGAGACGGAATCGAACCAAGAAATAGTCAAAGAGACCCAAGAATCCACCAAGACCTACGAATCTGTGGAGGAGACGGAATCAAACGACCAAGTCGTTGAAGAGACCCAAGAATCCACCAAGACCGAAGAATCTGTAGAGAAGACGGAATCACACGACCAAGTCGTCGAAGAGACCCAAGAATCCACCAAGACCTACGAATCTGTGGAGGAGACGGAATCACACGACCAAGTCGTTGAAGAGACCCAAGAATCCACCAAGACCTACGAATCTGTGGAGGAGACGGAATCACACGACCAAGTCGTTGAAGAGACCCAAGAATCCACCAAGACCTACGAATCTGTGGAGGAGACGGAATCACACGACCAAGTCGTTGAAGAGACCCAAGAATCCACCAAGACCTACGAATCTGTGGAGGAGAAGGAATCGAACCAAGAAATAGTCAAAGAGACCCAAGAATCCACCAAGACCTACGAATCTGTGGAGGAGACGGAATCACACGACCAAGTCGTTGAAGAGACCCAAGAATCCACCAAGACCGACGAATCTGTGGAGGAGACGGAATCAAACCAAGAAATAGTCGGAGAAACCCAAGAATCCTCCAAGACCTACGAATCTGTAGAATCCAATACTGCGGATTCTTCTGCCTCCTCTGGGTCTTCTGAATCTTCTTCGTCGTCTGAATCTTCTTCGTCGTCTGAATCTTCTTCGTCGTCTGAATCTTCAGTGTCTTCTTCCTCTTCTGAGTTCTCCGAATCATCATCCAATCAAGATTCTCTCGAATCTGCCGAAAACGTATCCTCTGAATTTGTATCCAACGAAGGAAACTCCAGAGTGACCGAAACTGAATCGTACCAAGTAGAGGTCAAAGAGACCCAAGAATCCACCAAGACCTACGAATCTGTGGAGGAAACGGAATCGAACCAAGAAATAGTCGAAGAGACCCAAGAATCCACCAAGACCTACGAATCTGTGGAGGAGAAGGAATCGAACCAAGAAATAGTCGAAGAGACCCAAGAATCCACCAAGACCTACGAATCTGTGGAGGAGACGGAATCACACGACCAAGTCGTTGAAGAGACCCAAGAATCCACCAAGACCTACGAATCTGTAGAAGAGACGGAATCGAACCAAGAAATAGTCGAAGAGACCCAAGAATCCACCAAGACCTACGAATCTGTGGAGGAGACGGAATCACACGACCAAGTCGTTGAAGAGACCCAAGAATCCACCAAGACCTACGAATCTGTGGAGGAAACGGAATCGAACCAAGAAATAGTCGAAGAGACCCAAGAATCCACCAAGACCTACGAATCTGTGGAGGAGACGGAATCACACGACCAAGTCGTTGAAGAGACCCAAGAATCCACCAAGACCTACGAATCTGTGGAGGAGACGGAATCACACGACCAAGTCGTTGAAGAGACCCAAGAATCCACCAAGACCTACGAATCTGTGGAGGAGAAGGAATCGAACCAAGAAATAGTCAAAGAGACCCAAGAATCCACCAAGACCTACGAATCTGTGGAGGAGACGGAATCACACGACCAAGTCGTTGAAGAGACCCAAGAATCCACCAAGACCGACGAATCTGTGGAGGAGACGGAATCAAACCAAGAAATAGTCGGAGAAACCCAAGAATCCTCCAAGACCTACGAATCTGTAGAATCCAATACTGCGGATTCTTCTGCCTCCTCTGGGTCTTCTGAATCTTCTTCGTCGTCTGAATCTTCTTCGTCGTCTGAATCTTCTTCGTCGTCTGAATCTTCAGTGTCTTCTTCCTCTTCTGAGTTCTCCGAATCATCATCCAATCAAGATTCTCTCGAATCTGCCGAAAACGTATCCTCTGAATTTGTATCCAACGAAGGAAACTCCAGAGTGACCGAAACTGAATCGTACCAAGTAGAGGTCAAAGAGACCCAAGAATCCACCAAGACCTACGAATCTGTGGAGGAAACGGAATCGAACCAAGAAATAGTCGAAGAGACCCAAGAATCCACCAAGACCTACGAATCTGTGGAGGAGAAGGAATCGAACCAAGAAATAGTCGAAGAGACCCAAGAATCCACCAAGACCTACGAATCTGTGGAGGAGACGGAATCACACGACCAAGTCGTTGAAGAGACCCAAGAATCCACCAAGACCTACGAATCTGTAGAAGAGACGGAATCGAACCAAGAAATAGTCGAAGAGACCCAAGAATCCACCAAGACCTACGAATCTGTGGAGGAGACGGAATCACACGACCAAGTCGTTGAAGAGACCCAAGAATCCACCAAGACCTACGAATCTGTGGAGGAAACGGAATCGAACCAAGAAATAGTCGAAGAGACCCAAGAATCCACCAAGACCTACGAATCTGTGGAGGAGACGGAATCACACGACCAAGTCGTTGAAGAGACCCAAGAATCCACCAAGACCTACGAATCTGTGGAGGAAACGGAATCGAACCAACAAATAGTCGAAGAGACCCAAGAATCCACCAAGACCTACGAATCTGTGGAGGAGACGGAATCGAACCAAGAAATAGTCGAAGAGACCCAAGAATCCACCAAGACCTACGAATCTGTGGAGGAGACGGAATCACACGACCAAGTCGTTGAAGAGACCCAAGAATCCACCAAGACCTACGAATCTGTGGAGGAGACGGAATCGAACCAAGAAATAGTCGAAGAGACCCAAGAATCCACCAAGACCTACGAATCTGCGGAGGAGACGGAATCACACGACCAAGTCGTTGAAGAGACCCAAGAATCCACCAAGACCTACGAATCTGTGGAGGAGACGGAATCGAACCAAGAAATAGTCGAAGAGACCCAAGAATCCACCAAGACCTACGAATCTGTGGAGGAGACGGAATCACACGACCAAGTCGTTGAAGAGACCCAAGAATCCACCAAGACCTACGAATCTGTGGAGGAGACGGAATCGAACCAAGAAATAGTCGAAGAGACCCAAGAATCCACCAAGACCTACGAATCTGTGGAGGAGACGGAATCACACGACCAAGTCGTTGAAGAGACCCAAGAATCCACCAAGACCTACGAATCTGTGGAGGAGACGGAATCACACGACCAAGTCGTTGAAGAGACCCAAGAATCCACCAAGACCTACGAATCTGTGGAGGAGACGGAATCGAACCAAGAAATAGTCGAAGAGACCCAAGAATCCACCAAGACCTACGAATCTGTGGAGGAGACGGAATCGAACCAAGAAATAGTCGAAGAGACCCAAGAATCCACCAAGACCTACGAATCTGCGGAGGAGACGGAATCACACGACCAAGTCGTTGAAGAGACCCAAGAATCCACCAAGACCTACGAATCTGTGGAGGAGACGGAATCACACGACCAAGTCGTTGAAGAGACCCAAGAATCCACCAAGACCTACGAATCTGTGGAGGAGACGGAATCGAACCAAGAAATAGTCGAAGAGACCCAAGAATCCACCAAGACCTACGAATCTGTGGAGGAGACGGAATCGAACCAAGAAATAGTCGAAGAGACCCAAGAATCCACCAAGACCTACGAATCTGTGGAGGAGACGGAATCACACGACCAAGTCGTTGAAGAGACCCAAGAATCCACCAAGACCTACGAATCTGTGGAGGAGACGGAATCGAACCAAGAAATAGTCGAAGAGACCCAAGAATCCACCAAGACCTACGAATCTGTGGAGGAGACGGAATCGAACCAAGAAATAGTCGAAGAGACCCAAGAATCCACCAAGACCTACGAATCTGTGGAGGAGACGGAATCGAACCAAGAAATAGTCGAAGAGACCCAAGAATCCACCAAGACCTACGAATCTGTGGAGGAGACGGAATCGAACCAAGAAATAGTCAAAGAGACCCAAGAATCCACCAAGACCTACGAATTCGTGGAGGAGACGGAATCACACGACCAAGTCGTTGAAGAGACTCAAGAATCCACCAAGGCCCACGAATCTGTAGAAGAGACGGAATCGAACCAAAAAATAGTCGAAGAGACCCAAGAATCCACCAAGACCTACGAATCTGTGGAGGAGACGGAATCACACGACCAAGTCGTCGAAGAGACCCAAGAATCCACCAAGACCTACGAATCTGTGGAGGAGACGGAATCACACGACCAAGTCGTTGAAGAGACCCAAGAATCCACCAAGACCTACGAATCCGTGGAGGAGACGGAATCGAACCAAGAAATAGTCAAAGAGACCCAAGAATCCACCAAGACCTACGAATCTGTGGAGGAGACGGAATCACACGACCAAGTCGTTGAAGAGACCCAAGAATCCACCAAGACCTACGAATCTGTGGAGGAGACGGAATCGAACCAAGAAATAGTCGAAGAGACCCAAGAATCCACCAAGACCTACGAATCTGTGGAAGAGACGGAATCGAACCAAGATATAGTCGAAGAGACCCAAGAATCCACCAAGACCTACGAATCTGTGGAGGAGACGGAATCACACGACCAAGTCGTTGAAGAGACCCAAGAATCTACCAAGACCTACGAATCTGTGGAGGAGACGGAATCGAACCAAGAAATAGTCGAAGAGACCCAAGAATCCACCAAGACCTACGAATCTGTGGAGGAGACGGAATCGAACCAAGAAATAGTCGAAGAGACCCAAGAATCCACCAAGACCTACGAATCTGTGAAGGAGACGGAATCGAACCAAGAAATAGTCAAAGAGACCCAAGAATCCACCAAGACCTACGAATCTGTGGAGGAGACGGAATCAAACGACCAAGTCGTTGAAGAGACCCAAGAATCCACCAAGACCGACGAATCTGTAGAGGAGACGGAATCACACGACCAAGTCGTTGAAGAGACCCAAGAATCCACCAAGACCTACGAATCTGTAGAAGAGACGGAATCGAACCAAGAAATAGTCGAAGAGACCCAAGAATCCACCAAGACCTACGAATCTCTGGAGGAGACGGAATCACACGACCAAGTCGTTGAAGAGACCCAAGAATCCACCAAGACCTACGAATCTGTGGAGGAGACGGAATCACACGACCAAGTCGTTGAAGAGACCCAAGAATCCACCAAGACCTACGAATCTGTGGAGGAGAAGGAATCGAACCAAGAAATAGTCGAAGAGACCCAAGAATCCACCAAGACCTACGAATCTGTGGAGGAGACGGAATCGAACCAAGAAATAGTCGAAGAGACCCAAGAATCCACCAAGACCTACGAATCTGCGGAGGAGACGGAATCACACGACCAAGTCGTTGAAGAGACCCAAGAATCCACGAAGACCTACGAATCTGTGGAGGAGAAGGAATCGAACCAAGAAATAGTCGAAGAGACCCAAGAATCCTCCAAGACCTACGAATCTGTAAAATCCAATACTGCGGATTCTTCTGCCTCCTCTGGGTCTTCTGAATCTTCTTCGTCGTCTGAATCTTCTTCGTCGTCTGAATCTTCTTCGTCGTCTGAATCTTCAGTGTCTTCTTCCTCTTCTGAGTTCTCCGAATCATCATCCAATCAAGATTCTCTCGAATCTGCCGAAAACGTATCCTCTGAATTTGTATCCAACGAAGGAAACTCCAGAGTGACCGAAACTGAATCGTACCAAGTAGAGGTCAAAGAGACCCAAGAATCCACCAAGACCTACGAATCTGTGGAGGAAACGGAATCGAACCAAGAAATAGTCGAAGAGACCCAAGAATCCACCAAGACCTACGAATCTGTGGAGGAGAAGGAATCGAACCAAGAAATAGTCGAAGAGACCCAAGAATCCACCAAGACCTACGAATCTGTGGAGGAGACGGAATCACACGACCAAGTCGTTGAAGAGACCCAAGAATCCACCAAGACCTACGAATCTGTAGAAGAGACGGAATCGAACCAAGAAATAGTCGAAGAGACCCAAGAATCCACCAAGACCTACGAATCTGTGGAGGAGACGGAATCACACGACCAAGTCGTTGAAGAGACCCAAGAATCCACCAAGACCTACGAATCTGTGGAGGAAACGGAATCGAACCAAGAAATAGTCGAAGAGACCCAAGAATCCACCAAGACCTACGAATCTGTGGAGGAGACGGAATCACACGACCAAGTCGTTGAAGAGACCCAAGAATCCACCAAGACCTACGAATCTGTGGAGGAGACGGAATCACACGACCAAGTCGTTGAAGAGACCCAAGAATCCACCAAGACCTACGAATCTGTGGAGGAAACGGAATCGAACCAACAAATAGTCGAAGAGACCCAAGAATCCACCAAGACCTACGAATCTGTGGAGGAGACGGAATCGAACCAAGAAATAGTCGAAGAGACCCAAGAATCCACCAAGACCTCCGAATCTGTGGAGGAGACGGAATCACACGACCAAGTCGTTGAAGAGACCCAAGAATCCACCAAGACCTACGAATCTGTGGAGGAGACGGAATCGAACCAAGAAATAGTCGAAGAGACCCAAGAATCCACCAAGACCTACGAATCTGCGGAGGAGACGGAATCACACGACCAAGTCGTTGAAGAGACCCAAGAATCCACCAAGACCTACGAATCTGTGGAGGAGACGGAATCGAACCAAGAAATAGTCGAAGAGACCCAAGAATCCACCAAGACCTACGAATCTGTGGAGGAGACGGAATCGAACCAAGAAATAGTCGAAGAGACCCAAGAATCCACCAAGACCTACGAATCTGTGGAGGAGACGGAATCACACGACCAAGTCGTTGAAGAGACCCAAGAATCCACCAAGACCTACGAATCTGTGGAGGAGACGGAATCACACGACCAAGTCGTTGAAGAGACCCAAGAATCCACCAAGACCTACGAATCTGTGGAGGAGACGAAATCGAACCAAGCAATAGTCGAAGAGACTCAAGAATCCACCAAGACCTACGAATCTGCGGAGGAGACGGAATCACACGACCAAGTCGTTGAAGAGACCCAAGAATCCACCAAGACCTACGAATCTGTGGAGGAGACGGAATCGAACCAAGAAATAGTCGAAGAGACCCAAGAATCCACCAAGACCTACGAATCTGTGGAGGAGACGGAATCACACGACCAAGTCGTTGAAGAGACCCAAGAATCCACCAAGACCTACGAATCTGTGGAGGAGACGGAATCGAACCAAGAAATAGTCGAAGAGACCCAAGAATCCACCAAGACCTACGAATCTGTGGAGGAGACGGAATCGAACCAAGAAATAGTCGAAGAGACCCAAGAATCCACCAAGACCTACGAATCTGTGGAGGAGACGGAATCGAACCAAGAAATAGTCAAAGAGACCCAAGAATCCACCAAGACCTACGAATTCGTGGAGGAGACGGAATCACACGACCAAGTCGTTGAAGAGACCCAAGAATCCACCAAGACCTACGAATCTGTAGAGGAGACGGAATCACACGACCAAGTCGTTGAAGAGACTCAAGAATCCACCAAGGCCCACGAATCTGTAGAAGAGACGGAATCGAACCAAAAAATAGTCGAAGAGACCCAAGAATCCACCAAGACCTACGAATCTGTGGAGGAGACGGAATCACACGACCAAGTCGTCGAAGAGACCCAAGAATCCACCAAGACCTACGAATCTGTGGAGGAGACGGAATCACACGACCAAGTCGTTAAAGAGACCCAAGAATCCACCAAGACCTACGAATCCGTGGAGGAGACGGAATCGAACCAAGAAATAGTCAAAGAGACCCAAGAATCCACCAAGACCTACGAATCTGTGGAGGAGACGGAATCACACGACCAAGTCGTTGAAGAGACCCAAGAATCCACCAAGACCTACGAATCTGTGGAGGAGACGGAATCGAACCAAGAAATAGTCGAAGAGACCCAAGAATCCACCAAGACCTACGAATCTGTGGAAGAGACGGAATCGAACCAAGAAATAGTCGAAGAGACCCAAGAATCCACCAAGACCTACGAATCTGTGGAGGAGACGGAATCGAACCAAGAAATAGTCAAAGAGACCCAAGAATCCACCAAGACCTACGAATCTGTGGAGGAGACGGAATCAAACGACCAAGTCGTTGAAGAGACCCAAGAATCCACCAAGACCGACGAATCTGTGGAGGAGAAGGAATCGAACCAAGAAATAGTCGAAGAGACCCAAGAATCCACCAAGACCTACGAATCTGTGGAGGAGAAGGAATCGAACCAAGAAATAGTCGAAGAGACCCAAGAATCCACCAAGACCTACGAATCTGTGGAGGAGAAGGAATCGAACCAAGAAATAGTCGAAGAGACCCAAGAATCCACCAAGACCTACGAATCTGCGGAGGAGACGGAATCACACGACCAAGTCGTTGAAGAGACCCAAGAATCCACCAAGACCTACGAATCTGTGGAGGAGAAGGAATCGAACCAAGAAATAGTCGAAGAGACCCAAGAATCCTCCAAGACCTACGAATCTGTGGAGGAGACGGAATCGAACCAAGAAATAGTCGGAGAAACCCAAGAATCCTCCAAGACCTACGAATCTGTAGAATCCAATACTGCGGATTCTTCTGCCTCCTCTGGGTCTTCTGAATCTTCTTCGTCGTCTGAATCTTCTTCGTCGTCTGAATCTTCTTCGTCGTCTGAATCTTCAGTGTCTTCTTCCTCTTCTGAGTTCTCCGAATCATCATCCAATCAAGATTCTCTCGAATCTGCCGAAAACGTATCCTCTGAATTTGTATCCAACGAAGGAAACTCCAGAGTGACCGAAACTGAATCGTACCAAGTAGAGGTCAAAGAGACCCAAGAATCCACCAAGACCTACGAATCTGTGGAGGAAACGGAATCGAACCAAGAAATAGTCGAAGAGACCCAAGAATCCACCAAGACCTACGAATCTGTGGAGGAGAAGGAATCGAACCAAGAAATAGTCGAAGAGACCCAAGAATCCACCAAGACCTACGAATCTGTGGAGGAGACGGAATCACACGACCAAGTCGTTGAAGAGACCCAAGAATCCACCAAGACCTACGAATCTGTAGAAGAGACGGAATCGAACCAAGAAATAGTCGAAGAGACCCAAGAATCCACCAAGACCTACGAATCTGTGGAGGAGACGGAATCACACGACCAAGTCGTTGAAGAGACCCAAGAATCCACCAAGACCTACGAATCTGTGGAGGAAACGGAATCGAACCAAGAAATAGTCGAAGAGACCCAAGAATCCACCAAGACCTACGAATCTGTGGAGGAGACGGAATCACACGACCAAGTCGTTGAAGAGACCCAAGAATCCACCAAGACCTACGAATCTGTGGAGGAAACGGAATCGAACCAACAAATAGTCGAAGAGACCCAAGAATCCACCAAGACCTACGAATCTGTGGAGGAGACGGAATCGAACCAAGAAATAGTCGAAGAGACCCAAGAATCCACCAAGACCTACGAATCTGTGGAGGAGACGGAATCACACGACCAAGTCGTTGAAGAGACCCAAGAATCCACCAAGACCTACGAATCTGTGGAGGAGACAGAATCGAACCAAGAAATAGTCGAAGAGACCCAAGAATCCACCAAGACCTACGAATCTGTGGAGGAGACGGAATCACACGACCAAGTCGTTGAAGAGACCCAAGAATCCACCAAGACCCACGAATCTGCGGAGGAGACGGAATCACACGACCAAGTCGTTGAAGAGACCCAAGAATCCACCAAGACCTACGAATCTGTGGAGGAGACTGAATCACACGATCAAGTCGTTGAAGAGACCCAAGAATCCACCAAGACCTACGAATCTGTGGAGGAGACGGAATCACACGACCAAGTCGTTGAAGAGACCCAAGAATCCACCAAGACCTACGAATCTGTGGAGGAGACGGAATCACACGACCAAGTCGTTGAAGAGACCCAAGAATCCACCAAGACCTACGAATCTGTGGAGGAGACGGAATCGAACCAAGAAATAGTCGAAGAGACCCAAGAATCCACCAAGACCTACGAATCTGTGGAGGAGACGGAATCACACGACCAAGTCGTTGAAGAGACCCAAGAATCCATCAAGACCTACGAATCTGTGGAGGAGACGGAATCGAACCAAGAAATAGTCGAAGAGACCCAAGAATCCACCAAGACCTACGAATCTTTGGAGGAGACGGAATCGAACCAAGAAATAGTCGAAGAGACCCAAGAATCCACCAAGACCTACGAATCTGTGGAGGAGACGGAATCGAACCAAGAAATAGTCAAAGAGACCCAAGAATTCACCAAGACCTACGAATCTGTGGAGGAGACGGAATCACACGACCAAGTCGTTGAAGAGACCCAAGAATCTACCAAGACCTACGAATCTGTGGAGGAGACGGAATCGAACCAAGAAATAGTCGAAGAGACCCAAGAATCCACCAAGACCTACGAATCTGTGGAGGAGACTGAATCACACGACCAAGTCGTTGAAGAGACCCAAGAATCCACCAAGACCTACGAATCTGTAGAGGAGACGGAATCGAACCAAGAAATAGTCGAAGAGACCCAAGAATCCACCAAGACCCACGAATCTGTAGAAGAGACGGAATCGAACCAAGAAATAGTCGAAGAGACCCAAGAATCCACCAAGACCTACGAATCTGTGGAGGAGACGGAATCGAACCAAGAAATAGTCGAAGAGACCCAAGAATCCACCAAGACCTACGAATCTGTGGAGGAGACGGAATCACACGACCAAGTCGTTGAAGAGACCCAAGAATCCACCAAGACCTACGAATCCGTGGAGGGGACGGAATCACACGACCAAGTCGTTGAAGAGACCCAAGAATCCACCAAGACCTACGAATCTGTAGAGGAGACGGAATCACACGACCAAGTCGTCGAAGAGACCCAAGAATCCACCAAGACCCACGAATCTGTAGAAGAGACGGAATCGAACCAAGAAATAGTCGAAGAGACCCAAGAATCCACCAAGACCTACGAATCTGTGGAGGAGACGGAATCACACGACCAAGTCGTCGAAGAGACCCAAGAATCCACCAAGACCTACGAATCTGTGGAGGAGACGGAATCACACGACCAAGTCGTTGAAGAGACCCAAGAATCCACCAAGACCTACGAATCCGTGGAGGGGACGGAATCACACGACCAAGTCGTTGAAGAGACCCAAGAATCCACCAAGACCTACGAATCTGTGGAGGAGACGGAATCGAACCAAGAAATAGTCGAAGAGACCCAAGAATCCACCAAGACCTACGAATCTGTGGAGGAGACGGAATCACACGACCAAGTCGTTGAAGAGACCCAAGAATCCACCAAGACCTACGAATCTGTGGAGGAGACGGAATCACACGACCAAGTCGTTGAAGAGACCCAAGAATCCACCAAGACCTACGAATCTGTGGAGGAGACGGAATCGAACCAAGAAATAGTCGAAGAGACCCAAGAATCCACCAAGACCTACGAATCTGTGGAGGAGACGGAATCACACGACCAAGTCGTCGAGGAGACTCAAGAGTCCTTCAAGACTCAGGAAACCATCCATGAGACAGACTTACGCCGAGAGATCTCCGATGAAAACGAAGCATCATCTCATTCTCATAGAATCGAAGAACATTCTGAGTCACGTCAAGCGAGTTCCGATGAAAACCGTCACGCATCTTCAGTCAGTGACCACACATATTCCAATTCGAAAGGAACCGAAGAACACAGTTTCTCGCGCCAAGAGGCCAGCAAAGCAAACCAAGAATCGTCGCAGTCCCACGCTAGCGAAGAACGATCTGTCTCGCAACAGGCTGCCCGTGAACGCAGGCACGAGTCATCCACGTTCTCCGGATCTACCGAATCGTCCAGGGCCTCCTCTAGCAAGTCATCTTCGACTTCCTCCAGCAGCAGTTCAGCTTCGTCTTCCTCCAGCAGCAATTCAGCTTCGTCTTCCTCCAGCAGCAATGCAGCTTCGTCTTCCTCCAGCAGCAATGCAGCTTCGTCTTCCTCCAGCAGCAGTTCAGCTTCCTCTTCCTCTAGCAGCAATGCAGCCTCGTCTTCCTCCAGCAGCAGTTCAGCTTCGTCTTCCTCTAGCAGCAATGCAGCTTCGACTTCCTCCAGCAGCCAGTCAACTTCGACCTCTGTCGCTGATTCATCTGTAAAATCATTCTCCGAAGTGTCTAATAGCAACGAAGCTACATCTCAAGATACTGCGTCCTTCACTCGTGATCCTTTCACGACTTTGAATAAATTCTCCGAAAGAATCGCCTCTCTTAGCGAGTCTATCGCGGCATATTTTCAGGCTAAATCGCACGAAGCCACTGAAGGCGTCGAGAATATCGCTGCTAGAAAAGCTGACATCGTAGCGCAAATAGTGGAACTACGGGAAAAAGTTGAGAATGCTTTAGTGGCTGCAAAGAAAACTGGAGTTTTCATTTATATCTGCGCCGTCGAAAAGGTATCAGCTCAACTCAACGCATACGCTGGTTTGTTGACCAACTTTTCGCACAATGCCGGTTCACCAGTCGAAGTTCAGTCGCCATCTTCGTTACACAATTAGATGATGTCAGCTACAATTACTGAGCGATAGCGTTTGGAATGATTCAAATTAATATTTGACGTTAATTCTTTTCCATTTTTTGGTGAAAGTTTTCTAATGCGTCGCCAAAATCTTGAAAAGTCCGACTTTTTTTCATGCACATAACACGAATAGCCTTGTGCTCACCATGGGTTTAACGTACGTCATCTTTCCTGCTCGTAATTTTCTCCAATGATGCGACTTCTTATCGAAGTGCGACAACATTTGTTCCGTTGCTAGGTGCAAATCTGATTATTGTGATCACTTGGAAAAAATTCGCCGAGTTTTCTCCAAATACCTGCTATGTATGCTTCTGTCATCGTTTGCCAATAAATATATATCACAAACATACATTGTTTCTCCTTATAGCTATTGTATACGCTAAGGTGGCCTGAGATAAGGTTTGCGCTATTTACGGTGAAGTTATCGTGATCCAATTTTGGAACGGCTCATGATATCTCTAATTTTCTTCTCATCCCTCCTTATGTTACATCAAGCACTTTTTTTTACAGACGACATGAAATAAGAGGTATTTTCATCTGTTTTCAAACGAGATATATGACACCGATATCATGTACAACAACGAGAGAAGCACTTAATTATGGTTCTACAGCGAGTGCTAAAAAATTCTCTCGCTATCGAAATAATGTATAGACGCTACGTTTCTGGTCTCTTGGCGCCAGTTTTATAATCTGATGTATCAAATTTGAAGGATAATATCGCTAATTACTCTGTAAAAATTTTATCTAATGTATTCTGTTTTAAGGACACATGCGATTGGATAGCTCAGAGGTTGATCCCATTTTGATTTTCGAAGGGAATGGATTTCGGCTAAAACAGAATGTGAGAGGATTTTCGAGTTAAGGATGGACCAATGAAATAATTGTAAAGAATACAATTGCGGGTATGACGTTGACTATTATTCACAGCTGCAATACAGATGGATAAGAAATAGGTATTAATAGATACGCACTTTCAAGAGGTTTTCAAGCAGAGGATCCTGTAGGGGTGAAAAAAGATATGGGGCCTGCTCAGAAGCAAGTTTAGAGGATAGAATTTCATATGTTTGGGAGACATGAAGTTTGCGACAGTTTGTTACGTGTCATTTTTTCTCAGGGGGTTGAAAATACTTGTCGTTCGATTGTGAGCCCGATTTACTGGGATGAAAGTTGGCTAAAATCAAGGTGGTGTCGTAAATGAGAAAAACAGATTCAGTTTTCGGCTTCATTAGACTCTTGTGACGATCAGTTTAGTTGTGGAGGGTTTTGCATAGTGACAATTTGGCTGTAGGATCGTATCGGAATATTTGTCGTTTGAATTTTAATTAATAACGCTCGACTGATGAAAAAAATTAAACGCGATTTTAGATTGAAAGTACATGTGCACAGTATTGGCGGTGGGTTATCTAACTGTGACGCAATAGGCAGGTAAAATACTCGATAATATTTACATCCATCAAATATTTTCAGTTTTCAAAGAATCCCGCAACCGATTTCTGTTTGCTCGTTACCCAACAACGTTCCGTATAATATCACGTTGTGAGGAGATTTTTCGTCGGCATGACTGTGTGGGATTAACATGTTTGTTTTTTCACACTCCAGTAATCACACTCTGATATAAAAACGACGTCTGCTTTTATTGGGGAGCTAGTTTATTTAAATTAACAGCAAAGCTATTGAAGATGGCCAAATTTATTATTCTATTTGCACTCTTGTCTGTCAGCTACCAATTCCAGGCGAAGTCCTACCTTGGCTCCAAATGGTCTTTTGAAGCAGACCCAAACTCCAGAGTAATCCAAGCCCCAGTGCCCACGATATTTGTAAAATCAAATCAAGTGACTAGGCACCACATCGTTAGAAAGGGAGACTTACTTGAATCGTCATTTGAAGGAACCAGTCCAAACTCCATAGCCCCATAGAAAAATCTGTAGAGGTGACGAGTGAAGTAATATTTCAAAATACAATATTGTAAATTGATGGTCCACTGAGAGTAAAGAAGTAGATTTTATTATCAATCGGTAGATTTCATGTCAATCAAGGCTGTGAGATCATTTCAAACTCTCGGCTGATCATATTTCAGTGACGTCATGTTGACATGATTCTACCCACACTCTACAAATTAATTAAACCACCCCTGAAAAATTATCAGCAATAAAAAGTGATTACTATGCATTTTTGGTATCAATAATTTTTCTTTTTTTATTTATTTTCAGTTAATAAAACCTGTAGGTGAGTAACAATTGGTCACTCATGCAGTATAAACGTTACTCAATGGAAGCAGCATAGATAAATAACATATTTCACATATGTGGTGTAATAAATATCAATTTTTTATTAATTACATACATCCATGTGGCGCCAATTTTTATCAGCCTTCGGCTTGATAAAATGGACTAGATTTAGGTATAAGTGATATAGCAAACAGAATCGAATGTCCTTTTTTGAGCGAAACAACGAGTAAGCCAAGTGAAAATAAAAACATTAAAATTAAAAAAAAAAGGAATAACAATCACTGATCATCGTCGTAAGGTATCAACGGTACTCAAAAACATCCTTGTCTAAGATCATTAATTTTATATACGTTTTTAGGATTACGGCAATCACAAAATTGTGTAGTAGGTATCGATGTTATATTAGGATCATCGATAACGTAAGCTTAGGCCCCCAAAGATACTCGTCAATTTATACATAATGAGTTTTTAAATTCAGAAGTTCACCTTCGTGCTGTTAGGAAATTAAACAAGCGGAAAATAGTTGCTAGAATTTACTGCCAGAGTTACTTGTTTTTTTTTTTCGTCAATTCTGGAACCCGTTTATTACGTGTGTAAATCTCTCCCCTAAATTATTACGAGAATAAAGAATAGAATGACAATAAAAAAATAGAATTGAAAAAAAATACACAGAGTAAAATAAAAACAAGCTCGTATTGGATATATTTTTATGAAAGGAATGCGTGAACCAAAAAAATTCTCCAAAATTTCAATACCCTAGCGTTTTGGCTTCGGTGGTGCACGTGGGTTGGGTTTATTGTGCATCATATTTTGGCATTTTGGAATATGTCGTTCCGCTGCACCCTGATTGAATTTCCTTCCGCAGTGAGGGCATTGGATGTAATCGCTGGTATCACTCATTGGAGGCGGTGGCAGGTCGCTGAGTTTTCCTCCAGCCGCCAGATGAGCCTGCACCTGCTTCGCGGATCGAATGGCGTTGATAAAATCCTCGTGCTTCCGGCGCCAATTTGACTTTGGCTTCACTTCAGGCTTCTTTTCCTTTACGCGGCGCTGAAAATTTGAGAAAAAAGCCCCCGTCTTTTGTGTTAAAGAAGTCCACCTTTGCCCCTCCGAGAAATTAATTGGTCGTGATAAGATTGATCAAAGGTACTTCTGCTTTTTTTACGATTTCAGGGACTCGAAAAGGATTTATCATGGGCAGAGGAAGGGCATAGGATGGGACTTACGAAGTGCTTTCAAAGAAGATACTGACCTCTCCCTGACGTCCCGCAGGAGTTGCATTTTTTTTGGCAAAGGCTTCTAATTCAGTACCTTGGACGCGGTGCAAAACCGTGTCAAACTGTTTGCGTTTCTTTTGACCGGTTTTCGAGCAGATTCGTTCATGTAACGATATCCTGTCATCGGCAAAACGACGTCCGCACACTTTGCACGGCACCAGAGCATCGCTAAAACAAATAGTTATCAGATCAATGATTGGGTGGTTGTGAAAAACACTTGATGCATATCCTGTAGTAATACCTCACTCTCCGAGGATCCGAATTAAAAAAAAAAAAAATTGATACGGCGAGGATGTAAACGGGTCGCGGAATCCGACAAAAAAATTCATGGGACTTCGAGAACTTCGAAAAGTACATTTTCTAAATATTTCATGTGATTTTGAATTCATGAGATTCTAAAAGACTTCAATATTTCAAAGGATTTTGAAATGTTTCTATTAATTTTAATGAACAGAGTACTCATATCTCGACTCATATGTTAGAATTCAAAGTCGGTAATTTAAATATCTTAGTTGACCAACCTGCTCACGGTGGAAGGTCCGTTCCTAGCCGACATCGGACCTTTTTTTGCCGATGGAGAGGTGGCCCCGGATGATCTGTTGGGATTTTTCACCTTGGTAGCCATTCGCTGGGCTTGATTATCAGCAGAGGGAGTCCCTCGTGCTGAACTTGTGGTGCTAGAGGCCGTCGAAAGGGACGACGAAGGCCGAGTAGAAAGATTAACAGTTGCGGTCGGAGATGCTTGCCTTTGATTTTGTGTCGATGATGACCGCTGAAAATTATTGTAACGCACGTTCAAAATATTCCTCCGAAGGTGAGGATTTGGGCTTTAGGTAAATCTATGGCGAGACTTTTTGGAATCATATGGTTTTATTTTCCTTTTGGTCAAATGTTCCTCAATCTTGTGTCAGGTCGTTGTAACTTGAAAATTTGAAATTTTAGCATTACTCTAGCGACGAACGGACAGGTGTAAGAGATGGAGCATCTGGTTTTGGTGAAATACTGAAATTCGTGCAAATTTCACGTCAGAACATGGACGTGATTCTGTTCCGCCATATTGATATGTGAAGCACGATGATTTTCTGCTTTTTTCTGGGCTGTCGTTCTCTCAACAAACTTCACGATTGAGCTATGCAAAGTATCGCGGTTTTTTCGTCAATAAATTTAGTGTGGAGCACCGCTGCTCAGAAGAAAACAAGAACTCCGATGATGTCATCAAATCGCAAGGTCTTCGTAAAAAAGGCGAGAATGAATAAAAAAAAGTGCCGGAGAAAGGCATAAGGTAAAAAAACACCATATATACCTGGGTACAGCGCGAGCGCTTCAAAGTTGCGGACTGACCTCATGTCGCTTGTGTAGGATGATGACGTTAATTTCGAACTTAGCATGGTTGAATTACTATAATAGATTCTTCGACACAGAGAACTCAACCGAGAAACGAAACGAACAAAAAATGGATGACAAAGTTTGAAATTACCTCAGCTGAGAATTTCCTCGTGGATTCTCTATGAGTTTTTGGGGCAGCGTCGACGTTAACCGTCGCAGAGGGTTTGGCATGTTTTTCGGGAATCGTCGGTGAAGGTATTGCTGATTTTATTACGTCATCTGATTGCGATTTCGAGTCGCTTTCCGCGCTAACTCTTTCCTGACTTTTTTCCACGCCAACCAAATCTGACGATCTTCTCGTTGGCCTGGAAACCGGACTCCTAGCACCGGTGGATTGCTATGGATAAAAACGAAATTTTCAAAAATTCTTGAGTCTTTTTTCATCAAATTTCAGGTTCAAGTTTGAATTTTGTTGAATTCTAAACGAAGTGGATTTGGATATCTTACCCGAGACTGAGTATCGGGACTCTTCGACGGTGACGGTGGAGAGCTTTTTCTCTCTTTTGTTTTTACGATAGAGTTTGCAGACCTCCTACCAGTAGTTTCTGGACTGGGACTTTTCTGCACCCTGGGAAAATTTCTGACAATGAATTTGGTGGACGTTTGTGACTTTTCCGTTTCTTTCACAGCGGACTGAACTTTTTCATCACTTGGCAAAGCTGAACTAGGGGGTCTCACAGGTAAGTCGGGTTCTACCGTTGAATACTCCGGGCAGATTTCAGACTTTGAGGAAGGCTTCAGAGCTATTCGTTCCGGGGTTTTCGCTCGAACGGATTTCACAAGAAGTTCCGGTTTCGATCGTACCGTTTTTGATACTTCCGTCGTCTTCGATTTTGACAATGCGGGAGCTCTATGATCATTAACGGTATCGACCGTGTTCGCGTTTCAATTGATTTGTTTGTATATTTCTTTTTTCTTATTAGTTCAATTCCATACCTCGGTTAAATCGGATCGCAGATCAATGTGAGTACAAGCAATGGCAACGATTATGCTTTTAGTGAAATATTATCGCCAAGGTGAACAAAACATCATAGAGTATCTATCGTTCGAACAAAATCTCAAGTACTCGGACGTGAAATTTATTTGTCATGAGAAAATATTTTTTCTATAATCATTGAGAAGTCCGGTAGATACCCTGAAGAAGCGAATTAGTGGTCGTCCCGTAAGTCAAAAATCGAAATTTCTATGCCTACATGTACGTGACCATACCTATGTGTTTAAACGCTCAGAGAATTCTGTTGATTCGGAAGAAATTCTGATAAAATAATGCAAGGATTAACTGCGTAATTTAGAAGCCCATGAGGAAAGCTGCGTGATCGTTGGACTTTGGATAAAAGGTGTCATAATAACAGTTGGTTTCCCCAGGAAAGAAGACACCACACTTCGGTAACCTTGAAATGGCGTATTATCTTAAACACTGACCTTGAATTGGCGAGCTTAGAAGCTGGGAACATTGGTTCCGACCGTTTGGATCGATTAGTCGTCGTGTTGATGACCGCATTGTTTCTCTTCGCGTTGGAATTTTTGAATCTCTCCAGTCTAGCTTCTGCTTGTGATAGTTTCCTCGTGCTCGCCGCAGGTTTTCTCGGCAAAAGTTTATCGGGTACGTCGATCATTAAATCATCCGGGAATTGCTCGTTGTTGAGATCGTTGTTGACTCGGTGTCTGAGATTTTTGTCATACTCCATCAAATGAATTTTCGCTAACATGCGATTTCTCTCTATCGTATCTTCGTCGAGTATCTCCTCGATTCGAACCTTTAGAATCGGAAGATTAGAACTGAATAATCTATGAACATCCCGGTCTCATATTTCAATCGACATGAAAATGAAAATTACAGTCTTCCATTGATGTGTTCGATATACATACTCACTCCGTTCTGACTTTGGCCGTGATTATTTCCGCCGATGTATTTCCCATTTCGATTTTCGTTACCGAAATTATCAACGTTATCGAAACCCTCCCGACTGACCTCTTCGTGGTAAGAGATGATCGGTTTTCCATTATTAACGTTGCTGTTGACGTCAGCTCGCGCCGTTCGTCTGACCGTAACAGTTTGCCGCGTTACTGTTCCATTCTGATGATTTTTTGAAGGTACGTGGCCATTGTTCGAAATATCTATTTGTTTTTTGTTTGATTTGTTGTCCAATGGTTCGAGTGGGTAACTTCTGTCGATACCTTTGACGGTCGTCTGGCGTCGTTCATCGAACATTTGTCGTACCTGGACGAGTTGTTAAAATGCAACTCAAGATTGGTTTCTTTCAAATTGCGGAAGATGTGAAAATTGGAAAATTAATCAACTGAAATCGCACCTTTCCTCCTTGAGTCGTGCTACTCGTGTGGGTCGTTGTCGTTGTTCTCGTAACGGAATGTTGTTGAGAAACGGACGAAGATCCATTTGATCCGGCGCTACCTCTTTGGACGACTTGGTAGGCTCTTTGCTGTTGCTGGTCGTAGAGTTGCAACAATTTTTGCTCTTTTTCCTGCATCTGTTTCTGCTGGAAGCGAGCCTGTTATCAAAATTTTTATCGGTGTTAAAACCACCCGTCCGAGTTAATCGGCGAAAATTATTTCAATGAGATTACGTCAAGAGTTGAGAAGCGGACAAATATTTGTCAGTCAGTAATACAATATGTTATTCGATTACGGAGATCTGGTGCAATTTTACTCGAGGCACAATATTTTCCAACTATGTCCTTTCCTCGCGAGCTATTTATAAGCCATGCAATGCCTGTATGCATACGTATGGAATCGGTCGTACTATAGAAGTAGATGAAGTAGTCCGCATGCCTCTAGAGGGTCTATAAATTGTAAGCGGGTCAGACACTAGACAAGATAGAGGTTGAAGATAATTACCGCCTACAATAATTAATTGATAACGCAGTTGAATCCTTATACTTTGGCGACCATACTGTACGAATGAAAAAAAAAAAATCGGCCCAATATAGGGATAACAATTTTTGCACGCCATGTTAATTTCAATCGTGGTTTCTCAAGTATCATCTCAATATCACTTCCAAACGTTTTTGTTCATTCGATCATTTACTTTTTGGTCAGGTTAAATAATTAACCCCCGTACACGTGCGGAACAAAGAAACAAAATCAAGCTCACGTCTAACTTCTTATGACTCAATAATATTGCCGACTTTTTACTAAAATTTTCCGCAGGTTTCTAAATAATTCTGCGAAACCGAATATCGACCTAACTCACCTAAAATGAGTAATTTATGAATGTGATCGATATGTGTATATACGTTCGTTAGACTTCTCAAGGTCCTTGGGTCAACTGTTGTCATGAAATGTTGTACGATCTTTCTCTCTGATTCGGCTCATCAGGCGGATCGATTATGCAAATGCCAAAGAAATGCGAGGTATCGCAAAACCCACGGCGGACACAAGTTTCGTAGATCTTAAAACCACATAGAAATAATTTCCACATATGCTAAAAAAAGCTCGAACAGTTACGAAATTTTAGTGACAAAAAAAATTCAAATTTCGTTTCGAATGAGAAGTGACATCGTTACGTGTGTAACAGTAATTTTCAATCAAGTTTTAGTATCGGTATTTCATGTTTCGGGTAACTTGTCAATATTTACTTGTAACCTTTTTTTCGATATATCAGTTCGGAGAATAAGGTCATTCAATGTAATGTAATCCAGAGTACGTATTTCTATTCTGCAGTCCAAAAGTGATCGTTTCTCATTTTCTATAAATGGTCATGTGTGTCAGAGTCATCCTGACCGATGGAAGGAGTAGAAGGAAAGAGGAGGAGGAGAAGTGGAAAGACGAGGACGAGGCGATGGTCGTTCCGAGTTTCTCGCTATCAGATGCAAGCCATAAGACGAAGTATGGACTGATCACGTCAATGTTTGCCGGTAGCATTGATTGATACCCCTTTCAATAAATGTTGAAGTTCTCCAGTAGATTGACACTGTCTCGCGAGAACAATTATTTGAACAGAAAGTCCGCAACCACATGGTCAGCGACATTCGTACACTTGAAAGCGGAAATTTGGAAACGAAAAAATAAAAATGCTGTTCCAAAATAAGTCACTTGTAAGAGAAAAACGCAAAACATTTGAATCGAGGAACCGAGAGATTTTTTCACAGAATTTTTCCGTACAAATTCGTGTTTATTAACGACATGAAAATAGAAATCTTCCCCATTTTTGAGCGAACGAAAATTGTACACCCTTCATTTTTGGTCACCAATTCTTTTTACCATGTTATTCAGATTCGTAATTGCCGATGCCAAGCCTTGCGCTGCCCAAGAATTCTCCATGTCCATTGAAACTCCTCGAGCACCGAACATTTGCGATTCGATCGACATAATTCTTTCACATTTTTTTTAACGACCGAGCGTATTGAAAATAAATATAATTGGATAAACAAATGAAATAACAATCAGATTCGGGACTCAATTAAATGGTTTCTTGTCGTGCTTAGATGGATAAAAAAAAAACTTCTTGAAACTGTGATTAACCAGTAACAAATTTGGTTCGATAGCCCGCACTTAGGATATTCAGTCAATTTTCTATATAATAATGTTGCGAAAAAAAAAAATCGAAGACTCGACATTCAATTCGTAGGAATAATTCATTAACAATATTGTTGTATAATTTAAATGCGAGGTGAAAATTGATTGCGTATTATAAATTAAGGTCAGAGGTTGCTACCACACTGCGTTGCTACCGCGGTTGTTTCCACCCCATGGACGGGGTGTCGCGTTTGGATCCAATATGGCGCTTGCGCGTGGAGAAAAGCGATCGCCCGGCACAATCAGTCCAAGATATCGTGGGAACCGGAATAAAAATGCGGCTTAAAATTCATTACTATATTCTTATTTTTTATCTGATTGTTTATTTGACGAATTATGAATTTTTTATATTTGATCTTCTCCGAGTATAGTGATAAAAACAATTCAAACCCCCAGATAGTTTTATCTTTAACAAGCACTATCGATTTCTATTCGAAAAAAAAATCCATTTTTGGATCTAGATGAAATTCTGAGGATCATTTTAGCCAGTTCAGTCGATCGACGATCTAACAATGCTGAAACATTAAGGCGAATCTTGCACATATCATACGCATTCAGATTTTACTCAGCAAAGACCTGAACAAAAAACCAATAGTTTGTGACCCGGAAATGACGTCACGTAAATATAAATGAATACCTACATAGATTCACACTGACAGCTGTATGCTATAGTCAAGAACTGCTGAACTTCGTGGTTGAGAAGTCAAGCGTTTCTTAATTCCTTCTCAATTATGACGGCCACGATCAACTGTAGTTTTCTGTCGTCTTTTGCTTCTGATTCATTCGAGTCACTCGTTCTTTACAATTGCAATTCAAAAAACAATTGAACAAACCCACGACTAATTACCTACACATGTGTCAGATCTTGAAGCTTGGCATTTGAACTTCGAAGATTATCGCCAGAATTGATGTCCTACTCTTTATCGTCGCAAATTTCGTTGAAAATTACATTCGGCGGAACAAAAAACTAAAAGAAAAAAGTTTAGAAAGAAAAAATTGAGCAAGTGGGTTGTATTCTAGGTCGTTCATATGGTGCAGCAGACGAAGTTAGTCAAGGCAAAGAGACCATCGTGTAAGTTAGAGCTGATATTTGTCCGCGTGGGCTCGCCTTGGGATTCGTTCGCGATGCTTCTGACGTGACGTGTCGCATGGGTATGAGTAAGCCTAGGTACTAGTTTATAGTTTTTCGCGCCATAATTCATCGAGGCACGACAAATAGTATATCTAACTATATAAGCTCTGAGCATCAGGATTCGGCAGGAAGAGCGTATAAATTATGCGGTAATTATCCATCGAATATCAAAGGAATCTCTATACACGATCTGAAAGTTTTAGTGCAAATATTATGAAGTGATTTTCGGTTTCTCGCATCGATATGAGAAAGTTTTACAGTTACGTTGAATTAGGTTGCACTACATAAATTGTAACTACTAATTCAATAGTTATCATGACTTCTCTTACCTGCATCATTTCCAGCCGCGAGGAAGCCGCCTGAGAAACAGCCATTTTATCTGAACAATTTTTCGTTTTTCTTCTCAATTTCTTTATCACAGCCGAACGATCCAGATACGTTCAATTGTTTCTGAAAATAGAGAGAAAACGAATGGGAAAGAGTAAAATAGAACACATATCATTATTGTAATGGTAGGATGAAAAATGAATTCGCAAATTGGGTTGTTACAAATTTCTACCCACTCAAAAGAGATTTCCATGTCAGTAGATAGTGGGCAGATATACCCGCTATATGAAGAACGACAATATAAATATAATAATTTATCGGTACCCATCAAGATACAGGTACCTGTAACTACTTTGCATAAATTTATAGCTGGGACTTAGAGTCGTATATATTTATAAATGGCGTCGGATTGTCTCGAGGTGCGAAATCGCGGTGGCGATTTGCGGTTATTTGCTCACGTGATGCTGTATAGAATATCATGTTATGATTAATTATTAGATTGTTATTGTTACCGGTATTATTACAAACAGTATCAATTTTATTATCATTATTTATAGTCGCAGAATGTGATCATCCGCCGTTATAACAGCTGCTGACGCCTATACAAATATCACATAATGAATAAGAAATCCATCTCCTACGCGATGATGTTTTTTGTGCTTTTGTCCCTCTACATTCGTCTGCACATCCTTTTCTTTTTACTGAATAATTTTTATCGCAGTTATTCATAAAATTTTTTTGCTCGAAACATAACTTTTTCAAGGTGTATTCAGCTTCTAATTTTTTGTTCAACGAGACAAGTAGTAGGTATGAATATAATATGCGACGAATCGTTGGAATAAGCGAATAATGAAATCGGAGAAAGTGAGATTCATGTACATACGTTTATTCGTGAAAGGATTAAAACCTATGACGGAGTTTGATGATGTCATACATCAGGCGAGGGGTGTGTGCAGATTTTAGCCTCGACAGGATGAAACCTCGCCCTGTTTTCGGTTTAATTTTACTAATAACGTCTCTAAGTACGTACGTACATGTTGTATACATGACCTGTAATGGGCATCCAGAAGTGTGTTCAGAAATGGTTATGTACCCTAGCCGTAGGAACCGCGCCTTTCGAGGGTGTGTTTTTGTGCAACGCGTGCGCCTCTATAGAGAAATTTATTTATAACGGAGATGATACGCACGTCGTTAAAATATACGCTTAGTTAATTTTTGTTTCTTTACGCATCTTGCGTGAGGGTGCGGATCCTCATTTCGCACGTTAACAAATCATCGTTATGGAGGGTAGGAAAGAATATTTTGAAAACGAGATATATCTGATAGGCTTATCGTCGCAAATATTATGCGAGTTTTCATCAAAATTTCCCATGGTGTCCCATTAAAAAAAAAAAAACCCAAAAAAAAGATGTTTTTCCATAGGCTTTCACTCACCGTAGAAAAACGTTAACGTGCGCAATGTACGTGAAGAATAGGAAAACAGGTACATACTCCTACGGTGTTTATTCACCATCGCCTGAGGCACAATATGTGATGAGTTTATGTGTACATAGTCTATTATACGTATATTATGTGTATAACAATATACATATGTATAGAACCGTTACGTAAGAAGTTCATTCACAGCTTTGCAGCTGCCGCTGAGCTGTAAGGCAGTGAACAGTGATCATCATGTTTGCTATAATTAGCCATCGAGTCAAGATTACCTTTTATGTTATTCGGACAATTTACACACTCATAGGTATATATAGATATAGGTTTGTATATATTTTACACGATCTCAGTTCGATCGCCGAGTCGTGATATCGAATAAATCCACTCGTGCGTACATGCCTTGCATCCACATACGTATTTATGCCTTTGAGAAATTTTGAGATTGCAAAATTGTCAAAGATTGCGAGATTGTTTTTTGTATTCTTTTTATTCATTTGGCCAATCTTTTCATTTTGTAATCCTTTCAAAGAAATAATTGCACTGTGTATTGACACACGAATTGTCAGTGAACTTGTTTCTGACCCCTCAGGCCACGAGGATTTATTTTTTCCCAATTAGGTACCCGCACACCGATCAACCCTCACCATTTTTTTGGACTCGTCGATTATTTTTTTTTTCACTTCTGATTTTTAAAAATTCTGTATTTCAAGATACAGTCTCGAAAAATTAAATGAAACATGCAAACTCAAATTCTCTTATCAGTTTTCGTATCCTTTCCCAAATTTACTATCGTTACCAGCATGTCTGAGCAATGTAACGTTTACTGCGAATGAATGACAAAAAGCGATCGTAAATTCGATGACATAGCGTTGCTTACTTACCTTAGCAAGGGTTTTCCGATCAGCTGTTGAAATCAGAAGTATATAAAGTTAGGATCTTGTGTTTAATAGTTAAAAGAGACGCGTCCTCGTCGGTAGAGATCCGATATTGTACTGACAATCTCATAACGTCCCTCTCCTATCATTCTTGCGACTAACTACGTCAGCTCTTTCACTCCTTTTCTCTTTCTAGCTCTCCTTGCTGTCCAAAGAAGAGCGAGAGGTACGCTCCGGGAGGACCAAAGCCACGGAGGGTTATCAACCTGCGGCTCACTTTGCGTGTAACCGCAAGCCATATCGCGATCTACATATATATATGTATTTATGTAGAACATATGTACACATAACGTACGTAGGATACGCATGCGGGATCAAAACTTGTAGAACACAAGAGCTGAAGGAAAAAAAATCAAGCGCTCATTCGACTGACCGTACATTTGGCCAACCCTTAAACTCCCCGCTTGGATTAATTCCGGGATAAAAAAAAAAATTTCACTTCTCCCGTTCGTTTTCCTCTGATGATCTGATGATAGTTCGAATCCGAAACACCATTTTGGATGAAACGTTCTCACGGATACCAAAAAATTCGACAACGGAAGCTATCGTCAAAATCCGTTTGAATAGAATTTCTCCTTTAAAATTTTGTTTCATTCGGACAGCACTGAAATCGGTTTTTAGCTGCACATGTATAAAGCTTGGATTTAAAAATACCTGAAAATCCATCTCTCTCGTTAACTGTCCTGGCTACTTTTTTTTTTTTTTTTTTCAGAAAATCCTTTCATCGGTCAGGACGTACGGTACACAGTTGTGCTATACGATATTCTGCGAGAAATATGTTATTTGAAAAAATGAAAAAACTTTCTGCGTGATATTCAACGCCAACTCGTTTGCGATTCTGCTTACAGTGAGTCAGTCCCGATGCAACGAAAGACCTCGACACAAAATACGTGTGTTTCTATGTATGGACGCATACAGATGAACATATGTACGCGGTATACGAGAATGTGTACTTACCTGTCCGACTCTCGAGTTCAACCTTAATTTTTTTACTAACGATATTAGAGCAGTTGTAAAGCGAAGCGATTTTTCTAGATATGGCGATGATCTGCGGGAATTCGCGGATATGATATCATGATTTTTAATTCGGAACTGCGACGTATTGTGATTCAAATGAATTCGGTCATCTCTCGCCTTTTTTTCCTCTGTTTGTCGTCGAGTTACTACAATTTTTGTGGATTCCTGGGATATGATGCGCAATATGTCCCCAGAGCCTTAAATGTGCAGCGCAAGGAGCTCAGCTCGTGTGACGCGAATATACCATAAATTGATACGTGAAGACGTGCGACGTCTAAATGTTGTATTTACAAAAATGGACGAATCAAGTATTCCGCTCGCATGCATGGGGTGTCCCGTTTCAGTGCATCCATCTAAATGGGTCTCTAGCAAATTTATAATCTTTGCCAAATGCCCTTAAGCGAGCCCTTAAGCTCGTTAAAAATATCAAAGCCGGAATTCTCAGAAAGCATGTCATCTGCGACTACTGCAGAGTAGAAGAAACATGTATAATTTGACCTATAGACCTTCGTCCTCTTGGGAGCTTTGGCTCGAAAAAACGTAGAAGAAACAAGGGAAAACGCGGTATAAGCAATTAACGCGGGGCGTCGAGGTCAGGGTGTAATCAGCTGCCGGTAGATTAGAAATCCTCCTATACACCTAGTTCCCGATCGTTTTCCGCGGACGGAAATGTCTGAGGAATTCATCAATCGTTGTTAGATGTTTTCTTGTTCTAATCTTTCGAAAAAAATCGACCTAATTAAATAGAATCACGAGTTTGTCAAATAAGTAATTAAGTCTGAGAATGAACAGTGTAATCAGGGAAGTTTGGGTTCGGAGAAATTGAAAAATATTTTTTTTCTTCAAATTACTGAGGGGTGACGAAAAATTGATAACAAAACTTGAAGTCGATCAGTTTGATCCAGCTGACCACTTTTAGTTCATTAATCGATGCAATTCAAAAGATACCACACCTGTATTAATGCACGGGAAGTCTTCAATTACCTCCTTCGAGACAACAATAAAATTGCCTGTTCGAAGACTGCGGTAATTGTTGCTTACGATTTTTTTTTTTTTCTCTTATTCGATCACGGTCTCACAGAAGACCAAGTTCATCGTATTATACAATTTAACAATACTCGTATACCGAATCAAACGGCATTTCTTTAATTTTTTTCTTCAATCGATTTCATTCCGACTGGTCTTTACATTATCGGTACATTGAAGATAAAAAACAAGCTTTTGCAAGCAGAAGCATACAACGTTTTGGTATCGTTCGACAGATGTCGTTAGCTTTTGGGCTTGCAATGTGTCCGACCATCGCTTGTTATTACCCACATGCAGCCCCGTTCATCTGTTTTTTTCACTGATATGCGCTTTTAGACTCGTCTTTCTCATGTATTCGATCCTTATGAAAAGAAAAAAAATTAATTGGACACTATTTTCAGGTACATTCAATTGTTGATGATCTGATGCTGGGCTTGGCATTCTCAAATTGGAGTGTCTGACATTTTTGGCAAAAGCTGATCGAATATCACGAGACAATCGCGTGTCCCGTTTGAATTCACGGTGGAATGAGTTATGATAATTGCAGCTATCCACGTGACACGTGGAGCTGTAAAAAATATTAAGTTAAAGGTAAAATAGGGAATGGAGCTTGATCGACGAGTTGCAATAAATATTCGTTCGTTTTTTGTTCAGTTTCTTTTGATTGTTATTTTTTTTTTTTCGTTTCTCTTCCGAGCTATAGCAGTTCCAACGGAAGGAACAAGGACACGATACCGGAGCGAAGATAAAAAAGGAAAGACAGGGAAACTTTTCTGAAATAAATTCAGATACCTACAACCCGACCCAACCTGGAATAGGTATATACGTATAGGTACCGGCATGCATGGAGAAGTCATTAAATTGTCAGGTGAACAGTACGCTGTTGTAACTGACTGTGAATCGTCTAGCGACTCATAAGTTATTAAAGTTTCAATTTTAGCGATGGCGGAGCCACTCCCCCTTCAATGTGAGACAGAGTAAACAGTGGAGAAAAATAAAATAAACGAGAAAAGAAAGAACGAACGAAGCGAATAAGGATGAAAAATTCCAACACACCCCCCTAGAGCGATTGCTTGGGGTTGTATACTGAAAATTTGGCCTCTGTAAGCAAATAATATGATAATGCCTGTACGTGTAGGTGATCGACATCCGATGACTTCGTCTTATAATCGTTCGGTTTCTTTATCTTGAATTTTTCCTTGATCGCTATCGGAGTGAGAAGGGAAATCAATCGAAACACGGCTGTAACAAGATTGATTGATAAAAAACTACCCAGTACACACGCGTATTAAAAAAACTACCCAGTAGGTCTTAAGATGACTTCCAATGTTTCCTGCCCAGATCTGAGTCTGATGACGGATGGTCATCGAGCATTGTATCGATTACTTTATTTCTAACGACACTGAATAATTATAATTACTTGATGAACTAGACAGACGAGAATCGGCCCGTTTATTCGGGTGAGCTCCAATTTCACTCGCTGCTATAATGGTCAGTTCTGGATAACCTTGAGCCATAGACAACCGACGAAAAAATTTCGTGGATAATTAAATCAGTTCCTCCCATTCCTATGTGGTGTTGATTAATTAACCAGTAAAACACACACACACCTATAGTCGGTGGATTCCAGAGCACCGGGTCTTTATTCGTATAGAGTTGTATTATTATTGCATCATAATGTGCAAGGTGACCGTCAAATACTATTTAATCCACAGCTTCGAATAGTGAAATGTACATAAGGGTGAAAACGACCGCGATGATTGTGTTGGAATCCGTGATAATGCAATCATGGCTGATTTTTAATCGGTTAATCACCATATTCACGCCACGGTGTTTTTCAAAAATTTTTCGTCTTGTACTGGAGATTCCGTATCTGCGGAATTGATATTCCCGATGTATATGATAATGAGTTTAGTGTCCACGTGCGAGAATCGTTTGCATCATTTTTTAGGTATTTTACGTTGAGATGAAGAAGTTGTGGTTCATGACCACCCAGTAGGTACAGATCCATCGAATATGTGATTTGAAATGGGGTCTTGGCGGGTCAGGCGGATATAGGAATCGGATATTCGATGCTTCCACACTAGAAATGCTTGGCTGAACTATCTTTCGAGACAATAAATCACATTGTAGAAGTGCAGAGTCGGAGTCTACCGCCTCCCACCGCTACCGGCACCACCAGTAACTGTATTATGCTAAATTTTATCTTTAATATATCAGGGATACGAGATATTCGCCATTTTAAATATTCACTCGTTGATGCTTTGCGTACCTATACATAACGGCAGAAGGGTTGCCGTATATTACACCCTATGGTGGATTAGTCAGTTCGCTGTCCATCATTTCATGGCTATTACATATATCTGGGAATCCCATCCATCAGGATTTCAACCCCGTGTGTTTAGGTGATTCTCGGTGAGTATTTGACGCCAATTTCTGCTCACCACGGAGATCATCGTTAGCTCGTTTGATTTCTTGCGTCCGAAATTTGGTCCTTTTTCATGAAACAATACCGAAGGAATTGTACCGTTGATACTGCGCTGCATACCTTCGATATTTTGAAAATTGAAAGCATTCTTTTTTGATTTTGCTCGATATCGATTATGTGTACAGGTACAATATACCTATATACGTTTCAGACGTATGTGCCCACCGCACATGTCTGACGTCAGTCAACTGGGCGCGAAAAACCCGTGAGAAAATTTCGATGAAATGCCTGCATATTTTTGCCAGGGTTGATTTTCTATCGTGCGGATATAAGATCTCTGAGCTTTACAGTTGCGGAAGTAAAGAAATGTGATAGCAAAGAAACAGACAGCGATATATCAACCTTTTATTCTATTTCTACCGTCACGAATACCTCATACTTCACGATCCAATATGGCGGTGCGTTTCACGGTTGAGTAATCGAAAGACAAAAAAGAAAAGAAGGAAAATGAAAACGGAGAATACCCATCGTAGCGCTCTGTAAAGATCGAGAATTGAAAATAAGCTTCGCTCGACAAAAAGTTAGTCTGTATATTTGTACTGTGGACGAATTTCAGCTTTCGTTGTACTTTAATAAATTTAAAATTATACTTTGTCCAAATGTTCGTAGATTTGCGACGGATCATGGTGGTCCGTCTTCACTGTGGCAAAACTGTAGTTAATTGGAAATTGCGATTTAGTTCACGTTCATTTGTAGTTCGTAACAATTGTTACTCGCGAAGCTGGGCTATGGGAGGTAGTTCAAGGGTTTCAGGAAAACTCGACACAATTCATATATATGTATGTGATCTACTTTATACTCTAACTTCTAATACGGCCATAGAAATAACAATATTATGAATTCCACACGTTGGATTAGACGAATATATTGCGTAGTGATTTTGTTTTTTACTTAGAATTAATGAATAGATCTTGTTGATTTAATTTCTTCTCAAATATGAGAAAAAATGTCAAGATAACTTAGATACATATTTCTCTGAAAGTACCCGCGAACCATATGACAAGTTACATCAGTATCGGAATAGTCATGTTTTCCTATTTCTCAACTTGTTTCAATTTTTTTTTTGTGTCACGAGTATTCGTCTTTCTGTGCACTGAAACGGAATTCGAAATACGCCATTTGGCCTTGTGTTTGCGAAAGCAAAATGTTTTCAGGACCCGCGAGGGAGGCTATACATTAATTTCTCTTTTCCAACGGCATATAGGATTTGTACGTGAAACATTTGAGTTGTTTTTTTTTTTTCTTTTACACGTTTGTTCTGAAATTTCAGCGCGCCTGGAACGCAGCGACGAACAACCCAAGCGAATCGTTGACAAGCTGTCGTCCTGAAGCAAGTGTCACGTACGCAAAGACACAACCCCAGTCGTCAGTCGTACGACGTGATATCAGCCGTTTGTCCGTAACGTCGGCTCTCGTCGTTGATCAGAGACATTCCACAAGGGGAAATCAAATGCGATTTTTTTCGAAACGCCAAGTTTTCGAAAAACTATACAAAGGATGCTAAATTCATGGACCTATGTGAAAAGAATGAACGGTGGGCGCGATGCCTTTTGATTCTTAGAAAATCTTCCAATGAAAATTCATGAATTACTCGATAGAAAAAACACTGTAGGCACGGAATGAAATTCTTCACGCCCTTCCTCCTCTTTTATTCCATGGACGTTCTTTTTCTCAGTCAGCGATGTCAAATTCACATGGATTGCGTACTTTTCTGCTACTGAGAAACTATGAACTCAACAAATCATACTTTATTTTTCTAAAATTTCTGTAAAGAATAAACTTACGGTCATGTAATAGCGAAAGAAACTGCGAAATCGGAATGTCCAACAAACTCGACTTGAATTTTTCTTCCGATTCCGATCATCGATCAGGTATTGTGAGGGTTGAATCCGCCATCTTGAGACGACGAGTTAAGAAATTAATGAATCGACTCCATGCAGCAGGATGTTTGCACTCGTTGCGTGGGGTCGTGAAAATTTTTCATCACGCATTTACGATGTACAAACTTATCCACTTGAACCGGTAACGACGTGTCTTTTTCTTCCTCTAATACTAATATCGTTTTCCTGAAGTTTTCCCTTGAATAACGAGTTTCAATACAGGTACAACATAACGGAGTACAACTCTTACCATTGTGCCAGGTACAAACCCACCTTCTCACGCGCACTTCATCTCAGTTTGCATTCATAATTTTATTCTGCCAAAAGTTGAGTGACTTTTGTATTCCCTTTCCGTTAGATATATTTCGCCGTACTCCTCTGCAGTCTGTCGGAATACACCACTGAAAGTTGTACATTTACAACTTCCCTCACAGTTTACGGTTTACCCGCAATTATTCAGAGGTATATATAGGATGTACGTACCTATGTATTTCTATCATATTCGTCTATTTTATCGCAAATTACCCGTCAGATGATAATCGAAATTCGTCAACGACTATTATTCGTCTCATCGACGCAGATTCAATCTTGGCCCGCCGAAATAACGAAATAATAATACAGGAGGATCTGCGAGTCCTATTCTTAATCACGCAGAAAATGGAATGTGAAAAGTTCGAACTTTTTTTTACGAATTCGAGGTAATCGACGTTGAAGTTGAAGTTTTTATTTCTCGTTCGTGTTCGCTCGAGAGATTTCGAGAAACAACTGCGATTATTTATTTATTTATCTGTTTGTTTTCATCAAATCGTCTAGTTGTTTTTTTTTTTCGGTCCAGCCAATTCGTGATTTTCCGTACCTCCGGTTATGGGAAGTTGAGGAAACGACGGGTCGGGACTGTAAGGGACGTCTCACGGCTGCACGGGATAAGTAGACGAAAATCGGGGCGTCCTCGGTATAGCAGGCAGAGGGTCGAAAGTGGCGGATTGGATGATATAACGGATTTATTGCTGGGATCTGAGCGAAGGAAAAGCGCGGAGCGGGAAACCTGAGGGAACGACCATCTAATAATTCGAAGATCTGGGTACCCAAATATTTTAGCTATACGAGAAAAGACCGCGCCTCCACGTCTCCGACAGAGCGTTTCGTTTCGGGTCACCTTCACCCCTAATTTTCATCGGTACATTTTTGGGGGGTGATAAATTTCAAATTCCCGAATTCCGAATCCAGTGTTTTATCAAAATTCATGATTCATTTTTTCAGAAACTTAACCGACATTTCTTCTGCTGTAAACGGAGTCAGCAATTGTGAAACTTTGAGAACTCATCCACGCGCCATTGAAAATTCAAATAAATTTCGCCGTACACATCGTGAAACGAAAGAGGGTTATACGTTCCGCGTATATCATAATTATTAAAAACGAATTATCCTTATCTTTTTTCATAATATCGCGTATTCGTAATTTTTCAAACGTAGTGGTATATGCCTCAGACTTTCTTCCCTGATCGGTACTAATAATCAACCCGAACAATTTTAATTTCCCAATCAATTCATTTGGATTATAAATTCTGCGGACTCGGATCCGACAGAAGAAAAAGATCAAAATGAAAAACCAAAAGGAATTTCACTCGTCATTCGCTTCCTTATCGCAGAAGGACTGCGTGTTTTTTTCTCATCTTTTCCCGATCGATAGTTCGATAACGAATAATACCTAGTCCTATGTGCATGAAAACTTTATTCCCGCCAACTCAGGCGTGAAAAAAAATCCAGTCACCACCTGGCAGACGGTACGTAGCGCGTTAACTTTTTTTCCATTTTTCAAAAATTAATTTCCACTAAACTTGAGTGCAGACTCTATGAACCGTAATTACGATTGATATAATCAGGTATACCCATATATTATCCGTTATTATACATCATTCGGGCGATAAGAAATCGGCAACAAATTTTATCCTCATCACCATTTTTTACATCGAATATCCAATTTTCGGTCTCGCCCAAAAATTTCCTTTAGTCTTCGAAATTTCATTTCCGATGCTTCGACGCAGTCGAACAAGTCTTAACATTTGCTCGAATATCGAATGACTCCGGTGAACCTTTTTGAAAATATTTGTAATAACGTAACGATACACTTGTTCGTTTTTGCTTTACTTATCCGGATGAGATCTTATCTCGTGTTACGTACTTTCAGTCGGAAATTATAAAATGAATGACTTTACGTGGGTGTATATTTACGCATAACTGTTACGCGTTTCGCGCCCCTCGGGTATTGCTTTAGGGATCCGCGACCCGCTCGTGTCTCAAAGATTCTCTTTGTGGCGCGGTGTTCATCTTATTCCATACTACTTTGTAATTCATATTTTACAATTCGTATTTCACGTGTTTCAGGTATCGCGCAATATTATACACGTGTAACATTTGGTCGTTCCGGCAGAATCGAAGGAGAGATCCGAAGATGACTTCTTTTTTTTTTTGTCTTGCTACGAAATTTCGCGGATGCATACGGAGATACGAAATGCGAGGTACAGAATTCTAGAAAAACTTTAAAATCTCATTTTTCACAAATTCGCTCTTATTACGTCGCGATGAGGAATTTTTTTGTCACCGCAATAATTAGCGAGAGTGTCAAGTGAAATGTGAAATACATATATACATATATATATATTTAACTGCAGTGAGAAGCGTTGCAGTCGTGTTGAGAGAGGAGACACTTGCCTTGTTGTTCAACGTCGGAGTTTCAGCATCCTAGGTATACCTAGGGGTTGGTTGTATTTGGATTTGGGTCACCTGCAATGCAGAAGGAGAACCTCCTCGCCTGGGAATATCTCTCTCGTACCGACCATACCTTATTCCTTACTTTTCTCCCCGCCGCATCGTGGTTTCTTCGTTACACCGTAGAGCTTTTGCATCGGGAACAACGTGAACAGGATTTTATGGATAAAATGTTTTTTATCATTGTTATTACTTCCAGACGTTACACCTGTTAATTAAACGGTTCATCCAAATCGGTATTTATTTATTTTTCAATGTTACCGAATCACGATATTTTTTCTATTCAAAAAAAAAAAAAAAAAGTAATGAAACGACCATGATTTTGAGTGAAAATGTGGGGGTATCGAGTCTCGGACTTAACGAGAGAAGTTAGTTTCGTTTGTTGAAGTGATCGGAAAATCGTCGAGGTCGTGGGTAATTGAAAGTCAGAGTTCGTAATTCGTGGTGTATCATCCTCAGGGATCAGGCGGTGCATAAAATACCGCCGTGACTCTGGAGCTCCGATGTTGCAGAGTTGCATTTACGATATTAATACGGGTAACGCTTGCAAATCGCGAATGTTCAAAAGAAATCACACCTGCAAGAAGATTTTGCTACTCTAAACGCGTAACCGCGGGTTTTCGGAATGTGAAAAATATGCCGTAAAAACCTAGTTGGAATTGGTAATAACATAAGAAATGAAAAATGAAAAATTTTTGGATCGATTACATTTTGAAATATTGATATCGATCTGCTTCGTTCCTTACCGGCACTTTTATGTCCAATTTTAACATCTCAAGACCTTAATAATCGCGCTACTTCCGTGTAAAGATCATTATGCAGTTCAAGGTGTACAAGTGTAGCCGCGACTCCCGCATGCCACTGACACTATCTGCTGACGTCGGACTTGTCACGTAAAATTCGCCTCGTTATTTTGTACCACCTGCAACTACACATATAGATTTGGTTTGCACCTCGTAGTTGCATGCGACTGTAGAACATGGACAGTTTAACAAAACGATGTGAAAAAAAAATCTGTTTTACATTCTTCCACATGACAATTATTTAGATATCTAAACATTTTCTGCACGGGAAACATGATTCAACGATAAAGTAAAAATAAACATAAGAGTTCGAATAAAAGTAAAAATAACAAAAAACAAACGAAAAATGAAAAAAAGAAAAAATAATAGTTAAAATTATGTGAAAAAATGCGGCACGTCGCGTTGGTAAAGAATGGTACATTTCACGGTGTGCACTGCAGCAATGTTACACTGGCAGACGTTGTACATTTTCCTGCAGCAGGCCGTAAATTTACCCTGCGAATCCCCGCGAACGCAACAATTTTGCTTTTAGTGACATATCCCTGCAGGCGATGCAGCACAAGCTACATTACTTTGCGGAAAAAAGTGAAAATTGTAAATTTAATGTACCTACGCATATTTGGGGTGACGAATTTTTTTTTTCTTCTTCCAAACCTCGGTCTCGCTCGAAAATAATATTATTCCGTTCGCTGAGAAAAGTGAACTTACCGCGACCAGATCGACTTCATAGGTTACCGAAGGTGTCGAAAAATGCTCTTTGACATCGACAATCGATGAATCGGTCTTCTCACTTTGGTTTTGGTTTTGTGCAACTCATTCGTGAAGGGAGTCTGAACTTCGAAGAAGAATATCGATATCTAGAGACGCCCGATTCAGGGGTTGCAACATTCGTTCAAAAACCATGAAATGTGATGTTTGAAAATTGGAAATGACGTCTTTCGATTTTTCCATCAACTCGAACATCAAATTATTCAATGAATCCGTGTCCAGTCAATGGGGCATCTTTGAGATTTTTTTTACTCGCAAATTCCGACTAGGGGATTCAAAATGGTGGATCAACTTGGAAAAGAATTATTCAATAACAGAGTCTCCATGTTTTCGAGTCTTTGAGGTCACCGACTTAATGCGAAATCAAAATCGAATAATCGAGATGTAAAATAATGAATTTGAAACGACGGACTGAAGTTTTCCGATGATGCAATGGGAAGTGACGCGTAAAGATCAAGTATATCAATGAGAAAAAAGAACAATTCGTTCGCGTAATGTACTTTATGGTACACACTACCGATAATAAAGTGGTTTGTCGGGCGACGAAAAGTACCGCGGAAATCACCGTTTTTAAGGGATGATTTTTTCCCCTTCCAATTGAACATTTCCGCCCAATGCACTCCGTGCAACGTTGGCCATCGACGATTATAACGATTGATTGATTTAGTTTTCCACGAATCGTAGCACCCCCTTGACGGTGACGTTCAATTTTTCGAATAGTTTTGCAAAAAAACTTTCCGTTGTCGCTTGTATTTCTCTCGATATTTCTTTTGCGGCGAGAATGTAACGTCTACAATATAATCTCGGGAGTGTACTTTAGGTGGTTCAGCGCTGGCGCCAACACCACCCTTCGCGAGTAGGTTATATAGACCAATTCCAGCGCTTGCGTATTTTGCGGGTTCTAGGGGTGAGACGTCGGTAGTCTGGACGTCCCGACGCGGCAGCAGTCCAGGCCAGTACCCAGCGGTTTCCGTTGACGGCGAAGTTACCTTTTGTAAGGGACTCAATACAGGGATGCTGCCGCATACATATCACATAAGTTCGACCCTAAACATTAAGGCCACGACGTTATCCGCCCGATCGACAAATATTTCACAAATAATACGCTGCGTTAAAACGGATTAATATCACGGTTGTCCGCAAAATCGTCAATTGTCGAAGGTGCTTTATAAAATTATCGCGATCATGTCCATGAGGGAGGGCATGCTTCGGATCGATTGGGAAACAACCGGGCGGAAAGATAACTTTGCGTAACGTATCTCACGCTACTGCAGTTCTCGATCGTACGATTAAGAAAAAACGAAAAAGAAACCAACTGCCTAATCCGGAGCTTGCAGACCCCGAGGAACTCTTTCCGGCGCATCTCCGAATGAGGGTTTGACTAATCGGGCAAAATAAAGCCTCGAAGACTGATACGGTGGTACCGTCGGCGCAGCTGGTTTTGAACGCTCCTGAAAATTATCTTTTCGAAAATCTACTGTGTTTCGTGCGCGTGTGTGTGTGTGTGTTGTTTTTTTTTGTTGTCCTCTGAAATTCATCACCGTTTTTTTTTTTTTTTTAATGAATTCGTACATGACTCACCTGATCCTTGACGATCGCCAGGGCATTCGTTTGAATGATGAAATTGATTTCAACGATAAATATTCGCCGCAAAGAGTGTGCCGGAGTGTCTTTCGACCCGATAACAGAATGTCATTGATGGTACTGAATATCTTCAGTGCCGATCGACGTTCGTAAAAAAGATAATCGAGTGCGGTGTGACGTTGTGATATTTACTTCGAATCGAAACTCTGGCATGGTGTGATTTGGGCATTCTTCATCTGCGCGAATCGAAAGTCGAATCGTGAACGACTTGAAAAATAAATATTTGGAATCACGGACCGGAAAGACTCGACCGAGGCACTATGCGCTTCGTTGTCTTCGCAAGTTCGTAAATTGCGCTTTGGTGTGATAAAAAAAAGTGGAAGAAAACGTCCGTCGACGGTAATGCGGTGTTGTTATTTCGGTCGACCGACAGTACATTCTAGGTCGTAGACGATGCCAGTTCTGTCGGCGTTCACATAGCCGTAAGAAGCCCTCAGGTTCACGTATTATATCTACAGACCTGATCCCTCCCTCGACTCTCCAAAAACTCATTGTCGGTGTGAAGTTACACGGGGCAATATATGCTGTTCGTATACGACGGGAGCACAGTCCAGGAATACTGCAAAAGTTGACCTAGTTAAAGCCGAGAGTACCTTCGGTATAAACTTGGTATACACCGTATCGATACCGATGATGCATTTCAAACGTGAAATGAATTCGGCAATGACAAGATTTTTACTAGCGATCGGTATGATATGCGCCAGTATATTCGGCGAAGCATTGTCCTTCGTACTGGAAGGTACGTCTACTAGTTACGCTCAATTCCGGAAATGGAACGCCGGATTAAACGGCACTTTGGAATTCGAGTTTAAAACCGATCAAGGAAGTGGTCTACTTCTGTACACGGATGACGGTGGTACTTACGATTTCTTTGAAATTAAATTAGTAGAAAGTGCTTTGAGGTTGAGATACAATCTTGGAGGTGGTGCGCAAATTGTTACCGTTGGTAGAGACCTTGGAGATGGTCATTGGCACAAAGTACAGGTTAATCGTAATAACGAGAATACCACACTGATTGTTGATGGTATTAGTGCGACATCGACATCGCGTGGAAAAGAATTTCAATTTGGTAAATTGATAGGAAACTCAGATGTATATATCGGTGGTATGCCCAGTTGGTATAACAGCAAGTTAACATTGTTAGCACTGCCGAGTGTTATTTTTGAACCGAGGTTCAACGGCGTTATTAGAAACCTTGTCTACGCTGATGGGGATACAATTTCATCGAGAAGACAGGAAATGAAAAGTCGAGACGCCAAGGTGAGTTATCATCTCCTGATTACCTTTTTATTACCGATCACTCACGAACCATTTCGAGCAGCCGAATCTCTTCGACTCTCTTCTTTTCTTCGAACGGAACAACCGCAGTGATTCTGACCTTGTCGAAGGTCGAATGATAAACTCTACACGGTACGGCTGAAAAAAGAAAAATCTCGAGATAAAAGAGTGTGTCATAAAAGTAAAAAACAATATTGCTCGCTCCCCTTGTACCATACTGGATGTCATACTAGCTAAAGCAATTTTCTTCAGAGACACTCCAGTTTCACGAGAAACAATTTCTTCTCCTTCGCTAAGATAAGCCATCAGTATTTTCCTCTCTCTTCTTTTTCTCTTCTCTTCGATGCAATATCCAGAACACGAAGTTTTTAATGAGTATCGCATTTATATGGTTTATGGTTTGCAATGAAATTAGAACTATAATATTCCGTAATTTGTTTATTTTTATTCATACTTTTTTTTTTTTCTTCTACTTCAATATCAATCGCGTTCGCCATGTTGCGTTGGAATTTCCATCAAAGTTGCAACGTTACATGAAAGCCTGGTTTGTTTTCATTCGAATTTTTCTTCGTAGAAAAGTGGTTCGCGTGCCCTCCACCTTTCTTCAAAGCCGAAGCTTTTCTTCGCCTTCTATTTTTCTTTGGAACGTACAACGTACGGTATTATGATGTAAATTGTAAAATAGTTAATTCATATACCTTGGCGCTGTCTTTCACCGGATATGCTACTCCTCGCCGATCCTCAATTCCTCGTACCTACTAATTGCAATCCACACACTTTGAACAATGTGGGCACCCGCTGATACCAAAACGTTTTTCATATACGCTAGACTACGGGTGGCGGGTATTGTTTATCCTTGAAATGCCGCGTTCACGATTCCTCTGCAGTGCTCGCACCGTCACATGTACGTACGTACGTTGGTATTCTAAGGTATGACTGGAATCACGAGAGACTCCCATTTATAGCTTCGTTGCGTTTGAGTGTCACCGCCGCTACCGCGGAGCTAAATCCTTCGGGGGTGATTAAGGGGTCGGCTGTTCGAACCAATTTAGGGTGACGGGGTGAAAAAAAAAGTTTAAGCTAATTTCTCTCGAGAGTCGGGAGAGAATTCTCTCTTTTCTCCCTCTTTTTGTTTTTGCTCTTTCGCGGTTTTCGTTTCATCACACCTCACCACAAAAATTACGAACTTCCGAATTCGACGCCGCAACAGGTCGAGATTATATCAATTCCTCGATTAATCACAAGGTAACAAAGGAACGCCAGTTATAAATACCTCTTCGAAAAGGTTTGCGAAAAGTTTTTGGTAAAATATAACCTCCGCGTATAATTTTTTATACATGCAATTTAGAAAAAAAGCTATTCCTTGCGCGTTCGGCGCCCCCAAAGAGGCGTAGTCGAATTTTTATTAAAAGATTGATAGTGAGGTGGACAGAAGGTGATCTAAAATATAGACCGCGTTAATGTTGTCTGCATTCATTCTATTCTCTATCAGGGAAGGACGGAATCATACCGATAAAAGCAAGCGGTAAATAGGAAAAGGAGAGGAGAGGGGATGAAGAAAAAACTACCAGGGAATATAGCAGAACAAACGGAATTCCTTGGGGGCGAACGGAGGTGGCTTGTGTAGCTACGACGGTGGCAAACAAACTGAAATTCACTAACAAAAATAATTTTCTTTTCCTCTTATTGAGTGAGATGAAAAAAAAAAAATAATAAAAATAAGGGATGAATGTGAATCGCCGTAAAATATTATACCAGGTGTTCCATTTTAAAATATTGTTCGGAATTTCGCCGCTTTTATCTACGTACGAAAAAATTACAAATTTGGCAAATTATTCAAATTAACGTATCCTAGATCCATGGATCATTTTTTACGTCCCGTTCATCCCTCGTTTATCATTAGACTCATTTTCAACGGATTAAGAAAATGGTTTATCATTTTAAAGCAACTTTTCATTAAGCCACAATGAATAATTATTATTGAAATATGAAGCACAAGAAACAAAAAAAAAAAAAAAACCACGAAAGCGAATCGGTTTTTTTTCACCCCTTACCTTTACGTTCCATTAAAAGAGTTGTTTTTTCAATATTCTTACAATTTCCGTCGACTTCTACTATTTCATGTACTGAAATCATCTTGAATTTAGCCTCTGAAGCTTGAAATTGTGACATTTGCGTTCAAACAATCGCTTCGCGCATGACATATTACCAGAAAAGAATCGAGTTGTAAGGGGCTATTTCTGGAAACCCAAATTGTTTTACAGTCGGAAAGTTTCCGAAATCCAAACTCATTGTCGGAGAAGAAAAAGCTACGTAAGAATCTGAAAACGTGGGTTACCTAACAACTAAAATACCCCGCGAACCTGCCGAAATAGAATTATAATTCCTCGAAAATTTTATCGCCGATTACAGCGTCGCTGATTTTTAAGGCTTCGAGAAAAATTTCGATGGGGAGAAAAAAAAAACACCGCGCAGTTGCAACAAAAAAATTAGTAAACGAACGAAAATAAATAGTGATAAGATCGATTGAGCTGTGACGATTGAAAAGTATTGGCATTTTGTTATTGCCGTATGTAATATTATACGCGTACAAGTATATCAAATTCGTGCGGCATCAATTTGCGTGAAAATTGTACCGTAGACGTACAGACGGTATTGTATGTTTAAATGAACGTTGAATACGTTTTTGGCGTTTTTATGCGTCTGGATGTCATCGCTGGATTGAAAATTTAATAATCTCATGTTGGGGATTAGGTAGATTATTCGCGAATATCTATTCAAATACGTAACGCGCTGATAACCTAATGAAGAAAAAAACTCTCATTGTTGAGAAAAAATTAATCACTAAAGAAAAATAGAGAAGAAAAATGGACGCCAAAAGAACAAAAGAATTGTTCGAAAGCACGCGACGTGTTAGGAATTGTTTTACAAGAGTTATTTAGAAAAAAAAAAAAAAAAAAAGGAATCTTTGGTGTTTTTTTCCGTTTCTTTTTATCTTTTGAGGTAAATTCATCCAGACCAATCTTCTTTTCGGTCTTATTTGTTCTAAAGCTTCGAGAAAATGGGTTTCACTGCTGCAAATGCCTGGAGTACTCAAGGTAGAAAAGAGAATTAGAGATCTTTGCCCTGTTTCGTTGGAGTTGTGTTTCAACGTTTTCCTCCGGCATCTATACCGAAAAAGGGTCAACGAGAACATTTCCAGCTACTCTTTTCTGTCCGGTTTAATCGGTACACACCTTATGCTTTAAGCTTTATTTTTACTATCTTCAGCGAGCTCAAACGACCACAATCATTACTTTTTTTTCACACGTCTGTGGAAATATTTCGTAAAAGCTGTTGAGAAATCAGAAAAAATCTGTTTTCATGTAAAAAGAAGCAGATTCGAGAGAAGATTTGTTGATGATTAGTTGTGATTATCTGAAATGACGATTGAAAATTGAAATTCGAAAAAAAGTATAATTGCATGATTCTCAAAATTTTAACTCGACTGACTAAAAGATCTGTGAAAACTCATGTAAATAGGATTGAATGCCGAACATTTCCACAATCAGTGAAAATCAATCAAAATACAAATTTAACCAAGATCACATAATCTTGTTGCCTATCGTGTGGGATATATTCTAGATAATTAACATATCTCATATTTGATAATTAAGACTTTGTTAATGAGGTTATTCCGTTATTCGGGGCGTTAACTCATAAATGAAAAAAAAATGTAAAGTAAGATGAAAAGCCGTTAACAAAATAAAAAAAAAAAAACAAAAAAAACACCCCTTAATGGAATCCGGTACCATGAAATTCTTCGGGGAAGGGTGTGCGGAGTGTCAGTCCCCCCCTTCTGAGCGCCTAATTATTTCTGTACACTATACCTATACGACCCGCCGTGACCTTCGTATCGTTATTTCAGCAATAGATGAAGCTACGCGTATCTCATCCGACCATTATCCACACGATGTGGTTTTCCGATATATACATGTATGTACACCTTGGCACAGCTTCGTACTACCTCCGTATTATCATATCCGATCTGATATCCATAAAAATGGAATTGAAATCGTTTCGTTGATTAGAAAATTACCGTTCCACGCGCAGGTGTGGTCATGGACATTTTCATTTCTGTTTTTTACTTTTTTTTTTTTTTCACGGAGTAGGGACGGGGAGATTTTAAGGTAAATTTTCAGAAAACTTTCTGGATGCATATATTCTCGACAAATTCATTCGTACTTTAATTAAAAAACTTTTGGAAAATGATATTGAAACGTACGTGTGGAATAGTGCATTTTCAGAACTCGAAATTGTTCGACAATTTTTCCGAATATTTCATTTGAATTTTTTTTACCTCCTCATCCCTCGTATATTATACGAGAACTTTTACGTGACGACCAAATATTACATCGTGCAGAAATTTCGAGGCGAAATTCACTCGGTCAACGTCACAGTTGCATGCCTATGACGTCCGCGGAAAATCTAGTTTTTTCAAATAATTTGTTACGTACCGTACCACTTTGATCGTGCGATTCATTTACGCGACAGTTGTCGATGAAGTAGGCAACTTTTGTATTAATTTACAGACTACGTGATCGACGTCGTTGAAATTTTTAATACTTTTTTCAATCCTTCGAATAACCCATTTGTTCAACGTACTTTCGTGTTTCACCTTTATCAGCTACAGTGAGGTATAACTCAGAAACTGGAGATGCTAATTAATATTGATGTCGTGGGGTATTTGACCTGGTAATAACCCTGTATTATATCCACACTTCTTGATTTTGTCCGTTTACCCAACTTTCAGATAAATGTTACGAGGAGATATTTAATATTAACGCCATCTTTATCGCGAGAATAAATTTCGGGTTACAAATCTACGGCCAGAACTCCACGTACATATTTTATTCGTCGAATGCCATTGATCTCCAGGGAGCCTAGACAATATCTGCAGCTACCTGCGTTAACTGTAGTTTTCTCGAAATTTGAAAAAAAGAATAAAACAACGCCTGAGTTTCGTATCGACATATCGCCGAATCAAAATCAGCACCATCCCGAACATTGAATTTTTGCCGACTCTACGGGGTGTTTTTTTTTTTTTTTGTTTTTTCTCGTTTTACGCGGGATTGGTTATCCCGCTGGAATTATGGTCGGAGCATTCGGAGGTTATTAGCTCATATTGTACCGTTGGGGTGGATAACGCGAAGAAGGTGCAGCCGCAAGGTAGAGGCTAAAGGTTTGACGGAGTTTCCATTTCCGGTGTAATTGCCACTCCGTTACCTCCCCACACTGTATCCCGGTCTTCATATCCCACGGGCTGCTCACCCTTCAGGAACTGCGAACCTAGAGTTCACTTCGGGACCTGCGTAACGAATGTCGGAAACCATTAAAAATTTCATGCCAGACTTTTGCATCGAACTTCCATCGTACATCTCCACCCACCGTCGAACGACGACGATTCGGGGCACCGATTATCCCAATTACTCTCGTCGTTGGTGCGTAACAAAAAAAAAAAAAAAAAAAAAAAAAAAAAAAAAAAAAAAAACAAAACAAAAAGTGAAAACTTTTGCGGGAACAGCATCTCTTTGCAGCGGAATAATTTTTGTCGGCTCGATAGATCCCTCTGAATCTCTCGGTTGTCTCGACCGATCGCAATAATTGAGCGGATATCGTCGAATCGTCGAATGGTTAAAGCATATCGGAAACTGATGCATTTAACCCGCTCGTTTCTCGATACACTGCACTTTGTAACATATCATCGTGCCGTTGCGTTGTTGTTCCAAAGCGGAACTGCATATACCGCGCTTTGATCCCACGCTCTACTTTGTGAGCTTACTGGTATCGACGTATTATACGTATACGTAGCCAACTCTGATGCAGTTGCAATACCGGGTCGGATTGTATACATACGAGAAGATCCGATAAAGAAATATGCGCCGAAATGAGGCATTGAAAATGTTCGGCGCACCTAGCCGGACTAATTCGAGTGGACAAATTAGTCGAAACGGCAGCGGTGCCGCGGGGACGCAAAGGGATTTCATTTTTGACGGGGGATTTTCACCCCGCTTTTGTTTTTTTTTCACCGTCAATTATTTATTCATTAATTCTATTTTTGTGTATCGCGCCGAATATACGTATGTATATCTGGTGGCATGCGGGATGAATTATTGCGCGTTTTCATCGCGACTCGGAAAGCCAGAGCTGTGAGCGTGCATTGTACCGCCTCGGTTTATAGTTCGGAAACCTTATCCGAGGATCTATCTTCCTGGGCTCGACTACGACTATGGAGACTTTATTTCATTTTACGACGGCTTTGACACGACACAATATTTTATTTCGGCTCAATTCTATACGTGTACACGCGTGCGTTCACGCGGTGTGTGCGCGCGTAGGTGGGAAGGAGGAGGGTTGAAAAAAAAAATTTATTGACGAAACACTTAAAAAATACGGAATACTCGTTATACGTACCATGTAATTTTTACATTTTTATAATTCTCGGTACACAGTTATTTTGCGATATATTTATGGGTGATTAATTTTCAAAAATCAAGTGGAAAGGATCGATATTTCTATCGATTGAACACCCCGGGTTAGGGATTACCCTCGGGTGGATGATAAATAGAAAGAAAACAAAACGGAAAAAAAGAAGAATGAATAAATAAATTGACCGCGTACATTTGTACGGGAATAGGAAAACGTCCCGATGAAGTAATAAAAAAAACAAAAAAACAAAACAAAGCACTATGCATGAATCGAAGAATCGCGTATTATATTACGTGCAGCTACGCTTTCGTTCGGGATAGAATTGAGTTTATCGAACGCCTTCCGTGACCTCATGTTGCTGACGTTGGCGTTGACGTCGAACTTCGTACGGTTTACGATGCTTCTCGACATCGTCAATTGCGACTTGAACGTACTCCGTAAGAATTGCGTGATAGTTCACATGCTATATCGAACAACTGAATTATTTAAATAATTTCATTCGCTTTTCTGCCTTCGAAGGGTGTTCCAAGAATCGCAACCGGAATTACCCCAAGAAAATTGCGCAAGCTTTCGCCCGTCTGATTCTCCGGAATGGAAAAGTTTCTGAGCAACCCCCTTCGGCATTTTTTTTTTTTTTTTTTGAGCATTTACAATGCAACCTTCACCACTCCCACCTTAAACGCCAATTGCGCTGTTCGAAAGGTCCGAATCGTTGGGTTTCTGCTGCACGTGGTGGTTGTGTAGAAGTGTTGCCCGTACCTCGATTAATGATTATTCGCAATCTGACATCAATGAGGTCGCGGGCGGGTCAAGTCCGGGTATCTATCTAGCTATATTTATCTATTCATCTACATGGTAGTAAAACTCATTGTCAACGAGTGGCTTTCATTTCCTTATTGTCTCGCTTTAGCGGTACCCTTTTTTTTCTAAAACAATTGAATCACCCGACGCTTTTTTTTTTCGCCGACAACCCTGTTTACCGCGTGTGTCTCTCTTCCAGATTTTATTTCTCATGGAGAATATAATTTTGAATTTTGCGTATTCTCGAGTCGACCTCTTCGAGTCCCGACCTTTGGAATGAAGAAGTCGGAGCCCATTTTTTTTTTATTTAGAAGAATTTTTCAATTCAAAATCCTCGACCTGTACGTATACTTGGGAGAAAATGCAGATCGGGATTATGTGCCGATCGCAGAGAAATCCACATGCACGTTCAATTCCATGAGAGTTAATGAAAGACATTGATATCGGGAATGAAAACAGAAAATGAAATTCCTGAATAATATATTCTTGGAATAATAAGCGAGGATACGAATGCGAACATTTGACGTCACAGCAGCATGCATACATAATTTGTTTCTGTTTTAAGGTAAAACTGGATTCGTATTGTCGAATAACCGCGCTATACCTGTAATGTACTGGCTAGTGTTCGCGTGTTTCGGATGGGCGTGGTTGAAATATTCAAAGACTATGAAGACTGTATTATTGTATATACCAGCTAGAATAACAATTTTAAGAATTTCGTTGTATAATTGAATGTATTTGTCTGACAGAAGTTGATTCTTAGAAATCCAGAATTTTTATCGTCGTTGCTATTAATGTGATTCGTAGATAATTTATTTAATTCTTTTTTCAAGGCCAAAGACCGCAGTCACAACTTCCAGCCCGTTTTCTCAGATCCTCTTCACTTTTCAAAATTTTTCAAGCGAACTATTTATTTCCTTTTGTCTTCAGCGTTTCACATTTTCATATTCTTGATGCCAGGTCCTGTGTGTATAAGTATAAGGAGGTGTTAAAGCGTACGGTAAAGAAGTTAAAGTGTCTAAGGATCGTCGGTCGCGCTACACGTTTTGGAATATTTATGACCCCGGTAGAAGAACTTTTAAGAATTTCGAGGGTGATGAGAAGGAAAATACGTGTAGCTATAGGTAGGTACGTATACATATCTGAAAAGAAGATATTTTCATATCCAACGACGGTTCAGAATGATATTTATAAAATTCCTTGTCCCCCTACACATAAATAAATATTTTTTCGGAAACAATGTTCTCTCAAATTTCCATACGCGGTGGTTTCGTTAGACCCGTAAAAAAAGCAAAAAAAAAAAAAATGGACGTAAGAATTCCAAATTTCGAATGTTCCGACAAATTCTTCCTTGTGCCTACAATGGAAAGTGTTTTTCCAGAGGGGGTCGATTGATTTTTTGTCGCTCGTTTAATTTTTTCCTCCCCCATTTTCTCTTTCGAGTCTGATCCGGTAGCGGAGCAGGTATTCTCTTCGAGTACCAGAAGTCGAGTGGATGCAAATGTAAATTGAATCATTTTGGGATAGGAAGGAGATATCGACCGATGGAATTGAAGGTGAATTCGAAGGTGGACGGGACCGAGGGACTCGCCAGGGAAAGAAATTCATCCAAATTCTTCCTTAACGAATGTTTCAAGAGAAGTCATACGTCGAATCGAAATTAAGATCGCTTCATCCGATGAATAGGAAAGCAATCACTTTCGTTCCTTCGTCATAGCTATATTTCGAGTGATCTAAAAGAAATTCGTTAATCCCATTTTGACCTCAGCCAGTTTTCTTTCCTTCCTCATTTTGTGATATAATTTCGTATTTGCCATTCGATGATTTTTTAGGGGGTCATCGAATTTTCCAATATAATACAGATCATTTTCGTATTCGCAGTCACGAGTGATTCGGACAGATCTAGAGATATTTTCGACTATCAGAATGCGCATTGTAGCGAAAGTAGTAGCGAGAACGATTTCTTTTTCCTCTTTATTTCTGCGGTGCTTTTTCTTCTGCTTTTTTTTCAGCGTTTTTTTTTTTTTGCCGCGGATCATTGTGGCGGTTGATACGATACAGCCGAAGCTCCCAACTCTCCAGGTGTCCGTCTATTGTGTAGAGACACTTTTTCGTTACTATTGATTTTCTATCACTTACTTATTTCGTATCGACACACATGCTACATATTCGACAAATGGCGGACCTGATACAAAAAAAAAAAAAAAAAACCCATTGGTATAAGAATCGCCGAACGAATCAACAACTCTGTGGGAAAAAATAAGTGGAAATTTGAAGAAGAAAAAAATCCAATTTTTCAGCCTATTTTTATTCTCCACATCACTCGTAACGAGGACCTATGGTTTTGAAAGCTAACGACAATCGTAAGTGAGTAAATTTTCTTTTCCTTCGGCCTGTGTGTACGTTTCTTTCATTTTTATTATCTAAACATCTCGCGCCCTGATGGTCGAATACGCGCGTCTTCGGCAACGACTTACTCGATGGCATGTCAGGAAGAAAATGGGGAACGAGGCAGGGGTAGGAGAAGTTCTAAAAGAAAGTGCACGTGAAAGTCACGCGAGCTTAGATCAATATTGGTGTCGTTATCCTTGGGGGCGAAGCTGGAGCGGATAAAAAATAAAAGAGAGAAAAACAGAGAGAGAGAGTGAGAGAGAGAAAGATTCGTTGGCAGAAGCATCATAAAGTATATACGTGTGGTAACGCCGCTTGTTATCTTAGGGAGTATGGCGAGAGGGGGTTCTCGCTACTTTCACCCCCTTCCTTCTTTTTTTTTTCTCAATTTTTTTTTTCTCCTCTTTCTTGTTCATCTTTCTTCCCTTCTTTTCCCTTCTTTTCCCGCGGATCCCCCATCAAGAAGCCCTCTACAAAGTGGCGCTCTGGATATTTCTTCGATTGGGTTCCAGTTTCAGCTTCTCGTTTGTGATTGTAAGTTATGTATAGACGTATACCTATACATACACGTCTATCTGTATCTCGCAACCGATCGTGCCATATACATGTACGTATACCTCGACGAGCCAACTCATAATAATCACTTCTTTTCGAGGGGATGAGGTCGATAGGCTGTCCCTTAGATTCGTTGAAGAATAAGCGCACTGGACGAAATGTTTCTACTGACGGTACACCGAAAATCCACGTTTTATCCCGGATCGGCGGCATATACTCCACGTCTACGTACAGGGTGTCCGATTTGTCGAGGAAAAACGCGCCGATCGTTTATGTCGTATGACTAACGAGACGTTAGAAAATGTAGAACAGTATGCGGGAAACATTAAGTTTTTACAACGGAGTTTTGCGCACCTTATCCTTTTTTTGATCTCACCCCGTGATCGGTTTTTCGATTTTTCCTGCAAACGAGAGTCTTCGATTTCGCACGAAAACGGCTCACCCTGTACACGGCATCGGGCGAACAGAGATTTGGGTAGATATTCTCAATCAGATTCGTTGGCCGATCCATCGAAAATTTGGGGAGATCGAGTAATCCTCAAACCCGATCAACCAATGGCGTCTAATGACCCTCACCCAAGGGCGAATAGGAGATATCTAGGTATCCTGGATGGCAGGATAGATCGCCGTTCGTTTCACCGTAACACACCCTTCCGAGATTGATTCACCGCCGAACTAAATACATACCCCGCTCGTCGTAACCGATCAATATTCTCAATTACAGTTGGAAAAAGTGAAGACTTTATTTCTGCAACTGCAAAATATGAATTATACGAATATTTTTTATCGCAACTAGAAATAATCGAGTAAGGGGGTCAAGCAAATTCATCTTTAGTTTTGTCGAAGATGATATAGCGTGGATTCGGTAGTTCTATTGATTTTTTCGCTTCCCATTTGTCGAGTGACAATGGACGATTATCGACGAAAGATAACATTCTATCGGTACGCAATTCTCGCTTTCATTTCCATTGATTCGATACGAAAAAATTACAAAAATTCACATGTATTTATTCAAACCTCGATTCGATTCGGGTGAAATCCCGACTACTTCATTAAAAAAAAAAAAAGCCCCAACTGTAAGGGAGGTGCAGTCATGATAGAAAATATCAAAGTACGGAAAGAAAGAAAATAGACGAAATAGAAATGGTTATATCTACTCAAAATAAACCAAAACGAGTGGAAAATGGGAAGCGCTTTTTCAGCCGAGAAGATTTGAAACGGGGCCATGGTTGTTAATTAAAGTAAGTAACGTCGTGAAATGAGGGTGAAAGCCTAAGCGCCCCGCGTCTATATAGCTATGTACGTGGATATTATATACTCCAGTACCTATACCTGTGTTACCTGAAACGGGATAAAATAAAAAAACATGCACGGGAAACCAAATTACATGAAACATTGAAAAAAAACTGATGAAAAAACTTGCAATTAATAAAATAGCGGATGGTTAAAAAACAAATTGAGGAGGATGTCGATGACCTCAGTTTTACCCTCTCTTATTTCATTCTGATTTCCTGAATTACGTTTTATTTCATTACACGTGTACACGATACCTGTATTTACAGCGTGAAAATAACTGTTTCGTCTGACATATCGCAAGTCGATTTTTCATACGTTGACAAAAAAAAAAGAGAGCAAAAAAAAATCGGAATACTAGAGTAAAACGTAGGGCGGCATGAATTTTACTTTCTACCCTGCACACCCCTCTTTTTTACGCACGTGCAAATAGTTCATCGATTACTGTTCACGCGATAATCTCGGTGAATAAGTGCTGAGAAATTTATTCAAATATATAACGATTCAGACGAAAGTTACACGCAGTATGATATAATGTAGATGTGCCAAAGCTTTCTGTACATACATATGTTCCTGTATAATATTTCTACGCTACTTACATTCGTCGATATATCATTGGGTATTCATTGAATGTAACGAGGAAATAATTTTCACCGACTCTTTCGGTAAATAGACGTATAGGCTGATGGCGGATAATAGCTGTTGACTGCGGTTTTTTTTTTCTGTTCTACTTTTTTCTGTTTTTTAATCACTTAGCTTTGTCAAAATCTAAAAAATTCCAAATCTCTTCTACGACACTTATCACATTATATCCTAAGCCGGTGAAGGGGCTGCATTTTGCTCTGTGCAATTTATTTGAAAATGTAACGAGAAACGAAAAGTTTTCAAATAACTATTTCGTCTGCGCGCTGATATTTTCATATCATATGTTTATATAATATAATATTTTTTCTTCTTTGTCGGTTTACAGTGCACGGGCTTTCCATGTGCAGAGAATATCAACAAGAGAAAAGCACCGAGGGTAAGTTTTCCTATTTAAAATTTCATTGTTTCCGACATAGATGTTTGAAACAATGAATTCATTTAGTTGAAAGCTGTAATACATTGAATATTTGAAAAAAAGATCTTAATACGATAAATTCATAGCACTAAATAGGTATTGTGGTTATATATTGACGTGTATTCCGAAGCAGCTTCTTCTCTAATTGGATAAATTGAATCCAATTAATCGATTAATTCAAGAGGTGGTATCGCAAGAAACTCTCTTTGGCTTCTCGCGGAGAAGTCAACGAGCATTACATTTACAAAAAAAGACGAAAAACAAAAAAAAAAAAAAGAATAGTAATTCAATAGGTCCCTTCGGTGCAAACGAAAACTATGAAAAGTTTCATATTTTTCACGGAGCTGGACTAGTTTATCGCTGCAGTTAATTGTAATTCGCAAATAATAAGTCGCTATGAAAATTTGCATTCTTCATGGCGTACGTCATCTGCAGCTGCTGTCCAAGATTACGACCGAACAGAACGTGGGAAAAAATACGGCCGACAGACGAAATGCAAACTGATATCATCGATTTTTCATCGAATTCATATTTGTTCACGAGACATTTTGAGTTTTTCGAAAAATTCGAGTAACTATGGCGTCTCCTCGTTCGAAAGTCCGTCGTCGTCAACGTCGGAATTTCTATAATTCACACCGATATGCAACTGTGAAACATTGAGTGCTACATGTATAACGTAATTGTGTTGAATAATAAATTTTCCATTCAAAATTGAGGCGGCATTTTCGAATTTCGGCACGATGCGGTGGTTTAAATAATATAATTTAATCGTTTCACACCCCGTTTCGACGGATATCTATGTACCTGCCGACGATCAATTCAATCAACCCGGGAGAAATCCTCTAGACAATACCTGTAATATATCCTGTATAGTTGCTAAAACTTCCGGCAAGTTTATATTTCCCTCCGTTAAACGCCAATATTTTATCTACTTCACTTTGATCACAGCATGGGGGGTTCATATTGTCCGCTTACACCGTTAGATCATTCGCTTTTTTTGCTTTCTTTTTTTTTTCTCTATTTTTTGCTTTGAACCTTTTCCCTCCCTTTCGCTTTTCGTTATCCTTCTCTTTGATTTTCTTTCACTTTTATTTTTTATTCTATCTTCTTTTTTTATTCCTTTCGATATTGCACTATATGGCATGCCTTATTTTGACTCCTTGTTTAACGTTTTTCTTTTCATGTGGCGTTGAATTTTTCATTTTTCCACTTTTTTTCCAATGTTTTTTCTCGGTCTGTTCTATCGGACGGCTTCCTCTTGTCCTTTGCGAAACCCGTCGCGTCGACGAAGCGTATCAGGGTCATTTTTTGTCGTATTTATTTCGATATCTTTTTTGTTCATGTGTTGACTGGCTCCTTTTAAAAAATTCATGCCGGTACCATTGCATGCTTGGCTCAATGGTTACCGACGCTGTTTTCTTTTTTTTTTTTATCTCTTCGACGTTAATATTCATTCTTATTCAGGTATGCACTTTTTTGGTTGTGTGATTATAACTTTGAATTTATGTAATCTAACAAAGTTATGCAGAGTATTCATGAAATTATTGAAAAAAAAAAGAGTGTCAAGATTCCAATGAGTTTTGGTTACGCAGGGATTTCGAGAGCCCCGGGGTTCAAAGGGTTTCGGGAGATTTGCGAAAATTTTCATAGAAATTCAACACTAGATTTGAAGGATGCAAAGTGACCCTTTGCGGTTGATAATTTTTGCTCTATACATGAGGCTGTTTCCTAATTTTTTGAAAAAAGTGATCAAATCAAAACGAAGTATACGTACATAAAAAATTGGCGACTAAGCTACAGCATCGCTGCAGTAAAATTTCATAGTTCCTAAGAGACAATGTAGCGTGGAGTGAAAGAGCAAAGGTAAACATGTTTTGACGTACTCGGAAGTGAAGTGCATGCGGGGCGAACGTCGATGAAAGAAGTGGAGGAATTTGCGAGCGACTTCCGAGCGCTAGGGCGACGCTGGGCGTCGCGATATCGGGCGTTAGCGTCGGTGTCGACGAAGCTCGACAAATTGTTCTCCGGGCGAACGGGTGAATCGACGCATTTATATATCATGGGACATTTCATGATTTCAATGGTGCGAATTCTCATTTAGTAACGGCATGTCGGAAGATCAAAGCTCCCTAGAACAGAGAAAAGCACACTCTGTTGTCCCCCCTATATGATTATTGTGTGACAAAAAATTAGTTTGTTTTCAGTATGAAAGAATCGAGTGAAGGACGGTAAACTTGCGTGACTGAAGTCTAGGAACAGAATAAACAATAAACGACCGAAAGCTCCTTGGAATTTCACTAGTCAGACAATGATGTGTATGTATGTACAAGTGGAAAAACAAAAAGTGTTTGAGTCGCATAACCGGCTCTGAAATTCCGAGTAATCGAAGTGGGGCGCATATAATTTAGTTCGAAAGCTATTCCACCTAATCTTAATTAAGCTTGTCAGGTGAATATAGATGGTATACGTGTATTTAGTAGAGATTTTGGTTGTGTCAAATAGCTACCCCATTATGATACACATAACATTACCACAAATTCGAACAAAACATCGAACACCTGCAGACTCACACTATGGAATACAATATGGAAGCTATATTATCATATCGACGGTATAATTACTCGCTTCTTGCTACCGGAAATGGTCTGTACGCCATCTCAACGACTGTTTGGTTTTTGCCTGTGTGTATCGCATTTTTTTATTTTGCCTCATAGATTCAGGAAAATCTCGGAAAAATATTTACAAGTTGAGCATATAATTTGTAAAATGTTTTTTTCCGTTATGTTTGACGATGATATACACGTGTTCATAATGTTTGCCCCAAGTCATGTTAATGACAGGAGAATAAGTAACCAGCGAGTAAATGAATTCCGCGGATATCAGTTTTTCTCTTCTAACATTCTTCCGTTGTGTTCTTTTATTTTTCTCTCCAACGATTTCAAGCTCTAATTTGAGGTAGATACATGTAGGTACATATGGGTCAAAGGAGAGGGAGGGTAAGGGTTATTCCGGGATGATGAGGAAAGGGATGAATATTCACGGAATTCATAAAGTTCACTCTATAACGGGTCAACGAATCATATCAAGTCTTGCTCTGTTGGAACGGAGAAATTGAGCTTTTTGCGGCTGCGCAAAGATAGAAGTCTGAACCTATTTTCATCTTGGAATAGGAGAGGATTATGGGTAAGAAACTATGTTTGCGAAGTTTCCTCCCTCTCTTTGTCTCTCTCACTCCATCGCTCATTTCTTTTATGCTCCCCTCCTTCTCCTCCTTCCTACCCCCTCTCAGCGCCTCTTCGTCTCTTTTCCGGTTCTCTGGTCTTACCCAAAAACAATAGAACATCGCCCAAAAGGTCTGCTGAGAGAGCTGCTGCAGGGTTCAGTTAACATCCCCGTCTTTATCGCATTCTCCCTCTCTCAATCTCAATCTCTCTCTCTCTCTCTCTCTCTCTCTCTCTCTCTCTCTCTCTCTCTCTCTCTCTCTCTCTCTCTCTCTCTCTCTCTCTCTAGTTTTCCTTCTCGTTCACTCCACGGAATGGTGACTTCCATTTCTATCTCACGTTAGCTGCTGCAGAGATTTCCAAACCTTTAGATCTAACAACCGTTTTATGACATTTTCCCGGAGCTTTTTTTGCCAACGAACAGCTTTGAAGGGTGAATGTATTCGATAGGTATGTGTAAGTCATGCAGATGATGATTTCAAAGTAAATTCCCGATTGCCCGGCAAAAATTCGTAGTTCAATAAAATTTCAGTTCACATTTTTCTGGCATGAAAATTTTCAAGAAATAGAAAATTCTTTTCATCCGCAGAATGCATCCACATGCAATGAAAATTCAAACTGTAGGCCACATACCGAACTTTATGTTGCGTCACCGAGGAAGCCATGCACTGACAAGGGTAATTTTATTGCCTTCCCCGCATTCATAACCGCGAATATTTTATTTGTGTGAAATTTCGTATCAATTTCAAATTAGAATTTTTCCCGCTCAACTGGAAATGTATCGATGAGGTTGACGGAGACGCTTTCATCTTCAAGAGGGGTCCGAATACCCTCTGTTTTGCCTCGGCTCCAACCTCATTTTTTCTAATTTTCCATCGACTCCCTTGATCCCCCTCTTCAGATGCCGTTTACCCGAAACTCTCCTAAGATCCGGCAGCTATTCCCCCTGGATGAACTCCATCTGATTACCGGTAATGGCGTTGTGTTTTAAACGCGACTCGCTTCTTCTTTCCAACAGTATCAGATACTCCTCTTTCTCCTCCTTCTCGTCTCCCAAAAGAGATTACCGACTTACCTACCTACCTACCTACCTACCTACCTACCTACCTACCTACCTACCTACCTACCTACCCGTATATCTCGTTCCTAAAGATCCGATTTTTGAATAAAAACCGGAGTTTTATCACCTGTACCGGGTGGATACGGAATAAGGAGAAATTATCATCCGAACAAGACGACAATGTATAAACGAGGTCAACGTCATAATTTTTACCCAACATCAACAATTCGGAATGAGCATATAGGTATTTGGATTTTCGTGAGGAGATTCGATTGTTCGATTCATGATTACTTTTTTCTTACGTATTTTCTGCAAATCTGAGCGTACCATCTGGCCTAGAAGTTTCACGTCCTTCTCACAATCAATTAAAATCGCTTCCTTGATTCAATTTTGTAACGGAGACCTTTCGATCGACTGGCTACTCGAGCTTTTATTCAATTAATTAATTACGTCACCCGGACGCCGAAAATTCCCCGGAAACGAGAGAACGGGGTGATTGGGTCACAGAGAAACCTTCTAAGCCGTGAACCAAATTGATTAGATTCTAAATCGCGGTCAAGAGGGTTCTCTCGAAAGTCATACGCTGGGCATTGTTTATACAACTTTACTTTACACTTCTCGGATTACCAAATCATTCAGGAACTGAAATCCGTGCTAAACTACCCCCAGGGACTCGATGCGGAGAACAATGTAAGTGAAGTTCAGAAGAGTAAAGTTTAACTTACATCGAAGACACCGGGAGGTTTCTTTAACCAGAACGTGACCAACTAACTAACTAAGTTTTGACGAAACTGGACGTACGGCTAAGTTACCAACGGTCACCTTATTCCAACTTTTCTGAAAGAATAGACACGGTCACTATAGAAAATAGATAAAAATTTGACCCGCCGATCTTTCACCTCAAATTTCCAGCGCGTGGATAACCAAAATGGTCGATCACCTTCGACATCGCGAAGTGCTAATTTTGCACGAAGATAAGATCAAGTACTTCTCGATTGGCCTTGGCCTGCGAAAATTCTGGAAGAGAATAACGGAAGGGATTCGTTCCGATGTCCTTCGAAGGTTGAAAAGGGGCGAAGCAACTATGAGGGTTACGGAAAATACGTCCTCCCGTTAATCTCGAATTTTACGTTTCACGAAAATGCCTACGCCTTCAAAAGTGCCCCTCGGATTTGTGCGAAAACGTGAATGTTACGCGAAATCGCTCCACCAGCGCCTTCTTTCAATGTCTAACCGTCTATCTTCCGTTCACTTCGACCGCTATCTACGAGCCAGAGCCATTCCGCATTCTTGAAAAGTCTTCTTTATCTTCGCGAGCGAACGTGCGCATTATCATAGAAATGTTGTAGATGCCGTAGTTTCGTTCGAAGTGTAGTGGTCAAAAATGAAGAAAAAAAAAAAAAAAAAAACAAAAAGAAGCGCTTGTCTAATAATCTAGCCAACAACAAAGGGACGCGTTCGCCCTCGTAACTACAAGTAAAGGCATTTCACGGTAATTCCATCACGAGTTCGTAATTGAAGTGCAAAATTCTCATGGCCTCAACTATAAATCAATTTACAAACTATCGATCACAGATCTATTGCAATGCAGGTAGAGGAGGCGAAAAAAAGAATCAACTTTACCGCTACCACAGAAGAATAACGGACAATGTCTTCGCTATTCTTTTTATAATTACGCCGTATTTCCACCAACAATAAGTCCATTGAAATTGTTTCTCCGCTTGTGATCAATATCTGTTCCGATGAAACTACAAAGTGAAGTTGCAGTGGAACTATCTTTCTAACAAACTACAGCAGGATCTCTTGACTTTTGTTGGATTTTTTTTTTTTTTTTTTTTTGTTCCAAGAAACCAGATGTTAACAAAATATAGTCGCTTCAGGAATTCGTACAAAGGAACGAAGTAGAAAGAACGGGGAGAAATCTAATATTGACCAACAATCATTTCCATATATTTCCATAACTACACCATCGTAAGATCCGATCGAACCTGACAAACGGCCATGAGATCAGCTTCGTTCCGATAATCCAATGACGGTGGATCCGTTCTGTTTTGTTCGGAAAACAGAGATAACATCATTATTCAGCCGTCGCTGTACACCGACGCGGATTCGATGATCTGAAGCTTTCATTTCGCGGAATTGAAATTTTGTCGCGAGTAGATATTGTTATAACGCGGAGCACGGTGGCTGCGAGAGGACCTCTGCGAACAATTGATACGGTTCGGTATGCCGGTCATCACCACTTCCGTTGCCGGTGTAAACGAGCGGTCCACTTCCTGGATGGTGGTTTGACAGAACACTGGAATGGAACACACCGACAAAATCAATGCAGACGTCCCGAAGCTTTTCCGTGTGATGTATTGATCCCCTGAGAATTGTTTATTGTCATTGATACCAATATTTTCGTTTCAAATTTTCCAATTCTCGGGCAACCCCCCATTCCGTATCGCTGATTATCATCGGGTCGTTTTTTTTTTTCGATCCAGAAGAATATTCTCGACTCATCCAATCCGGGGGGCGGATCGATACTATCTACGGAAACTTGAATCTCTGGTGTAAAGAATTTGGAAGAGGATCGCTGGCGGCGGACTCGAGTCAAACTAGGCGTGAAACGTACTCGGATGCAGAGTGGAGGGATTTTGTGGTCAAGGTGGATCGAGCGTGGATAATGGGGATTCCGTTCGCCGGGAGAAGCACCGTGTTCCATAGAATATCAGCAGTCCAGAAATCGACCCGTCGACGTTGCACCGCGCGAAGACTGAGAATTATTTTTTTTTTTTTCCCCCCGCTATTCTTCTCTAGCCCCGTCCACCGAATGGTTTATGAATGAATTTTTGCACGGTACGTTGAAACTTTCAAATAATGTGACCTCTGGAGTCGAATGACGGGTGGTTTCGTATCGAGCTTTTCTCGAACTCGATCTCTGATCTCTTCGACTGCCGTCGATGGAAGATTGATCGTCACCGTTGCAACGCCGCGTGAATCGCATCGATCGCGAAAAAGTAACGCTTGATCGCACGATCTTGGTCCGGTCGTATACCGTACGTAATTCACATTCCCGTTCACCCTTATTCAGTTCAATATTTTTGGCAGCTAAATGCACAACACGGAAGACGGAATGAAAAGTATCTGGAACCATGCCAGAATACCAAGTTTCGACGCTCCACCTGTTACCGTGATATAGATAATTAATATGGCCATATGTATAAGGATAATGAACCGTACACTTTTATCGGCGAAACGAGCTGCCGCTCCGTCCGCGTCCCACCGGTGGGAACAAAATGAGAAAAATTATATTCGAAATATATGACCGAGAGATTTGCGCTGCTCAGAATCCATTGAATTCTATATCATCCGATAGTACGATCGGACTGCATCACTTCTGCGAGACGACTTTCCATCGTTACGCGTGAGAAACTGCATAAAAATAATTACAAGCTGCTAAAATGATAGCGTAGAAAGAAGAGCGAGGGAATAAAGGTGCTTTCGCCCGTCGTGCTTTCTGACGGACGTTTAGACAGGAGTTGAACGGAGCGTTCGGTGATACGGGAGTGATATGGGGTTAATCGGTGCGTTCACACTCGCCGCTCACCAAAGCCCGTTCGCTCGTTGTACCGGGTAGCTATACACACACGTGCGACGCACACACGCGAAGTGTCTCTACACGCGCGACTATATCGGGTGGGGGTTTTCGGCACGAGGATGGGGAAGTTGGGATGATGTAACGTACGCCACTCTCGCCCAGTGATTGTCCAAGAAATTGGCGAAAATTAACGAAAAGACAAAAACACAATCGGTAATCGTCGATGGGTTACTTTTTCCATTGAAGATAGTCTTCGTATATCTGGCGAGCCGCAGGCCCTTTGCCATCAGATTTAGTATCTGGATGTACCGACGTAACGTTACGCGTGTAGTTTTTTTTTACTATTTTTCATCCAGGAAGATTTCGTAATCCCAAGAAGCCTGGGGATTTGCCGGGTGCACTTTTTCTTGGAGATTGTAGAGCCGGCTGCTCTGGGATATTTATTTCTTAAAACCTACTGGCGGTGAATTTTAGTTCAAGGTAGACGCTCCATGTGCTACTATGCCGAGGCTCAACTCTTTCGACTGTATACCGAGCCAACCGGGAGATAGGGGAGGCGAGACGTGCACGAAAGCACGTCGGATATGCGGAAGTTGAGAAACGAAAGGAGATTGAAGTCAAAGGCAAGAAGAGAGAAGAAGCGGGCGACGCGAGACGTGAAACTCTAAACGCGAAACGAGTGCCATTCGAGCCGCAGCGGTGGTACAGCTTATACCGGTGGCAAAAATCAATACACACCTGCTCTCTATCTGCTTAACCCTCCTTCGCCACTGTGGACTTCGCACCCGCTGCTTTCATTTGGAAAAAGTCATTTTTATATTTCGAATTGATCATCGCTCGGGCTCCGATTCTTCGAGGTCGTCGGAGAAACGTCGCGGCTGGTAGAACGAAAAATTGATGAAATTCATCGCGAGTTAGTCGAACGCGTATGGTGGAGGAATGCGCGATCCTTCGGGCTCTAGAAACCATCGCGCGAGTGCCTAGGTAACAACCGCACGGTAGAGATCAGAGGAAAGCTACGAGATGATCGGAGGAGAGTTTCAGCGGATGCGTCGGAGGCGTCTACGTCAACGCGAGATTAATCGGCATAATTTGAGTGCTTGTGGTTAGCCCCGGGAAATTGTATTGTCTTCGTTTCGTCGCGTCCCGTCCAACCGTGTTAACCGCGAAAACGTAGTAGGTCGAAGGGTCGTCGTTCGAGGCGAGGGAAATATTGACCACACGTGGAAAAAAGAGTTGTGGAATTTCCAATTGATCGGTAAAATCATCGAAACGTCAAATGTCCGAACGACCAAACGAAGGAGATTGAGGGGAAAATATGATGACGTTTTTGCAAAAGCGCTGGAATTTTGACAATAATTTGATTAAATTGTCGGTGAGAGGTCGCAGTGGAGACGTGCGTCGTTGGTTAATAACGTGCGATACCCTTATCTAACGGAGAGCCATCGGAAAACTAAATAACGCACAACTGCATAGTTCGAAGGTTGATTAGAATTCAGGTCGATCTTAAGGTCAGCGCAACCTACATCTACGTCACACACCTAGACTCGCTTTGCGCGGTACACGCGCATGACGAGCGAAGTGGAAACCTCGACCATGAAAGGCAGCAGCAGAGTCACCGTGCATGCGAAGGTTCAAAAATAAACGTAAAAAACAAACACGGTATCTCGAAGACGGAAAAAAACCGGACGAAGGTCCCAATCGAAAGGGCTTACGCGATATCCCACCGATGCGAACGATGAAATAGTTCGCGTTTGTGGGAGTATGAAAAGAAATCATAACTGGAAATTGTTTGACGTTCGATATAACTCGAAGGGCTTTTAAAATGAAGAAGGTAAATCTTGGCATGAATGTTCATTGAAATCTATTCAATTTTCCTGCGAAGTTTACCCCTTACTCATGCAGCAGACAAGTGGCCTGCTACTGCGAAAGTCCTCGAGACTAGGTAGGGGCTTATTGACGTATATTACACCTACAACTTTGCAATTATGCAAGCTCGGCTCCTCCGCCTTCTAGTTTACGATCAATAATTCAATTCGTTAGGGACTCCAGAAGGCGAATATCGTGTGATAATCGGGAAAAAAACGGGCAAGGAACACAGAAAACGGGGCCAGTTTTCCTCTCAGATTTTCAAACGGACAGTTTCGATGTATGCTTTCGAATACTGTCAAATGACTGTAGAATTTAAGATTCAAGAACTGAATAAGATATATCCCACCCACGTCAGAAACCCTTCGATTTTCGCATGAATACGAAAGAGAAGCGAAGAATGAGGGAGATGAATTATATTTCCAAGCCTTTTTCACCACTGTTTCAGGTACGGTACTTATTACCATAGAATCTGGATAAAATAGATGGAGAGATAGTAGAGAGTTTAGGCCAAAGGCAAACGGGTTCTAGTGTTGAAAGGATCGAACAATCTAGTCTCCCAACAACGCGGGATCTGTGTCGGTTCAATTATCCCTTGAAATCTGCATTCATTAACCGCCTTTTTGTCTTCGAGAGATTAACAATTAATTATCGGCATCCGTTCCACGTGCAATGCGTCGGTTATTTCTCCCTGCTCAATTTACGTCTTCTACCGAACCACATCTCGAAGTTGATCCAATCACGAGGGCGTAGTGAGGACGTGGCGTTTTGCAATTTTCTGGGGTGTCCAAAAGAGCTTGAGTGCTTCGATGACACGCGTAAACCTTATATATGAGAAAAGATTGCGCACAAAATAGAAGAGGGAAAAAAAAATGAAAATGAAAATGAAAAAGGAGAACCGACGGACAGGTTGACAGCTTGGAAATTTAGAGGACGGAGTTGCCAGAAGGGAATAAGCCGCATTGACGGTATATGTATACCGTGGTATATTCCCTTAAAAAAAAAAAAAAATGAAGAATTTTCACCGTAATTCCGTTTTGCAGATAACTTAAAAATAACCTTGGCCTGTCACAGAGGCACGGATAGATCGCTACGCCTGTTTTTTTTTTCTATTTTTCTTACCTTTTTTCTTTTTTCCCCCTCTTTTCTGTTCAACTGAAAATTTTCTTCGCCTTTCAAAGGAGCGAGATATATGGAGATCAATTCAGGCGCAATGATGCCACTTTGCATTACATTTCGCATTTGAATTCCTCATCATACTACCTTTCCGTGTGATGCACATGGAAATTGCGGTGCCGGGCTTCCTTCTTCCTTCGACTCGCAACTTTCGATCGAACTTGAAACTTCAACAGTTCCGAACCTGTAACCTTACCGATACTTCAATCGTATGCAAATCGATCGAGATCACTGCGAGAAAATTTTGAAACAAATAATAGTGACGTGCGATAGAAAAGATATACGATTCCGTTACATCGGGTGAAAGCATCTATTGCAGTTTGGTTTTCAAAATCTCGGATTCAGATTGGGTTACAATTTTTTTCTCATTGAATCGATCCGAACAAATCGCTGTCGAATTTCTTCAACTGTTCTACCTATAGTCGATCGTTTTACATTCGTCAAATATCAGATTTGGTCTGGCTTTTCGTTCAGAGTTCGAATCCAACGATCCATCGGCCAACTATACTTGCTACTTGTGAATGATCCAATCGATATATACCGAGCCGTAATTTATGTTAAACTTTCGCCATTTTTTGCTGAAATATTTCAACGCTGTCTGAGAATAAGACGGATCATTATCGTTCTGAACTCCGATGATAAAGAGGAGGGAAAAAAGTTGAAAGGTGTACTCAACGATAATCCACCTACTGTATTCGTCACTCCGGTGAATATGACGTTTTCCAATGTCAACGAATGGAAGGGGAACGATGGAATTACGTCAATTTCAGCTAATGGCCCATAAGAAGGGCTTGTCGTATACACTTTCTTCTTTTGTCTTTCATCCTTTTCTCAGAGAGCTAATGGAACACGTCGTTAAGTACACTATACGTGTTCGAAGCCTTCGATAATGCAAGTGCGGAGTAATATCGGGATAACGTGGGGTAAACGAGACTTATGCCTTAGCAAAATAGTGAAATCGGTCAATCGCCGACGGAGCGACCGACATCGTCGGAATTAATCTCCCCAGTGAGAAAATAAACCGGTTCGGTGGCCAGAGCGATTCGGTAAGTGTTGAAAAGCAAAAAGCAAAAAGTAAAAAAAAAACATAAAAGACCCGAGTGAAAAAACCAACGAAACCACCCATGGCAAAGTCCGTGCTTGTGTAAACAATTTAATCAGACAAGCCAATCGTTGAATTTAAAGTGACTCGAAGTACAAAGGCGTTAAGCTTTCAACAAACGAAGAAATGAATAAACGAACGAGAGAAAAGGATACCTTCATTATAACAGGTGTAGGTATACGTATAGATGAATAGGTTGGAGCCTGCACTTCAAAGTTGCCCACGCGCGTGCTTTTACACGGAGGGGTTGAGAAACAAAAGACTGATTGCCGTGAGCGCATCGTCTACACCGTGCCTGCCACCGACCCTTGGAGAGAGAATTATCGTTTTCTCGATTACATCATAGTCAACCAGTTATTAGAGGCCACCGAAAAGTTGAAAGAAGCATAAGCGAAAAGAATGAAAAAAAAAAAAAAAACCGCCAAGCTTCACAATTTTGATTCTGAGTATTATACTATATAATTCTTGAAGGACTTGGAGTGGATAAATTTTCTACCATTTCGTTGGACAAATCGGGAACTAATCGAACTACCTTGAGGTAATGATCGTCGATTTGTACCAGCGTCCTTATATTCCGCGGACCGTTTCAAGACGAAATCAAAGGACCTTCGGAATCGTAATCACTTCTATAAGGACGACGTCGATCAACTCCTCATCTCCGCGTAGGCATAATAGCTGATCCTTAAGAGTGTAAGGGAAAAAACCAATCAGCGTCCTCCTTGGAACACGAAAAGAAGATATCGGAATACTTAGGGTCGGAATAATCCGCGTGATGACTTTCACGATAATCGGAGAACATCCATTCTCTGCTAAATCCCTGCGACTTGAAAATTATATCAAAACGCAAAACAAATACTCTGACAGGATTTTGCTTTCGTCCTTCCCATGGAGGGTTCTCGTTATTCAATGCAATGGAGTGAACCCGACGCCATTTCAACGGTGCAGGAAGTTTTCGAAGACGGTACCCACCCATCAGGTATGGGACAAATTAGATAGGGTGACGAATGCGAAGACGATACGCCATTGCCGAGGCCAAATCGTGTGAAAATGCATGCGGATGTAGTAAAGTAAAGTACATTTTTCTTTTTTTGCGAAAAGGGAATTCGGAGTAACCAGATTGATTTTGAAGCGGAACGCAATTGGGAAAGCGAAGATCGCAAAAGGTAACGAAATCTTGGGGGTTGTTGGCACCCCTCCCACCCAATGGTTGTAGGGAGTGTGCGGCAGAGGCGGAGGTGCTGCGGAAAGTATAAGAAAAGAGGGGAAAGGATCTGGCGATGGTCGTCGTCGTCGTTCGTATCGCCGGGGGTATACGCATACCTATACGAGTATTTATATATATACACACACAAAGTAGCACTTTCAGAGAGACACGGCAACGTCGAATTCGAGCGGAGACGTCGTAGGACCAGGGCGGGAATTTCAAACGGTGATATTCACCTACTTCAGGGAAGGGAACGATTCGAGGGGGCGATGTTGCCGAATCAAGTATCTTCGAAATAAAAACGCCCGGGGTATTTAAATTGGAAGGGTATCGATGAAGTGCGACCGGAAACGTCACGGTTATATAAAAGTACGATTTTTTAAATAAATTCAAAGGGAAAAATTCCACTGAACAAACATCCGTTGGCCTTGCACCTCTTGCTCAACTGTCCGGGACACCAAAATTTTTTCATCGTGAAAAGTACATTACTTACTACCGCATGTCTTACAAAAAGTTTCACATGTGAGTGCACTAAAAAAACGAAGAGTAGACGACTGCACACCGAAAAACGTGGCAACGTTGCGAAGAGGCAGCCGCAGGGAGGAGGTTGACGTAGAGGGAGTAGGGAGGGAGACTCGATCAATATGGCCGCCGGAGGATGCTAGAGGGGAAATAGGGGAGGTGGAGAACTATAGGGAAGAAGTAGCGGGGGTGGTTTTAACTCAGGATGGTACAGTCGCGGCTGATATCGTAACACCTGCACGATACGATAGTATGCCATCCCTCCAGCATGACCTTGAAACAAACAAACCCGGGGGCGGTGTTCCGTTTTGTTTTTTCTCTTTGTTTTTTTTTATAAAATCAGAAGTTTGGTCTATTATTCGATCTTTTATCGTCTGACCTCGACGAATCTTCCAATCATCGAAGAGTTCTGGAATGCCTAGTCATTTTTTTTTCCCCAAGTCAAAATCACCGGCTCACGATATTCAGAGGATATCACACCGTCGCCGGTCTTACTTAGGAAGAAAATTAAACGGGGAGGTATAGATCGTACAACATGTAATACAAGAAGTCACCGAGGTGCCGTAGCCCACCATCAATTTCTTATCTCTATCGTTCTGCTTCGTCTCACGTCTGATTCTCGAATCAAAAGATTTTTAAGCAGGTCATCTTTCTTAGCTTATCAACAACCGCTTATCTACTGTACGCTTCGTGGGCTCACCTTAAACGAGCTTTTTTTTCTGGAGTTTTTTTTTTTTTATCCTACAAATTTCTTGGCTGTCAGTAACTTTCTCATACTGCAGCCGGTAAACTCTAACAATCGAGATTTAGTGCTATCGTCAACATGAATTTCGGAACGAATAGTGTTTAAGATTTTCGTAGTTATTGAAATCCTCTTGTGAGATATGAACTCGTGATTAGATCCGTGAAAAAAAAAAAGAAGCAAAATCTAAAAGTTATTCCATCGAGATCGCGAATACGTATTGTTGGAATTTATCATTCAACTTTTGTTGATACATATTCATCGCGCAAATGGCGAGGCGTCATATCTGAATATTCGTATTAAACAACTTAAAAATCTTTGAAGGAAAACTCTTTAGAGGGTGGCTGTCGAGCAAGAATGCGGGGGGGTATGAAGCTGGGTTATTCATCTCCTTTGAAAATTGTTTCCTCTCACATCGTTTGACAAAAATTGATCCTGTGGCATAAAAGTTTTGTGGTATCGTGATCGTGTCTGAACCCTTAAGGGATGAAACAAAACTTTCACTAGAGAGATTACCGACAGGTTTAGGTAGTTCCACGTGGCGCCGTAAGATGGGATTAAAGTACGTGGACATGCTTTATTTATTTATCTATTTATTTAACGATGCACTGTAAAACGATGTCCAATGTGTAGCCAATGGAATAATAACGTTGTAACTAGCGATGACGGTGAAAATATGCAGAGCCCGCTAGTTCCGAAAGACGCCTTAAATGCCGTAGAAAATAGAAAACTTCCGAACCAACGAAGCGTCGAAGCAAAGAGCTTTGCTGATGTAGCCGGAAGTAAGCTATCGATGACGTATACAAAGATCGATGTGACTTCCGGCCATGTTACCCTCGGGGTATCCACCTATCGCACCCTCTGTCCGCCAGCTTTCTCATCATATAATCTTTTCCTTATCTCTTCTCCCTTAGCTTCGATAGAATTCTTCACGCTCACTTGTTTTTTTTATTTCTTTATAGCTCCGATACCCTTCTTAGCCATCGCGGTTTTGTAACCTGCTCATTTTTAAAATCCTCCGGCTTAGGTATCTCGAAAGCGCTGCAGTCGAAAGGGATCCAAAGGTCACATTAGTAATCCCGAATATTTTTTGACAATAGCAATTTATCAACAGATTTTACCGTTGCGCATGGGTTGAATCTGTTGAGAGATAAATTTTTTCTTGGCATTGAAGAAAGTTGCAGGGTAACCGTTGAATAAAGAATAAGGAGAGGGTATTTATCCGTCGGAAAAAGAAAGGAGACCGAAACCCCGAGCAATCATCGGTACCCCGGTGTTAAATGGACGGTAATCATTCGGGGAGCGCGACCCGCATAGGAATACCTCCTAGCCACCCTACTCTTTTTCTCCGGTTTCTCCTAGTAAAAGTAGAAGAAGGCCAGTCAGTCGGTTAGTCTGGATATATGAACAAATGTTTGGTAGTCCAGATCGACCCTGCTGACCAGGAGTACCGGCCGGACTGACAATAAGCGACCAATCAACCCGCTCGTGACTCCCAACCTTTATGATCAGTGATACCGGAGAACAATAACTATTGTACATATGAATAGAGCGCTGCAAGTTGAAAAAAAAAAAAATGAAAATAATCTGAAATAAAACGATGGCAATACGTGACATTGGCAAGACATGTGAAGATACTCCACATGGTGAGAACAAATTTTGGAAGGCTTCCCGATCGGTCTTTCTATTCGGTTCGGAGGTGCAGACGGGATTCCGTAGGAATCGTACGAGAGAGGTAGGTAGGTACTTCCAGGGGTTGACGACTAGTGACTCTTCACCTGATTCCAGTTTCCGACCACGGAAGGATAATTCCTCGACTTCCGCTCGTAGGTAGCGTCGGATTGACTGAACACGACGAACGGAGAGCTTGCAGCTTTTCGAAAGCAGAACAAACAGGAAGAAAGAAAAGTGTAGGATTAGGGATTCCAGGACCAATTTTCATCTCTTGTTTTTAACCTGGTACAAAATTCGAGCCTTTTTGGAAGCGAGTATACGAAAATGAATTAATGTGGCAGCGTTAGTCAGCTTGGTTTATGTAATCGTTCGTGTTTGAACAGTCGTTCAGTTTTGAACAATGGAACAAGGGAGTTGCGATGACGTTTGAAATGATTACCAACCCTTTCGTGAAAAGACAGAAAACAAAAGCAATCTTCTTTCTCATAGGACGGTCTTTCTCTCGGCTCCTCTTTACTCATCTCAAGTTGGGTAGGTACTACTAACTTCGCTAGAGTTTCACCGGGGAACAGTCTCTCTCTCGTTAAATCACGGAACACCCTTACGAAGTATGGAAATTATGAAACAAACGAGCAACCCGTTATCGCGAGTAATGCGGCGACACCCCAAACCCCCATTAACTAAACGTCTCATGACTCGGGCTTGGTAATTATTCATTAAGCCGTGTCCGAAATCTGAATCGACTGGTTACACGCTATCAAGAAAATCAGACGTTAACCAAAGTCGTTTGTTGTAAGCTGGCAACTTCATTGACTGATTAAAAATAGCGTGCAAAATTAAAGTGGCTGAAAATTCGAACAAAACGTCCGTTGCATTATACGATCTGTCATTATTTTGAACCCGATTAGCTTTTCCTTTTATTTCGAAGTTGAGTGCAGGAAAGGCGCGGACGGAACTGGAGCTTGGGGCTTGCGAGGTATAGGTATGTATACGAAACGGGTTCACTTTTAGCGGATCAAAGGAGGGAGGAAGAAAGAGAAAGAGAGGGGAAAACTTCCGAGATAGAAGTAATTTCCGGACTGAAGAAAATCAGTAGTCCCGTTGCGCAATAAAAACATAATCAGGAGGATAGCTACTCTAAGTTTTCTACTTTATAGAACAACGTCAGCTGGTTATCTAACCTACGAATCTCAGGTTAGAAGCAGCCAGCCCTCCTCAATCACGGAAACGTTAACTTCACTCCCCTCGTTTAGCCATTCAACAGTCCTGGCGGAAGGGCTCCAGCGATTTGGTTCCAGGATTTTTCGAGCGCTAAAAAAAAAGATTCGGTCGTCCATTGGTACCGATTTTGTGAAATTACGCTATTTCGACTCCCGTTTCCTTCCGGGTTCGTCACACGGTTCGGATTTAGTTTGAGCCGATCTCGATCCAACTTACAACCACATTGATGACCCAATCTAATGTAGTTGGGAATTATTTAGGCCATAATCCCGAATAAACAAGGTTATAAGATGACCGAGTTCGGACCTTACTTACAATTAGCTCTCGGAAGACTTATTCGGAGCCGACTTAGGCCAGAGTTATGGATTCTAATCCAAATTTCGCCAGAATATTCGCTTACAAACAAATTGACGTTTGCACCCAACTTGGTTTAAGACTTTTAAGGATACGTCCAACTTACAATGTTAAATTAAGATAAAATTAAGTTCAGTAATATCGATGCAAACTTCGATTTCATAAATTGCTTCACATATATCTTCATTCCCATTTCATTTCCAAGAGTTTCCTATTGTACTTGCATGGTTTGCCAAGTCTTTTGTCAGAGGAAAAGGAAAGGTAATGAAACTAGGGTATATCTGCTAACAAAGACGAATATCATCCAGCGGAGGAAATAAATTGACGTAACAAAAATTTTGTCTTCAGACTGCCGGGACGTTTATTAATATTATCTCAAGTTGTCGTAGTTCTTCCATGCGCTCAAGGCTCTCGAGTACGTATAAATTGAAGGACTTAACCGACGGTTAATTATCCTCTTCTCCTCAGAGTCAAATTTCCTTCGCATATTTTAAGCTTACGTCGCAGTCATTCGCAGTTCAGTTAAAATACCCACAGTTAACGCAACAAGAGTCGTTCCCTAGTTATGAAATTTCCTCCCATAACAGATAATAGAGGCTTATTCCGTACGGTAAAAGTTCCCTCCAAGTTATCATTACTCGAAAAAGTATACTTATATATATATATGCAACTATATATACTTCTGTATGGCGCATCAGCTAAGTTCTCGAGTTGTAAAATTGTTATTCATTTTGATAGTAATTTTCGCGAAAGGATACGGGAAATATTTCTGTCCAGCGATAAATTCAATAAATGTTCGGAAAGAAATTTCTATTTCTATTTCTAAAAATTTGAGTTATACTTGCAATTGAACGACTTCGTGATTTGGAAATTTTGTTTTTGACATCTTACGTTGAAAAAATAGCTCGAGTTTTCATAAAATTTTCAGACGAAAGAACGTATTTCAGGAGAAATTCAATCCATCGATATCCTTCTCGCTTGTTCATGCTACCCGCACGGTGATTTTTCGAAACCGTAAAGCCAATAACTTACCGGATGAAGTTAAAAGAGTTCGAAATTTCGAATTTCAACTTCAAAGTCGACGAGCCAAATCGTAAACATGTACCTGAAGCTTTCAGGACGCATTTGCCTTTTTTTTTTTTTTTTTTTTTGTCTAGTGCAATACGAGTGTCGCTTTGGTTCTTCAAAGTTTTAATCGAACTCACCTGTGACGCATTCGCGATGACGTACCGTACAACCAGCTTTGACGAACTTGAACTTTTGGAATCGGAGTCTTCTCTTTTTATTTCACCTTTCGAATACAGCGCTACTCGGGCACTGAAATTTTCTTGTCCGTAAGAATATTCACCTCCAACGTCTGGTGTCTAACGCAGCGGACGGACGTTCAATAGCGATATCATGCGATTATAATAATACATCACTCGAGAAACGTCAGTCGCGTGTGCATATTATAGTAAAATCGTGCGGTGCGAGAAATTTTCACCTGTCACAAACAGGGAAATCGTGCACGTGACTAACGTGACGTATATACCACCGTCGCCCCAAGCAGGAGATTTGCATCGCCGAGCTAATCGCGCTATGGTCCAGGGAAATCGGGTAGATGCGGACGCGCGTTGGCCTATCGGTTACGCGACGGGGCGAAAAAAAAACTGACCAAATAATATCGCAGGGCAGAAGGTACGGAAAAAGGGACGGAAGGAATCGACCCGCTACCGGTAAGGCGACGGCGTTTTACCGGTCGACTAACTTCGGAAACTCATGAAGTAGATATTGAAAACTCGTCCCCTTCGGACTGGTCTACCTATATGGAACTGTCAATGCCGCACTTGACCTATTGCACAAAGTGAGCTTAATTTTCGTCGATTTCGATGTTTTTCGTTTTCTTTTTTCCATAGATTCAAATGACATTTCCGTTAGGGAACCGAGTCCGCGTCGCTTTGTCGAATACACCAGTAGCTCGATACTTTTTGCTCGATCCATTCTTTTCCTCCGCATGGTTTTTTTCCCTTTATGTCGCGCAACCCCGCGGTGGACGGAAGGAATGATTGATAGACATTTTGACATTTGACGAAGATAAGCTGCTCCGAACCGACTCCTTTTTATGCTCTTCATGCTCGCCCATTCAACGACATCACTTCCCTACGGTTTTTAAAGCTCCTATCGCGCTCTCGAATGTTGGATGTAATTAACGTTGTATCCACGCGCGGTAAGAAAACCCCCACCGACGACCATCTAACGACAATTTTATTCCGTTCGTAGCTGCAAGAAAACGTTTGCCAATTTGTTTACCTTTTTCTCTCGTCCCTTCGTCGTGGAAAAGGGATCGCTCGAACTGAACGGGGAAAATGGCGGAGAATCGTGTCGTTGAATAAGCGGGCTCGTTATGAAACGTACCTTCAGGATTCGTTGATCCTAAAACGACTTCCGGTCGGGATCGCTGGAAATTTGTCTTTCTCGAGTGACGGTGTATGCGCCGAAGATCAGCCGGCGACGAGGGCGGGAGTAAATGACGAAAAGGGTGTCTGCAAAAAGAGGAGGTGAGATGGAAAGACCCTCGGACGGGAATGAATGCGAGAATCATCGCTGGATAAAAGCTTTGTATTTGAGGACACAAAACAAAATAAATACCAGGCTATTGAACGACGGTGATGACGGTAGTCTTTAGCCCGCGAACACGAGGGTATAAAGCGGGGAGAAGAAAAAAAAAGTGTACCTATAACGGGGGAAAAAAAAGGGAAGGGTGACGAAGAGTCACTTTTGGCAATGTTTGATAAGCTAACGTACCTTACATCTCTAGTCGCGGCGTCTTTCAGACGCGCTTCAATGGAGTAGGTTGCGGAATTCGCGATAGCATTTTGTTTTCCATTGTATCGCATTCCCTCCCTACCCCAGTTCCACTCATCCCTCAGGACGGTGTATAATGTCGGTTTAATTTTAGCCACAACGCGCCGCTACTTTCGCCATTTTAGCCAGACACAAGTTACACACCGGTATACAACTACAAAGAATTTCTTTCATACAACAACGATCGTATAGTCGGCTACTCCTTCGCTGCATATTATATGTATATACGAAGAGATTGCCCATAAATCTGTGAGAAAAATGAGAAATACAACCTACAAAGACCGTTGCACGCTTTCATAATTCATTAAAATACGAGTCGCTACGGCAACACCGACGTCCCGACGCTGGGCACTCTTACGAGGGACGTCTTACAACTGGAAGGTGTCTAGTTACTCGTTAATCGCTTATTGCGCCACTTAAATGTGTCGTCGAAAAGCGCGAGGAGGTGTCGGAGACTCGTTTCACACCCCATATTTCTCTTTCCCCCGTAAGCTTTCCAGTATTAGTCGGGACAACGCGGTGCCGTGGATACCGAGAGAGAGAGAGAGAGAGTGAATTTTAGAAAGGTAGCGAGATAAAAGGGGAGATGCGATCCCAGTGGTTAGGGAAGATGCCTCGACAAGGGGCTTCTTCGTAGTCGTCGTCTGATTGCCACGAACTAAGCCGCGGACTATCAATCTCAAAGATCCTACTGATTGGCGAGTGGGGAGGGGAGGGGAGGGGAGGGGGAGGGAGCAAAATGCCGTGAGGAGGAGTAGGAAATTGTGAAAAGAGGTGCGGCGAGGAGTAGGTAGGTATACAGCGGAGCTCCTAACGTACTTGAGACTACCGTTAAAATTGGATGAGGGGGTTTCGTCAGCAAAGTTCTACAGGCTGAGGAGTTTCACCATCGTGCAGATTATGATGTATAATAGTGTATTTAAATTTTCCCCTACCGACGCGTGACTCCCACAATACGGTGGGCGGGTCACAAGGAGGGGCGGAAAATTGGTGAGGCGAACGATTTTCCTCCCTTGTTGTACCTCCGGGATGTTGCCGTGTCTGAATTTAGTTTCGTTTGATTTCCCGTGTTTCAATTTCTTATTCAGATTAAACGGAACAAAAAGGAGCTTTATGTTTTTGAGGTATCGACACATGTATGTGAAGTATGTACAATGTACAGATATCTTGAACTTTCGAATCTGTTCATCAATTCTTACGGTCGATTTGGACGTCGTACGAATATATTTTGTGGATTCGAAACGTTCCTCCTCGCATGTACTTGTGAACGCCATGCAATTATTTTGATCTCCGAGTCAATTAGTGCGTCTGGAACGGTTCTTATCCTTCGAGGTTTTTTTTTCTCGCCTGTAAACTGCTACCCCTTGATATACAGTACGGTTATTCCTTCACACGAGTTGTGCGAGGCGCCCAAATAATCATTATCGAATTTACCAAACACTATCCAGTCCGGTGGCAAAGCTCGGTGAAGTTGACAATACCATAAAATCTCATCGCAGAGTCCCGGTCACGTTATTACACGGTAATTCACAGCTCATGACTTCACGCGATAAATTTTCTCGCCGGTGTAAGCGAATTTACAATATTATGCAGCGATCGTCTCTTCCCTCGTCCTTACAATAATTCGAAGTGAAGTCGAGGGAAGATAGAGAGAGAGAGAGAGAGAGAGAGAGAGAGAGAGAGAGAGAGAGAGAGAGAGAGAGAGAGAGCGAAGTGATCCGATCCGTCGACAAGTTCGTGCAGCTGGGCAAAACTTAAGTCATTATGATTTAATATTCTGGTGCGTCTCTTTGGATTGTGTGCGGCGCTCGTACGAGTGAGTTACAGTGTATTCTATGAGAAAATCTATTACGCCGACGGAGAGAGAGACGTAATTTTTGAAAGAGCCATTACCGAGAGGTGAACAACAACTGCGTGCGGTTCAAAGTCAAATATCCGTTTTCTCTATAAATGCTGGAGAACTAGATGCTTCTTGTGTAATACATATACATGTTATGGAAGTTCCGTGTTTCGGAAACTAGTTGACTTCGCTGCACAATTATTATACGAGAGTTATGAAATCGGTTAAGTTCCCAGTCGTGACAATCCTCCGGACCAAGATGGAATATTAATTACTCGATATACCGACTGCTAGGCGACTACTATGCGGATCGAGTAAAGTTACACGCTTCGCGGAATCGTTCGAAACGGACCTTCGAATTTTCCTCGACGCTTCCACCTTTGCACCGGTTTTCCCGCATACCATTGTATCCCTCAAAAACACGTGAAAAATAATTACGATCGCGACTAATCGCTGCCGCAAAGACCGAGCGAAATCCTTTCAATTTCGATCCGTCTATCGGCAGTTTATTTTGCGGCGATGCCGCGCGTGTAACAAATCAAACAAATCCGTTGATTGGCCGGGATGGGATTATTCCATCTATCTCTACCTTTCTCTTTCCGGCAGCGGATTTTCTCCAGAAACTCACTAATTGTCTCTAAATTGCGTAGACAGATTAAAACAATTCGGTTGGTTAGCTCCCCGGTCTACTGCGGCGGCGGTACGAAACGAGTCAGCATGAAACCCGCGACAGGCGAGGCTTGAAAATACCCCTTTCACTCGAAAATCACTTCGAGCGAATATTGTAATATATGCAAGGTAGAACTTGACGTTGAAATTTTTACAAACTTCCACCGCCAGCTTGTTCGCATGATGTAATTCATTCCCGTTCCAGGTGGATCTCTCTACATAGTATTACGTGTATTCAGGGAAATTTTCCTTGCAACTATTTTTTTCATATTGATTGCGGATCGATTACTCGACCTTCACCGCTATGAATAAGATTGATGATTCCTACTCGATTCGCCTCGATCGGGACGACCAATTTTAGCTCAACTAATCACGACTGAACTATAGGTAGTGATTATCCAATCTATAGCGTACGGTTCGGTCAGAACGACTGATTTCTATCCAACTCGATGGACATGGATATATGCGGTTGCGGGTACCGTATGTGTCTGTCAATAGCTACGTGGCAGCTTCGAAGTTTCTGAAATTGACAGCTGCGATTCCACTACATGTGGATTTATACGTCGAATGCACATAGCGGAGATTCCGGAAGGTGGTGTGTATGCGGCCGATTTAATGGGTCACGCAACTTCAAATATTGATTGTATATTCCCAACCATACATATCCGTGGAATTTCTATCCAAATTTTGGCCGAAACCCAGAACAGCGAGGGATCATTGAAATCGTTATTGCTGGAAATAATAATAACGGGCTTCTAATGTTATAAGCAACACGATATCGATGGAGATCAAACGAATCAGAGAATTTTTTAGGATCTATCTATCACAAGAGACTCCATAGGAACGGATTGACGAAATTTCAATTTGTGTCAACTATAATTTCAAATAATTCGTAAGAATTGCTTCATAGCAACTGTCATCCTGCCGTTTAAATCGTCGTGAATATCGAGAGAACATCTTATCGGTTTACTTCCACTCGAATTTCGGTTTTCTCGCGAGCGATCAACGGACAGATAGATAAATTGTCCAGTTACAGAACCGCCCATTTGCAAATAATTCGTTATTAGATTTTTCCCCCGTTTCGACCCTCGAGGCGGTGTACAATTTTTTTGTCATTTCACAGAAGTAAGTAGAGAAGTGCAGAAAGTGTAGAAGAAAAATAGAAGAGTGAAAACATATGTGGAGATAGCAAAAAATTCTTCGGAAAACGTTTGTTCGCCGCTCGTTCGTAATTGGATCGTACTAACGGGGCGAGCTGGCAAAACCCGTAACGGCTGCACGACGACCACCGCGGGATAACTGCCGCACACACTAATATTAAATGCGTAGAACTGATATTGGAAAATGGGAGGAGTGAAAACAAAAAGCAGAAAAATAGGAAGATACAAAAAGCGGTGCTCCACTGCCTGCTCTATATTTTCTTCCTTTCATTTTTTCTCTTCTCTTTTTCTATCGGTGCAGTGTAGAGTTTGCGCTGTAATACAGTAGCCCTGTGTATACGTACGTACATACATACCTATCCAGGCGAACGGACTGTGCGCACGCTGTAATGCGGGGTTGCTACTAGGAATTAGTATACGAATCTATTGTGCGAAAAGCCTGATATCATGTATGTACCACGCTAGATAGATACACGTATAATACCCGCTCATGAAAAGCTAAAAAAAAATAGAAAGAAAAAAAAATTAGTTCGCACAACCTACCTTGGTACATGCTATGTATATAGGTAAATGCGCGTGCATCCTGTGTATATAGGTAGGTATGCACGTTCATCTACGTCATTTTAAAGAAGTTCGAAGGTGAAAAAAAAACATGACCTTCAATCGTTTTGATTTGTTCTGCGAGAACTTATATCGTTCGATTAGAATGATTTCCGATTTCGGGCAATGCTGAAAATTTCCGGATTCTATACGGTACGGGGGCAAGTATTTGAAACTTTAAAGTATTACGTATCCGTACCAACACCTAGCTGCAATATTTTATAAACGCGTACAAGGCCGCGAGAAGCTGTATCCCAAAGCCGAAGCAAATACAATATTAACGTCCAGCGAAGGCCGCGTTTTCTTGAAAATTTTTTTTTTTTGTTTTTTAGCATGTACCGTTACGCGATACAGAATTTGTAACTCCTGCACAAACAAGCTTCCGAACAGTCTCAACCCTATCTCACCTCGGCATAACCCAACCTTACAGAACATAACGTAAGACAACCTTACCCGACTACCTTTTGCCTCGCGTTACTCCCAACCGCGTTGCTGCAGCATCCCGGCCTATGGCTGGCCCAGCAGCTGCTCGTAAAAAGATCCCATATTTACGATATCGCATATCATGTTTATACTTTCGCCTCCTTCCCGCCTACCGACCCTCCCTCACCTCTTCCCGTTTATGGTTTCGCTAAATCCGAGCACTTTTATATATTCCGTTCGAACCTTCCACCATTTTTTCGTTTCTTCTTTACCCGGTTAGATCGTTTATTATCGGTTACCCACGTTCTCTCTCGTCTCTTCTCATCTGGAAATTTCTCCGACGTATGTACGCGTAGCTTTATGAATTCGTTTCATCGGAATAACGCTACAGCTTCGATTAATTTACTTGCGATGAAATTCTCTTCTCGATGCCCGGGAGAATTACTTTTTTCGTTTACGTTGAAAATAATAATCAAACTCCCTGTAACAATACACGACGTAGAGCGCGGAAAAATATCGCGTCCTTCCACGACTACCCCGATGGTACGACAGTTTCGATAGTCCGTGCGAACAAAAAACTACAAAATTTACTCTTAAGTGAGTCTCTTCTCGCTGGCGAGTGTCGGGTATAACGCAGGAGGTTCATCTTAACTTTTTCATTCAAATCCAAGCCTTTTACCGGTTCTCTTTACACCCCCTTTTGTCGTCGTTCACCTGACAAAGTGTACCGCACATTCCACCCATATTTTATTTGGGATTTCGTTGTTTTTACGTCACGGCTATTCGCTATGGTGATTTTGTTTTACGTTTTCATTTCAGTATTTGTTTTGTGTTATTTATAGCAAAGCCTCTGCACCACAGGTATGTCTATAGAGCTTTTCTTCTCGAACGTTGTATGAAGATGAAATGTAAGCTAGATACAACAGGCTGTATAGAGTTTATAATGCGCAGGAGGTACGCCGCGGAAAAATAATCTCGTTTTATACCGTTGGACGGTGCAGCGGACACTTTTTTTTTTTCATTTTTTCATTTTCTCATTTCTTCATTTGTTTCCTTTTTCCTGTCGTAACGACGATAAATTCTGCCCGCAGACGTTTCTTCGTCTTCGACTATATTTTTATCGGGAAAAATTCTCTAATTTCCTAATTTCAACGTTTACTCGTGAAACAGCGAACCATTGAAATCTCGTCTTCAAAAACTTCACCCATGATTTTCGAGAGATGAGTCGTAATTGAGTTTTGGTAATTAATTCGCTCGATCGAATTCCGGAGCTCTTCTGTTCGGTTCAGACAGACGTCTGACCGTTCCATCGCTAGCGTCGCAACGTTAAACAAATGGATTTAATTAAGTTCCAACTTTCGCTCACCGCCGAATTAACGAATAGACTCCACGCCGTCCGATAACGGCGTAGTCTAGTTTAGCAAGGGTGGGGATCATTCCACACCGCTTATCGTCTCAGCTCCGCTCATTAAAATGAGCATTCGGAAATATAGTCGGTATAGAGTCGGCGTGCAACTTCAAGTCATATCAATTCTACTCGCAGACTCGACTTTGTTTACCCATGACACGTGGAATCCAATTCCTGAAATGCGACTGCGAGTTCCATTAAGTCGGATGTTGAGGGGTCGGTTCTGTTGGTTGGCATGTGTCTCCAGTTAGCCGAGGACATTGCCGAGGTAAGCTTCTTCTCGTCTCCTTTGCGGTTTGGTATAGGTAGGTAGAAGGGCATGTCCAGATGTCCCCCAAGGATAACTGCGAACACAATTCCGCCTTAGCTGTTCGTGCCCAATTCAATCTACCCTTCGCATCTCCTGTGTACGTATTTACGTGCGACAATCCTGGCCGATATTAATTCGATGAAAACCACATGCCATGTGCTGCTGTAGCACAACACTCTCTAACCACCTGCACTCGCCCGTGGAGTTTTCATTTGCCCGAAAGCTTTGACACTAAATTGGCTAATCGGTGAAAAATATGTCGAATCAATTTTTTCACTCTAAAAAATGGCGAGCTCGCAATGCGGTTGCTTTTTTTTTTGGTTTTTTTTGGCTCAACGTTTTGCCAACGGTGTACGATTTTTACTCAGCGATTCCGAATAATTTCATAAATAGTTCGCGACGCGATGAGATTCTCGCACACCATTTCCGACCGCATCGGCAGATTGTTACGTCATAGTTTGCTTCTTCACAGTCCATTAAATGAACAAATCATACACCGGTGTACCGGCTAATCGATGATATCGTAGAAATGCAATTTACCTAATAACCCCTTCATCACTTGCCAGTAGACGGCGGGCTACGAACCACGTAACGGACTCCGCAAATTGGGCGACGTAATTATTACGGGAGATCGGCACGCTTCGTTATAAATCCGTACAGATAAACAGCCGTTAATATCGAATAATCGATCCGTATCTAAATACGCTGTACGTGTACTTGCAATACGACTTTTAATAGTCTAAAAAGAGACTTTCGTACGTTGCATGGTATATCCGTACGGTAGTAGCGTGTCTCATGCAACAACGTTCAGGCGGTCTCGTCCCCTCTATCCACCCCTCATACCGGCGCTGAGCAACCACCGAAGGATATCCGGCCATCTTGAATTTTTTACTTTTTTTCCCTACAACCTCCGCACCCAGCAAATTACAATAATACCACCACTGATTTTACCTTTCTAGCTTTCCAAGGTATCTATCTATAGGTATTTATCCTTGATCCGTTTCTGACAATGAGAAATCTTATACGGACTGATTACACTGGCAATTATAAAATGTAGGTACATACAAAGTATAACATCGGCAGAAAATTTTCTGAACGATGAGACGAATGTTGAAGTGGCTATATCACACGATCTGGTGTAAGTCGTAAACAATATCGTAATGGGTACAAGCCAGCTGGGAACGCCAGAAGGGGTTTTTTTTCGAGGGCATATCGTAGCATTCGAGACAGTAAAAACTAATAACGCTAATTGTAAGTAAGAAACAAATAATAGTACGTAAAGAACTGACTAATGTGGAGCAGCGCAGCGGTGAGCTAATAATACATTCGCCAGAGTCGAGATATACACCCAACCTGCACCAAGGGCAGTGCGTGAATGAAAAAAAAACAAACTAATAGGTATCCCCTACATCTATGTATTATAAGTAATGATTCGCTATTTTTGGGAAGCCATACTTAGCCGGGCGTAAAAGTTTTTTCATCGCTAGAAAACTTTGTCCAAGAAATCTTTCTTCCAAGGTTCTCCTCCGTCGAATGCACGGGTCGATTTTTCGGCACAATTCGAGGTACGGCGAAGATGTAATATTTGCGAACTTCGTCAAAATCAATTGACGAAATTGAATCTCACTACGCCCCGCATAGAACGCGTCGTGTTTTTCAACCGATCTAATTAACGAGGCACATGAAACAATTCTACGTAACACTAATAATAATAATAATGACGATGAGTTGGGAAAGGTACTCCGTTAATTAAGGAGGAGGTTCCTAATTGGCTGCGAAAATTGTGGACGTGTGAAAAAGGGAGGTGCGCTTGGGATTATAGGAATGGAGGAGCTGAAGGAAAAGAAAGAAAACATCAGCGGAGCAATGCCAGGGAATAAAATGGGAAGATAGATAGATATATGTATATACCGCGAAAGTGGGGAAGCGCAAACGGTTTTAGGAGACCTGAGCGAAGAACCAGCTACGGAAGATGAACTGGATGGACTCGAAGGGATGGAACTTCTCGTATACAAGCTTTCATTGTTAATTAAAACGTTGCTTTCGCCCTTGCGTTTAATTATCGAAAACCGGAAGCACCGGAACGAATGTGTAGAATGAAAATGGCAACTTTTGATCCCCCTCCGGTACGACGCGGACGTTTCGTCCGTTTTCGCGCACATGTAACAACGATTCGGAAAACGAAACAACGTCAGCTAGAGGTTGCCGCGATAAAGACTTCCTTGGTTTCGCTATAGATGTGAATTTTCGGGGTAGAAGGACGTGACTTTAATTGGGCTTGTGGTTGAGAAGGGTATCCGTCGTAAACTATCTCCGGTAATTGAAGTTGTGGCCACCTGCACTATAGTCTCTGGCAAGTCTACGGCTTAGAAACGTGACGTTTATGGGACGTAGGGAGAGACTTCCACGTTTCGCGAGTGACAATTACATCGTGTTCTAACGGTGATTTCGATAATTGTACGCCGGAGTAATATTAACTGAAATCACATTTTCCAGTTCGCTTGAAAATCTGACTCGCGTGACGCTGAGGAAAATGCCAAAAGTCGTAGAACTTGACCTCCTTCGAGCTGATCGCTATTGGACTTGACCTTCGCTTTTATTTTCGCTCTACTGTTCCTGCTCGAAAAAGCTCCCGATCGTGAAATCGATATTATCGGTCGAAACTTATAATATTTATCAGGCTTGTTTTTAGTTACTACTTGAAGGGTCTCGAAATTGATGGAGTTTCGTCAAAACCCTCAGAGTGCATAAATTTGGACGGATCTTGAAAGACAATCGACGAATTTGTGGATTAGTTTCTAGACTGCGAGATGATGATGATGATGATGATGATGATGACGATAATGATGATGACCTCGTATATTTTCAATGCTGATGAACGACGGACCTTTTCTCGGGTGAAAAGCGGTCTGAAAACACCATTATGAGGTCATTAGCAGGTTCGTTTTCAACGTCAAGATAAATGTCCTCTAATTACACGACTCCGAATCGTAAAGTAGTCTATGAGGTAATTTCATTCAATTTTGTGTATAAATATCGTTCTCCATTATGAATACCCAACTAGGTGTGTACGTCTCGTATCTCGTTGAGCTCTCCGAATCTGTGTTTTCGTTCATGGAACAATCGCCGTCACTTTATGCTCTTTAAAATCGCTCAAAAGAGTTAATTAATCTCTTATACGTACATCATATAATCTTAAACTTCAATTTAGCAGCTAGATCTCCCAGAAATGAAGGATTACTGATCGAAGTGGATCAAAAAACGGAAAAAGACCGATGACATTGCAACGCAACTTCGATCGAATGTCCATGTCGACAGGATCGAACGTTTTCGTAAGATTGGTTCGAAAAAATACAATATTTTAAACTCAGCGACTGCTCGTTAGATAGATTCTACCGAAGCGTAGTTCAATTTTGCTTTTAATCCACCTTTGATCGAGGTGGAAATTGCTCTCGGTGTTTCCCGTTATCACCCAATCGCCATTGTTGATTTATAATTGACTGCCTCCTGGTTCCAGTCGATGACCATGAGATCGTGCGTTATCTACAGTCCGACGAAGATCAGGTACAACGGCTTCCAATCCCGAATCCAAAACTTCAACTCCACGAGCCAAATTACGCGCAGACTAAATCGCACGATATCAAAGGCTACGTTAAACCAACTTAATGAAACGATCGGCGTTCGCGTCGGCATTTTCAAAATTACAGAATCAATAGGCGTCCTTTTTCTTTTTTCTATTCCAAGATTTTGGTCATTGTGACGCATGGCGATATCCTTTCCGGATATCGCCGAGTATAAATAATGTAACGCCATAACGGTGAAAATGGTCACAATGAAAGATGAAAAATATTTATAGATCTCATCGGTATGAGAATTTGATATTTACACCCAATCTCCATCGGATCCTCTGTGCTAGGTGACCCAAATTTCAGGTTATGGCGTGCTAGCGATTTCAGATATCGGCGAAAACCACCTTATACATAGCTGTCGAGAATACCTCGATTTATAAAAGGTACGACACGGAAGAGGAAAGGGCAGAAAAGACGCAGTAGAAGAAGGGGGTATTCCCATTCGAGTAGATATACCCAGCGTCGTGTGACTACCGAAGCGATTTTGACCTAGGATAAAATTTCCCTACATCATTTGAGAGATCTGATCTTCGCGAATTTAGGTCAATTCGATTATAACCATTTGGAAGGAATATATCAGCTCGGATTCTCGCCCCGATACGTTTTCCAACTTGACGAACGCCAAACCTTTTTAACTTTTTCAACTCAAGTACAACACAGAAGCAACATCTCGACGAATTTTATCCAACTTTACTCCACGTGCAACTCGTTTAATCGAAAAAACCCAACATCATTTTCAACTCATTCAACCCAACTTAATTCGACTCGTCAATATCACATGAACTTTGATTTCTACTTAATTATTTGTACGACGGACTTTCAAAGGAAACTGGAAATAAAATTTCCATGTATAAGTTTTCCAATCGCGAGGATGTGACGTTAAATTGGAATCACGTGTATATGTAGCAAAATTTAAAGTGGGGAAAGTTGAATATTCATACAGATGAGCCTGCGAATTTTCTGATCTATAAATTGCATGAAGTCACCCTACTTACCTATATTCTAATAAAAACGGTAAAAAGTAACCAAAGATGGTTGGGATGTTACTCGTAATGCGAATACCTATGACTACTGATAGTCAACCAACGATAAGTGGGAAGTCTTAGAACAAAATATGAACGAAACTTCGCGCAACCATATAGATATTGGACCGAACGATGTAATCTGAAATTCAAGTCTGGTCATAGATATAGTTCGATATATCTAGGGCCTGGTGTGCTCGTTGGCGAGCTTTTGTTGTTTGAAAACTGAGAAGAAGTTTGAATGGCTGGTTGACCGAGTCCAGCTGCAGCTGGGTAACCAAACCTAGCAACGTGGTTTGCATGGTAATGCATAACACGGTTGAAAAATTTCACCGTTATTCTACAGACGATAGGAAAGTTCCTTAGGGTCGAATAAATATTTAAAACTCTTCAAGTTCGACTTTCGAGGCGTACATATATGAATAGGTATATATATATATAGGATAATATACATACATACCCACGGTGAAATGAATAATGTATTTTATTTGGAAACAAGAAAACTGCGCGACGCACCGTATATATATATATATATATATATATATACAATACAAATATAATACGTGTGTATAGAGTATACGCTATCGAACCGGAGGAGAAGAATATCGGAAACAGTCGCTCCGATCTCGAATGTTTTCACGTTTGAAAAGTTTCATTTGAACGTACATGAGAGGACTGAGAAAAACGAGGGAAGTCAAGAAACGAGGCAGAAGACTTTCCGGCGCGCACACACACACACACACACACACGTATAGGAACATATCCATAATATAGGTATCCCGAAGGAAGTGATTCACTCTCATTGGGTATACGTGTATGCTGTGGAGATCCCGACGATATTAGAGAGTCAAATGAGGCTCAACCTCGGCGACGCAGTTTCTCTCACGAATACCGACCTACAGCCCCTTGATTTTCGGACCCCCCGTACAACCCCCCGGCACAGATGCTGCCGCGAGCCTCCCGCTACATCTGCCGGATCATACGCAGCTTAAACGTAGGAAGATCCAGCTCCTCCATACAAATTTCAGACTTTCGTTTCCTCGTTCGAGACACTGCGAAGTTTCTATTTATAGGACATTCCCGAAACACGAATAGCGAATCGATCCCCGCAGTTGGGAAAAGCTCTGGAAAAAAGCTAGCCCAGGAATCGCTTCGAATTCGAAGGACTTTTTTTGTTTTTCTTCTCTCGTCTTGACGATGATTCGAAATCATTCGAAATTGGAATCGAACGATTTACGACCATTCTCCAGCGAATCGAAATAATTCGACGAGACACGCTCGAGAAAATGAGCGGAATAAAGATGAATGGAAAAAAAGTGGTGGATATGAAAAAAGTTATTGCGCGTCGTTTGAATCCGTCACTAGTATCTGGTGCAGTAAGAGCTGTAACCCGAGTAGTACGGTGTGTATAGATATACGTATGCAGGTGAATACACATTTCCACGGACAGTCGCTATTGATTGTCTTGCCGTGATGGGAATACTGAGTGACTTTGGCGAACGGCCCTCAAGGTGTGAGCGGAATTCCTTATCGAACACACTGCAGCCTGTTCGCGGGCGCGTGGGATTCCGTCTCGGTCTCTGTGTGAGAAAATGTGTACACCGCGCGCGGTAGGCGAAGAGAGGAGGAGGAAATATTTCATGCGAAATAATAATGAAATATTACTAAAACGCCGCACGAAATCGCGTTAAATTATTCAACTTTATTATTCCCGCACGGGTGATCGGCTGTGACTTACTTTCCGCTGATTCCGCGTGTAGCTGCCGAATGAATTGCACGCACGCGAATATGTAAATTTATACGAAAAATTGAAAGAAGAATAAAAAGAAAATCAACGATTCGAAGAAGTTACGTCGGAAAGATAAAAGTACCCAATTTCGCGTTGTACGGTACAGTCTCCGTGAAACAAACTTTCCTACTGGGTCACTCGGTCACGACGACCCTTTCGTCGTCGGTCCGCGGTGCATACTTTTTCTCGACAAGGTGCAGCTATTCCGACTCGAAATGTTACAAGCTCAACCCAGATATTATTTTCAAAAATTTAACACAGTTCGACGCACCGGTCGCTCACTCCGTCTCTCGTAAGAAAAAAAAAACAAAAAAATACCTCGTATTTTATTTATATTTTAAAAAACTAATCAACGCGTAATTTCATTTCTGATTTCAGAGTTTGCGAAGCATGACAACCAGCCCGGCAAACACGACGGACGCGTGCGAGGTTCACGATCCCTGTCAACACGGCGGTATTTGCATTTCGACGGACAGTGGGCCAATCTGCGAATGTCGTACCGGCGACTACGAGGGAGTATACTGCGAAAAAGGTGAGCTCCTCTGCCATTTCATACCTCATACGACTCGTCCAATCTATCGACCCGGTTCAACATCCAGTCCGACCTGACCCTACATGATGACTTTATCCAACTTGATACAAACCCAACCCTGGAAAACGTCACAAACCTGAACCTACCCGACCCCCAACTATATCCAGATCAATCTAATGAGAGTTGACTCGAGTCATTGATGTAACACCTGGCCCGATTACCTTCGTCATTTTCATTGGGAAAACCTTTGCTTCGACCTCATTACCTCGCCGTACAGTATACGCGTGGTTTTTGGAAGACATGTTTTTTTCACAGAGGAGCATTGCGGAAAATTACAAACATCGTGTGATTTGGTTTTTGAAGCGTTCCGGATTTTACCTAGATGTACATTTATCTCAACCAATCGCGTATCTGAGTAACCAACGCTTTGGATAACGCGGAAGTTGGTTTTGGTTTCGTGAATTCCGGAGAGCGATTCGTAAAAGGCACGATTCCACTCGACCGTGACGTGCGCGTCGCACGAACGAGAAAACCCCTAAAATCCGGTCTCGACCGAGAGTAAACCACAATGTCGGCGAAACTTTCGACTGATAAATTTTCGACTCGTCTCAATTCCAAGAGACGTACGTACACCAGCGTATCGAGCGGTCAATGCCTTCATTCCTTTGCGGGTGGATATTAAAAGTGAAGTTGCAAGGCCCGACGACCTGCTTTTCCCTTCCTTTCCATTCGACTCGGTTCTTCTTTGAGGTTGCGAATCTCCGAGTCGCTCCATAAAGGTCGTGCACCCGGTGGGCGTATAGGGTATGGAATAAAAAATTGTGTTTCGGTAGGAACGCCGGCTACGAAATTCCGTACTTTGGTCGGTTCACTACTTGATTGACACACGGTCGTCTTCGGTGGCGTCGCGTCGTTGCGGTCGTCGTCTCGGCGGTGATAGATCGACCCCGCTAAGTGGGTATCCTCTCATCCCGCGGAGGGAGAAATTCGAAGGGAGGATCTTACGCCGTGGAGGGGGACAGGGAAAATTATAAGTAGGCGTTCTCGACGCCGCCGTCGCGGGAGACGTGAATTTTATTGAAAAGAATTACGGCTTTTTTTTCTTCTCCGTGAATTTTATCGTCCGGAGTTTTGAATTTCCAGTTTTTTAAGTCATCGTCGTTATTTTTAATGCAATATAAAAAAGCTACGGTGTCGTATACTTTATTACACGGGTAATTAACCACCAGTATACAGCTGTAGTTACATCCAAACTATTCATTTCGAAAATTGAGATGGTGGATTGCTAATTTTTTTCGATAGAATCAGATTTTTTTTTCCTTGAACCGAGTAGCCCCGTTCGTCGAGTTGTTCGTTGTAGGTATAGCGTTCGACGATTCGGTTGCATGAATCAACGGGGGTGAATTTTTGGAAACATTTTTTTTAGCGCGTTGGTTGAACGGCGACTATTACGATACAATGTATAGAAGCTCGTTGGAGGTACGAAGGTACGAAGGTTAAAGGAATCCCAAAAGGCATTTGATTGCCAACCTAGTTCTCGGCTGCTTCCACCGTTGATGTTGGTTCTACCGCTGCATCCAGGAATTCGCGTGGGAAATTCAATACCCGATTCCCCGAAGAAGGCAGCTGTTATAGCGCCATGCGGAAAATTCCCATCGAAATTCCTAACGCACGTGATGAATTTTTATTATGAATGCACTACGGATGCCTTGAAAACTTCGGCGATGTGAATGTTGCCTACAAGTTGGCATAGATCAACGCGTAATTATAGGCGTTACATTTACAACGATGTAAGTTTTTCGGGGTGATAAAAATCGAACACTGAAAGACCGAGGAATTATCTTATTTTTTCTAATCTGCTTAGGTCATTTTTTTTCAAAACATCGACTCACACGAAAACCATAAGTAAGCATTATGATAAGTAATTATTCGATTTACTATATCGTTTGGTTTATATTTTATAACTTTTTTTATTTTTATGGTGTGTTCAGAGGCATGGAGCACAGTGCTACCAACAGCTGGTACCGACGAATTCTGGGAATGGGATTACAGTGAGTTTGAAAAATCAACTCCCCTTACGGCCCCCGTAAACTAATTTATATTGCATTATCATATAATACTGCAAAACTAGCTCCGCCTCCCCTTATTTGAATTTGAATTTTTTTTTTTTTTTTTCTTTGATTCATAAGCTAGCAAATTTAAAGTTTACGACGAATGCGAAGTACCAGAAAAAATTGAACGAAATAGATGGCTAACTTTGTAAATTTTCTCAGTCACTCTACAGGCGAGTAAAACGCGTAGATTGGTTAACCTGACCGTTGAACTTTTACCGTTCCATCAATTTACCCTGCGGGGTTCGTTGCCCCGATGGTTGATCGACTTTTCGATATCGCGCATCGGAAGGAAAATAGCCAGCCTATCCTCTCAACCTTTGTCGCGACCTTTCTTACACGAGTGTCTCGAGTGGAAAGCCTCGGCCGACCCCACGGGAAAAAAACCACTAGAAAATTTTCTCGCCCGTTCTTATTTTTTTATCGCCCCGATGTACGGGATGCGGATCGTCGGGTAATCCGAATAGCGGGGGTACGACGTACTCGTCGCGAAATTTTTCGGGCGAAAAAAACGAACGATCCCCCGGATATTTCATAAGATCCCGGTTAATTGGGCACGTATTGTAACTACGTAGAGCTTAGCGCGAAACGAACGAGCGGCGAAACGGCCTGCATAACGTTTATAACGTCAGTGAAGTCGAAGTGGGTAGACCTGCAGGTGAGTTTCGCGGATCTCGCCGTCGGCTCTGGATATAGATATACAGAGTGAAAGCCTGAAAAGCGAACCGGGGGCACTTTGCCAGGGGTTGGATATCCAGGGAATGTTGTAACGCCTGGCGCTCGTGGTTCGCTGAGATTTATGCGGCCAGGCTGCTCGTGAAAGTGGCGTTCCCATTCCCGTCTCTGTTCCCGTACCCGCCCGCCATCCCGTTCCCTTTGGTGAGAAAAGCGGCACGGGAAGAGAAGAAGGGAGTGAAACCGTAGATTATAAGCCGTTATTTTGTACCGTTGCTTGGACAGATGTTGCTCGTGGTTTGGACACGGGAGAAAAGTGGCGCGCTAGGAAGGGATGGATCGCTAATTAAGTTGCCGGCGTAATTCAAACTCGAGGTTAAAATAAGGTTGGGAATAAAGTGAAAAAAAAAAAACATTTTTCTCCGAATAGAATGAATACAACTGCAACGGGCGCACCCGGTGAACTTTTTAAGATACCGATGAACTCGGAGCGGAATGGAAAACTGAAAACTCTTCGCGGTCGCTACCTCGACCGGTGCGATTTCGTTCCGCGTGGAACCGAACATTTTGAATACACCCGCGTACGTGAACCCTATGAAAATTGGCAGTCTCATTGAGTATGCCATGACCTGGACTGTTCGTTACGCTGCGAATTTTGACAGAGGCCTGATTAGCATCCAAACATTTCAGGCGACGTGACATTTCGGATCGTCCAAAGAGCAATTGATACGTTGGTGGGTGCAAATACACGATCAGTTATTACATTTAGTCTGCCCTGCCGCGTCGTCGTCGTTCTCGTTGCAGCTGATCTAGTCTCCCAATTGGCGTGCAAATTACAAGGGAAATTTGCAAGGCAGATGCAATGCTCGTGCGAGAGACTATCCATGATTTGATGCGAATTGGGAGACCCGTTTCGTGCTTCAACATGTAAATCGTTTACATAGAGGGGCAAAAAACGTTGAAAAAGATAACGACCAACATAGCCCGGCAATGTGAATTCCGTATGGAGAAAATGAAAAGCTCTTTTGTTCAAACGATTTCCTCGAACGCAGTGCAATAAACGTGAGTGGACATCCGAAGTATATAATACAAAACGTCGTTCGTCAGGTTATATATAATTAAAGTTGAAATTATATAAACATTGCGAAAGGGGGATATGAATGCAAATTGAAAAATTATCTACGACCAGAAAAGAGAGTAGAGAGTGAATTTTTCGTTCCGTCTCTTTTTTCCGGCCAAAGAACAATTAAGAAAGAGAAAATTGCATCGCAATAAAATACACCATTCGGTGACATCCTAACCGAGTCTTTCAAGAGCTTGTGATACGTAGTTCCCTTTTCAAACCACGTAAATTTTTCTGTCCGGTACCAGTACGGCGTTACCTGCAAACTTTGAATCTAGAACTCCAGAAAAATGCAGCGTACGTTCGACAGTCTAAGTTTTCGTATATTTACCCGTATTGAACAAAAAAATGAAGATGGTATCAGGACTAACAACAACTTTGGTCATTTTCCAATCTATCGATTACGATATCGTCGTTTTTTCCACACGCTTCTAATCAACTAATTACACTTCAAGGACTCGGATAATCAGCGGAATTTAATTTTTCCTCACATAATTGCGGAGACGTGGACATGCGAATTTATTTTCGTCCGACTTGTCGCAATCTCAAGGTTCGACCCACGTAACGCAGTCGAGTTTAATTTTTTATCTATCGATCCATGGTCATCGGGGGGGGAGGGGGGGTGAAAAATACTGCTCGTTCATATACTCGCGATCGGCATTTTTAAACTTTCAACTTGGTTCATCTCTGAAGCAAATACGTGTCCACCGGTGAATCGTCCATTTGTTGTTATTATTTGGAAATCGTTGAAAATTTTTAATGCCGTACACGACTCGAAAACTGTAGTCGTTTAAAGCTAACGCGTAACGGGTGTAGGAAACCGCGAACGAAAACTCGCAGCGACATTTGCAAATTGACAGTTGATTGGCGGTCGTATCGCGCACGCCATTTAGTTAAATTATTTTTTCATCTCTTCGATTGCTTGTGTTAGAGCTTTTTCTTCCATCAAAGCGCCATTTTTTTCTCTTTGGCGTTCGCCTCTGTTTTTCTGTCTGATACCCACACCAGGGATGGCGAACCTTTATGGGGATCGACGTGCCGTGAAATAATTTTAATCCAGTGATTATTATAGAAAAATATCAAAACTAAATACTAACAACTCAAAACTCGTAATAGTTTAGATCGAACTTTGTTATTTTTAACTAGAACGCAAACCGTTTTGATCAGTGTCGTGCCCGAAATATTATGTCGCGTGTCATTGGTTCGCCATCCCTGACCTACACCATCATGTTATCATTTTACCGTCATTACCTTCACCTCCCATTCTGACTTTTATTGAGAGCTATTCTCACAAAGTAACTACTTTTGCAATGATTCGTGGAAATATTTATATGTCACCGATTAGGAAGAATATTGCGATAGGATGTTTAGAATTCGTTGAGCCGGAACGGAGTTAGGTTGATCGAAAATTTCTGTAGCCATTACGGAAGTCATCACAATGGATCGAACTTCTCATAATGATCGTCAAGTTTATTCTAAACGTACGGCGACGCACGAAAACTTTAATGCATACAGACCTGTCAGAATACTCGAAGGCTATTGCGTCGTCAATAATGTCGACGGTAGATAAGTATAGATGGGCAACCCTTATCTACCATGAAGAATTCCCCTTCCTGGCGGCAGTAGAAAGGGTGACTATCTGCGTTCCAACTTCCGCAAGGAGGTGTCTAGGTGATATAGCTACCGCGGTATCTGGTGCTTTTAGTCGATTTCACCGTCTAGTCTACCGGGAAATGGCCTTCTTGGCTAGTTCTTACCATCCGATTGCACCACCAACCGAATGAGAAGTCGATACCTACCACCTTAATAGAGGTCCGAACTGAAAAATAGCGGCGGTCTTCGATTCGCTCTTATTTTTTCAAAACCAAGCGTTTTTTTTTTTTCTAGGAAACCGAAACACACGATTGTAAAATGTTTTTGGGAATCGAAAGTACGCATCTTTGGAAATTTCGAAAGATGACCGAAAAATTTATGGAAATTTCAAACAACCGAAATTTCTATGCGAGGACATCGAGTAAAAAAAATTCATACCTCGGTCATCGCGATTATAAAACATAAAAATGATACGAGTTTGAAAAAAGCACCGTGCGGTTTTACGCCAGCTATCGGCATATGACGTCAATGTGCCGAAATCCTATTATAGGCGAGCGGCATCATTCGGCCGTGTCGATATAGATAACTTTGTTCATCGGCGGTCAAAAAAGCTTTTCCGAATCGAGCAAGGAATCGTCTGCCGAGCCTTTCACCCCCCTGACGAAAACTAATGACTCGCATATGTGAGATAAACCTCATAACAGAGGAATTGATGACTGTGTTCCCGGTTTGAAAGCTTCCGTTGCGGTGATGAGATGAGCTTAGAGCTGAGCTTGAGTGAGTGAAAGGTAGATATTAACGCGAGGCGCTTCTGTCAGATATATGCAAATCCTGTCAGGAGCTACAATTCTGTACACAGTTATCGAATATAATGGAAGCATAGCTGGACATACCGTATAATTATAGAGAGAGGGAAACGGACGCCTGTGTATACCGTAAGGGACCGAACATGAAAAGCAAGGCAATGACAGCCGCCTGGGTAGATCCCCTAATGAATGGGCCGAGGGTTATAGGAAACACATGGTAATGTCGTATAGGTATACGCGTTACACAATCGTGCTAAATTCGATGCCAAACACACTACGCGTATACCCGGTTTCACCGTACAACTTTGCTCGGATGAAAACGTTTGAACTCGATACGATAACACGTACACCGTATAGAAACGAATGTTTCATAACGGACCATTGAAATAATTTCACATCTTTCCCGATGGCCGATACAGCTACCGCCACACATCGCACGTCATCATCTTTGATGCTTTACGGCCGCACGCGATGCATCGATGCAGCGACCACATTAAAGACAGGTGATAAAAGCCACCGGGAACATTCCATGAAGTAGGAACTACCGGAGGCAAGATCGAACGAAGGATCTGGAGCAGGCCATTCAAAGATCGCATGAGGGTCGCCAGTTATGATCTCGCAATCGTAAAAATTGCCAGGTTGTGGACACATATTTTTTTTTTTTTTTTGTTTTTATCTTTTCAGAAAACGTGCATCGTCTATAATTAAATATATGATATAAATTTAGCTCACCGAAGACCGTCGATGTAGAATGTACAGGAATATCTGCGAACCAACTGATTCCGGTTACACGAAATCGCCCGTGTACGTACGTACGTACGTACACTATGCACATACGCATATCGTTCGGAGATAACTGGGCCATTAATACGGTTAAATTATTACTCCAATTCCCTAACACGCCGCACTTTAGAAGCTCACCGTGTGAATCCGATGCCGAGAGAAGCGGGCGATGAAGAGATGAAGAAGCGGTAGAGGGAGAGGGAGAGGGGAGGAGTGCTTTGTCTCTTTAGGGATTTAGTACCTTCCATGATAACACTAACGCTAAGACTTTACGTAACACGTCATGTGGCACTGTACTTACATGCGGTACGATACGTCGAAAACTATTACCGCGTTATTTTTATCACTCTACCAGACGAACTTAATTATTTTCATTTTTCGATCGGATAGTTTCAGCGGAAACTAGAAGCATCGATTGAAATCGATAGAAAAAAGTTGAATTTGTTTTTTTTTTTATTTCCCCCGCCTTTATATGAATTTTTGTTTGGCGGATGTAGTTTGCGGAAGTAATGAGAACGAGTCCGACGACTTTCACACATCGGTTATCAACGCTTTCTTCGTTTTGGCACAGAGCCAAGGCCATTATACCGTCTAGTTCGGGATTGCTCATATCATTCCTTTATTTTTGTCAGCGGTCGATGCACTTTTGTCGTCTGTTTTTTTGCCCCAGAAACGGCAGGAGCGCGGGAACGATGATAAAAACTCGACCGTATAGAATCGGAATGAAGGTAAATTAGTGACGAGAGAAAACAAATAACTTGACCTTGACAACCGAGATCCGTACGGTAATAGGGCGGAAGGAAGGCTTCCGCCGTCGATGGTTCGATAAATAAATCCGCCGTAGTATGAGACAATGTTGACAATGAATAAGACATTGTTGAATTTTCGGAAGTTGTAACCCACCCCCCACCCCCCATCGCCAACGCTTGTCACTATAAACTTGTAATCGCATTTGTACTCGAACCCCCGTATAACTTTTGTCTGTAAAATGATTAATTAGCAGGAACTCTAACTGTGTGACTTACTTACAATTGTATTTCGTAATTGTTGTTACAGACAAGGCACCCTCGGAAGCAACTTTCAGAGGTACCGAGTACCTCACCATTGATCTGAGCAAGACCGAACCGGTTCTCAGTACACAAGAATCCATCAGCCTCTTCTTCAAGACCAGGCAACCCAACGGATTACTCTTTTACTCCGGTGAGTTTGATGAGATTAGCAAAATCATTTGATGGTGGAAAATGTTCAAAAGCCATATTTAGTCGCGAATCGAGTTTGAGAATAACTCGATGAACTCCGTCAAAGCATACCGGGAACTCTCAATTTATATTTACATTCGACTTAAATTCTGGAAAAAAAATTCTCAACAATTATCTATCCCGGTCTCTTACACGCAGGACTCGAAGTCACCGACGGGATGGATCGTCCTAACGCAATTTTTCGATTAGTTTGCTCGCGAAATTTCCCACTTCGTCCATAATTACACGGGGGTTTAGTCAGACGATGAACTAGGAGATGCTCGATTAGAAGTTGAGTCACGATGACAGAAGGGTGTAACCTTAGGAGGGTATGTACTTTGAGCAATTGATGCTCCCGGTACACTTCGCAAGACGACGGGAATATCCGTACCCTAATGCGAGTGAAGATTATCTTTGTAATTTCGTACCGCAGCTAAGCTGTTTTCGCTAGATTCTCTTCGTACTTTGACACGCGCACCGAATGCAGACAATACAATTATACACCTGTACACCGCACTCGGATCATCTTCGCCGCGTCTCGTAAAATGGGGACTGCGACTCGTAGTAGGCATGACTCGAAAGAGTTTCGTCATTTCAGTTACGATTCTATCGATGATTTCGTTATACTTAAAAAAAAAAAATACGGAACTGAAAATTTCTCGCGGGTTGTGATTTATTTTGCCTCGACGATCGTGTGGCGCGGTGTCGACCGGGGGCGGACTATCCGGAGGAGAAAATTTTATTAAAGTTTAACGTCCCGAGGGCACGCTTTGATCATGCCGCTTTCACGATTTCTCGAATACCTGCCGGCAGAACATTCAATCCCCGAAATAGCACTAGTGACGGAAGGAAAAGTATACTAATATACGTCCGAAAGTATTGAATCAATTCTTTTTTTTTTTTTTTTTCTTACTCGGAACATCGCACCCGCTTGATTTTTATAACGAAAATATGGCGGCGTGTAATACTTAGGTCTTTTTACAATTAGAATTAAGAAAACAAAAATTTTTTTAAGATTTAATAAATTTTACAAAAATTGTAAACCACCTAAACGGATCTCGAGGAATTCACGGGGCTTTTTGTGTACAAATATTTCACTGCGTTTTCAGAGAACTTTAGAACTCGAGAAGCTTTCCGAGCTTTCCTTTTTAGGACGCGCTAAATCTTGGAACGGTTGAGCCCTAGGCCCAGACCGAATAAATAAAAATGTTTTGAATTCGTTTTGTAGAACGTCATCATAATTTTGACGTCGTTTCGGGTACATTTAGTGCGATAAAAATGACATCTGAGGGACGAAGACTTCCGCTCTATTCTCTTCTTTACTTCCGGCCGCTTACCGAGCCCCGTTGATACACATGTACGCGTATACATATATATATATATATATAACAGACTAATTAGTTCTCGAATAGCGTTTGCATATTTTAGGCCCTTGATGGCCTCCAGCTATACGCTCTGCACCTCGCAGCAATTAGTAAAAGCCTCGTGGCAGCAGTTATTGTCCAGCAGCTATACTTTATAAAGGCACCAGTATAGCGCGAAAGGTGAGCGGTGAACCATGCAGAAGCGAAACAGTATGAAGTATGCTGTATGCACTTTAGAGATTCGCGAGAACCTGTATATTTATATATGTGTGTGTGTGTATATAAGTATGGGAGATGGAGAAACAGCTCTAATTACGACCACGCTACAGACTTTGCCGGTCGTGACTTTACTGCAAACTGCAACTATCCGGTACACAACCCTAGAAGGTATATATGTATACGAAGCCCTGAAATTCGAAATTGTACCTTGTGGAAAAGGAGATGTACGATACTTGACGAAAGTTGACGATACCGTTTACCTTGTACGATTCGAACCGTCGACGCGATTTACATTACATCTTTGCATGCTCGATTGTTCTCTCTCTCGTAGTTAGACAATATGGTAATTATCTATTGTAAGTCTCACATGCGAAAAAACGTGCGATAACTGAGCATTCGGTAAAGGTTTTTCATTTCACTCAGATTTTTACCAACGATAATATAATAAATGAATCGAGCGCTAATTGAATAAAAAAATTCCAAGGCTTCGAGACTCGTCCGACAATGAGATTGGAGTTACGATACCGGATCTTTAATTGCATTTTGAGACTGTATATTTGGAGACATCGTTACCGGTGGGAACACCAAAATTCAAATATGACCCAATTAGGGACCACCATAGACAGCGAACGCGCCTCTATTTATTATGATAAATATACGCGTATATTTCTAACACTGCACCCCTGTGGCGCTCTCGTAATTAGGCGATATTCCCCCCCCCCTCTCCCCCAGCCGCGGGATGTTCGGGAGTAATTAACCTGGCAATCATGAAATCCGGTTGCACCAAATTATATCCACCCTGAGCTGATATTCGGCGTTGCTCGTATACCTATAGAGGTCACCCTGACGACCGTATCAAAACCTAATGTATATTTAATTGAAAGCCACAACTACAATCGTCGTTTAAACACTTCGCCGAGACCGCGGAGATCGGATAATTAATAAGCCCCGCTATTAATTTCTATTTTTCAGGTGAAGGAGGCGACTATCTGACGGTTTCTTTGAAAGATGGCGGCGCGGCCGTCGGTATGACTTTAGCTAACGGAAGGTTGGATCTTCACATAAAACCGTCGGGGGTGCGTTTCGACGACAACCAATGGCACAGGATCGTCGTTCACAGGCGAGTCCAAGAGGTAAGATTGCCATCGTCCACTTTTCGAATTTTCACACCTCGACTCGCACTCGACCTTGTTTTGTTTGCCAACGATCGATCGATAGTTCGGTGTTTCGCTTGCTCCTTGTCTCCTTTTATTCAACAAATTGGTATACCGAAATTCCGTTAGCTCGAATCAGTTGAAAAAAATTGACTCAAGCCGACGGGCTTAGATTCGTTTTCACCTCATTATTCGTAGTAATCCAACTATGTTTATTGATCTAATTAAAGAATTCGACTTGCGAATGTGCGATAACGACATACCCCGTTGCTCCTTCGTTAATTGCGTCACCACCTTGTTTTATTTATTCATTCGCTTTTTTTTTTTTTTTTTTTTTTCTTCTTCGTGTTCCTCTCTTTAACAACCCCTGCAAGTAATTATCATCTGTACCTCCACATTCACCCGCGTTCTAAGTACCTCCAGTTATAATCATTAATTCGAAATCTTCTGCAGCTCCGCTTTCATTTCCACCTGATACATATAGGAACACATTCCTGGAACACTCCGATATCGTAACTGAAGCTCGGCTGCCCATTCAATTATTGAAGTCTAATGCAATTCATTTACTATAATAATATCTGCATTCCGTGTCTGCCGCGTTACCATACAGATGATGGGGAGAACGAAAATTATATTTTAAACTCCGTTGTGCGCGACGCATCGTTGTAGTCGATTCATTTATTCACGAATAAAATTCGTTGGTCTATTTTCTTATTTTCAGTCATTTTATTTCCATCTTTTCCGAATTTACCTTTCCAGATTTACCGAGTCCGTCGTACCTGCACGGTCGGAGAGAGTTTCGAAGCTCCCGCTGTTTAAATATCTCCGCTTTCATTCGTTCCCTGCTTAAGATACAAACTGAGGACTCCTCGTCCCGCTTTTCAGCCGCCGCGTGCGGCGTGGGGCCGCTGAAAAGTTTGCAAATTAGCTTAAACAGCAACAGCGAAAACGACGGCGGAGGTGGCATTCGTTAAAAATCAAGAACTCGTCGTCGTCGTCGCGACCAACCCTCGTCGCTAACTCTTACTACGTTCAATATTTAATTTACAAACATCGTAAATCCCACGACTCTCGTAACCACGTAATATCCAATTCCCATGAAAACTTTTATATCAATTACTGCGCGGATACTAAAAAAATTTCTACAGACCGGAAAAAATTCCGGTCATTGTCCGACGGGACGTTGAATAGGAATAACATGCGGAATCGGAACGGTTGCAAATTTTACACAAAATGCGCCATACGTATTCGCATATTATGTACATGGAACTTCTTCGACCGGATTCATCTCTACTTCATCATTTTCTGGCGCAGGCCCAACATCTGTAGGAAATTCCAACGAAAACTTGCAGCTGGAATTATATGAACAGAGAGCATTGAAAAATAAAGGGAAAGGAAAGAAAGAAGGGAAGAAAAGTCGAATACGTTGGAGGTTGACAAACCCTTGAAACGACGGTCGTAATTATCACGTTTGTTATAATTATTCTAATTAACTTCACTCGTCCTGTTTTTTTTTTTTTTTTTTTCTTCTAATATTTCTCTTTCCATCGATGTAGACAATTTCCATCACAGGCAACGATATTTATTGAAAATGACGTCATCAAAAATCAAATGTATCTCACGCAATCAAACTTAGTCACGAAGAAATACCTGGAAACTAACTCGTGAAATTTCGAGAAACTCTTCAAGAAAATTACCGCAAAATTATGCCATTTTATTGAGTCAAGTTTTCACAGAGTTCAAATTTTGTTCAACGGCGTGATATATAAATCAGTTGTGGACATAATTCAAGACGCGAAGTCTCCGTTATTAGATCCTTATATATCGACATATCGATATTACATGAGCGAACTTGAACAATGGAATGGGTCGGTCTTCCCAACTCCAAAATTCCCTACCGAATCTGTCGATATGTGATATATCCCTGTATAAGATTCTGCATAGATCGCGTGCATGGAATGTATATTTCTGTCGTATACGTACACGTTAAGGTACGAGTATGAGATTTATGGAGGGGGCGTTCCGGCGGCGTTGCTTATGCACAGACGTATATGTATAACTGCGGGAGCGACCACCGCGAGTCTCCTCTTCCAGGAGACCGCTGCACCTCGAAAACTTCTTGAAGCGGAAGCGGGGCAAAGCAAAAGCATAAACTAGGAAACTACAAGATAGCTAGAACTGCATTATCTAACATCCAGAATCCAATCTCCATATTTTATAACCAAATTGCCGGATAATATACCAAGTCCCGAGCTCCAACAGGACCCCGGGTGTCAGGGGTAGCCGGAGTCGTTTCTACTTCTCAAGAGACGCCCGAAACCTTCGGGCGATATCACGTGTCTCCCGGTCGCCAATCAACGCTGCCTCCGCTCTAATTTTTTTCTTACTTTCTAATTTTTCCCTTTCTTGTAATTGGAAAAATCTCGCAGCGCACCGGTTGATAATTATGGGAGCGAAACGACGTTCGAGTCGTTCGCGAAAACTCAAAGTAAAACAAAGATCCCGAGTCAATACGGCAGACGTAATTGCTCGGGACATCGGATGATGGAAAAAAGCTGGCGAAAGAATTGAAGAAAAAAAAAAAGAAGTGGAAACCCGGAAGAATGTCGTCGAGATATTCTCGGGCATATTACATGTACCTTTATCCGAATTGTGATAGCTCGACGGCCGCTCCCGTTCACTTGTGTATGAAGCAATTACACCTCGTGTACTTTTATATAAACGGGTACACAACGAGGCGTTCGAAGTCGACAAAGGCTAGTGGGTGGATACGGGTAGACCGAATTCTGACTCCTGTACCGACGGCTCGACCGAGTAATTGCTACATTCGAATTACCCTGCGTTACACATCAAAGGGTTGCTCTTCGGGAGACGGTAGCACGTGACCTTCTACGGAATGGATCCATCTCCTTTTCAACCCGATATACCGGGTTTCTACCCAACCGCTGAACCACCAGGCAAAGCTACCCCTAGAGTCTCGTTATACGCTGCCAAGGATTTTCTACGTGTTTCCAGAATCAATGATATTCGAGAACACGTGTGGCCTGTTTTCATCCTCTGTCATTACTTTGTTTTATTTTTATTTTATTTTTATTTTTATTTTTTTTCTTTCTTCAACGTACCCTCATCGAAGCTACCCAAGTGTCACGCTCCGATTTCACCGAAACTGTGACGTCAGTCAAGGTTAACGGTTGGTGCTGCGAATCGATGGTTCTTTTGAAACTTACTATCCCCGTTGCGAAAGACCATCATCCCCTGAAACGCCTTGTATTCGAGTTATTCCGCGTTTCACAGGCGTACTGGTTACCCGCGCACCCCCGAAAGGGCACCACCGAGAATATCGAAAAAAAACTGGCGGTATATCCTTTGTTTCGAAAGTTAGTCGCATAGTTTGAACGAAACTGGAGCGTGACATTCGTGTATGGCCTCAGAAACACTGGAGTGGCGGGCAGAAGAACACGAAGGATTGCGAGTAAAAATGGCGCGCAGATTTACCGCTTTTTCGAGTTTACCGCGGTACCATAGATATATTGAACATATCTATGGCGGTACCGATTTTTCTTCCATTGTGTAGCGTCTGTACGTACCTAGGTTTACACGCTACGAGGATTTTCGTAAGCTCGAGTTCTTCTTTTTTTCTAACGTAACTTTAGCTCGAATCTGTTAATTGCTTCCACGAACGAGTTGTGCGGCGGTTCGACTTTTCTTTCTTTCGCGCAAGCCTTTTGATTAATCGAATCGCGGCGTACAGCCAATCGTAACTTGCCAAAAGTTAGTTCACAGGTTTGTTTTCGCCACGCGGTACACACTTTTTTTTTTTTTTTAAATCAAAAATGAAAAAACAACGTCGGTGCGGTCAAGACCGTTCCACGTGAACCGCGGATGCATTCGATTCTTCCCAACCGATCGACTGATTCCCTGGAATTCCGTGGCGAAGTTTTTGTTTCACCGAGGTTGAAAAAACAATTTGTAATTTTATCTCGAAATCCCGGTGAGTCGTTCGATCCGCTCGTTCAATCAGTCGCTGGACTCGTTGGCCGGCTCGTTCGTTCTTTCGTTCGTTCCTTCCTTCCTTTCGTCCTTCGTTCGTTTCTACGTGCGAAAGAGCTAAGCAAAATATCCCCCTGTAATTTGGAGCGATCCTTGATCGTTTCATGGGTATTTTCGCGCCCTCTGATTATCCAGCAGCTTATTGTAACAGTAGCCATGATCGAGTTGCCTGCGAACGCTGATTGCGTTTGCTGAGATCACATACGGTTGCAGCAGCAGCAGCAGCAGCAGTGGTACGGTGAAATCAGTGAGGGTCCAACAGGCTCTCCACACGATGAAAGACAACCCGATAATACCACAACACATCCCTACAGAAGGACTCCCATCCGCGGAGAAATATTTACAGAGCTGATAATTACCCGGGAACCAATAAGGAAATGCCCTGGGTATTTTCGTTTCATTCTGCCCTGTGTAAGATCTTTTCTTTATTTGATGTCCGCTGTTTTCTTTATCGGGCAGACTAATGATCTGAAAAAAACAGAGTCACATAATCGACTCGCTTCCGATTCTTCGCATTCGTTGACTGCGAAGAAATTTTCCATTTCTTTTATTTGAAATTCGAGAAACAATGTTCCAAAATGGCGAGCCGCGAATAACAACTCAGACTTTCGCGACAATTGACGACAGGGCAAGTTTAAATTTAGATCCCATAATCGCGAAAACCGTTAGATAACGATTTTGTATTTTCGTTCCTCGTACATCATGTGTCGCCGACGTCACGTGTGGATTGAAAAAAGTAATCTTGTTAGCGACAAGACTCTTACTACCGTATTCTCCGACTTGCGGTTTAGCAATTTATGGTACAGGTATTTCGTGATTTTTTTTTCCATTTTTTTTTCCTCGGTCCCGCACTTCTTGCAATTGTCACATATTATACCTGCAGCACTAGTAATGCTAAAAATAAATAAACCTCTCAACTCTGCAGCTACCACCGGCCGACGTGTATTACACCTTACACCACCCGGCAACGGCACCGGCAGCTGCCGCTGTCACGAAATTGTGTCAAGCTTTGTCTTGCTTTGCGCAGTCCCAATGCACTCCACCTTTGATCACGTACAGTCCGGCGTCACGTGGATTTCAAGATAGACAAATAAATTTATTTAGAAGCCTCCGACGCTGAGACGGAAGATTTTGAAACGACGATTGAAACTCGACGTTATTCACGATCGGCTCCGAAATCGCACCGATTGGTAATCTGTTTGTGATCGAAATGAAAATCGTCCGGATTTTTCTTCACGATCATCGGACGATCGGCGCGAGTATATCGCGTAATTATGAGACCGTTTTTATCCGGTTTACGGAGGCATTAAATCCAAAGCCCATTAGACGGATAACCATCGGCAGTAAACAATGCTGCTGCTAAACAGACAACGCAACAGAACGTTGTTATCTTGGCGCGACCGTATAATATAATATATAAATGCATTAACTGTAACGCATATCGCGGTGAATACGTGCTTCTCATTAACTGAGTAAGTACTTCGGATGAGTCAGAATTCAAAATAACATTTCAAACGAGTTGAAAAAAAAAAAAAAATTGGCTACATAGGTGGTCAATGTATTTCGCGTTGGAGATTCCTCGTACATTCCGATGAGGGTGATATAAAAGAAAAAGTAGAGGGAAAAGAATCGAGTAAGATAATTGAAATAAAATTTCTGGAGAAATATAGTAGGTCTGCGAGTTGTTGTCATAGCTGCTCGTACGGATTCAAGTGATCGTATTTCAATGAATTTTCCATGAAAACGAGCGCCGACGAGAGAACGGTCGATGTAGGGTTTTTTTTACAAACTTCGGTACTGAAGCGAGAGACGAACGAAGGAAGAAAAGAAAATTTTGTTAAATCGCCAGGTCCCACCTACTATTTACTGCTATTTATTTTTCGAGTCACTAACGAACCTCGAGTGTCTCAAACTCTCAACGACCCTATATTTCCGGCTTTTGGGGGTTTCGAGGATACAGTGGAGCTAGTTATACTTACTTTTCTCGTAAGCGCATTACACGGAACTCGATTTAGAGGTAAAAAAAAAAAAATAAAATAAATAAACAAATAATAAACAAGTAAGAATAAAATTAAATGAAATGGTTCGCTTAATCTTCTACAACCGCTATAATCGGCCATTCCCTCTCGGTCTACTTAAACCGCCCAATAACATCGCTGAAATTTACAATCCCAACAATAATTCAATAAAACTTTGATGCGCCATTACGGAATAAGACCCCAACCGGAACGGAAGCTTGAATGCTTTCGATTTTCCTTTCATTTATTTTTTTTTTCTCCTCGTCGAATCGCGTCAACGTGTTACTTACTTCGATAAATTGGCCGGTTTTTGTTGTTTTTTTTTCGGCCTACCCCGTACGTACACTGAAATTTTACCCCCCTTCAGAATTCCGGAATATCGAAGGCACTAACTTTTCCTCGGGGCAAAGATCGGTGGGTCGGATGCCTCGTAAGATACGGCAAAATGGTTGGGCATACACACACACATATATATATATATATATATATATATATGTATATACGCAGATATACGTGCGCCTCCTTGCCCCTCCCGATGGATGTAAATCTCCTATAATTGACACTTTTATAAATGGTTGGTTTTATTTTTCATCGTTATACTACGTTTTTAGGGGTACGGGGGGGGGGGGGGGGGGAGAGGGCGGTTGCAGGGGAAATAAGGCGCGGTGTAACAGAAAACGGTTGCTGTAACTCATGCCGACGCAAAAGGACCATTCCTTGAAAGGGTATACACAGATAAAAAGAGGGGAATATCATAACGGTGCGAATATTGAAATTTGATTTTAAATTATACATGCAGGAATTTATTCCCCGAATCGTATAGATCACTGTTCACCGAGAGAGAGAGAGAGAGAGAGAGAGAGAGATCGCTCCACCTACCGAATCGCCTATATAACGCTGGTATTTTGAAATAAAATTTCCGCCTCGTCACAGGAAGTCGAAAATTTACACGTAACGAAGAAGTCCGTCTGACACAATTGTACGGAAACCGGTTCACGGATTCTTTCGAAGCTGGCTCACGTCTAACAAAAGACAACGTCCGATTCGTTGGGAAATTTTACCATGTTACATCGTTCGCGCGTAAAAATGCGTCATTGCGAGTGTAAAATTTCAGGAATAGAGCCGTTCGAATAGCTGCAGCCATTGAATATGACGCATAATTAATGCACTAATTACCAATTAGGAACTTGATCCTTCTATCGAATAACTAACGTGCAGCCTACATGGAGCTCTGCGAGCAGATGAAGTGCGCATTACCCCACATAAATGTATGGCAATAAGTGTAATCCATATACCTGCGTACCTATATACGCATGCTAACTTTTATATACATACTCAACGATGGTGGATTTTAATTAGGCGAATAAATGCCCTGGATAATTAATCGGATATCTAATTAGACGCATCTGCACCACCACGTACACCGTATGTACACTGCCAACGATGTACTTTTGTTTTTTCAACTTTTCACCGGTTTTTCTCTTTTTTTCATTTTTTTTTCTTTTTTGCAAGCTTGACCATCATTGATCAAACATGTGATATATCGGAGAATTATAACGAACGTGAAAAACGCCGTTTTCTGCATCATCAAAATTAGGGACGGTGCCGAAAATTTCTTCATGAATCCGCTGACGCGTTCGCTGATTTCCTTTTTTTTTTACATAATTTCAGCTAGCTGCCATTGCGATGGTTTATTGAATTTTTCTTATTTCTGAGGAAACGGGCCAATTATTCATACGCAATAATTCGATGGAAATCGAGTAGGACATTGTATCGATGTACCCGCATTTGAATTTGATTATACGGACAATTTTAAGCAAGATAATTTCTGGGCAATGATTCTTTTTATCGGTGTATGTAACGAGTCCCTTTCTTTGTCTGTTGCAGATTTCATCGATCACCAGCTTCTGCAGGGTGAGTATTGAATGATTTTGATATATCTGGTACGTTCGTGATTTTTGTTTTGAAATGCGGATTTTTTTTTCGAAAAAATAATGGAAAGTCTATAGGCACACCAGAGCGCATCCTCGGGGTGTTTGGCGGTGATTCGCTACTGAGAATCTTGAGTTTCCAAATCAAGGTGAAAGAATATACACACAATCTATCTTAAGTCGATTACCCGTATACCTGTACAGGTATACTTACCCGCAATCAGCGGATAATAATTCTTCAACAAATGAGGCAAATCTCGATTTAAACTTACTCGTATATTTTTACACCCTCAACTTCCGGCACACCGCGTGGCGATGAACGACCTGGTAATAAAGTTGAAAATTATTTCATTCGCGATCGTGGTCTATTCTCTAATCACGGGTCGGATAATTCGATTATTTTGTATCCGCCCCCTTCGAATTTGAAATTCTGAAATTATATCAAAAACAAACTAAACTCCATTGATAAAATGACACCCAGGATGCCGTCAAATAAACAAGTTTTAATTCAGATGCTCTAGCGTCATAAAGTCCCATTACGTGGACCGCTTGTCTCTTTTTCATCGCTCAGTGAAGAAAACGAAAACGTGACGGTCAAAATGCGGAATCGGTGGGAAGCGATCTTCTGAAAATTCAAGATTATGTGGTTGGCCGCGTAATGGGAAAGGCTCTCTGCGCGAGCGTTTTGAGATGGATTTGATACATGTGAGAGCCTGCGAAGAGAGCTGAACTATAAGAGGCCGAAACGAGGATGATATCCCGGTATTAGAAATCTAGCGGAATCCTTGGGACCTAAAAAAGACACACGTCAGAAAAACCCGCGGCAAACCTCTAAACTTTACTCACAAGTTATATGTATAGCTCGGAGGAACGACGAAAGCTTGGGACGGGCACGGAAACTGGAACTAGAACGGCGGAGTTTAAGAACATAAGCGGATAGATGGGAGGAATCTTGTTAAAAATGATCGTCATTTTTCTCCACCGGAGCCCTCCTTCGTCTTTCTACTAGAGGAGAAGATCCGCACGGTTGTCCCGCTATAAGTATAACCCTGTCGCTCGCTATCCTTCAGGAGCTACTTCTGCTGCCGCTGCTGTTGCTGCTATACTGTCTGATGGGAAAAGTCGGGCTTGAGGCTCGGGGCAAAACTTAAAGATAAGACGAGGGCTCGAATCGTGGCAAGAAAAATACCCTCTGCCTAGCTTCGGCCGAAGGAAGTTTAGCGGAGTCTCTTACGTGTTTTTTTTTTTTTTTTTTTTTCTTTACTCGTTTAATTTTCTTCTTTTTTTCATAAATCCTATTTGGTCTCGTTATAAATTGACCGATTTTCGACGATGTTCGAACCGTAGAAACTGATTTTTGTTTCGAAGTTTGAAAATGCTGCAGGGTGCGATGCAAAAACAAAATTATCATAGTCAAGAAATAATGCGCAATGAAGACAAACTCCGTTCTAGTTAGGTTGGGTTAGCTAATCTATAAAACTTGAGAGCTCAGCTTGCTTATCTCGCGCTATTCTATTCCAGTTAACTAGCTGCATCACCAAAAGAAAGAAGAAAATTTCATGAGCGTAACTTCGCAGCGAAAAACCTATCTCATGTTCACTGTAGTGTATACTATCTCTTATCATGGCCCTCAACCATCACTACTTTAGCATTGAGGTCGATTTGATCGTGGACCAAAATTTGAAAAAACTCATCGTTCAAAGTAAAAACTTATTCTCTTCTCTGAAAGAAAAATATTCAAATTTTGAAGGAATTTCCGAAATATGAAAAATCCTTCGAATCTCCCGGACCTTTGCATTCTCGTAATCATTCGAAGTCCCGGTATTCTCATTGCTCATTTTTGCCTACATAGAAGGCTGCGCTGCGACGCGAACAAAATTTCAACTCATATTATATAATGATTATATTCCGAACGCCGACGTATTATATAAAAGCGCATTATACATGTACACACCATATACAGTAACATCATTATAATCGTAATACCGGTTATTATGAGTTGAATCTCAATAACGAGTTTTCCCGCATGTTGAATATAAGGGTACAACCTAATGCGAGTCTTGAGTTTCGAGGTTGAAAATTACGACGTATTCACGTTACGACGGGTGAACACCGTTTCCCCTTTACATCGCAAACTCCCTACGAACTACCTGCATGTGTAGCCTCACCTTTTTTTTCCCGGGGATTATACATACGTTGCTGCTGCACTTCAACCGGAACCCCAACTTGCCTCAAGAGAGATCTTTTGAGATCCACTAATCTCGCGACTGAGCTTGCCAGAAAATAACATTTTTATGCAACGATATATACGAACACGTACGGTACCTACGAATCATCTACACGGCGCACACGCTTACACGGGTATACCTACCTGAGCTCCGGTGCTCGCATTATCATCCGCGTCGTCTTCAAACGCCGAGGAAAATATTCGCTCAAAATTTACAAGATTATACGGAGGTGAAATATAAAACGAGCGCAACGTCGGTATACATACAGATATACCATACGTTTACCGGATGTACGCGTATTTACGTCTCAAGCGATGCGGATGTGTATTATACATTTTTTTCTTTTCTTAATTTTAATCTTAATACCGTAAAAGCATTCTACCGCATGAAATTCTTACATGACGATTTCATTCGAGAAGACGCGATATTCAGAATTTCGGCGAATTTCAATTCAATTATTGCGTAACAAGACATCTTACGCATTATGAAGAGAAACGGAACTTGAAATGTTTCGCGTTCGACGGCAGAAGAAGAAGAAAAAAAAAAGGTGAAATAAAATATTAAAGCAGATCGAGCAGAGTGGTAAAAAACTTTGAAAATAGAACAACATTTTTGGATAGAGTGTAATTAGGCATTATTTATAGTTTCCGCATTCCGAGTCTTTTCACTCTGAAGGGTACACCCTCGAGGCAGCGTCCCAATTTTTTGGTAGGTCAGGTAAACCCCTCTGGTTTTCAGCTTTCGACAAGTTTCACGAGTGAGAATAGTCCCTTGAATCCGAACTGTATTTTTTCTCTCAATCCTCCACGGTCAATAACAGCAACGAACGTTGCTTTAATTAGTTCACGTACATTTCTTTTACTCGTGAACAGTTCTTGCCGAGGTGATCCCTGGGCGAGGATATTCCGGGGGTGAATCTATTCGTTCGCACGCGCTTTTGTTCTATTTGCTGTTTAAGTTAGGATTTGTGTGTCCCACACGGATGTGGTACAATTCATCGGGAGACTCGATCAGGAGACGCGTCGGACTTACTTGTAAGCCAAATGAGAATGTTTTGTATTTATTTGAGGATGGCTGAGGATCGAGGTACTCGGGCGTCTTTTGTCTTTGAGAAATTGGCGCGGATTACCGGTGTTTTACAAATAAGAAACGGTATGGCGTTCTGCGCAAAAACCGTCACATCCGGCGAAACGGCGAAGAAATTGAACTGGAAACTGTCGTCGCCTGTTGTACATAGTTGATGATTAAGGACGAATAATTGGTTCGACGCCTCCGGCGATTCGGTTACGCCGATCAAGTTGGAAAATGAAGCCAGATCGTCGCTTCGGTAGACGCCCGGATCCGCTGCAGAGTATGATCCCGCTCCGAGGATCGGTAAACACCGGATCGCACCAGATACACCCCGACTTACGTGTGTCGTCGCACGAATTAAAAATCAAAATTGCTTCGGCGGGTAACCAACTATGAGTAAACCAGTGCGACGCAAAACTTGGCAAAAACGTAAGATTGAGGAAAAAAAGAAAAAGGTATAACTTTTGACGAAATTACCATTTTCAGTTTTCGTGCCCATTTTGGCCGCCTTTTGCGCGCATTCTCCTCGATGAAAATGAAACGCTATAGAAGAAAAGCCCGAAAAAAGGAAAGTTTAATTTATATGACGTGAAAGCAAATAGTAAATTGTTAAAGTTAGCGAAGCGAATGAGCGGCGGGAATGGTCCACGGGGTGACGGCGAGGGGGGGGGGAGGGAGAGGGAGAGGGAGGGGAGGGCGATAAAAGGTTCGGAGTTACCGTGATCGTAGTAGTTGCTGTTTGTTCGTGAAGAAACAGTAAAGATAGCACTTGAGCGGAGCCGAGTATGAGGTGAGCTGTAACTCATCTCCTCCCTGATTCAGAAAAAGGATGAAGGAGCAGCGGGAGTTTGAAACGAAGGTTGGAAAACGATGGCCTAGGAGATGAAAGGTGGACGCCATTTCGCGCCATGCTCAGCTTCGTAGAGAGAACGGAGGAAAAAGAATGAGGAGAGGTGCGGGTGGGGATAATTAAAGCCCGGAAAAACGGCAAACTTAAGATATCCCACTTGGATTTCGCTCGGCGATTGTTGGCTTAAGAGTTTATACAGGAGCGAGGAAGGAAGGCCGTCGCGGGACCGAAGAGGAAGGATGAGCGAGACTTGCGAACTGGAAAAGGAACAACGAAACCGGCAGATCTCCCAGCTAACGACTATTGACCGGGGGGTAAAATGAAGGAGGAAAAAAAAAACAAGGATTCTGTGTACGAATGTTGTACAGCGAAAAAGTATACGGGGAGCGTTGAGTTTCGAGTTTGAAGCGCAAGACCCGCATTTTTGTTTTACATATATTATACTATACACGCGAATGCGGATAAACCAACAAAATTCAAGTAACTCAAGGTTGAAGTATATGTACATCAGATTATGTTTCTCGAAATACTGTTCCGTTTTCCTAAAAGATCTTTTGTGAATCTGATATGATGATGATTTCGAGAGCGAATCTACTAAAAGGTGAAAAGAAGAAGACCGAGCAGAAGGTAAAGGAAGAGGAACAGGACCCTTTGAATGAGACGCGCGTGTGCGGAGAACAAACGGAATGTAGGAATCTAAAAGCAGCGTGGGCATAAATAACATTTCAGGAATGAAACCTGCAAAGATATTTTACTCGAAAGTTAAAAGTGAACATGACATGGGGCGAGGTGAAAAAAGTTCCCGTTGCTTTTGAAAGTTCAAATTTCGGTATCCTCGCTGCGATACCTCCTCGATCCCGCAAATTTTCCGAATGTTTTTCTTCCGTTTCTTTGTATTCTCTTCCCTGTTAGACGCTGATTTTACCTACCGTTTTTCGATAGGATTCGTCTCCTCTCACCACGTTTTATTAGAATTCTGCAATTTTTTCACCGTTACCTGCGTACCTGGGCTACTCCACCTGTATTTGAATATCGAGAAACATTTTTTAATTCGAACAGATCAGTTGCATCAATTATTTGAACGGATCGTTTCGCGTGAAAAAATTTTTTTTGAATCGAGTGGGGGAATTTGGGAAAAAAATCTACAGACTGTCGAGAATTTTATCCAGCCTCAACGTACGGGTTGGTTAAAAGAACGACCAATTCCGGAACAGAAATAAAAGCTGAAAACAAGCATCGGCGAATTCTGTAATCGACTTTTTTGAAACCCTTTTCCAAACTCGCTTAATTTCTCATATAGTAACGGATGTGATGTACAGCGAGTCTTTTCAGTTTCCAATTACATTGAAATAGAAGCTCCATTTTTCGAATTCTGATGAGAACAATAACAATAGCAAAAATAAATAACACAACTCGTTTCGCTTTCTTTTTCTTTTTCCATCCGCAACGTATTCGTTGAATTTTCGCATCGGCATCCCCTAAACGGGTTGGGATTGACTAAATCTCGCGAATTTGCAATTCCCACGTTTTGCAGAAGATTAGCCGGAACGCTGGACCAGATTTGGCACTTTCAGGGAGCTTGTAAACCAAGGAGTGCCTCGTACTCCGTTTCCCGCCCTGAATTTTGCTATTAACGCGAACACAAACAGCCGAAACTAACTCCAATAAGCTCTCCTCTACTATTTCTCTCTTCTTACTCTCCAGTTTTCCGTATAGTTTGCCGAATGAACTTTCAAACAGCCTAATTAGCGAGCGGCAAAGCCGCGTAAAACGCAAACTGTACATTGGTGTGTGCCGATACTGAAACTTGGATTTTTTTTTTTTTTTTTAAATACCTCGTATATTACAGCTATAATTGATGCAAACTCAGCTTCACGTTTCCAATCAGACGTAGGTAAGTTGGTCCACGATCAGGTTAAAAATTAAGTACCTATAGGTATTATGCCGAGCCGATTATACGTATATGAGCTTGAATTCCAGGGCATTCCGTTTCGCGAGCTTTAAAACTAGAGTCATTTTTCGAACATGGCGTTATATAAATTTTTCCAACAAACTGGCATCTCATGGGTAATCAGAAAATGATTGAAACCTTTGTGAAATCATCGAATTTTTCGAAATCCCCGATGAGTCTGGAGAACTGGAATATATTTTGATAATCGGGAGGAATTCTTAGAATCTCGTATTCAACTTTCACGAAGTATCAGAAGATTAACGAAAAACAAGCATCAATTCTCATAAAATCTCACCGTTCTCGTGGAACTATTGAAATCATGATTAAATATATGGAATCTGAAAAATTTCATGAAGCTTTTCCATAAATTCTCCGATCCCGGTAAACAATTCAGCTGATCGTATAATTGAAACGCTCGTTCAAAACTTTCTCACCTTCAACTCCATGGTCTCACATTCTTCGCCATGCAATCCAGGTGATTCTCGAATCAATAAAATTTCAACGTGTCGTTGTATCAGCGGCATGCGCTATACATATATATATATATATATATATCATACACGCTCCGCGCGTTCCACATGTATCGCGTGTACACCTGCCCACGTAGTGGAAATATCATAGGTTCTCACACCTACACGCGACCCACCAATCTACATCGCACGTATAATGCCAGAAAATTCAATTCTGAAAGTTAACCATATATACGTACGTATGCCTTTATATATGTATAATAGATCGATTCATCAGAGCAATCATAGGGTATGTGTGTAGCGTAGCAGTGAAATTTTCACCGTTTTGCGTAAACCGGTTGCGGGGGAGAGGAGGAAGAAAAAACAGAAAAAAGTAGCCTACAATCACTGGAGATAGGCTGCTGCAGGCAATCGATCATCGAGTGAATATCGAGGTGGGTATACCACAGGCTTTATGCATCTACGGTCCGTTATCTGCAGTAGAACGGATTGCGTGAAAAAAGGAAGGGGGAGGAAAAAAAGAGATTTCACAAATTGAATGATGAACGTGTGCAGCTTTTTCGTGGGAGAAAAAACAATTAATCGGGGTCAAATAACCCGCGATTAAAAGGTGTGTATCAGTAACACAATTTATATTCCGGATACGGTACTCTTAACGGCAATCACTTTTTATACGATGCCGTATTCATCCGTTTGCTAAAAATTGTATAATTAAATTGATCGTCCGTGCACGGTATGGTAGGTAGGGCTGTGGGTGTATAATTTATTTGCGAATAAGAACGACTCACAACATCTGAAATTGCTGAAAAATAAAAGTACTAATCGTTGCGTCAGTCATCTCACCGGGAGACGTCGAGGACTGAAAATAAAACGTGAAAAAAATAAAATGAAGTAAAAGAAAAATAAAAATGAAATCCATCGTGAGTCTTTACCGTTACTTCGGAGCTATTCGAGCTTGTGGGTGTGATGGGTAAAGTTTTTATCGAAGAGAATAAAAGTGACAAAAAAAAAATAAAACGGTAAAGGAGAAAATAAAATAAAACGAAAAAAACCCGGGGGAATAAAATACGCGTAAAAATAAAAATAAAAATAAATTAGCACATTGTCACCATGCAAAATAGGTATACCTCTATATAATAGTGTATACACAATACGTATATACAACGTTTGCGAGATAAAACTAAATAATATTCTGCCCTTTGAAAGAAAAAGGGAAAAAAAAAAAAAGGAAGAGGAACGCAAGCAATCAGTTTTTACTCGTGCAGATGACGACGCGCTCTTTGTTCCTTATTTTATCTCGACGTAGTTATTTGATTTTTATTTATTTCGTGTATTTTAGCTGTGTATAAAACCTTTCTATAAAAATCTGCCCATCTAATGAGCGCACATTATTATATGAACGATATTGATTTACGCGTTTTATAATTCGTTATACGATGGTCCTTTTTGAGGACTGACCATTGTAACAAAAGGACCGCGCATTCTCATTCATTGTTTTACAGGCAGATGCATTGTTGTACATAACCTGCAGTAGCAATATATCGTATACAGTGTCCTACGCGTACAGCTACAGATGTACACAAATATATTCACGTGAAACATTTCATCGAGATTCGGTCGTTTCGATTCAACGTAAACGATTCAAAACTCCCCATTTCCAAATCCTCGCTTTTCCATACATACCCTCCAGCATTATATCGTTCTATTATCGGACAAAAAATTGGAAAAAAAAAAAAAAACAAAAAGAAAAAAATGCTACCACCGCTGCACCTTCGAGCAGATATACGTATAACCCTCATAACAAACAAATGTTATCGTATATTTCCGAAACTCCTTTTGGCATTTTGTTCATTATTTTTTTTCCATTGCTTCACTTTCAGTTCATTTTTTTTCGCTCTCATATACTCTTGACGAACGAGAAATTTTGATCAAAATCCTAAAGAGATACCGACATTTATATGGATGAAAATACACCCCTCGTATCGGCCATTTTGGATGCCATTCATCGCTATCCTAACTCGACTCCGTACGAGCTGCACCGTCAAAGCGAAAGAACGATTTCGCTAGCACATCACCCTTTCTTCGGAGGGTATGAGAGAGGAGAAACAAAAAACTAAAAAGAAGAATCATGCGCGTCTACCGTCTCTTTTATTTCCGTTAGATCCATACTTATACCTTTTTTCAGTTCAATGTACACAGGCGTTGTGAAATCAAATCAAATCACCAAATATACTGAAAAATTGAAAACAAATATTACACGGGAGTAAAGCGAGGGTGGTGACGCGATGTTTGTTTGCCATGATTCTTATTCTTTTTTTTTTTCTGATTGGCTTCCAATCGTTCGAACGATAAAAATTTCCGCCCTTCGCACCGTCCCGTGTGGGAAGGGTGCGTGACTGAAGGATAAAAAAATTTCGAAAATCTTTCATACCGAAAAAATCATCGAATCCGTGATCTCGTAAATTTACATCGTGTACTTTTTGTCTCGTTTCAGTTATCGGCGGTAGTTGACGCCGTTTTTGCCGATCACGGACACACCGCTGGAGCTTTTACGAGGTTGGCTAGCGACAGACTTTTCGTCGGTGGGGGTGCAGATGCAAGATCACTTCAAGGGGCTAAAGGAATCAACAATTTTGTCGGATGTCTACGGAAGGTTAGATTCACGACATATGTATGATATGAGCAATTCGCGATCAATTGTATTCAACGATTTCTATTCATTCATTTTTTTCTTCACCTAAAAATTTCGCCTGTCAAATTTTAACGTTCGTTCAATCTTTTTTTTTTCTTAGTTTCAAAGGATATTTAATTACGTGAACGAAATTTACTGAAATATTTATCGAAATATTGATTGAATATAGCGTAGCAAGTCATGGAGAATTTTCCATCCGTTTATCGGCTGCACGATTGTAGAATGAAACATTTTCGAAGCAGGTTTATTATCGCGATAGGTATAACAATGATCGTCTTTCATTAATTAGTGTGCGAGTAACTGATATTGCAGTAATTATGAACTGCTAAGTATTTTGTCTTTTGATCCCTCGCGGGCTTTATATCATCGAAATTCATCCCTGAGTCGGTCTCCATTTTGTATAATACCTAAGTACAGTCGGGGTCGTCGTCGTCGTCGTCGTCGAGATTCATCCGTTCGTTCGTTTCTCGGGTCTCGTTGTACTCGAAAACCGAAAGCTTTTTCCCTTTCCATTCTCCGTATTTTCCCCGCGACCCTCCCAGCCGTACAGAATTGCAGACGTGACGTGATTATCTCCGCGATAAATTAAACCTGCTGCTGGATTCGCTGTTGCTTTTTAAGGAAATTGCCAACCGAGTTTAGAAAAAGGGCGAGGACTGGGGGAACGAACGAGCGAAAGATGTACGCCAACAAACGACGCGAGCGCTGACAAAAATAAAGAAAAACAGAACGGAATAGTCATTCTTTAGTGGGAAATTGGTTTCCGATAAAATTACGATTCAGTCAATTAGTTATACCTTCGGAATACCTGTATATAATTTATACAGCACGGGTTTGTTTTTTTTTTCTATACATACCAAATATAATCATACTGTGTGTATCGCGTCGGTGGAGCGCGCGAAATGTTTTTTTTTTTTTCTTCACATCGGGCAACAAAGATGTTCAAATTTTAAATGACACGGGATTTTACGTAATCGTGCTCCAACTACCTTCGTCACTTTTCTGATTCTCTTTCAGGTGGAGATCGCCGCCGAAGGCGTCAGAATGGAATTGATCGAAGCTGCTAAAAGTGGAGCTGCGGGTGCGGCGGCTTGGGGTAGAATAGAATTTCATTGCCAAGACCCAAAAGCTGACCCAGTCACTTTTACCACCAGAGACTCTCATCTCGTGAGTATTTTGAGAGGCCTTTGTTTTATTTTCAGTTCACCAAGTTTTTTTTACTTTCCTTTCTTTCTTTTCCTTCGTTACTTCCGATGGTCATTCGTTGAGGACACTTTTAGGCGGTAGGTCATCGTGTCAGATGGCATGTCGACGACCTTCATTCATTTTATTACATTATACATACGGAATAATGACGACGCTCAACTCCATTTTAAGAGTCATGTGATCCAAACAAAACTCGGTGTAAGAAAGTAAGTACGTTGATTATAGTGTTACGTAACTACCTACTCTATGTGTGTACATACAGGTATGCGGTATATACATGCGTTTTTCATTTTGTTTTCTATTCTTACTCTCGTGTGAAATTCTAAATTCTACTGCAACACCGTTTTTCCGTTTCTTCAATTTCCTACCACCGACAACATCCGATCTCCCGTTCTACCGAATAGACGCGGCCAATCGATGGTGTCAACTTTCTAGCTAATTTCCTTGTATATTTCATACGTCAACGAATACGAATTTTGCTGCATTGTTACCGAACGTATTCGTCGACGTATCCGATCGCAGATAATGAAGAGGTATGCGTGCGTTTGTATGCAGCTACAGGTATACCTGGAACGGAGTTAGATATGGGGTAAAGGATGAACGGGAATTAGAAGTAAATTTATAGTGACACGGTTATATGTGTCACGTGGCTTTTTGTATTGCACAGTTGCAGCCGGAACAATGCATGTAGGGAAATATCGTGCTCCATATTTTCCAATTTTCATAAACGTCCGAGCGCGCAATTGCTCTAGTAATATACCGTACCGTACATGACCGTAGTCATCGTATACCTTCCCATAAAATGTGTCACATAATTGCCAGAGACGAGCATACCTATACATGTAAGTATATATACGAGTGTCGCTAGCTGTGACGAAAAAACGCGGAATTTTTTATAAATAACGGCAGAATTTTATGCAATCTGTCAATTTTGTAAAAAAAAATTGACGTTTCATCGAGTTTCTAAAATCGGATTCCAACCTTGACACGACGATAGACCGAAAAACATCGCAAAAGAAATCAAGAGAAAAAAAAATAAAGAACGCAGAAAGAAATTGAATTCCCCATATACCGTGGAGCCAGTAGCCTCAAAGTTCATCCGGAGTTTATCATGGGATAATTCACGCGAGTCACCGAATTAACGGTCTTTGATGTCCAAAAAGCTCCTTGTCAATGCGACTTCCCGTAGGACGCCACGAATATACCTGTGTATATAATCCCGGAAAACCCTTGAGCGATTCGAGAATTTCCGCAATTAAAATTTCTTTGGTTTCAAACAAGACCCGTCCGTATTGTTGTTAATTGTTCGAATTTCAAAGTGAGCCCTCGTGTGTTTTCCGGCAGGCTGCCAGCTGCCAGTAATCAAGCCCACAGGTTGTCACCGCCATGGACATGGCCATAATTGAATCATGTTTCGTGCGTTTTCTTACTTACCGTTTTGATCGCCTGTACGTTACGTACGGAATGTAAAAAACGCGTGTGCATGAAAAGCTAAAGTTGAACGCGTCGTTGCAGAGATACTTTTTCTTTCGCGAAGAGAAAAAAAATGCCTCAAGGTTAACACGCGCTACTTTTGCTCGACGCGTTCATTCTAATTAAAATCCGATTCTCCTGACGATTACGTTGAGCGGTAAAATAAACGTCGGATGATTCTAGGTTGAGAAGATCCTTTTTTTTTTTGATTTCGACGTTTACCGCATTGAAAGAAAAACTAATGGAATTGAATGCTCGAAAAAATTCAGGGTACGGGAACACAGGCTCAGGGTGTGCGAAAATAAATGGCCGATCTTCAAACGGGATCAAAAGTTGAAGTTTCAGAAATATGCCCCGTGCATTTCGTTTCTGGAATAACGTGTATATGTAAATGCGCAGCAAAGGTCGTTATAAAGCCACGTCAATTCATAATAATTATATACACTATTAATTTATATTTACGGTTATCTGTTTGTACACGACTGTGTATATACCTTCGTATGTATGTACCTGAAATACAAACTTGCACGCGGAGATATATTTTGATACCTTGTATAATATTTCAACACAGCTGTTCGTCGCGCTGGTTCAACACGGAAATTTTAGAAGATTAGCAACGCAAATATTTTGAACATTAATCAAAATTTACGTCGGCTCGTTGTACACGCGTTATACCTATACATATATATATACACAGAAACTGACAACGGTGCATCGCGAATACAAATATGAATTCAGGAGCAACTCAACCTTACCTGATTCCGTTTCGTCCGACCCAACCTATGATTTCAACGGAAATTAAATGACGGAACATTTATTGTGGAATTCAAATTCAGAATGAACAGGAAAAATTTTCGAAATTACTTGATACGATGTACTTCGAATGGTTTCGTAGATGGATTCGAATAACTCTCCAGTTGAATGACTCTGCCGACAAAACTGATAATTTTATTGCAGAGATTGAATTCCGATGTGATCAATGAATATATCTCGTATACGCGCATGTCGAGATGTGGGAAATTCAATCGAATTAGCGTAGGACACGTTATTTCTTTCTTAATAAATTTCACATCTTCGTACCGAAGTGCATGATTGTGCGATCGAATGAAAAAGTGAAATCAACGGCAATCGGTCGCTGGAAAGTCGGATAAAATTTTTCGAAAAACAAAAAGCGCATATAAGAAGAGGAGCTTCGAGTTCAAACTAAATCGTCCGATAAAGATAATATAAGAATATTCAAGTACGGTCCAATGGGGACTCGAAAGTTCCAACTTTTCGATCTCCGAGTAAACAGAACAGACTTATCTCTGAAAGTTCTTACCGTCCTTTGTATGCAATTCATATTCGCAAAGCTGAACTCTTCAACTCCCCAACTTCCCCCCCTCCCCCCCGATACCTACTTCACCTGGCAACTACGAAAACGCGATTCGTACTTCCTTCGAAACGACGACGCTCTCGCGGATACGAAACTATTGGGGATATTTCTTAAAAACAAAGTAAAAAAAAAAACAGAAAAACTGCGACGGTTATCATCCACGGAATGGCTAATAAATTCCGAGTATCGATGCGATCGCAATTCCTCTGCAGATAAATTAAAGTTTAAAAATTCGCTGAATGGTTTCGGTCGGCGCGCAAGCTCCGCGATTTTTCCACGACGTTCCTAATACAGAGAAATTCTCGGTACTCCGCACGACACGGTTTAACGTTATATCTGCATAGATGCGCGCTGTTCTATTAATCGATATAATTCATGCCGCAGTTTTATTTCCCAACTATTATTGCCGTTGCCGTTGCCGTTGTCGCTGCGCTGTACACGCAGTCAGGTTGATAAAAACTGCATTAACGTTGCACTGTAAACATCCTGCCAGAATTTACAATCACGAATGAACGGTTCTCGCGTTTTCATAATTCACTGCGAACAAAGCAAAACGCTAAGCAGCTTCGCTGTACCGCGGCGTAACCCATAACGTAACTGTAATCTATAAACTAACGTAGTATAGTACCACGCAGCTGCCGGCAACCGACAAGCTGGATTACGTCGCATTATTTGAAAAAGAAAAAAAAAAAAAAAAAAGTAGATTCATCCGAATAAACATGCAAACTATTATTTTTCCTTCCACCGTCGGCCACGGTTCGCTTAAAGGAGGGCTGTGAGGTGGGAACGGTTGTGACTTGTGAGCGAATTCTATTTTTCTTTTTTATTTCAACAATTTGTGCTTCGGTGTTCAAGGGATCATTATCCGGACTGATAAAATAATTTTCCGACTTTTCTTGTACCTGAAAGTTGAAAGTTTTGGAAAGAATCGCCGAATTAAATCTATCGTAGAGCAACCGGAAATCGTGCGTCTTTATTTAAGAACGTACTACGACGTAGAGCTTTTGGAATGATTTTTGAACTCGAAAATTTGTTAGATTCTTCGCCGTGTGGATCGATACACGAATACCCCATTGAAAATTCATTTCCCAAGTATGTACATGTACATTATGTAAACCTTACCCCGATACATTTTTTCTCTTTTCAGTTTAAGCCTATATACATGTATACACACATACCGTGAATGTATTTTTCTACAAGTGTACATACATAAATATTTATATATATATATATTTGAATAATATGTGTGTAGATGCTTGGTTTTTCTGAATTCCTTTTTACTATTCGGTATTATATTTCTTACTCGAACTCCAGCGTTTCTCCTTCTCTTTTTTGCCATAAAATTAACATGAGCTTTCGCCGCATTTGTATTATAGTAAGATATAGTAACGATTATTGCAGGAGCTACCTATATTTTAAGATTGCGCAAATTTTACTTCATATCATTGATTTTTAATAACTTTTTTTCCTTCTCTCTCATTTTTCTTCTGGTTTGTTTGTAACTGAAATCACGTCGATCGATCGTTGTATATAATATGCCTAGCTACGACCTATTCATGTTTAGTAAAAGAGAATGAAATATCGATTAAAAATACATGAGGAATTTTCAAACAATGATCGATCGACCGAATGACTCTAATCTCTTTTCTAAATGTAAGTTCGTAGTATTGGACCTTCGAATATCACATAGAGTATGCAGTCGAATTTAAGTAGTTAAGTGTATTTAAGTAGTTATACCTAAAAAGTATCATAGTGAGTACCAGGTTTATATTAAACAATGTGAAATGTAAGTTGGTATATTTGTATGAAAGAATCGTACACAAATTCACCACTATTCACGTGTATCATAGGGTGGTCCTCATTTGGGGTGTGAACGTACGAAATTTAGACAATTCCACTTCTTTATCCAAACTCTAAATCATCCCGACGTACAGAGGGGTGAGTTTTGTCATCAGAAACAAATAGATTATTTTACTGTCCAATGATTTGAGGGTAAAAAGTGTGATTTTGAGACATTAAAAAGTAAGATGAGTTCAAGGTTTCTGTGCCGCAGGTAACGATTGATCGGATTTTTGATTTTTCAGAATCATTCGGAGTATTTTATTTCTTCGTAAACTGTAGATCTTTAAAAAAACTTCACAATATTAAAATTACAGCGAATATTAGACAGAAGGGGACGGAAGTGGGAAAAAATCGTACGAACCCAAAATCATGGCTACCTGAAAATGTACACCCAACTCATACGTCACACAAATAATTAATCATGTATGTAACATATGTCCTATACTCAGCAATCACATTACATCAAACCCACACGCTCTTCGCACTTTTCGAAGTGAAAAAATTTCGTCCTTTTTCGTTTGGAGTGCAGAGACAGTTTTTGATCGAAAAACCAGATCAACGTTACTCGCGACCTATTCGAGCGATCGCGTAACGAAAATTGATAAAATTTTCACTGCGAAAAAATCTTAGAGCAAGAACATGAAAAAACTGAACACCTAATAAGTATGAATATGTGCCTAATTACCTAATTACTTTTACCTGATATGAAGTAAATCATATTACATTTTCTAAAAGACTCTAAATGTTGTCTGTGTGGTTGTGGTTGTTGGGGTGCCAATCGTTGGACGTTGCCTTGAAGAAGGCCTCGGCGGTGATCAACAGGCGGTTACACGGAGCCCTGGTCACCTTCACCAGTCCAGAGTCCCACCTGGTAAGCTCTGTCTAAGCCTTATATCGAGGAAAGCTCAGCTGGTCCGCCCGGCCGTGGCGCACAATTGTCCCGATCGCTCACGACACGCACCTGATTGGCTAATCACGCGACCCTATAGCTTACAATTAGAGAAGACGTTATTTTTCTGTTCTATTTTCTTTTTTCAAAATTTTTCGTTGTTGTGTTTTTTTGATTATTCATTTTTGTATTTTTTTTTTATCGTAATTTACTTCACGATTACCGTATTACATTTGATTGGTTTAATTAAATCGTCAAGTTTTCGATTTTGTAGCTGGTCGAGATCCTGGTGTACAACATCATCAAAGGTGTCGTGGCCCGAGACGATTATTTTACTGCTACGTGATTCGGAAAGTTGGATTCTAGAATAGAAAAAAAAATTCAGTTTCCGAAATTCCAAGATTCGCATAATGCCGAAATCTTCTGTGAATCTGAAATTACTCTGCTATGATAGATATATCGAACATGTACTTCAAGATAACGCGATTTTTGCCCGGGAAATTCCCATAAAGTTCCATCTTTAAAATATTTGAAGTTTTAAGGGCAGTACTTGGCGGGAATCATTTTTTTTTCCATTCAATAAAGATACTAAAATCTCGATCCAAGCTACAGAGTTTAAAACTCGCACAATTTCTTTAAATTCATTCAATTTGTTTCGAATCGGTCTACTCCGCATTTTCATACATATATTTCCTGGGATTTTCACGTGGCCATCGCCAGCTCACAGTCTCTAATCGTTTCCGCTTTATTCGGCGACTTGTTTCCATCTACCGCACTTGATTAGCTTTTGGCAAAAATAAAAAGAAGGAAATTATGCAATTCAGATGACGTTAAGAAACGTTTTCTTCTTAATCTGCACAACCTTCGTACCACTGAAACATAAGAAGAACCTGAAGAAAAATAACTTGATCAATGATAAAAAAAAACTTCACGATCAAATCAATGATGGCGAGCGTCTCTTTGCAGGGCGTTACCGAGTTGGCATGGCAATATATCCCTTCGAAATATCTATGAAATGTGAGAATATAAATTATTTTCATATAAAAGCACCGACACCGTGTTTGGGAATGGTTAGGTCGTAGGTTCACGATGTACTATATACCGATACGTTATATTCAATTTATGCGTGTGTATAATGTACCAAATTCAAAGGTTGAATTACGCACGCGCGAATCTCCGATAAAATTTTCCATAAGATCGCGCAGGTGCAATTATTAAATTGTTCATTTATTCTTATTTTCTTTCTCTTGTACTACGATTCTGTGTACACTATACGTACGTTTTTTGAATATATAGTTAATAAATTGCACATAATATTTGCACGAGACTCGACAGAGATATCTAATCACCTTTGATATAATCATCATCTATCTGTCATCACTTATATATAACGAATCATCATGACGCTTTACTATTTTTTCAATATTTATTTCATTATTTATCTTACACCGTAAAGCATATTTTGCTCGAAACAATATATCTTGAGTCTGCAGTGCAAGCTTCATTCGAACACAAATTAATTTTTCTCTAAATATATCAATCTCAAAATTTACCTAACATTTACAATTCTCTATCGGCTAAGCACTCTTTGGCGATTTGACAACCGTTTTCTATCTTCAACTATCACTTGCCTCAACCGAATAATAAAATTTTCTGGGAGTCTGAATCAATTTAGCGTACACCAGAATTGCGTTTATTGTTACTCATTGAAAAAATAGAGAATAAATATATATTTTTTTTTTTACAATTAATTAAAATGAATAAATAAAAGCCAAAGAATCATTCGCATTCAGTTGAGTAATTAGCAACAGCACCAAATGAGACTGCATGATAATAAAGTCTTTCACGAAGCACATAAAATAATTGGTTTGCATGCAATTATACTGCGAATACGGATAAAATTATTTTTCAGGGATATAAAATTATTACATAATATCATGTGCTGTAATATAAACTCATGATTAATATGAATCACAACTCATTACGAAGACCAGGAAAAAAAAAAAGTAATTCGTTAAATTTGTTCGAGGTAACACACACCTAACTGTGAACATGAAATAGATGTGTCAGGGTTATTATAGGCCACCAGTTTTCGATTCAAGTTTATTTTTCATTTATTGTGTACATATTACATATACATACGGTTTATTGTTTTTTTTTTTTTTTTATTTAATTGCGACATTCCGATTCAGGCGTTATTTTCGAAATGTCTCAGATTATGGTAATAAATGAGAATGAAAACAGACACGATCACAAACGTTCCAAAATTATAACGCAGCTGTCAAGAGGTGGGACTCTGGGTAAGAAATATTTTTGAATCAATTATTACACATTTCAGCTTATTGGATTTTTTGTGTAATTTATTATTTGAATATAGTCTTGTCGTAATTGAATCTGAACGATATCAGAATTTTGCATGCCGATTTAGAGGAGTTCATTCATGTAAATACAAACGGAGACATCGAGAGACAGAGAAATACAACGCACAGCGTTGTCGAGAAATATCCCAGTTTCAGCCACCACAGGTTACATTTTTGCCAATGGCCGCTTCTCACGATCGGTAAAAAATGAAAGAACCGCAAACCACCTCGTCCAACAGAGAGGCGTCGTCCTTTGGATATTCACCTTATCGTTCCATCCTTTGACTGTTCATTGCAAAATCGTACAATTTCTATGCTCTCGATTTTTCACAATATTGTTCATAGCTTACCGATTGCGACAGCCAACACATTTGACGATCCGTTAATCAAATGTGATCGGCCGTTGAAGCTGTCATTTTGAGAAACATTGGGAGACCCTGAAACAGGTTTTCAAGATCGCTGAAAACGTTGACAACTGTAAAAAAAAGTGGAGAATACTTCAGGCGGATTGTACGGTATTACAGGTTTTCTTAAATTCGTTCGTCGACTGTATTCCGAAGCGAAGATAATCATCCGCTTTTTGATGGGGGGTTGAGAATATTCGTGCTTTATTGAAGCGGTGACCTAATCTCAGGTGTCTGCTGAAAGGGTGGCCACGGCTGATATCGATTATTTTTTACCTTCAGACGATTTTTTCCACGCCCAAAGAGGAATAAAGAAAAATTGATCGAAACTGACAAATGACAAATAAGGCAATAGCAATAACGTAACAGGTCGCATCCCGAAGCAATCAAAAAATGTATAGTGAGTCGCAATGTATAAGTCAATCAATATCACCTACTCACAAGTTCTGGCAGTTGGCCAATCGAAAGCAATTGATCAACCTCAATGAAGAAGGTTGGGAAAATCGAGATTAATTTCTTGGTAGGACGTAGATATAGGTAATGTGTACATATTATACGTCAGAAAAGCGGACAGTAATAGATTCGACTGGGGATTCGTTCCGAGGATCGTATCGCACCTTAACACGATCAAACTTCTCAGACATTGGTATATTCGCATCTGGCACTACACATCTATAAAATAGGATTCGCCGAGTAATTGAAATTTCCCGGTATCACCGTTCAAAGTCTGATATATTATACGAAACGAGACCCTGGATTTGACCTTGAAATTGGCCAATGATTTCCACTTCGTCTGCGGGAAATCTTCGCTTCATGCTTTGTCGAACAAACCGTCGAGAATTCGCACCTAATATATGTATTTCCAAAAGTTGATCCATCTACCAAAAACCCATGGAAACTGTTTTGCCTGTAGAAGAATCGGGGTGACATTGAGGCGTGATGAGATTTTGTTATACCACTTGACGGGTTCTAGATGAGATAGGATGAACGCGGGTACACCTATGCGTAATGGTATTTGTACCGCGGAGCCTTGAGAGAATTGTGAAATCGAAATACGAAATCTTTGGCTGCTCGGACCTACCCCAGTGGCTGGCTATCGGTTTACTCACGCGAGAAAAGACGGCGATACACGCCCCCTGCGTATAGCTTCAGATAAGGTGGAACCTCATCCTACGAAATCCCAGGCTTATCCGAATCCGAACGGCTAACGGGGTTTCTTTCGAATATTTTTGGTCAGCGTTCTGTTTCATCTCCTGCATCTCATTTTTTTCCTTCTGCCTTTGACGTATGAATATTCGAAACGGACGTGACCTTATTTCGCAAAATTAAAATCCTCGATAATTAAAAAATTGGAAATTCCATCGACTATCGGAGAAAAAGAGCAAAAAGAACATCGGTAACACGAGACGAAGCCCATTAATCGATAAATCGTTTGATCATGCAACGAAACAATTGGGATGACATTTGACAGTTTCATTTTTTTTTTTTTCAACCGGGATTCGATTGCCACTGCAGCGTGACTTTTGTCAGTTGGGAAATACCCGTTTGAATCTACTCGTTTTCGAACGTATAGCAAAACCTCGCGATTCAATTGGACGTGCAATACGCGTAGACCGCGTCTATTGTATCCGAGGAAGTAAAGTGTCAGAGGGAAGTAGACAAGCATGAAGTAACAAGGGTTCCAGTCAATTCTCGCTTAACTGGCAGTATAATGAATAACAATAATGCAACACGAATCGGAAATCGGGTTTCCCATAGTCAGCCGACTACCGAGTGGAACGAGGTGCGAGAGGAGGACATTGACACGTCTGACTAAAATCAATAGATGTACAGTTCACAAATAGGATGCACGATATGTACTTTGGTTTACATACCGCGGATGCCACTAATACTCCTAAGCCTTCTAATTCAATTGACTTGAAGACCGCCACGATCTATAGGATCTTGATTAGTACGCGGATACAGAAAAAAATCGACGAATAAATGAAAAAACAAAGTTCAAAGAGAAACGGGAAAAATGCTTTTAAAACATTTCTTTGAACCGAAGTTATGAAAATATTTCAACGATGTTCCATAGCCAAAATAGCATATTCGGAAGGAAATTCGACAGCGTTTCATATATGTCGGCATTCAAAAGCTTTCGAGGTCATCGATCCTCTGCTGATATTAAAAATCGCGAATCTGATAATATCACGGTATACACGGATTTCGTGGCACGCTCATGAATTTTTCGTCTCGAATTGCATTCGTCCATTTTGTTTTTCAATTCGTATTTTTAACGAGCTAATCAAGCTCAAAAAGCTCACAGACGTATGTACGAGCTATCGAAGTTATAGCCTGAGAAACTTGATAAGCCTAGTAATTTGCAATGTACAAATTACTGCGAGTAAAAGTCACATTCATCCGTCCTCACCGGCTCCGCTGCGTTTTCAGTCGAACGTAATACTAGACGGACGAGACGACAAATAAAAAAAATCGAACAAAAAAAAAAAAAAAGGGAGAAAAAAACCTTACAGAGAACACCACGAGCAGCATCTTTCATCCCTTTTAAGAACTCTCCGGTCTAACGACTCCTTCGGAGAATCTTAACAAGCTGACTCAAACCCGTTGCTATTGTAGCGCTTTTCGAGAATATCAAATATAAACCCTTATTTGAATTCTCTGTTTATTGAGTTTTATTTTCTCTTTTTCTTATTTCCAGTCCCTGTTTTGTATTATTTTTCATCGATTTCTGAACACATCATTTCGTTCGACGGCACTTGAATGAAAATAATTTGGCTGGCTGCCAAGGTCGGTGGTGGAAAATTTGGGAAAAATCTGAAATCCAAATCGAAAAGCCGAGCTATCGCGTCCGGTTTCTCGAGTGGGGTCGTATGAAAAAAAAAAGAAAAAAAAAAGAAAAAAACAAATCAGTAAAAACTTCCAAGGATCGAAGGACCGGGAGAAGAAAAATTGGAAAAATAAAAGTAAAGAGGAGGAAGAAAGGCTTACGGGACGCTTGGCGCGATTTGCTACCGCGGATCTACATAAACATCTATACTCAACGTGTGCATCTGAGCGAGGAATCTCTAGGATTAGTAAATAATTTATTTTTGGAAAGTAATTTAACTTTTCTAATTGATCCCTTACCCTCCACTCGACGCGCCACTAAGGGATGAGAGCATGGTACCGAGGAGGGATACCGAACGGTGATGAATCGGGGGAAAGGGGAGAGCGAGGCGAGGAGCGAGGAGCGAGGAGCGAGGATTTTCACCCTCGATCTTCATCTCCGTCTTGGAGTCCTCCTATCTCTCTCTCATAATTCTGGAAGCGTACGTATAAATCCTCAAAGGTTTCCCCCCCGAGTTTACAGGATTTTCCTGTTCCAGTCAAAAATACATACGTATATGATACATAAGCTCCGCACTTATGCGTACCCGGAGAATATACCGGATCGTGATGAGCGAAGATCAAAGGCTCGATTTAAATTGACACCAATTTTTACCCGTCGATTCGTCATCCGTAACGTAAACAATGATGATTATTTAACGACGAACGATAATCAGCAAAAGCTCATGTGAAACGCTCACGGCGCTTTTCAGGCTTGGGATTCCACGAAGTAACTGTGAGATAACACAGCTGGTGGAGGACGAATTGGAACAATTGTGACTTATAAATTCTCGTTTCTCTACTCTGTGAGATTTTTTACAATTTTTTAACTTCCGAGCTTTTTATAGTTGCAGCGGCACCTCGTCGTCCCGCACCGCCAACTTTAGAAAAGGAAATGCATATTTGAAAGCGGATTTTATTTAAGGAAATATAAAATTCTTTCCATATCCGGCGCTAGCGACGGTTAAACTTTAATACATGCAAAAATCAACTGTGAAAAGTCTGGTTTGGTTGGAATTGCAATTCGTCGGATCCGATATGATATTTACACACACAGACACCGGCAGTGAATATACCTGTGTCCGAACTGACGTGTGTAACTAGTCTGGAATTTGGAAATAAGAAGGGAAAAAATTGAGCTGCGTTACATTTGATTTTCAGTGTTTTCATTCCAGGAAGCCATATCGATTTCCATCGGACACACGACTGTGTAATATTGATTTTGAAATGGTGCTTTGTAAGCGGGTGCAGCGTTCATTTTTTAAATGTTTCCCGTTTTTTTTATTGTGTTACAGGTTCTCCCACCGTGGAAAGCTGCCAAATCTGGAAGTATATCGTTCAGAATTCGAACAAATGAACCCAACGGTTTAGTCATGTACAGTAAAAGCGGTGGTCACACCAGGGTACGTTTTCAAAATTTACATGCTACATAATTGAATGGACGGAACGGAAAATAACCCGATCGAAAAAATTTCACCTACAGCGCACATCTGTTACAACTTTCTTTGATTTTTGTTCATATTTTTCCAACTTTGAATTACCTAACCGCCGTTTTTTACGTTTCACCACCTGTATAAAAGGTAATAATTATCGTACAGTCGGAGTTATTTTAATGAGCCACCTTGTACCGCTGTTAATCCCGGTAAAATAATTATTAATTTCCTCGAGTACGTACAAATATATAAATTTCCGTTTGGCTCGGTGACTCGTGTAGGAAACGGAACTCCCAGCACAAAACAGTACTGGGTAATTATTTCCGTCCCGCACACGTACACGATATATAGGACGCGTATAAATTATATATAACACAAATCTGCGGTGTTTCACTGAAATCAAATAACTTTTAACGTCTGAAACAAGAAATTTATTCATCTCGTTTCAACTGAAAATCGAATGAAAATTTGTCACGAGAATTGAACGATGAACGATAAAGTCAAATTTCGAACTTTCAATGGTATACAAGTGTACTGCAAATTATAAAATCAAAAGATCATTACTTTCGGTATCCCGATACTAATTTTCAATTTGTTTTTTTTTTTTTTGTTATTTTCTTTCTTCAAGACGGACCTATTCGCCTTCGAAATACTAGGTGGACACCTCTACCTTCACGCCGACCTTGGCAGTGGGCCTGTCAAGGTCAGAGCGTCGCGACGCCGTGTCGATGACAGCACATGGCATGACGTTGCATTGCGTAGGGTAGAACGTGATGGACGATTAACCGTCGATGGGGTTACCGCCGAATTCCGTACACCGGGTAAGGGGAGAAACTGCAAGTATCCATTAAATATTTCGTGCAACCCTGTAGACGGAATGATCAAACTACTTTGATTCAATCATCCGTTGCCATTTATCGCACTTCATTATCTAAGGTGATCGGCAAGTACAATATCGGCTCTTGGTAAAAAGCTTTCAAACTCCCAAGCTGTGAGAAATAAAGAATTCTGCAGTTCGAAATTCGTCGAGTTGATCTTTTAAAAAACCGTCTACGACGTGAAGGTGAAGAAGAACATGTTTCTATCCATTCAAAACAGCCACCAACGACCTCTGAATCATCGATAAGATGACCTCGACATGCATAAATGTTCACCGGTGACGTTTTCGAAACATTTCTCTGCAAAACTTGCAAAAACTAAAGCACGAATTGATTGATAATTGTTAGCTAAAATGCTTGATTACGTGAATAATTGAACCTTAATTGTTTGTGACTATTTAAATGGCATAGAAGATCATTTGTACGGTTTCCAGTGAAGCTGAAAGGTGAGGAGTACATAAACGTCTTCAGGAATCTGTAGAAATTATTGAAAATCAATTGGACATTTGAAAGTCTTTATTACTGCAGCCTTTATCACGAATCAATGAAATACCCGGAATAAAAATCAGCCTCCTACAATATCTCGTTCGCGACGAATGATATCGCGAAACTTTGACGAGTTCTCATTTCCAGCGGTTCGATATTTCTGATATTATAAATAAGAGAAAATTCGAGAAACAAAAACAAAAAAAACTCGGCTCCCCTTGATCATGATCCGGATGTATGGACAAGTCGTAATGAAACGTCAGCCGATAATGACCGGAATAAAATGTATAACCCCCGTACCAGCGGTTCGAATTTAAAGTTTCTTTTTTTCAATGTTTCACAACTCGGGAAGCGGGAATCCGGCGACGACGTAAATGCAAATACTGCCAATATGCCAGCGTCGCGTCGCCGTCGCCGTCAGTTGTCCTCAGTCGTGCCGAACGAGCAAATGAGAGCGTCATAATATCATTTCACCCGTAGTATTTCGATGAATCCATTGACGGAGAAGGGGATGGAGGGGAGATATGAAAGCTTGATTGAATATTCAATAAAAATTCTAGAGTTCCCTAGCGATCATCGTGATGATAAAATTATTAAATGTTCCGGGGTGTTATAATTCGCGTTATAAATTCCATTCCATTTTCCAGTTCCGCATATTTTCTTGTTACGTATAACGCATATTGATTCGACGTTATTTTTAGACTTCGATCCGTTATCATGCAACCACTTGTAATGCATTCGTCACATATGCACACCGTGCACATTTATATTTATATTTACATACTATACAAATACGTATTTTTATGCAGCATGTTCAGCATGTGAGATCAACTATTTGTTCAGGTGTTCATGTAACTCAAAATACCCATATATGTATAGATGTTCATTTCGTGGTCGTATAATCTTTATCCAACCTTGTCGAACGTGAAACGCCACCTAGAAAATCGCGTGCATAATTCACCCAGGAGGTAGCCTCATTCTTGTTGTTATAAACGTTGTCATGGTGATTTCACATTTATTATAATATGGGGTCGCTGAATTCGAATACACGATGACGAAATTCCGAAATCAGGATATACCTGATTATCAAGTTTCGAGGAATTTCGCTCCGTCCGATTTACCCCCTCCTCGTTGGACCATGCTTTCGAATTCAGGACACGCGACTCTCGGATTATGACCGAAAATGGTCAAGTTTTTCAGAAATTAAATTCTCGCGAACCAAGAAAGATTCTTCTTCCCTCTTTTCTTCTCTGTGTATATTGAGCTCGTATTCTTAGTATTCGCACACGGAATTGTTTCTTTACACACTGCATGCAATTCGATCCTAACGAATCGCTTTGCCTTATGATGAATTACTAAAATCTTTGTACAGTTGAATTTTCAATTCATTACCCAGTTCCTTCGATTTTCTTCTGGGTCGTGTTTTTTTTTTCTTTTTTTTTCAATTTTTTTACCTCTCTCCCATTGTGGTAAGAATAAAAATCCACGTTATAGGAATGCCGAAAACAAAGGAATCCAGGTCTACGGAAAAGAATGGACGCGCTAAAATATACTTTGTATAAATTTATTCTGCACAAATGAGGGAATGATAATAATAAATGATATCGTTATTAGGTATTATTATTATTTTTACGTCTCAGAGATTAGGAAATCGTTGAAGCTTTGCCTTTTTCAAATATTAACTCAAGTTCCATTCATACAAAGTGATTCTTGCGGGTAAATATCCCGAAAATCTCAAGTTGTACAAAATGAAGTTCACGATGAGAATTCCCCCTCTTAATTATAAGCTATTGTTCAAATTTTCATCTCATCAACTTCACGAACTGAACTTAGTTTGCTCGGAAATGACAACGGAAGTGAAACCTAAAAAGGTGTATCCGTTTTTCGTAAAACTCTGTAAATGCAAACCGACAATTAGAAGAAAAATATACCTGTTGTTTTATAACCTTACATCGTCAGATACGAGTGTATTCTTGCGACAATAGTATTATTGTTACTACAATTTTCTATTCTATTTTTTATTATTTATTATCTATTTATCCTATTAATTTTTATCGTCATTGCACACAGAGGCGTCAGTGTCGCGGCACTGCAAACGTCCAATTTAACGCGGTGAACAGAGCGGGGTCGTTATTTTTTCCGTTTATTTTCTATCAGGGGTTGAAATAATTGTACAAAGTTTCGAACTACGTTATTCCATTGATGCGGAGAGTTTCAGTTGCTATAGTTTTGTGAAGTATACGATTACTCGTGTCAGATCATCCGTCAATGATGCATCTCGTCTGCAGTCACGTTTTTTTTAGAATTTTACATCTTATCTTTCAGCACCCTGCAATAGTTTTCTCTTAGAAATTACGTAATTGTAACTGCAAGTACTGAAATAACGATCTCGGGGTACCATCTTATTTACAATAATAATAAATAATAGAATAAAGTTAGATCAGGTTTTCTATCGTTACTCGCATTCGATAACGTTTTGAAAAGTTGCGAGACAAAGTCGATTGAGTATGAATTATTTCTGCACGAAACTTCTTCGTTCTTCGAACACACAGAAACGCTTTTTTTTTTTTGTTAATTATTTCCTTCTTCAAAGGGCTATTGACAGACAACTGTTTTCATCGAGTATAGAATACGGAGAAAAAAAGTTCATACTACAGAATATTTGGTTTTTAACAATTTGGTGGGCCACGGCAAAATCAAAATTGGAATGCAGAGAGGTTGAAAAAGTTGTTTCTCGACGTGGTTCGTGCAGTCCGACGAACGAGTATTCAGAAGTCCTATTCGAAGTCTGGGAAACGATGAGATAAAATGAAATAGAATCGCACTATTCAAAGATGATTGAAATTCGATGGAAGCAGCGGTGATTTGAAACTCGTCAGCGGACTCCTATCTTACCCGTTGAATTGTTAATTAATTGGTTTTCATTAGTAACAATTAGCCTTTGCGGCTGCGGGATGGTACCGGCGCAATTGTACAAATGTATATGTATAGACGTATATGTGTGTTATACTGTCATGGATTCTGCAATTAATACGTTGTATATGTACAGAAAACGTAGCGAATTAAGTGAGCAGTGATAATCAACGGCCACCGTACACGCAATTAATAATTGCATCTATATCTACGTTTATATCCATCTATATACGTACAACAGTTTCCGCAATACCAATTATTGTACGATACGTAATTAGATGACGATATTCTCTTGTTAATGCCACCGCTGTCTCTCCCTGTTCGAATATAATAACGAAGTGCTGTGTAGATCGTCATTTTTGGTATATGTAACAGAAGTTACAAAGCTAGCGCAGAATGTTTTATACTTGTAGGCGCGATGAAAAAAAGAAAAGTGACTTGAAAAAATAAGCAAAAAAAAAAAAACCAAGTTCGTCAAAAACTAAATTGATTGTTCTATCGATTTTGTTGTGCATAATTTTTTCAATTATTCAATCCTCAGGTGATTCGACGCAGCTGGATTTGGACGGTTTGCTGTACATTGGCGGCGTCGGGGCGCCTTTCGCACCTTTGACGGTACCCCCGGTTTTGTGGAGCGGCGCTCTCAGACAAGGCTACGTTGGTTGCATGAGGGATCTTGTGATCAATGGAAATCCCGTCGATATCGCTGGATACGCTCAACAACAAGATTCTGGTAATTTTTTTACCTATCTTCTGTTCTGATCTGAAGGAAACCGAACTAAACGTTAGCCCCGTTTGAAAAATTAGATCAGATTAGAAACGATGAGTAAAAAAAATGTTGAAGATCTTCATTTATTGTTACATGAATAAATTTTTATTTTACAACGTACCCAATTATGCACGAAAAAAAATCTATATCTCGTATAAAAGTGTATCCCAAAAGTCACTGTTTGCGTCATCATTGTGACCAAGTTTTTCGTCATGATTTTTGGAGTGACGTAACTACGTGAAAAAGTAAAAAAAAATGGATTCGTATGTCTCAACAGAATCGGTGAATTTAAAGAGCAAAAGTTCGAGAAAAAAAAATTTGGTCGCTGCGGACAGGATTCGAACCTGTGCGGGCATAGCCCATCAGATTTCGAGTCTGACTCCTTAACCACTCGGACACCGCAGCTCTTGGAAAGAGTGAACGTTTACAAGCTTTAGAATGTCTGGTTGATGCGAATAATCACACTTGTTTAAACATAACGATAAATTGAATGTTAACATTTCGAAAATAATATTTACACAATATTCCATTTATACGCATTTCTTTCACCTGCGAATTATTTACTCGAAATCGCATCATTTCGGTAAATGAGATACCTTCGCGAATTCGAGGAAAAGAAACGGAACAACTAATTAAAAAAATTGATTGAATAAAAAATCAAAGAGAACCCTTTTAACAATTTTCGAAAAATTATATCGCTCTATATTATCGGCTACTGACAGTTCGTTGTACGGACCTAGTATCAAAATTATGTCTTATATGGAGCAGATAATTACAATCGATCGAACGACCGTTTGGAGAAGTGAATGAATGATGGTAAAAGCAATTTCGTTTTGCGTTCAATATTAAAAAAAAAAACAAGAAAAAAAAGATGGTCAACGATTGAAAATGACAGACCGTTCCAGAGACGAGCTTAACTAGTGCGAAAATAGATTTATCGTTAGCTGTCAATGGCAGATGGCTTTCACGTATAAACGTGAATTCTCGCCGTTATTTCTTACATAAAAGTTGTAAATACCTAGTCGCGAGTGCAGACTATCGGTGGAACGAGTTTTTGCAGCAGAATGTGTCGAGGAATCTCGAAACGATTTTATTATTCATGCCTGACAGGATTGTGTCGATGAAGGAATTACATGTTTATTAATCATTTCGAGAAAAAAAATTTCAACAGTTTCGCAAACGGATTGAATTCGCTAAATTCACCCGCGGAGATATTCGCAGAAGCCAAACATCGTTTCCATATTTTTTCAAAATCGATTCACGTTCGAAGTGAGGACTCGAACAAACGCAACCGATCTTAACCGAAATTATGTTCTAGTCACGACTTTCTGGTTCTCTACTTTCTGTGTAATATAATTGAGGTAACGAACCTTGTGTCGATCGAATAGATGAATAGGCTTTCGTAGTACACTGTACACGTACATACGAACAACCTCCATTGATTCGCCATTAAATTAGGTACACGTAGATATCTATGGTAGATCGAACATTTAATCGTGCCTTTGACGGATGACATGCTCCGGTAACGATCTCTCCAAATCTAATTTACATGGGTATACGTATGAATATACATATAAATACAGATATAAATATTGAATACGTACACCAATCCACGCGAATTAATCTATCAGTCACTTGAACTCCGCTAAAGCACGATGAAATTGATGCTTCGGAACAACTTCGAGAACGTACAGATCAAGATATTTTTCAAAATCTTTTAGTGTTATTCGAGTTTAAAAAGGTCGCTTGTGTCATGGTTTTTTTTCGACTATAGGCTGAACGAGGCTTGGACAACGGTTTTATAATTAGGTCGTGATTCGTGTGAAGCAATGGAGCTTTTCTATATCGACATTATAGTCCTTGAAAAGTCGATTCGATCAAGCCAATCGTCTTGTTTCTTCTTTTTCAGGCGCTGTCAGACCTGCCTGCCACGTTCAATCCGCACATTGCTCTTCACAGCCGTGCATGCACGGCGGCCATTGCTTAGAAGGGTGGAACAGATTTCACTGCGATTGTACGGGAACGCCGTTCACGGGACCAACTTGCGGCAAAGGTGAGTGTCCACGTGGGGCCGAAGAGCTCACGAATTGCGTCGTCATACTTTTTCGCAATTCATTTGGTTTCCCTCTTTTTCCTTCGTTTCGCAGATGCGTCGACCTTGCACTTGAACGGTACGCAACAAATGACCGCTCTGATGCCGGAGGATTCGAGAACCCAGGCGGAAGAAGTCGTTGTTCGTTTCAAAACGACGCAACCTCGCGGTTTGCTACTGGCGACAAGCCTTGAAAATAGTTCAGATCGACTACAGCTTTCCCTCGAGGAGGGCAAGGCGAAAATGCTCATTCACATAGGTGACCGTGAAAAGGTGAGTCGCACGGGTGTTGAAATAGAAAAAAAAAACGTCCCATCGATTCGATCGGATGTTGGAGCCAATCACATCGTGTACGTCTGTTCAGAAATATAAGGCAATATACGCACCGTAGGTATTCAATTTTTGTTTTCCGGTTTTCCACCTTAATTCCTTCCCTCCTCCACGTCCCGCTTTTGTTCGAACCCCGCGCACCCTCCACCCTCGTAGCCCGGATAATTAATTATGGTCGGTTTAATTCGTGTGATCGCACACCGCGGGGGGGGATAGGAGGGGCACCTCGTTGCGTTTACGTTTACCACCTTCGCCGGTCAGTTCACCGTCACTCACTCGTTATCGTCGTCGTCGTCGTCGTCGTTGTTGGCCGGCGTTCCCGGGACGTCCCGGACACACACCGTTCACGTTAAAGGGACGGTGTGTGCCCGGAACCCGAAAACGGATTACCCAGTGCCAGGAGACACGAGCCTGCATATTTCAGGAGGCAATACCCTATCCTCGTTCTCTTATCCACTCACCCCTTGTCGGTAGGTAAACACGGAGATATTACGGACGACGGAGAACAACGCTGTATACGCTGACGTCATTTATTTCGCGAAGAATTCGCTTTCCCCCGCCTTGAAAAAAAAAACAAAAAAAAAAAAAAAATGCCTCCGATTCGTCGACTTCCATATTTTTTTTTGTCTCTTCTCTTGGACCCGCTCCGGCGTAATATTCCGACTCGGAATTCGTTGCATCGAATACTCTGGATGTATGCGAATAAAATGAATGCAAATCGATTACCTCCAATACTGTAAGCGGAATCGTGCGAGTTATAGGGAAGTTAATTCCAATTCGCGAAGTCGTACCTAGCGGTTCGGGCGAGGACCGAGATTTCGAGCCGAGAAAATCGTACAGCGCTGTAGGATTAATCGGCTCACCGAGTCGTAACTTGTTCGGAATTCGATTGAAAAATTTCGAAATCAAGGAATCGAATCGCCGAGTCAAATCTCAGAAATTATGAGCAAAATATGCACGCGACATGAAACCATAAATCTCGATCTTCCGAATCTCCTTTACTTTCATACGATTATATCTTACACTCGCACGTCGTTTGTATTTTTATTGACACAATCGCGATTATTTTCAAGTTCTCGAAAGCGACAGCTGACGTCCGTCCATCGTAAATTACGACTCGCGAAAGGGTCACCGCCGCCATTCCGTCACGTCAAGGATATACTTATTTATATGGTACGGTATACGGGGTGATCCCTTCGTGCGGTATTAAGAGAGGAAAAAGATTCATCGTTTTAGCTCCCGAAGAGTTTTGACGTCGCGATCCATTTGTTAAACGGACTCAATGTTCCGCACTTTTTTTTTATATTCCAACTGCGTACGTGAGAACATCCATAAATTCCAACCGAAATGTTTGATCTACCTCCACGGCTGCACGGCGCGGTACGCGATAGATGGCCGTTATTCTCAAGGAATTCGAACGATTTTCCGGCGGCTGGATATTCGAAAAATAATCGTACGATTAGAAATCGTTGCGCAATAACATGTCGATTGAACTTAATCAATTTCAGGTCGTAATTAATTTCACTTTGCTAAGCCCGGCATGCAATGCTTCAAAATTATGCAACTAGGACTAATGAGGCGGGTGCTCCAATTCGCTTGGGAATTGACCCCGCATCGCAGATTTATTGGATATAAGGAGATTATAGCGTATACCAAAAGCGCGACACCGGGTGGTCATCAAATAATCTATTTACGAGTCAATTACTCCGCTCGCCGCTGCAGTGCGGTATAATAGCTGGCGTCCACACGGTTTGAAGTTTTTTCGAATCTGTGAATAAAAATTGATCGAGAATCGCGGAAAATTTTCGAGACGAGAAAAGATCTCTGGACGAGACTGTTCGAAATTTGATTTTGACTCAGGTTCTCGAATTTCTCATCTTCGGAATCCTCGCTGTAATAAACAGGACCGGAATTATTTCAACTGCTTCGAGAGGCGTGAATTTCAAAGAGGGAACTTTATCTCATTGTCATAACGGTGAGGTTTCTTCCTCTAGTTATAAAAATTGAACCGTGAGACCGTAATATCCGCCCATCTGATAGATTTTCAACGCGATTTCCCACTGGAAGTGAAATCTTTTTATCTCCATTTCATTCGACGAGAGTTTTCCGCGCGGTTTCCGGCGCTCGGCGCACCCGCTGCGACTCTCGGAGCCCAACGACGGCACTTTTTTTTTTTTTTTTTTTTCTCCTATCCTACCCTGCATAACGTTAATCTCCATCGTTTCATCCGTGCCTCCGACTAGGTGCTGCTGATATAGCTTGCCTTTCCCTTCCACGGGACCCATACGTACGTGTATAACAAGACTGCGGGGCTTAGAATCACCTGATAAGTAAATAAAATATCACCCCACATTTATGCGCCGTACGCGGAACTCGAAATGCCGGTTTCCATCGCTTTTTTCCCTCCCCTCCCATAATTTTTACATTTTATTTCGAAGCCCAGAGATATAAAAGAGCTATACGTTACCATCGAGCGATAGCGTGATGTGATTTTCTCTCGCGATTAAATGCTCTGACGTCCCCCGGGCTAAAATGCCACGAAAATTCCTATTCGCACACCAGAAATGCCTCGAGAATTTCGCAACGGAGCGTCTCGTGTTCGAGGTACCCCCCTCGCGTAATCCAACAAAACGCTTCTTAAACTGAAATCCCCGTGAATTCCGAAAAGATATCGGAAGCCTAACGAACTTTGTTACCGCGGTACCAACCTGAACTTCACATAATTTTCGTAATATTTAGTCGATTTTTTTTTTTTTCCAGATCCTAACGGCGGGCCAAGGACTCAACGACGACACTTGGCATACGCTTAGATTTTCTCGGAGGTCGAGTTCTCTGAAACTTCAAATAGACGACGAACCTGCAGTACGCGGTGAGTAATAAAAAAAAAAGCAAACGATACGAATTAATCTGAACTGCAATTTTGTACGATTGTTTTTTCATTCCGTCAAATAATTTTCAAGGTCTCTCAAGGTAGAAGGGCAGTTCGACGAAGTTGCGATTACATTGTGTAAAGAATAAAGAATCCGCTGCACAACTCGGATCCGCAGCCAGAAATTTATTGAATCAGGAGAAAAGGGTAGAAAAGCTGACCCAACAAAAAAAAAAAAAAAGTAAAATAAAATTGTTAAACAAAAAATGAATAAATCAATGAAGCGAAAGCAAAAAAGAAAAAGTAAAAACGGTCTCGGGAACAAAACGCAACTGACAAACCAATCCAAACCCATCACGAACTATCGTGCGGCCTGCAGGACTCGTCCAAAACTCGTTCGAAGCAATCAACTGTTTTGCATCTGGTTCGGACGGCCGATTTGCCCTACTTTGCACCCTGTTTCCCTCGTCTGTCGCTTATCCCAATTCCGAGCTGGCTAATGGTTGGTCACAAACACGCGGGGCTTCGGTTCGATCTATGCCTAATTCGTGCACACCCGTGATCCACTTGCGCACGTCTCACCGTACGACATATACCCCCCCCCGCCGCGTTTACTCTTCTCTTCGGAAAAATTTCATTTCATTTCATTTATTTCTCTTTTCGTACCGCATGTTCAGTTGCTCACATCGACAGCAAAAGTGCTACGAATGAATTCCATTTACCTCACGCCGGTTACTTCACAAATCAGCCGGTTTTTCTTTTTATTTTTTTCATTTTTTTTTCCCTACAGAAGTCGTGGATTAACCAAATGGTTTTTCGAAGCCACTGAATGCAAAAAATGCTATCTGTCCTGAATTTCGAAGTACGGATTACGCGTCGAGCCAAATTTGAATGAAAAAAAAAAAAATAAATAAAATTTGACATACGCCTCGCGGTATACGAAAAAGTCCTCCGATGTAAAATCTTGATGATTATTCTAGAGACTGCACACACCCTCCCCCCCCCCCCTCCCGACCTCTCCAAAGGTTAAAAAGCGCCCTGTACCCACGGGGATCGCTATTATATATATATACGATTCGATCTCGAATTCGCATTCCCCGTCTTATTCTGATTTGAAAACGCGTCGCTAATACCCATACCCTATTCCATCCGGCATTCATCTTGTCAACCCTATAAACCTTTCCTCTGCGGAGGAAAGACGTTTAGCATATTTATTGGAGAGAGGCCCTCTCTTCGTACGCCTTATATTAAGATTCCGACCCTCGAAACGGGAAGCGAGCGATTCCTTTTATATCACGGCTTGAAAAACAATTGAAAAAAAAAAAATGTTTGTTAACATCGCTGACGATGCCGATTATCGTTTACGATTAATAACGGGATAATCCACTAATTGTATAATTTATTTCTAATGTACTGATTATCTGCAATACATTTCATGAGTCGAAGGTCCCCGCGCCCCAAATACCGATCGCGTCAGGTATCGGGTCACTTACCGGCGTTCCTTCCTTGATTTAAAAGGAAAACATTTTTTTTGTTTTTTACCTGTTTTTGGTGAAAAAACAGAAGGGCGAAATTGGGTGAGGATGGCGGTAAGGTTTAACGAAGCGCTGCGCGATGCCCCGCTAAATTACCGCGTCGGTTATAATCTCCGATATCGAAGAGCCTGATAAGTTACCGATGGCATAAGATGGCGTCGTATATCGGCTAATTCCTGATGACTTTTAGAAAGTTGATGATTAAGAAGTTTTGATCCCCGGGTGGCGGCAGTTCCTCGGTGAATTATTTTTCAAACTGAATAAAATGGATGAAAAAGGAATATTTTTTGCGTAACAAGTTTACGAGAAACCGGGTGAACTGGCTGGGAGAGACCCTCGCTCACCTCGACTCCCCCTATAGTTGCGAGTAACTTTTTTTTTTTTCAGATGCTAGAACGAGAAAACTAAACTTTATGAAAACTTACGACCGCGACTAGGTATATAATAAATCCTAAATTTTTGAACAAACTTTAAATTGGGGCCAACGGACTTGAGGGTGTCCCATACCTTGATTCGCATACCTCGTTTAAATTAAAAAATTTTTACTCAAATATACGCTATAGGTATAGTTATGGTATGGCTGTCCGTAATTTTTCACACAACTTTCGAAATCCTCTTAAGTTCTTAACTACATTTTGTGTATTATGTATCTATATCTGTATATAGGTACTTATACCTATATACGCTTTGCCGCATAATGGGCAAAGTATGCACCAAGTTTAGAATTATAAAACTGCAACTCCTCCAGGACCCCAGCTGATGAATTATATTAGGCTATTATCTCTTGCCCTTGTTTGTACCTACTTTGCGAACGGTATCGAATAACCGGAATTACCAAAGCCAACGTACGATGTAACGACGGTGGTATCTCATTCCGAAATAAGAACACCGAAATCTCACGCGAATAAAAAAACAAGAACATTCAATCTTCAATGAAAATCATGGCGATCCAACTTCAACCGAGAATCGGAGAGTTCCAGACTCAATCGAGGATCCGACTATTCCCGTAGAACAAATTAAAATCACGATATATACGTCTTGTCTGAAAGATCCTAGAAAATCGCGGATCGTTTTGATCATGAATAAGTTCAGTTTGAATTTTACTGAATTTTTTAACATATACGTTGAAGAGTACGAGCGATTTTCATTCATCGAGTGAGACTGCTTGAAACTTGGTGAAAAATTTGCAGCTGTAAAGCGTGCGCGAGTTCGACGCATTTTTTCTCTCTCCAGCCCGAAACGAGTTTTCGTATTAGCGTCGGCATCGCGAGTCCGGACTGAATGCTGGGTACCGGTTACGTAATTAGTATGCATACCTTTAATTCGAGAAATCAGTACGCAGAATGCAAATGGTTCCATTTAAAACTTAGAGTGTGCGGCATATATCAACGGGATAGAGTAATCAGGTCCCAAGTCGAAGAACGTACCAACTAGTAGCCGGTTGCCACTCCATTTTCAAAACTCCGATGTCTCGTCGGATTTCCAATTCGTCTGGTGACCCTACTTTTTTTCCACGTCGGTCCCAAAGGTGAAAAAAAAAATGCACCATTCGAATCGTTTCAATTTCCCCGCTAATTCTGCAAGTGTATACGACAAAACCGTCGAACTACACCGTACACCATCGGTACCGCTAATAATTGCATTTATGCAAATATACGGATTCCATCAACTCGAATGAACCCACCTCTACCATTTATGCTACCGTCGATTCCCCCCCCCCCCCCTCCCTCCCCCGCCTTTACTTTTTTACAGCTCAAAGCGCACCGGGGACGATTTATACTATCGTATCATGTATACCTGGCGATAGGTATATGATGCAAATTGATATTGCCTACAGCCATTCCGTTCCCCAAGGCAAAGTCTAGCTATTTCCATTCGGACCTACAACACATCATCTGTAACACTTCATACATCATGTGCCGTAAAGAACGTTCTTCTTTTTTTCTGTATTTTTTGTCTTTTTTTGCTTTTTGTATCTCGACTGAATACAAACAATCTCGACTCAAGAATTGTAGAAAAAAAAAAAAACGTATCGTCTGCTCGAAATTGCTAGAACTGATGATGATTGCTATTGGCTTAGACACATTTGAGTGAAGATTAGGTATTACAGCTTATATCGTACGTGGGTAGAAAATAAAAAGTACGAGAAGCGTCTGGCGAATAATCGTAAAATCGATAGATTATTGACGTGTGGGGTGTGAAGTATTATACCCTTGAAGTTTACGTACCAAGACGTGACTTCGGTCGTTGTTCGAATGACTCTCGAATTCAAGCTCGTTCAAGATATGTAACAGAATTGTGTAGCGCATACCGTTAAGGATATATCAAAGAAAGTACATTTGTCTACTCTATGCTATATAAACCTAGCGTAGGGGGGGTGGGGAGAAAATGTATTCGCTCGTTAATGTAAGAGATAAACTTGCTACGCGAATGCCTACCCCGGTGAGAATTTTTTTCTTCAACAAAGAGTACTTCAGAGTGAGAAAATCTCAGCCGTCAATTGTTGCGAATATTTTTTGATTTTGGGCGCCGCTGTCTCGACGAATATTTAAAAATAAGTACGACAAAGCTGGTACCGGTGCGGTTCTCTATGCAGTCAGATTTTAGTTTTAAAAAAAATTGTTTCAAATCACCTGCGTTGGATGTTGAAAAGGAGAATGATTAAAGTTGTACGAGACACTTCGAGTTGAAAAGCCTCGATGTGTATTAATAGCTGTACAGTTTATACTCATTGTCAATTTGATAATACCTTGGATTCGAAACTGTATAGCTCAGTTCATCTATTTATTTCTGTTTTCTGAATACCTAGCCAACAACCAATAACCATCGTATACCTATTCACTACTATATTATACTACTATAGACACGTATATTATAGTCTAGAAATAACCGCGGCACAATGGTACCCTCATTCCGCAGGTTTACAGGAGCGCCACCTCACTTTATTGGTTTTAGATTTAGCTCCATTTATCATATAAATTGCATTATATATATATATATATACCATCAGCTATATACCTACCCCACAGCCACCACATACCAGTCCTTCATTCCTCCTCCCTTACCCCTGCCCTGCAGCAGGGTCATACCTGTTCCGCAGGATGAACTCCCCGCCGCTAATGGAAATAAAAAAGTTCACGAAAAGAAGAATCATCCCCACGTCGTTCATTTGCCAAACATCGCATCGTTCAGCTCGTGAACTTTGACACGAGCACAAAACTGTCAATTTTCTCAAAAAATCTCTTCTTATTTAACTATGTTTTTTTTCTTTACGCTTTCATCAATCACAGTCGAGTGACTCGCACGTACCAATTCTGATCTGTTACCGTTCTCCTTGTCCTCTCATATACCTATAAAATTTTCAGTCATCAAATCGTTGCAAACTGGTCAGGTTGCGTATACGTAATTGAAAAAAGTTGAGGAGTCTTTCGCAGCCACTGCACTTGCAGACGACAAGTTTCGGAAATTCCAACATCCGTACGTCTGTACACGCGGCAGAAGAGCGTTGCCATACGTATATCGTGAAAGATTAATCCCCATCAATCGAGAGCATCGCTCATCCGATTGGTTTGCCGCGGTATAATCGAGCATCATCGAGGTTCGTTACAGAGACGCGTAATAATTATCTGACGGATGCAGGATTTTCAGGAGACGATCGATAAATTAATTCAAGGTATACCGCATGGGTGTCGATGCGACGCCGCAAAATTTTCATTGTTCAAACCATCCACCCTTCTTCCTTCCTGCAGGATTCACGTACTTCCTACGTTAACAAAATTATTTCCACCATGGGCAGATCATAATGCAGAGTGTTACCCATATATCGGTGGTTTATGGCGGACCCCTGTAGCTGTACGTGGTACGTTCGCACCCCTCGGTCTCTTCGCATCCCACTTCTCGTTCGATTCCGCAATAACGATAATATGATCGATGTACATATATATACGGGAGGATGGTCGGTTCGCCAATCAAGCGCGTATCGACGTTGCCCATCTCATATTACACGGCGCCCGGCACATCGTCATCGAAGACCCCGCGACCCCGTCCTCTTCCAACGGTACGAACTTCGGCTGGTTTTTTCTCTTCTGACTCGAATCACCCTATAAACGACCGACCGATACCTTCGGTATTGAGTTAGACGGCGATACCCTAAATTACTCGACCATCCTCCGCATCGCTCGATGGGATCCGAAGGTTAATATCAAAGCGACGATCCCTCAAGATCATGATCCTGAATTTCCGTAGTAAAAGTAAACTACCCAAATAAATTTCACGCACATTACTTTGAATGTTTTTTTTATTTTATTTTATTTTTTTTTTTATCCAGAATTCCTCGTGATAAGATTGCATCGAAATTCGCAAAGAAATCGTCGATCGATAGCATTCCGCGTCCCTATATAGATTGCGAAACCTAGGCTCGTGCCAAATCTGTTCTTTGTTACCCGACTGCCTTTTCTCTTTGCAATAGTTCGAATCACGACGAAGTCATACGATTGAAACTGAAAGAAAAGAAGAAAAAAAAAAAAAGAAAACAATTTTCGAACTGCGATATCGAACGAATACCTACATGCATACATGGGTGTGCGCACGTACGACCAAATCGTGCATACTCTGGCTCTTCCACCTCACCGGCCACATCCACTCGTAGTCAGTAATTTTCGGGTGAATGACGGCTGCTCGATAAATTACAAAGCACAACATTCCTACTTGCGAGGAGGCCTCTTAAAATTCACCCGTACCATCGCAGCGTTGTTGAACATCACGTTGCTTGACTTATCGTATTTAGAAGCGATGAATGTTATTTTAAAGTTTGAAATTGCAAGAGAAATACTTCTGACAGTGGATAGGTGTACCTCGTTGCTTTTGCGCTGACGATAAATTTCCGAAGAATAGATCTGCGAATACGATCACACGTAGAAATGATCGTACGTATACACGTTCGCTCCTTTTTTTTATTGTCGAAGTTCTCGCTGGTAACACGCGAGTATAATGTCATATCTATATCCGATGGAAATCCATGGCGCGCAAGTTTCCCAAACTCCGTCGAGAGTGGGTGGGTGGGTAGACCTTAATGTTCGGGTTGTCTAGCGGGAATCGCAATTTTGTGGCTACGATATGGCGGGAAACAGACCTTGAATATAGCCTCGATAACTGTCCGTAGGAAGGCTCAATCGCGAGGCAATCAAACCGCGCTTAATTCAACCGCAAATTAACATCAAAGTCGAAGGTGTATATATATGTATGTATACGTATACGCCCGGAATTCCGTACGCTTCTCGTAAGCTTCGAGAGAGCACGTCGCCCCGAACTCCGAATTCCATCTAGCCAAATTCGATTTACATACCTTTAATCTCAAAACTATCGTAAGTGGTGCCCAAGAGTTTCGGAAGCAGTTTTTGATCATCCGATCAGACGAGGTGACCGTACAACGTCCCGAAAACGCGATGGAATCGTATCGCTTGTTTGTATGCGTGATGCATTTTACTCTGATGGACGAACATGTTCAATTGTTTCCATTATCAGTGAGAATTATTGATATCTTTACCGCGCTACCCGTTGAAAATATTATACCGACCAGAGTGGCAAACTCCTCGAACCGCCCTTGAACGTCCCTCTGCACGATCCCGTGTAATAACGTATTCGTCGAGAGGGAGTTGCGAGCAAATATTACGAGTTATTCCTACGCGGACCAACGAATCTTGACAAAGAACAAACAACTGACGATCGCACGTGGGCATATAACACCCTTCCTAGTCGGTACCCTAAAAAGAGCTAGGGGTTGCGTGAGTATAGAACGCAATTACAGGCACTGAATTTGAGGACCTCTTCGGTACCGTAAATTTTTCAAAATCTGAACGAAATTACATACGGCTTTTCAAGCTGAGTACCATACATTGAAATCTGAAGTTTGTATAATTGACTCTCTCCGATTTTTACTGTGAATGATGAGTGCTTGTGTCCCATATTCGATTTTTTTTCTTTCAATCGACTGATGAGTTGAAATAAATACCGCACTGGAAAAATCGAATCCAAATTGGTAAACCTCGTTGTCGACATCGAAAATTCCACACACGCCATTTCTCACATATCTCCTTACGCCACTTGAACATTCATCGATGCCATTTTGGATCTCCAAATCTGTACTTCGAATTGAAAATCGGTTAAAAAATCAAAGAAACATCATTGATCATAAAACTTGTACTTTACGGCACGTCCTATTTCCAATGACACAACGAAATCGGACGGAAAAATGAGGTCGTGTACCTATAATGAAATGCTTCCGACAAAAGTTTCACCGTTTCGAGAGAGACGTTCGATGGTGATATCGAACCCTTTTTTTTTTTTCTTCCTCCGAGAACCCGCGAGATTTGAGGGTAAATTTTAATTTACCGAATCTATCCCTACGTGTTCCTCGGCTGTATAAAATTAAAAAATAGGTCACGCCGCGCACGTGTATACGTATTGTCTTTTTCGAAGGCTCTCCAATCGATCTGCCGATTATCCAAGTGACGCTCCTGACAGCCATCTTTCGTTTTTCCAACAGCTGAAACTCTTTTGGGGAAGCAAAGCATCCTTGAATTTCGAACGCTACACGCCGGCGGTTACCTGCACGCTGAACACGACGCGCCGAACTTCGTTGGCCAACTTCAACAAGTTTGGTTCAACGGTTATCCTTATCTAGAAATAGCACGGAGTGCCGGATCTCATCAAGGATCTCACCAAGGAGTTACTCCGATCATCAGGGTCACCGGGAAATTCGGGAAAAGAAACCACCCCGTTCATCATCCCGTCACGTTCACTTCCAAACACACATTCGTCGGACTCCCGGTTCTCAAAGCCTACGTGGAAACCAACGTCTACTTTCAAGTGAGTAAAAAAAGCAGTAGTTTTGCGTTCTAGCCTCATTTCTCGAAATTCCGTCTACTTTTTCAATTTCCGTTGAAGGCATTCCTCGATACAGCAGACGTGAAAACGTGCCGACGATCTTACTTTTTTTTAAACTTTGACAATTTGACGATGACTTGGAACGAAACGCGCCGTAACTAAAATCTAACCGTTGGCATTTTTTGCCTTATTAATTCTGAGAACTAGAAAAAAAACGAAAAATTTATAATGAAATAAAAAAACGTGACTTAGCTTTAATACCTTTACGGTTCTGGAGAGCTATAATAAAGAATGAGGATAAAAAGTTTTCATATTTTTCTTCGAAAAACTTTATAAAAGTAGGCTACCTTCATTGCGCGAGTAGTAAAACCGTTTTTTCTTCCTTTTTTTTTCTTTTTTTTATCTCTTTTGTTACGCCGCGTCAACCGAAATCCTCATCTGTCGCGAGTGACGAAGGTATATTGAGAGAAATATAAAAAAGTGAAAGCGAAGTATTAAACCTAATTTCGTATCCCCCATTACGCAGGTATGATTCTTTCCATTTCATATTAACGAACAGTTTTTCGAAATGTATTTACGAATCATTCGGAACTTTATATTAAAACTCTATTGGATAAAGTTTTTACTATATTATTTAAACATTTACAGGTGAAATTGATTCTAAATTACTTTGATATTGATATCTTGAAAACTCCTCCGATGTGTCGCGGAGTCCAATAAATTGTTTTTATTTCTTATTTTTCTTTACCACAGTTTATAAACCCCCCACCCGGCTTAATCAGTTTCCATTCAATCGTTCCGTCTATTTAATTTGTTACTAATGAATAATTTTTAACGCTGCAGCAAAAATCGGAAGTTTTCCATCTAGCGTAGGTACAGGTATATAGATATAGTAAAACCTAGAAACTTTGCTCAACTCATCACGATTTTTCTTTCATCCTCAAATAGGATTCCATCAACACTTTGATGAAAGGGGAGGAACTCGGTAAACTCTGACCTTATATTACCATATTTTTTTTTTTTTTTCAAATCTCACTGTAAGGTGAACAATCGTATAAATTTGCGTGTCCTGGGTACTAGATTTCACGATTCTAAACTTTTTAGGATTTTGACGGATTAGAAAAAAAAAAATATACCAAACTCTGTCGAATGATTCTAAAATCTCGTACCGCATAATGTTTCACGGGAATTGCAGTAGACTATCATACGTCAATGATTTCAAATAAATTGACAGAGTTTCCCGAAATTACATTTTTCGTTTCCGAATCTCACTCCACGAAAACTAAAACTCGAGCACGTAAAGGCTATCAGCTCAAATGAAAAATACGGAAAAGCCGGATTTCGGGTCACGATGTATAACATTATGCTTCACGTGTCAGGTTGCGCAAGATAATGTTCTTTCTTGTTTTATTTTTTTCCGATCGTGGAACCGTTCTTTCAGTTTTTTTGTAACGACATCGGACACAACCGAGATTGATCGTCTATTGTTATACACACATAAATAATTCTCAGGATTAAATCTGGACGCGATCTGCACGCGAAGTGCGGACTTTTTCTTAAGGATACCTCCGTATACGCTTAGCTCTATACTTCGTGTAATTCCGGGGTTTTTGAACTCTGGAAAAGTGCAGCCGCATCGCGTTGCACGGGGTTATATATATACTACGTTCAGCTGTCTGCATCAGAAACGGGGAGATTCGGGGGGGGGGGGGGGGGGGGGGGGTTAAAAATATTTTCTACCACGAACGGCGGAATATAATGAACGTCGGCGGGATGGGATAGTAATTTATTCTAAGAGAATTATAATATAGAGCCTTCCATATCTACCTTTACTGCACAGCCAAATCTTCGGCTGTCCCTATTCAGCTGAATGGTCATATTGAGCGGCATGAAAATTTCCTTCTTTTGTTCAACTTAAAATAATCTTTATAGCGAGTAAATTATTTAAACAATGACGGATTCCGAGCGGTTGAGTGTAACGGAGATCGCGGAATAAGCAGCTGAGCGTCTCACGGAAGACTCTGCGAGAAGCGAAGAATAGAATAGAATAAAACAAATGAAATACTTTTTCTTTTAAGATTATAGAAGACGTTCTACACGACGCTATAAGCTGCTGAATATAAAGGGACTTCTATTTGAATATGAACGTAGCGCGTATTCCTTTTGCTTCTGCAACAGCAGAGTCACTCAACGATTCAGATCTAGATTCAGAACTGAGATTACACACCTACCTCTATACATTATACGTATTTAGATGGGAAACGCCACGAAACTCGTTAGACGGTTGTTTCCGTTGAAACCGGTCATTGGTCCGTTTCACGAATCAGTTATTTTTCAGCGGGCGCTGAAAAAAAATCATGTCTCTAATCGACGCGATTGTTTCTCGTTCCAGTTCAAAACCCGCGAGGCGAACGGTCTTCTGCTCTACAACGCGGGTCGTGAGCGTGACTTTATTGCCGTCGAGTTGGTCAATGGTCACGTACATTACGTGTTCGACCTTGGGGACGGTCCGGTACGAATTCGGGACAACTCGAGGTCTCGGCTTAACGATGGAAAATGGCACGCCGTCAGCATCGGCCGTCCAGCGCCCAGAAGACATACTTTAGCCGTCGACGACCACGTTGCCATCGTCAATAGCCCTGGAAGCAACGAAAATTTGGACTTGGACGGGATCCTTTACATTGGTGAGGATTTCCCAGTAAAAGTTGGGACGTGATAAATGAGAATGTACACCTGATCAAGGAAATAAAAATCTCCTATTGTGGGAAAATAGCAAGTAGCATTGTTGACCAAACAATGAGAAACAGAACGTCGACTCGATACGATGGAATCTAGGCTCTTGATTCGAAGCGTTTCGAATCGTTCGAGAGATTTCTGAAGAATTACAGAACTGCCGAAGAAGTTTTGAATTCCTTGAAATCTATACGAGATTCCCTCTCTTCCACAATCCTTAAGTATTCGTTGATCTTTTCCTAATCCATATGCGAAGCACTCGAAGGAATCGACCGACAGTAGAACGAATCCTTTTTCCGAGGATCCGAGGAGAGTGAAGAAATCGTAAACATCTTCGTGCGCTACGTTATACAGCTTCGCATTGTTGTAGAAATTTATGAAAATTCGTAGACTGATTCAGAACCATTTGGTTGTTGGAATGTGCGATCTCATATTGGGATTCCTTTTTTTTTGCTTTTCTATTGTTGTTATATTCTCTCGGATCTCGTAAGAAGGTGAATCGTTTTCTTTTCCTTACATTGTTAGTATCCCCTCATAGTATACGTATACCTATATACGTGATTTGGGAAGTGGTTATCGTAGCCTCCCGCAGGATATCCATCGTTACGTATATTTCTCCTACTGAGCTACTTCGCGGAATTCCCCCTTATTCGCTTGCCTCGTCCTCCGACCCTCCCTCGCTTCTTCCCGAACCAATTCGCGGCCAATGACAGTTGGAAATATTGCTTTGGGATCAAGAGAGAAAGGCCTCCGTAATTCCTGTAGGAGACGCCCCGAGACAAGTCCCGAAAAGGAAATCGGATTGGCGGGATTGTTTTCGTGCCAAATATTCCCTCGTCCCACTAATTCTCCTTTATCTTATTTCGCTGCTACCTATAATTTATCCATCAATCCGCTGAAATTACCATCCCGCGGAAATTTAGACTCGCCTTCGTGTCCTTCGGGATTTAAAAGCCAAAAACTCGTTAATTATATAGGTATATGGTATCGAACAGGGTATAGCTTCATCCTCCTTTACCAACGAACTTGCGTTCTCCTCGGTATTAATTAATCCGACCTCAGGACGTCGTATATATACATATATTTTAATCCGATCCAAAACTAAGTGGATAACTCTGCTCCGCATTCAACGAGGAACTTAGCAAATACGTTCCCGAAATCATTCGTTTCGTTTGGAATAACAAATATAACTTTTTTACTGCTATTACATTTACCTATTTGTCTATCCGCTACAGACGTGTGTTTGATTTTTGTTTTGTTTTTTTTCTGTGCATTACGATTCCCGAATTACATTCTACAGAGAAACCCCACCAAAATCAAAATTATTCTCATTTCAATTACATAAATGATCCGAACATCAAAAATGTAGGTATGCCGCGAGAGCCAAACAATGCGTAATAGAATTTTGCTGAAATGCAAGCGAAGCGAATACGAATACATCGCGGAATGCAAACAACCTAAATCCAAATTCGGTCTGAAATTCAAACGACTTAAGTTCAGATTTTCCGCCGGGAATCCTGTCAAACTAAAATCCCATGCGAATCCTCTCTAGACTCCGCGTATACACAAACCTAATCCGAATGCTTCTTGAAATTCAAACACTTCAAAAATAACGCAATTCCGAATTGTTTTCGAAAATCCATCAGACTACGGTAATCCGAAATCCTCCGCAAAAATCTCAACGATACATTTGTCCGAAAATTCGCAGGTGGCGTTGAAAAATCGCAGTACGCCCAGCTACCGAAACAGATATTAAGTCGTCACGGTTTCGAGGGTTGCTTAGCCTCTCTCGACCTGAGCGGAGAAAGTCCAGATCTCCTGTCGGATGCAGTCGTCCCTTCCTCCTCGGTCGAATCGGGATGCGACACGTCCGCAGGACATTCGGGAAAACGATGCACCCACGACGTCTGCGCTAATCACGGATTATGCGTTCAACAATGGAACAGCTACACCTGCGATTGCGACATGACCAGTTTTACGGGGCCAACATGCAGCGACGGTATGACAATGAGATGATTACGCCTGTGGTAACCATTCGTTTCTCCGTTTATCTGATCTAATCGTTTCCTGCGTTACTTTTTTACCCGCAGAAGCAACAGCCTATGAATTTGGCTCGGCGAGGGGCCTCATAACGTATACGTTCGCGGCAGACCGAAGACCGGAAATGAAGAGAGACACCGTCGCGCTGGGATTTGCCACCGGGATAAGTGACGCCGTTTTATTGAGGATAGAATCGGCGTCCAGCAACGACTACCTCGAGATTGAAATTGTTAGTTTTCGCCGGTAGAAAAAGTTCTTATTTTCCTTCTTCAGTTTCGAAGGCTACACCCGCACCGAGACAAAGACAAAAAAATGGCTCAGACTTGAAAATGCCTTAGATAAGAAGTAGGCTATTCAAAAACCGTGGGTCAGAACTTGAACACATCTACAATATCACACACGTTCTGTATTTCAACCGGAATGTATTTCAAACATTCGATATTCGTGTGATTAATGATCAGGAAACCTCTTCTCTGGTCGAATATATTGACCTTGACCGACCTGGACGCAGGTGCTTCGCGCGAGTCTTTATTTATTTTACGTTTCCGTTACAATTAACACGTCATCTCCCCTGCCCAATAACAATTGTAGAAATTTCGAGTGTGTACATCGTACGAATGCGCTTACACAGCTTACAACCTTGAAAAGATAAAGCCCGTGACGTCTTTCGCGTTATCATATGGATTAGTACCACTATCAGTCGTATGTACACAACAACAACAATTGAACAAAGTTCTTCGATTTTCATGCTGTCCTGTGACCTGTACATACCCTATTTGTGCATTGTCAAAGTTATTCTTCGGTAGTTTACATAAAAATAGTGAAATAATTATCCGCTGAATTATCGACCGTGCGGTCTTAGGCTGGCTCAACGTGTAATTATAACTCGTGATAATTCTTCGATTCGAAACCACAAGCCGCTTCGGTATTCCTACCTTTCGTTGTCCTGCAATCCTTTTACCTCGAATAACAAAAAATTTCATACTTTCGTTGATAATAATTTTCTTTCGCTTTTCTTTCTCCCACAATCTCCCGGTTTAACTTACTTTTACAATTCAGAGAAACGCTGCACACTGTTAATGACGTAATTAACGCGTTCCAATTGATCGACCTCCACACGTGCATGTTATCCTAGTGAAACACTTGACACAATTGATTTCTTGCTTGCTTCTGCTCCTCATTCTACCGAATTCTATTCGCTACTCCCGAAAGGCTCACGTCGATAATTCCCGACGTTCTGAATTCCTGTTAATTATAAATTGCCACTGTTAATGGTATTTCAGAAGAGCGTACAACGTGATCCCCACGCTTTCGTAAACACATCCAACGATTTCATGAAATCCTGATCATCGTCTGCGGCCAATATTCAAATATAACGCTCTTGTCATTATCCGCCATCATGTAACCGAATTTTCTCATCAATTATTATCTGCGACACAAACTTATTCGCACACGTATGTTCTCATACTAATTTGTAAGTTCAGATGAAATTTTTCGTTCGACGCGTCATGCATTTTCGATTAGTTTGGAATCGACTGTTGCAAAACTGAGTTCTTTGAATTATACATATGGCTACTGCGTTCGGCTTCAACATTCTGTACAGAAATCGGTTATTTGCGAGATGAATACATTGTAATACGTTGCATAACGATTCGAACGCAGATGTAATTTGCGGATCGGTGCATACGAAAATTTTCACTTTCTCCATCGCGAATATAACGATAATATGGTTTATTGTAATTACTATTCGTTGCTATGTTCTAAATTCGATTGTGTTGATTTAAATAAGTCAATTTATACACAGCAAACATATACGAACGAACTACGATATCCGCTGGCGCTGATTATACACGTTGAGAGAATATGATGTGCGATAATAATCAATCGTCAAAGTTGAAATACAAATATTAATTTTACCGACAAATTGCAATCGGACAACTGGTCAAACATATAATTATTATTGGTATCGTAGAAATTGAATAGCGAATTTCTGGTGTCAGAATGAAAACTGACCAACGGCTCTTGAAAACGGTACGATCGCTTTGACTCTAGCTTTCGTTGTCATCGTTATCGTGACATTTGCTCACTCGTTAGAGTACATCTTGGAATACAAATTAACGAACTTCCTCCGGATATCGACCAATACCTACTTTACCGTTTGAATATGCCTCATGGTCTCTACACAACATTTCCAGAAGCGATTATTCAAATTTCATTTGAAAACTGGAATAAAACTCGATCGAGCATTCGTATTTCGGCCCGAATGTTTCACCGTGTGCAGTTGAATACGATCGTTGTTTGAGAGAAATTTTTAGTTCTGCACCGAAGAATCAAATTCCCTTTCCGCGTGAAAGAAAGTACTTTGACATGACTTAGATTATGATTAATGTCAAAAGCAACCCTCCCGAAGTTTAGCTGATCGAATATTTAAACTTGACAAGTATTTTTCAACTTCGTTTCGCCTTTATTCCCGATGACCTGATAAAATTGAATCTAAATTTTCAGGTGGAAGGGAACGTGTTCGCTGTTTACAATATGGGAACGAACGATCATCCGATCGGTGATGTTGGCGTTAAAGTAAACGACAATCAATATCACGTTGTCAGATTATCGAGAACTGGTGCAAACAGCAGTCTACAAGTTGACGACTACAATGTGCAGTCAAATCATCCCTCCGGTGAGTCGAAATTCAATTTTCCGCAAGATAATTGTCGCCAAATGCATAAGAATTATCGAAAGGTATGCGATCAGCGGTACGTACACCATTAACTAGAAACAATCGACAAATGCCGGAGGTTACAGCCACCCCTTCTTCGATTCGGCTTTACCCACCGTCGGTGACAAATGTAGGTCAGGAATCGTGCGAGGGTAAAGCAAATTCGAATTGGGGCGCGAAATTAGAATTTGAAATTTACCGAGCTCCGACAAATTTTCGTATAATTGATCGAGTTATACTTCATTCACTTTATTGATACACATATTTCGATATTACATTCTATTGACTGCGGTAATAGACACTAAAATTGTTCACCATTCGAATACCCCAAAATTTCCAGCATCTGGGTGAAATAATTCACACGGATTATGTACCTGTTTTACCTTTTCACACTGCGAAAATTGTTTTCTCGAAATTATCAAATTTCACAACTGCAAGATTAATTATGAAAACCGGAAGAATATCTCTCTATAAAATAATTATCTCGCTTTTGAATTTCTTCCATAATAAGTTGTTGACAAAAACCGTGACACATTGATTTTTTTGTCTCTTTTAACCATAAGAGAATTGAACAATTGATCAACTCCGGATAGCTCGTTTACAGTAAAACACATTTCGATGTAAAAAACCAAACACTGTAAGATCATTGACACTGCGGAAGGGACAACGTTCGATTGCCTTCGCGGCCAAACTATGTGGCCCTTATATAGCCTTTCTGGTTGCTGCTCGAGGTCAGCCGAGAGCTCTCATTGGTCGTTTCGGGCCCCTTTTGAAGCCTATGAAGAACGTTCTCTGGGAATATAACTGTGTGAACCGAAAAAAGTGGGGCGTGGAAGGCGTCGTCGAATAACCCGCATGCAGTAACACGCCTGGAGAAGATAAATCGCCACTTAAATTTAAGGATTCAATTTCAAGGAAAAATACCATAGCTATACGTATCTCTCCTGAGACTTTATGTTTCCCTGTTCACAAAATCAGAGATAATTGATTTTTCAAGCGATTTTTTGCTCCAGGGATGTATAAATTCTCCGGCAATCAAGCTGGGTCGCTCCAGTAAATTATTACGTCGAGATCCTTGGAATAGAACTTTCGTTCCATCTCGCTTGAACTTTTAAGGAATTAAGGACTCGCACCTTCTCCTTGTCATACTTCTGGAAGGTCCTGAAAAAGGTCGGGCATTTTTAAGGCGGTATCCCGCCACGTCTTCCTACTTTCCTGACCTTGAAAGTAGCAGTGTTCCGCTTCGGTGAGTTTCACTTGACAGAAAAAAAAAAGAGCGCAAGCTGCAGCATCGAAACGAATCAGACTTTCGGCGTCAAGGACAATTCGTCTTCGAAATTTCGAATTCTTAACGTCGCATACTCCACTTCGTTCTCAAATCCTGTTCCAGCGATACACGAAGAATAATCGAAGTGGAAAATTCATAAGACATATTTTTTTCGTCTCCATTCAACGAACTCACAGTTGACACAAGCGGCACATAAACGACTCTATCCAAGTCCAAAAAGTGATGGATAAAACGCTTCTGTGCTGCGCATGGAGTCCTGGAATTCCGACCTTGAATATCGCTGTTTTTGCTGACCAACAATAGACTGTATAGTTGACTCGAAAAATTCGCCCACCGCATCTTCCTAGTCTCCTAATATCTTGACTTCTGATTTTCAAAAGATAAGTTTGGTAAGGGATTGTCAAGATTATTTTGCCCCAGTGGGCTTCCCACCCTCATAAAACTCGAGAAGGTCCCAGCTCCGCCCTCGTTCACAAAGACTTTCAGCCTTCGCGTCGTACGCAGCCCTTGGCAGGAGGTGATTTCGAAAATGTCAAAAGAAAACTAGCTCTAGGGATCTCCTGGATCCCCGTCCTTGAGGTCAAACATAATTGGTTTTTTTCAACCTTCCAGTTTCTTGCTATTTGTATCCACGAATACCTCGAATCTCCTTCCACGGATTCTAAAACCTATATCAATATTCCTAGTGGAATAATTCTATAGACCCGCTTGAATTCTCGATTATTCGATTTTTAAACCGGTCATTCCGGTGCAGGTAAACATTATTCTAAAAAGATGCAGCAATCTCATTATTGCATCCTGATAACCTGGCCTTTCCAAAATATATTCCGTCAAAAATATGCGAAATCTTTACCGGTAAAATCAAATTTCCATCGAACTTAATTGTAACGGTTTATACTTTGTTTCTGACTCTTCGTCCCTTTTTTGCACGGATGGGGAACCTTCAGAATTCTCTGCAGCTGTTTTTCGTCTACTCACCAGTCTCGAATTCGAACTTCCTTGGAACCTCCGAAATTTTGCTACCTCCCTAATACCCTTGAAGACGCTAATCCACCCAATTAGTAACGGTTCACTATAGGTACGCCCCGTAACGCAAACAAGCCAAAATGGCGACCCTCCGAACTCCGAACTACTAATAAGAAACCCGTCGAGACGCCAGACGATTAAACAAAAAAATTACTTGCGAAAGTGAATTTTGCTTCTCGTTTCATCGAATAGAAAGTCCAACTCAAGAGATGATCGTACACGTCACACCGCTGCTGTGTACCTACCGCACGCGTGCCGATGGCGTCTTTTAAAACTCTACACCATGCGTTTCAGCACGGGCAGCAAGCGGCAGTTGCAGGGGTGAATAACTAATTTGATTTAATTGGAATAAATTTGCTTATACGTACGTATATAGTTTACATGCTGCGGATTGTAGCTTCGACTCTACAGAGCTCTACGGTGGCATATCAGCCTGATAACTAAATTCATGAAATTATGCGTAGAACGTTCGGAACGCTGCGGCGAGTCGAGTAAAATATATTAGTCGGAGGGCGTAGTCGTAGTCGTTGGGGTGTGAAGGGCGTTCCCGATCCGTCCCTAAACCCCCTAAGGGTTAGTACGTTGATTATATTTCTTCCTTTTTTTCTTTTTTTTTTTTTTTTTCTTTCTAGTCACCGAACCGCAAGCTGCCCCGCTAGTTCTTCGCACTTCATATTCCCCGGGCTTCTAAGTAGCTCAAAGTTACTCAGAGCTTAACCCTTCCGAACTAGTGATAATTAGTCCGATGATTTTTTGAACGTTAACAACGACCGGGACGACTGAGGCAATTAAAAGCAGCCGAGGAGGAACTTGTTACGAAGCTAACGTCCGACTTTTTAACACTCCTGCAGCGTAGCATATGCGCGGCGGCGTATGAACGAGCCAAAATGGAGCCCGCTAACGATCCCGGGGCGAACACCCTCTCGAGTTTTATGCTACCCCGGTGGTTATAGTCACAAAGTTTTGTTCAAATCTCAACCCTTTCTTCGTTTAGTTCGTACGGCTGAATTTCGGTGGAATTACGGTTTTCTACAGCGTAACGGCTATGCGGGAGAAGCTTTTATTGCGTAAAGTTATTCAACGCTTTCGTAGTCAAAATTGCAGAGTACGCGATGCAACCTCTGTGGTAACTTGCTACCCTAGTAGAACACCTGACCAACTTAACCCCTGTCTCGCAAGACGTCGTACCGTTGAGAGAATTTTCCTAAGAGTTTCACATTGGGGGACATGAATAAATTTCGGAAATCGATAACGCGTAAGTGTGTCTTACTCGGGTTCGACTTGGGCTGACTCAACGGCAATTAGAGAACAGACACGATTCGATATATTAAAAATGGACGTTATTCTTCCGCAAACGCCAAAGATCGAATGTTGATCCGTTGGAGATATTCGGTCTGAAAAAGATTCGAAACAGCAAAACTGTCAAGTTTGGCGGATATTTTGACACGCGATAATATACTGATCTTCGTAACACATGGATATACGTACTTCTTACACTCACCCCAGTTCTCGCGCCATGTTTGAAGCTCGTAGAGCACGCTACTCCTCGGTATTTCTGCTTCCCTAGCTCATATGTGGAGGGTGACGTATCCCTAGCGATGTGCTTTCGCCACGCTTTTATTTCGTCTAGTTTATGCGTTATAACATCGTAACACGAGTGCAGCGAATTTCGATACATTGCATTACGCGAACATTGCGGATGTTCGAAGATTATTGTTCAACCGCAGACCTGAGATCTTCCGTAAAGACCAAACCTCGCGACTAGAAAGTGGGCTACGATATCTCGATATTTTGAAAATTTGTGAAAACAACGAAGGATTGGATTCCTGCATGTGAAATTTGACGATGGAACAAAGTAGCCATCGGCTCTCGCCTGCAGTATACGAAAAAGCGCCTTCGGGGTTTGGGTTGGATTATATTAACTCCGGGGTACGACCTACCCCAGTGTTCGGTTTCGCGCTTTCTCGATCGGTATGGCTGCCTGATACTCATGGGGATCAATGTTTCGAAGAATTTTAACCCTTTCGAATGAAATCGTATCGTTCTTGACACGATGAGGTGATTTTCAAGAGGTTTAGGTTATTGTTGTCCGAATCGCGATTTTTAATATCACTCGGCGGGGTGTTGCTATATGATGGTAATCATTGATATTTTCTATTTTTTTTTTTTCGTACGACGCCACCACCTTGTCTCCAACCCTGTTATCCTAATATCTAAATAGGATATTCCTATTCATGTGGCCGGAGGACCTTTTCAAACGTTTATTCATCGCGACGAACAATTTGTAACCGCAAATACTCCATGGCAGGTAGACAAAACGAGCGAAGATTTCGAGGAAGAAGGGTAGACCTAGAGGCGGAGTTTATTAAAGTCTCTCAAATTACAATGACGACTTATTATTATAGAGAAGTAGAGGCACTTCTTGGAGAAGCATATTCCCCTAGTCACTAATTAGGGGTTTCTATTCAGCGCATTTAACCCCTTTAGCCTTGTATGTTATATGAACGAGATAATTGAATAAATTTTGTTCTCAAAGCGCCCGTGTTAACGAAGTTATTTCGTAACGTTTGTCCGATGTCGGAATTTCATAGTTCAAAATGACGAATATTCTTAAATAAAATGAAACTTTCTGACAGTAATTTTTTCCATCGCAATTCGATTGGTTTTTAACTTGTTGCAAATTTTACGTACGATACCTTTTTGTCAAAGATACGAAACGCCAAAACTTAGTATCATCATTGGATCGCGCGAGATAATTACCGTATTCCGATTCCCACAGGGAAAATGTTTTATTTAATTTTCGATCGCCGCCATTTTTGGAACGCACTTGACCGGCGTAGGGGTGGTACATCTCAGGATTACAGCTCCCCATCCTGTTCTACTGCTCCCCGGGTCACGCTCTGAGATCAAATTTCATTCGGGGAGCTTTGGAAGGCCACCACAATTTTTTAGCGCCATTATTCCCGTACGTAAATTTTCCCGCTACACCGATCCCGAATCTCCTGTTTTCCTAGTTTAAAAGTCACACCGTAATACCAAATTCCCTCATCTAAACGGGGTTGAAAATCGATAATCGCTTGTTGGAAATTTCTCAACGCCTGCCCTCTCGGAGCGGGCATGAAAAGGAGAGAGAATTTCCGTTGAACTCGAATCGCGCGCGCTCTTTTCTCGAAAAATTTTTTCCACCACATTCCCAACTTTACTCAGCTTCCTCACGGGGTATGCCACCCTAGTACGTTAGAATTCTAAAATCTCCGTCGGACACCGAGGTTCTCACGAAGTTCCAATATAACGGTCGGAATTCAAATAATCTTACGACGGGGGAGAAAAAAAAATTCATTTTCTCACTCGGATGCGTTACAGAATCGTGGTCTATCCAAATAACTTCATGAGATAGTTTCTCCTCTACCCGAAACTTTCCCACAATGCATTTTACTCCACATGAATACAAGATAGGTCGAATATGCAATATATTCGGGAATTTGAAAGCAGAAGGCGATCGGGGTACAAGGAATGTGAAAAAAAAATTAAAGGAAATTGCTCGTCTCTCGTCCTTACAAAAAAAAAAAACTATCACCAAATGTGAAAAAATGGAATTACCTTTCGGGCGGACTTTTTTTTTTGAAGATCGTGAGAACGAAATCCTCTCCCTTCGGTGTGGTAGCGTGAGAATTTTGGCTTCAATACACAAACTTACGGCATTCCTTTTTTTTTTTCATTCTCGTGACCAGACCCCATCAACGCCATTTTGACGAATCGGAGAGTGAGAAAAAATGAATCCCCGTGTTATCGCATCGAAAGCGATAGAAATAAATCGAAGATGAAGATAACGAACAACCTTGACTCAACTCCGAAATCCGGCTAGTAGCCCTTTATCTGAGATCATTTTTTCATCAAGATCATATAAGCCTTTACAACCACGTATAGATCCTAACGATTCCTTCTTAGCCCTGCAACCCTAATACGAGATACCACAAATTTGACCGTTGGCGGTGGAATTTTCTCACGCTGCGAGTCCGGGACGTTAACAAATCATCGTGTAAGAAAAGACCGCGACCTTCGTTTTATTTTTCACATTCTTCGTTCACTTCCAAATATACTAGAAGTTTTACGACTCGTCGTTTTGTATTTACCTATTCACTATTTCGTCGGGAAATCCGCTTTTTATTGCTAAACTTGACAAGCGATTGTGACAGGCCATACACCATCATCTCGCGATACATTTTTCCTTTTCAACGATGAATATTCGTGCAGGTATAAGACCTTTGAAAATTTTTCAAATTCTTCGCCAAGTGTTCTGTGAGAGCGTGAATCAGACGGTCAAAATTATTTCTACCTACCCTGCACAGAGGGGTAACATTCTCACGAATATTAGAGAAACATAAAATTTAGAAACTTCGTTACGTCATAAGGTATAGGTAGATGCATTCGATACCACCGAAGAATCAGAAGCCAAGTACTTCCACAGCCAATGGTAGAAATATAATAATAATAATTACCTCCTGATATCCATGGAGTCCGAAAATTCCTAGAATCGTATACCATAGAAGAGCCTGGCATTTGTGTGGATTGTACATGAGAAGTGTGTTATTCAAGTGTATTGGAAGAGGAATGAGGAATCCCATGGGGCCGTATCGGTCGTAATACCTACACCTACAAACATAGCCCGTGGGAATCGAGTTTCCATCGGGTTAAACGCGCTCCCACAAATATTAGAGGAACATAAACTGTAAAATGACTACAACGTAGGTGCAAAGAGAAAAAAAAAGAAAAGAAAAAAGGAAAAAGGTACCTACGGGATCGTATCGCACGAAGTTCGTCTGAAAAGGATCAGAAACAGTCTCCATCACCGTGAGAACCGGAATTCCATTAGCTACGGCGTCTTCCCAGGGTGATCAGGAGAACACGAAACAGTCGAAAGTAAAATCGAAATGAAAAAAAATTTCGAGGAATATCATATATAGGTATCTAATGAAACCATCCGGCGCCCGTCGGGAACAAATTATTATCATTGACAATTTAAACGCGTAACATGTATATACAGAACTGCAGGTTGTAACGATCGCGGACCAAAGCCAGAAGAGAAAGAATTTAAAAAAAAAACAAAAAACTTACGAGAACTCCACCAGTTTGATTTTTTCCCATAACCATTAGAGGACTATAACTTGGTAGGAGGGGTATTTTTCAGTTTTTTTTTTTCCAGAAGATTTTTTTGAGTCGTTGAAATGGTTTTGGTGATCGAGAATGTTTTATACCTGCAAATCTCGTCCTCCAAGAACGCCTTGGGGTACATGTACCGTATAATAACGTCCCTAAAAATATTGCAGCTTCACGAATATGACAGAGTTTAGAAAATACCGACGAAATTGAGCGAAAAAAGAAATAGAAAGAAATGAATTATACCACGTACACGCCTCTCGATTTCGAACGAATTTCGTACACCCGCTGGGTCTCAATGAAATTCCGTATACGGACAAAAGTCGAGAGGTACCTGAGCGTTTTTCGAGTTCTAAAGCCTACGAAAGTAGCGATCATCGGGAGCGATGTCTGGAAATTCTCAACCCTTGTTGCAGCCATCTCCTCGCGCTCCCTGATCCCTTGGTGTCCCTGGGAAGGAAAAGTCATTTCTGGAATCTCGGTTCCCATGGGAAGGTAAAATACTTTTATACCCTTCCAGACTGCACCACCTTCTCGGTTCCCATAGGCAGGCACCTACCTACCCGTACACCAAATTCCGGGACGCCATATGCCGCAGTCGCGGGAATTCAAAGCCGTCGCCTATCCCGCGGTTATTTCTGGACCCGAAGGTATTACGTTCGACCGTCACCTGTAATAGGAACTCGTTAATTCTCAACTTCCCGCTAACATTTAAAACCGAACAGAGGGTGTCGCGTCATATTTGAAGAAAGAAAACAGGAAAAAAAAAAGTTCGTTTGTCGTGAACTTAATCTCACGAATAACTCGTAAAGTCCGTGGCTGGTGGCTGCAGCTTAAGGGTATACGATCCTTCTACCGTGAGAAAATATTATCCCAACGGTCAAAATTAACGAGTTTATTACGAGGGTAGCATGCGGCTCGAGGAACTAAAATCTTTCGGTACAAAAGAACGAAGAGGGATGGAGGCATTCCTAAATCACCGCAATTAAAATCCAATAATCGCCATCAATTATAACCTTCAGGTTTTCCTGTAGGAAAATTTGAAATCCCCACATTCGATTATAATCGAATGACGACGTACGCAATATTCGTAAACGTATCACGATATACATGTAGATTCCTGCGTCTCTTCCGGTAAGCTTCTGGGATTTTCTCCCCGCGAATTTTCCGCAAACTCTTGGATCTCGGGATTACTGAGGCTAGAATTTCCGGTCACTTCCTCACGCGTTTTCACTTCCTAGTTCCGCGGGATACAAAAATTTGGACTTTTTCACATAAAGAAAAATCGGGGCTGCGCGGTTATCGACGCACGTAGAACAGTTCGACGGATCTTTTCACAGTAGATACGAAGTGGAAATAGAAAAACTTATTCCACGTGACATAATTACAGCCGATAATGATTATCATCGTCATCATCGTTATTATCGTCGGTTTGTATTTGCCGTACGAACTCCTTGCGCTTACCTGATTTCCTGTGCACGGAAAACTTGGCTTTTCATGAAAATTCCTGAAAACGAGAAGGAAAATGTTTACCGATTGGTTGCAGATTTTTGTTACAACGACGTGTTCATGATCTCCTATTTCTCTGTTTGAAATTAAGGATGTTCTTCACTCGTCATAAAACACTGCTACCTTTTCACTTTGTATCCGTTTTTTTCCGATGAAGTTCACAGAGGAACGGATGAAAATGCGAAGAAATATTTTTCTGCTCAATTACGCTATACATGCGCTGCGTCTAGTGTAAAAACGCATCTCGGTTTTTAAAATGAAAATATAGCAGAACCTTCTCCGTTGGAGTCTGATGTAATGTGACTATAATATTGGACGTTTGCTCCGACGTACATTCTGCTGAAAATTGATGCGATTATTTATCACAACTTCGACTTGGGAGATATGTGTTTTTGAAATTCACATCGTGTGTGGTAGCTGAAAGTTCTGAGCTCCTGGTTCTACTATGTATTAACATACGGAGTCATTTTTATTCTACGGAACATATGAGAATTTTCGTTCATCGGAATATACAAGGTATTTTTTTACCTGCGTTCTGAAAAATCGTCGAAAAATGAATGAACGCGTTTCATTGTAAAAATTAACGATCATCGTCATAGGTTTTTATTGGGGTTGTCTTAAGTATATGACAGGATTTACATAACTAATATGTAGTGCGATAATTTGCCCTGCGTGTAAATCCAAAGTACGAGATACAGCGACGATCGATGTGTCGAATTGATGCGTTATCACAACTGCACAATCAGTCGAATACCAACGTATTTTTCGTGAGCATGATTCGAAGTTCCCGCGTGGTTTACCAAAAATGAATTGCGATTCATAAATCAGCCTGAGTCGTCTGCCCGGTTTCCATGACAACGATGTAAAAAGTTCGATTCGATTTCCGAACGCGTTCCAACTCGTTTCTAAAATCCTGATAGAACGACTTCAATTAATTCGTGTTCACGATACTTTTTCGCACTCCCTTCCGTCAGATTAACATTCCCTATATAATTTCCAACTTTTATTTAATTTCCTCTCTCAATATAATGCGAAGGTAAATAAATCAACGCAATCATCGGATAATGTACGCCTACCTGCTTTTATAAATCCACCAACGGAGGAACGATACGAATTTCTCAAAATTTTGGCGTGTGCCAATTCTTCTCACGGGTTCGTTCCTACTCCTGTCCCGATATGGTCCCCTGTTACCCTGGGGACTGAAAATTTCCGTTGAAATACTTTCGAATGCTCTTTCCTGTCGACGAAGGAAGCTGGAACACGTACGACAGTTGCGGCATTCCATGCGCGCATAACAAGTTTCAAAACATCAGAGTCAAGGTCATTATTGAAAAGAAAACACACGATCGTTCGAACGTTTTATTTCGTTTGTCGCGCGGTTTTATTTGACTCAGCGTTTTTCTATCTTCTGCTTGGTTTATTTACCAATTTTGTTTAACAATGATTACGATTTCTTATGGAAGCAACGCTTCACGGATCGGGTGGTTTGATTATTTTTACAAGAGCGTCAATGTTCTTTTTTTCCTTAAATTACAAGGCTTTTTTTAAATATTTTTTTGAATGATTTTCGGAACGGAGAACGACGAACCCTTTTTCCTTGGCGTCGATGTCCGATGTAATCGTGTTATATCCACTTGTATCCAACCTTTACATTCCAAAGTATGTTCCCGCTAACCTTTTCGGCTACCCGTGCGACTGCTTCTACCAAAGTTCTACATCCCTGGTATAAAATCTTCAACTAATTCGTGTTTACAACGTTCTTCACGCCTCTTAACAAATTTTAATGGCCTATTAAAGAGGCAATCAACTATCAATAAAAATGTTAAACACGTGTATCTTTGACAAATTACTATATATTTTAGGTTTGAATTATCACTGTCACGTGGCTAACGCACTCTTCGTTCTCATGCCGTCCTGCTACTTTGGGGACATCAAATTTCCGTTGGAATACCTTTGAATGTCCCGAACTGGATGAAAATCGATAGGCTAGCACTTTTTTCTCCCGTTTCTTCCACGTTTCGATCTTTCACACGCTACAGAACTGAATAGCGGCATCTTTTTACGTCGCACATTGTTCTAAAACTATTAACGTCCGTTCAATGAAACCAAAACCGCTGATAAAAAAAAACTAATACACGATTATTCATGGCTTCCGTCCTTCGAAATTCAATCAATCGTTTGCGAGTTAGAAATAATCGAAGATTTGGAATGATTGTTTGTAGAAAACGCGTCGTAGATCAACTGTACACGGAATTCTCCCGAATTCGAATTGGATTCTGCATCATTCCTGTTATCGCAGAAAAGCAAAAGGTTCCACCTTGACTCTGGTCGTATTCTACCTACGGTGATGTCGGACGCGGTAGTCACATAAGTTTTTGCTCTCATCGAATCACCGTCTAACGAGATAGATTGCTTTTTTTTCTTTCTATTTTTGCTGCGTATTCAAAGCAGAGCAATCTGCAACGGACTTTAGGCTAACTAAGGGTCATCCCAACGTCCTTGAACCACTTGAACGACTGTTCTGATCGAGTCCTCATACTGCCCTGCTACGAATCTGGTTCGGCAACGACTAACTGCGGCCAAACCTCTTTGTGAAAATTAGGCCGTTAACGAGTATGAGATACCGTTCGTTTCTGTCGATCGCTAAAGTTTGTTTCCGAACGTGCTTCGGGCGTGCTTTTGTCGCACATCTGTGCCGTGACATTTCCTACGATTAAGTGAGATAAAAATTATTTGTCACACGATAATGAGATAATGCTTATTGGTGAATTCTAGTTCGAAGAGTAGGGGTACTCTTCACTCGACCACCATTTTGGTGCATAATCTCTCTGGGCACTTGAATAATGAACTCAGGAGTTGATTGATTTTTAAAATACCCTCAACGCTTCGTTTGATCCTACGATAACTGCGCGTGGAAGATATTTTTGGAAACCCCATTGAACTTACCGTTTCAGACGTAATACACTGATTGTGAGTTGATCGTCTTTCACCGTCAACGGTTTTATAGATTTGGAGTTTCTTTATAAACGCAATAAGGTTGTTTTCCGTAATGTATAACCCCATTCTGGTATAATACCCTGTTAAAAATATGGGGCAACTACTTCCAAACGATTAACTTACCTGAATCTCCTTTTCAATACGAGTCTCAAGTATAAAGTGGGAAATGGATTTAAATTTCTGTCACCAAACGGATCAGAACATTTCAATTTATTTCAAGGTTTCAAAATTCATTTGCTTTGGAAATTCTTTCGCAGACTTGGTGCCATACCTCTTGATTTTCTTAAAGTCCTGATGTTCAATTTCACGGTCAATAACGAAATTTAACCATGGAATTGCAACGGTGCGACCTTGCAAATGTTTGAAGAGAAGAGAAATCAATTTTCAAGCATGCGTTGCACGGTTGTTTCTCAACCGATTATCCGAGACAACATTAACTCAATGTCAAGGTCCAAAGTTTGGGGTGAACTCAATTTTTATTTTTCTCTCCTAAGGAGTTTTGAATTTCATCGCAACCCTATCGCTACTCGAGCCCTTGAGGAAGGCTTTCGGACGACCTTCTCAGCGTGTATGAACCTCTGTTTTCTGTATCCTCTACGAAAGCCCCTCGGAGCTTGATTTCTCACGGTTAAGAAACGTATTCTACGTTTAGGCACCCGGCGAGATCGAGACTCTTGAACCAAGTTGAACTTTGAACAACAAATCAAAGATGGCCGATGTAAACGCTTTACACTAATGTAAAAAGTTTTCTCAGCGGATGCTCACGGTGCTGGGATGGATCACCTAACCGACCTTCCCCCCGATTTTTTGTGTCGATTTTTTTCCACCACCAACTCCTCTTTTATCCTATCGGAAATTCGTTAACAGGAAACAAATACATTCTCGGAGAGAACCCGCAGTATGGCAGGGTCGGAGGTCGAAGGTCAAACCGTCTGAGATCGTATTGTTTCTCACGTTGTTGGCTTCCCGCCAATAGCCAGCTATACGCAGACTTGTATCTGCAGTTCCGAAAAATTTACGAACAACTGTCGCCGGTTCCTCCACGTGCGGTAAATCCGTTGCACCTCTTCCATCCCTCAGGATGCATACAGAACGGCCTTGAGGATCGATAAAAATTCTACACCCTCTATAAAGAAATCATCAATTTCACAAACGTCTGAATTCATTTCCGAGTCTGCTCGCGGTACGAGGATCGAATCGAATCCAGGGTGGGTGGTGAGGGGATGCTTACGGTGTCGACGAACCAAAAAAAGAATAAGAAGGAGCGGAAGACCTTCGCGCATTCCTTGAAACTCCTTATCAACGATGTTCTCCCGTGACTCGAAGCGCCACGTACCTCCACCGGTTTCCCACGCGCCGTCGTTCAGTTCTCACGCGCATCCGCCTGTCCTATAGTCATACGTACCACGCGTACATGTATTAAGTCCACGTTGCCCCGCCGCGTGAGAAAAAATTGTCCCAGGAGTCCCACGATTAATGGTTATGTTGTTAGCGAGGGGGAGGAAAAGGGGGCGGGGGGGGGGGGGGGCTGGCGGTTAGGGATATTGTTTATTGGCATCAATGACGTCCTCCTCCTCCCGCTCCTCCTCATCCTCGAAACTGAATTCTATGGTGCAGCACGGACTGACTTCTTAAGGCAGCATGAGGTCCTGACCAATCGATCAGTACTCTTCTCTCCTATCCCAAAAGGACTCTCCCACGGTTCGTGGCTCGCTGGCTGTTGCTGCCGATGCCCACCGTCGTCGTAACGAGATAAGATCCCGTGGGAACCCCTTGGGAATATTTTTCACGCTCGAAAAATCAATCGGGGGAGACTCTTGGAATTTCTCGTTTCATTTAATTTTATTTTATCCATTTACCGGTTCTTTTTTTTTTCTCCCGATTTTATGCGTTCACTTTTTCTTTTACAAATTTGACGCCGCCGGTTCTAGATGTTATCTCAAACAATTTTCTTACTACTTATATATAGATGAATCCCCGTTTCTCACACCGGATCGGAAAATTATAGCAGAAATTTTTTCATCACCAATACGCTATCGGATGAGAAATACGAAGCTCAAAAACCATATTGCGGGAAATTAGATGAGATTCCTGAATTTCGTTACACGCGTAACGAAGCACACCATCGAATAACTACATACGTACACATTATTGTACGCGAATGGCGTGGGAGAATTTCTCTAAGGGGGCAAAAATTGATCTGGTTTCGTAGCAGGCGTCCAGAGATCCCGAGGAGGAGTTTTACCTCCGATCCGGTGTACGACGTATTCAAGGAGCGTTTTTCGTTCCCACGGGATTGGATCCTACCGCTTATAGACTACGGTATACCTATACCAAGTTCAATGGTATCGTCGGTTTCACTTATACAATACAACTCATGTTATACTCGTTACGTACGCTCGCCTTCGAACTTTTCGAATGTTACTCTACCGGATTTCCCGACTTCAACTGAAATTTGCGATTCTGTATAAAGTTGAAATTCTGTTTTTTTTTTTTGTTTTTTTTTTCTCGCCCATTTATGAAGAAGGTCAATTTATTTTTAACACCTGTTTTTTACGTTACATACAACTACGTATACGTATAACTTCTGCGGATTTCATACTCGATTCAACATGGTAACCATGAATTAACGTATAGAAATTATGTAAAGATTGTAAAGGTTGGTAGACGAGCGATTAACCGACCTTCGTTTAATCTTATCGTAGGCTTATAATTACGTTTACCATATGTGTATATACTACATAATAAAGTACCGCAGTGCAAACGCCGGCGTCCTTGCATCACGTTAATATACCGCACTTGCGTAGTTGTATACGATAAGCAGGTAAATATATATTATTATGGATCATATGTATTTTATATTATCATTACGTAGAGATTATACGTGATTATACATCGCAGCGAGCACCTTATGTATATATATTGAGATAATTCAACTGACAATGAGACGCGTCGTTATCGTTGTCCGGCGTCAGTTTTTACTCACAAACTTGAGAAATATGTACTCTACTTCATTTTTGGGCAATTGAATTAAAAATATCAGGTGCCCATCCCACTCGACGAGTGAAGTTTGAATTGTCTTAATCTTAATCTTACACGGTCAATAATTATTGCCACATGCCTTGAAATAATAAAAAATGAAAAAAAGGCTTCTAGCTAATCTTCGTTCAATATATCATTTGGCGTCACAAGATAATCTGCACTCGTAATTTCAAGGTCTTAGTATTTTATGAATGACATAAAATTGAGAACCATTCTGCGACCGTTTGTAAAGGGCAGTTTTTTTCGAATAACCTGCCCACCCTACTTCTAATAGCACCTTCAGTTCGATGTAACCCTGGTATCTCAGAGGACATATTCTGCCCCAAAGCTCTGGGGCTTCTCACGCTTGCAGCGTACCGTCTGGTGCGCCTCAAGAACCCCATCATCATATCCACTGAGTGACTGTCGCATTCCTGAGACCCAATCTCGTTATTTTTTCTATCCGGTCTTTTCCTACTCCATCGTTGGTTGTTTTTTTTTTTTTCTCCCATACCAGGCGGTGCGGCGTGAGAAAATATTCTGAGAAACACGTTGCGCACACCTATTAAGAGATTCAAAACTTAGAATCCGATGCAGTCTAGACGCGAAGAATTTTGTTATAATTTGGAATAGCCTGCCCCAAACTCGATATTATTTACAGCGCTGGGTCTATTATGAAAAAAAAATAAAACAAAATTGAATTTTTCGTTTCAAAATAATTCGTGGGATTTGATAATGGTTTTCGTTCCTTCGTCGGCACCGTCTCAAAAATAAGAATCCTTTCTTTTTTTTACTTTCTGATGAACCCCGTAAAGATTTTCGGCCTCTTCCCACGTTTTAGAATCTTGAGATGCGCAAGGCGATACACAGCGCTCTGCCTCTTCTACGTTAACCCTGCAGGGGTTACGTCAGGGTCACCAGTCACGGGCACACCCCCTCAACCGCTTTCTCATGAATTTCAAACTCCCACATTCGAAGCCGAAAAAAAATCTCACAGGCTTCATCCTCGTGAGAAACTTTTTTTTTTTCATCCCATACAACCCACGTATATCACACGGTTCACGAATAAACCCGACCTCACCTAACCCGACCGGACTTTATTCTCACAATCGGGCGCAGGGTTAAAATCTCGTTTTGCGTCGGGATAAATTGACTCAATGCATGTGTAGACTAATCACGTTCAACCAATTATTAGTCTTGTCATTTGCAATGGTATACGCTTCTTTTGGTGTGTTGCGATGATCATACTTTTATTCAAGCTCGTTTTAACGTCATTCGAAATTTCATTTTAATGATAACGATATTGAAAATCTCGTTAGTCGCATTTTCTTCAAATAAATAAATACGCAAGCTCAAGAACAGATATATGAGAAAATTAAATAATCATATTTGGAACTCTCATTGACGAGTCTATCTGATTATTAGTATATCTTGTTGGTTTTTTTTTTTTCTTCTGACTAAATAACGTGACGCGATTAAATGTAATCGTAGCAATACGAATTAGAACGAATATCCCCTAAAACAGAAGATAGCAAACGTCAAAAAGGTTAGGGCCCAACTAAACCGAGTGTTTAGAAGCATCAGGCGACCATGAATAGCGAACGGATGATCTAAACACGCGCCAAGATCAGAGATCTCTCACCACTATATAGAGTTACACATTCATGAACTAGGCAAAGACAAGTTCTCCAGATACGAGCAAGAAAACGTGCTTAACGCGCACGCCGGATGCTTCCCTTATAGCGTTGCCTGTAAACATGACGTTAAACAACCTATATAGTTGTGATACCTTATAGTTATTATTTATTCCCTGTTGTCAATTTTTGAATGATCGAAAATATCCGATCCTCATAGTCCGTATCACGGTCAGACAAAAAATATATGATCGCATACGTACATATATATTCGCTCGATGTAATTTTTTCGATTCTTCTTATTTTCGTTCTCTTTCTCTGAGCGACAAACTGGGAGCGGAATTTTCGACAAGATACATACAAACGTAAAAGTAAGAGTATTACATTCGGTGCCTGGGAATCACGTCTGTTTCCCACACCCAACGTTTTATAATAATGCGGACCTTCTGTTTCACATCGGAACAGCGCGCGAACTGAAATATTCCCAAACCGATCGTGAGAATCATTTACCGTGGGGTTCAACGGTCCTAGTCGTTATCGTTGTCTGGAATTTCTCGAGTCGAACACATTGAAGCGGTCACGTGAAGCAAACCTACTCGGACCCTTCCGTCTTTTTTCATACGCGAGATTCGTGACAAAAAAAAAAAAACGTACGAAATTCAGTCCTCACCATATACAATTGATACAGTAATTCATAGTGTTCAATGCAATCCGACTCCGATTCGGTGAATAATTTTCATAATCCAATTCAACTGGTTCTGACGAGTAAAGCTTCTGTGATATACAAGTGTGACCAAACTGCGCCCGCGCTGGACCTAAAGACAATCAATCATTTTGCCGATGAAAACGTGTTTAGTCTTGCCAGGGTAACACGAGAGTAGAAGGTATTCTCAACCTTCACCAGCTGCGAAGGTCGATATTATGGAGTAGCTGCTTTTATATTCCAGTACGACCGTTCGATCTGAAAACGCCGCAGACGCGTTATACGAACCACGTTGAGCGACCGAGTAAGAAAAAAAATGCCGTTAATCACGCTCTTCGCCCTTTTCTCTCGCCAGGAAAACGACGTATCTGATTTCAGTGGCGAGTTGAGTTTCTTTTCTCTTCTCGTCAATATTTCGCTAGTTGTAAACCATCATTTTTGATTGAGCGTTCCTTCCGTGCGAAAAGAACGTTTCTTCCGTTCCGTAATTCGAATCGTCTGACACGGAAAATCCTTCGGGAATTCGGTCCGCTGCGACTACCAATGCGAGTCAGCAGGCGTGACGTAAGATCGCTGTAGTGATAGGTCAGTACTTAGGCGTGGGATAGGCTTACCGGTTCAATGAGATTAGGCAGTTCCTTGCCCAATCCTCCGCTACTTTCTACCTCGCTGTTTTCCTGTTAGTATCTAACCAAATGCGCCACTTGTCCAGACGCCCAATAGCCGGTCCCGCAACCTCAACCTACTTTCGGGCATAGCGGCGCCTCCTGCAAGGCCATAATCTCCTAGCAAGTTACTTATTAATTTAGATTATGTCGTGTAAGAGCTAATTGCCTCGTGATCTTCGGTCACCTGACACTTCTCGGAGAAATCTCGGGCTGAATTTACGATATCAGTAAACTCGCTTGGTTCCGTTGAATTCGATGAATATATAGGGTAGCTATAACGGAATTCCACACGTCGTAAATATGTACGCGGATTCCCGACGTATCATCGAGATCATCGATGACGAGAAAACAAGCAACGGAACGGTGGAATTTATCGCTCAGCGCAATTACAGAATATTATTTTAATTCAACGATGAAGCGTATACGTAAGAAAATGGTCGCGTTATTCTCAAGTGACTACATCCTCCCCTACGTTTGTTCAGGTGCCTGTTTCTCAAGAGCGTGAACTTGTTTCCGTTCCGACCACACCCATGGTCGTCATGTTCTCCTAGTAAAGTGATACAGTTTATTGGACTTCTTCAGATTGGAATGTAGCATAAATTACAGAGTAAACCCCCTGCCACCTTTAATCTCTACTTCCGGTGGTTGGCTCGCTCGAATTTACAAGAGACTTTAAGAAGCGGTCAGAACAGATATGGAATCATAAAATCCTGTTACCAAAAATGATCCAACTCGTCAGTAAAAGATGTGAAAACACGCGCCGCTGACCTTGTCCCTGGACGAAGTAGACCGGGAACTTGGCAAATTATAAAATGACGACTAACCAACTCGCATTTCATGAAACTCTGTTAGTTTGACTATGCTCAACTGCCAAGTGTCGCTCAGACCATTGTCAGCAATTTTTACTCATCGATTAAACAGTAAGTTCTTCGGATATCCCAACAAATTTCTTCAAGTGTTTCAAGGTCTTGGCAAGTGTGAAAAATAAATTCGAAAAAAGACCGACGGTGTAGATTCAAGTCGAACGATTTCTGGTTATTATGGTATAACGTCGTTGTAACCGAAGCATTCGGCCACGTCTCTTCACAATTCCTGGTATCCTGTTAGGAAGGGAAGCGCTCAAAGACCGCGATGGACGGACATAACAGGTTTCCTGTGTCCTCCATGGCCTCCGCTATTCAAAGAAGACAATTTCTATGCTATTTACTCGTCGTTGAGTATTATTTAGCGGCCGAAAATTTTTTTACCAGTTTCTCACCTGCGTCGGTCATACGTCGTTTGTTCGACGATTCCGAGTAATTAAAATTCCAATGACTTCGAATCTTCTTGATTACGCTGACCACAGGACACCTGCCGACAATACCAAAGTATAACAATAAACAAAAAATCGTCCGTTGCGGCAAACAAGCATCGGACATCCATACAATATCCAAAAGTCCTCCTGTGGCTTCTACTTTCCTGATGAGGCAGCCGGCCAGGCCCATTTTTTCCATCCAGTCCCTAAAATTAGACACTCTTCGTAAGCGAGAACGGAAAACCTGCCAAACCTGTTACTATCCTAGTACTAATTCGACTTGGGTCTCGCCGCCAGCATCATCCTCTAGAACAGATAGACGGAATGGAATGGAATGGTTTGTTCCATTGAATTGTGGTTCCATCCTCCACCCGCCGTCACTATCCTAGTTGCCTAGTAGAAAAATAGCCGTATTATCGATTTTTTCTAATCACGATCTTCTTTGACCGACGTGCATGACCTCCGGGACTGGTATGGCGTCCTGGTTTATGTTTCGGATTAATTTACATATCTGGAATGAGGTGTAACGACCGAAGAATGGAATGATGAATAAAGTTGGTTGAACTTCAAAGCTGAGAATTTCTCACCAGCAATTCCGAAATGCTTTCGCACTCTGTCCACAGACATATTGTACAAAAAATTCTTACTTTTGCATATTTTTTTTCTTTTACCTTCCTGCCGGAAAGAAGCCTCCGCGTATGCCATTTATTTATAAACCCAAGTCGGCCGAACGTGTGAACGACCTTGTTTCGAAACGTATACTTGTTACGACACGCGTATAAGTCCGAACCAATTGACAATGAGTTTGGCGTGACGTTATCGATGTTGCAATATGCAACGCGAAGGGCCATATCAATTAAGGTCTCAGTTAAGGTCCGAACTAGAGATTACGCTCGTCTACGTGAGACTTCGGGACTTGTATGATCGCCTGTTCCCAAAACCAACGAAACTCAGACCCTCGGAAGGGCAGAGACAAGAATAAGGGCCCCTTGAATTAACAGTCTCAAGACCGTATGGGATCTCCCTATGCTGCATTCTGAGAGATGGGGGAGCACTGACCGTTGGTCAGTTAACTACGAAGACCGACTCGAGCGTAGGAACGGACAACCAATCCACTCGTATGCGAGCCTGATATCTGGTCAAACTGAAACATCCGTCAAACAAAGACTTGTGGATAGATTCAGAACCCTTCCAAGCACAACCCTCTCTCTTTTTGTCGAAGACGAGCATCTTACGAAGAAAAAAAACATCCACAATCATTAATTAAGACGGAGATTTTTTGTTAATGTTCTTCCAACCGTTGAAACCATTTCAAGAATCTTTTTGATTTCACCTTCGAATTGTAAAAAAATTGATATTTTTCAATTTATATAAAGGTGTCACATGGAATTGAATTTCTAAACACATTATACATTTTTGTATTCATACTTCTATTCCCTGTATCTTACGTGGATTCCGTAATCGAAGCGAAAATAACAAACTGTTTAACTTTGTCAATAGGTCATCAGCTGATGGTTTTCAACAGCCAGTCAACGATCCAGATCGGAGGACGTTGGAATCGCAGTAAGGGTAGAGTGGAACGACCTTTCCTCGGTGTCATAGCTGGAGTGGTCGTAAACGGTGCTCGAATTCTTGACTTGACGGCCGCCAGGGATCCAAGAACCTCCACGAGAGGTGACGTGCAACTTCTCCCCGTGGGAAGTCTTCTGGATAGAGCAGCTCCGTTGCAAAGGATGCAACAGGTGATTAGTTTGAAAAACATATGCAATTGAGATTCGGTTGTTCTAAACTAAAATGATTTTTTTTCAGACTCCGGCATCTGGTTTGCCCGGAGTGGTTGATGACCTTATTTTTTCTGGAGCCGGAAGTGGATGTGCCGGTGACGACGAAGACGAAGAATGTTCACCAATAATTGTATCTGGTTCCGGTAAGTGTAAGTAAAATTTCGACCGAAGAACTCTCACTTCGTTCGAGACTTGTTGCTGTTTGGTCTCTTTTTGTAATAACATTACAACTAGATATTTATCCATCTAAATAACGGATAATAAGTATATCAAGAGACTGATATTATATAAATTGAAGAAACGAATACGGATATTTTTTAATACTTTAAAATAAGAATTTTTTTGTTTAATAAAAATTTTTGTCAAAAACCGTTTTTGACCACTCTGAAAAATGGACACGAGTCACTCCTCCGATATTGTCAAAATAACTTTTTCTATAAATTCAATCGTTTTTGAGTTATTCGCAATATTGTTGAGGGTGAACTTTCTCGCTAGCGCTGGTTTTAGCTGTTGGTTAGTATATAAGCCCAGCGCAATGTACGTACAACTGTGTAGTATGAAAGGAGAGACGTTTAGCACTCCCCTAGACAAGGATGGAACACATATAAACTGGTAAGGCACTGCCACCAAGGTGGCTCTTACCACATTTTTTTTCGCGAAATCATCTTCATTTCTCATTTTTTTATTATTTCCTGCCTTCCATTTTCGTTTTCTAAATTTCCTCCAAATCGTTTTGTTTCTGACATCGATGGCACTCGATCATACGTTATTTCTGTTCTTGATATTTGTCAGTCACCCGAAATAAATCATTCCGTACCAAGTAAATATCAATACCATAAATCTGAATGAATGATCTGCCTGGAAATATCTTTAGTTCGGAGTTTTACAGCCAACATTTCTCTTTCTGTCGTAAATTTTCAAAAATTGGAATATCATACAAAACATTTCTTCAATCAATATGACAAAAGATTGAAAAAAAAATGGGTTTATATTACATTGCATTTAACAATCCGACTCCTTAAACGGAAAATAGGGAATTTAAGCATTTATAACGGCTTACAGTTTCAATTCAATTAATTGAAGCCAGTCCGGTAAAAATCATTCGGAAATTGTTAATATAAAAAAAATCATACGTGTAGTACACGAAAATTAAAAAAACAAAGTCACACGCGTAATGTGAAGAAAAAACTTATCTCTAAATACTTCTTCGGACGGTCTAACCGAAGGAAATAAAACCAAACTCAACCCAGCCCAACGTTTGCGTTCACGTTCGTCGAAGCGTTCGCGCCACCCCGCATCGTTCCTGCTTTCCTGGTTGTATCTTCAATTCATTTGCATATTTCGGATCGTCGGGATAATTCAGAGTGATTCGATAGTCTTTGTTTGTCCTTGGGCTTTGTACTAATCATTCGTTCGTATCCACACCGTTCGTCCTTTCGATCGTCATTTACCCACCTACTTCCCACTTCCCTCGTCGCTCCTCTCCTTCTCTTCGTATTTCAAAGCTACCGGATCACCTTCTCGACTGAGATGACCTCCTGATACGAAATCTTCTCCAACTGACTAAAAACTGGATTCTGATCATTCCTGCGATCAATCAATAACTTCAGTGAGACGATAAAATTTCAACGTCGGTTCAATGTTTCTTGATTCTTCAGAATTTTTTTTTTCCCCGTTTCTTATTCTACCTAATTATAGGTGGTATTTTATTGTAAATCTAGATTGTGTACTGGTGGTGAATACGGATTAATAATCAATTATCTTATTCTAATATTAGGATAACGCGTTTCTAATTAACTGCGCACGCTATATTCTAGACACTTATTATTATATTCGTTGGATCAATTTACTCTGTTGACGTCATCTCTGAAGGGGGTAACACAATCCTAATTATAACTCTTTCCGATTGTTATGTACATATATATATACTCGCATACAACAATCCATATACATCGTAGACGTATAATATCGTATGCCGCTCTGAAGCTATTTTAAACAAGGTATTGAATTTTAAACTTTCCAGATGATTTGATAACACCGGTGTATGTCGCACCCACCCGGTCACCGGTTACCTTCAAGCCCAAGGGTTATAAAGAAAATATTCAAGAAAGACCATCCTGTGATGATGAGGAGGACTGTGAAGTTGGATCTGGAGACCCTGGGACCACAGAAGAAATATTCGTCACTGCAGCTACAGGTGCTGATAATTAATTTTCACACAATGACGGCGTGATTTTCCTTTTTTTTTTTTTCCATCTATGTTTTTTGATAATTTTCGGGAGTCGCAGAAGTTTTTTCATGGTTGAGCATTCGTTCGAATCGATATTATTTCGTTTCTACGGGCTGTACGAAGGGTATGACCTCTATACAGTCTCGTAAGTTGAGTTTTTATGTTCCTCGTAATCGGACCACTTACCCTTCTTAATTATTGCTTGACGCTAATGCGTGCCCTTCGTCGCCCTCTTCGTCCTCTTTTTCGTCCTACATTACTCGTATTGATCCAATCTACACTCCTCCCTTTCTTCGTCGTCTGTCGGAGAGTCGCAACGTGCTACGGGCATATTGTCCCCGAGTCTCCGACGATTAACCCGCGTACTTCCAAAACCTGAATAATTACGCTTGAATTATTTATCGGTTCTAATTACCCTACTACTGATTTCTCTGAACCGATAACATCGATCATACTGAAATCTGACAAATGAAATGAAATGTGTTCGTTTCTATTTATACCAAACGCATGGTATCGTGCATGCAAATCATTGTATACTCTTCAGCTAATGCATCAGTATAGAAGAGAGTAATACATGGTAGTACATTGATAAAAAATTTGAAAGCTGAAAGGGCAATCGAAAGCTTGATATTCTCAGTTCCATTAAATACTTTTGTACTTTTAGATTCGAGCGCAGTTTCGTACACAACATTACGGGGTAGTTCAACGAGTCATTCGACGACGCAGACGCTGCCAGGTTCTGCTTCAACGCCATCCCGTGGAGGAGTCTTTGTGGTTTCCACGCAACACGCTGGTACGACACAATTCAACGCTTCTTCAACCGGCGCTGACTCCAGCCATGACAGGTGAGCGCGACGAGCTTATTTGGATCATATATTTTTTTTTCTTTCGTCATGCTTTACCATTTAATGCTTCCAATCGCTCGATTTTAGGAAGAAACGATGTGCCGTTTCGCTGCTTTAATTTCATTGTATATATTTTTTGTATGCAAAAATGGCACTGAAAGTTGCCAGGGGTGTTTTGATCACCCAGAAAATTCTGCTAGGAAAATTTGTATCTGTACAAACATATAAAAAAAAAAAAAAACAAATGAACTTTTGAATTCTTGGAATATTGAATGAAGATCTCGGATATTGATTGTTGTTATTACATGAATAATTTTGAAAAACTAACGACAGCTGTCAATATTGTTTACTGTGATCCAACATGACGGGATGATATTGATTTGATCGATTACAGTAGCAGTACCGTGACCCATAGAGTGACTAGTACAGTGGGAACAACGTCTGAGGCAACAACAACTGACATGATGGAGCCACCACCACCGCCTCCGCCACCGATATATCCGCCAATTTCTACGCCCCCGAGGACGACTACTAACAACAATAATAACAAAAGGATAACTTCAGAAGCGGCTGAAAACGCTGCACTCATTATCGGAATAATAGCCGGAGCTTTGATAGCGATTGTACTGATAATACTGATAATCCTCAAGTTCAAAAACCGACCGGAAACTAGCTACAAAGTTGACGAGACCAAAAACTTTTGCCAAGATCCAAACGCCGCGCTTTTGGGAGCTGCTGGTTCCGAACAAGCGTTTAATGGTGCTCTTAAAAATGGCGCTGGTGGGGCTAGTAAAAACGGCAGGAAACAAGAACTCAAAGATATTAAGGAATGGTACGTCTAAGAGGGAATGTTATTATTACGGTTAATTTATTATTAGGTAAAGAATGTTTAAAGGTTCGACGGTTGGACAAAATTAATGAAGATGGCGACTACGCACTCGGCTCACTTATTTTTTTATGATGGGCATGCTACAATGTTGTTCTCTCAATTTTTCATTATCACTTCTATATCGAATCTTAATCCAGAGTTAATTCAGTAATCGTCATGATTTTTCGATTGTACTTAAAAATGTTTCTTAACTTAACAATATTTTTTTTGATTTCAATTGATTTCTGAAGCCCATGAAAAATTTCCAAACAATTTTTCACTGGATTTCCGCAAGGATGCATGGGGATTTTCAAGGATATTTATTATAATTTATACACCAAGAATATTTCAATAGTGTGTACATTGATGTCACGATTTCACTGACTTCTACCTGTTAGTAACAAATGTCAGCTGGTATTCCAATTGAAATGATTTAGCAATTGTTATGAATATCGAAGCTAAAACCCTCGATCGAGTAAAAATACCATCTTCTGTAGAATATGCAATTGGAGAGACAGATTTTACAGTCTTTTCATATTCAGAGAGAAAAAAAAGTCAGTCAACTCGTGAAATTTGTCATCGATTCCCTTATATCGTCGGATAAATTCTGGCCACTAAAACTGTGAAAATGAAATCCCTTATACTCAACATCATAAACTATGATTTTTTTTCAGATCAAAAATTTTATTTATTCACTAATAAAATGTTATCCTAATGAAATTTTGTCATTTCGCTTACCCTTTCATATGATATCTGAACATCTAAATACTATTGTAGATTAACGGATGATACAGGGTGTTCTTAATTTTTCAAATTATTATCGTGAAATAAATTAAAATATGCCGCCATCTTCTTTAACGATAGAGACAAAAAAAAAATATAATATGCAGCGATCCAAGACTGATTGTGTTACAAAAAAATTGAAATTATAACTTTTGAAAATTACGCCTAGATCCGGGCAAACCCCCTCCCCCTTTCCCCTTCGCTCCTTCTGCCCTGATAAAATGGGAACTTTAGGCGCAAGAACTACAAGAAATTATGTCAGAGATGTATGAATGCGTGAATTTGTATCTGTGACTTAACGAATCGATTTATGAAATACGCTGAAAACGTACGAATTAAGTAGAAAGAAGTTAAAACCGACGGCGAAAAAGAAAAATGTTATCACCGAGTCATCGCATCATCTTATTGGCGTAACAATTATGTATACTAATGGTATATCCACTAAATAATAATGATAATGAAAATAATGATTACAACATTAATGATACAAATACTATTAATAACAATATGCTCCTACATTAAAATATAGAAAACCCGTGTAAAGATATTAATTATTAGTCAACAATTTTTCCTATGTTATAGATAACAAATCATGAATAAAATATAAAAATAAATTACAGAATCTAGACGCAGGTTCTGCTATAGATGTTCGCTCGACATTTCTCTTTTTTTTTCTTTTCTATTTCTAGCGATGTAAGCGCTCAAAAGAAAAGAAAAAAAAGCTTACGAGTTGTTCAATAATTATTTATAGCAAAATTTTGAATTTTCCTAGTCATTGTTGTTACTATTAAATAATGATTTCATCAATGATACTTGAAAGGAAGGAACAGAAAACAACACTGCTGAACTCACATTACCCGCGGGCTTTTGAATAGGACTGATTTTTTTCTGCATATAGTGATCTTTGATAATTATTATATATCCACGTATTGTTGTATAGTAAAAAAAAACAAACCAAAAATACCGTTTATATATATATGATCTGCAATGTAGTATACCTATACGTATATTTCAAAAAAAAATTAATCAAGATATAAATATATGTATAGATATATCATTGTACATTAGATAATTACATATGAACATATAGATATATATCAATTGTGTTATAAATGTAAATTGTTTATTAAATTATTATTAATTACACTACATAGGAATAATAATTGCATAATAATAATAAAAGTAATAATGATAATAATACTAATAATAACACTAATAACAATAAAAGTAATAATAATAATAATAATAATAATAATAATAATAATAATAATAATAATAGGTTTCAAGAATCAGAATCGCGAGTATTAATATTATTACTAAGTCATTGAAAAAAAGATTCAATAATAAAGATAATAACAAGCAAACATATGAAATATAAGATTACATAGTTAATAATGAATAAAAATTAAGAGAATAAAATTTTAATTAATTAATACAGCACCCGAAAAACTTATGAAACTTTAAATAAATAAATCAACCTGCAGTAGCATGCAATATGCTTGTTATACATATAGATATTATTTACAAGTATGTATAAATCCGATATATATATGAATAACGATAATATTATATTATACACAGGGTGTGACTGCAGTATTGCCGCAATATATTTAAGAAATGGAACGAAAGAAAACAGGAAAAATCATACATACATATAAATGCGTTATTTCAAAGTTGAAGCTAATTATGAACCTCGGTTTCAATAATCGTTATTAAATTATGCACAAAATAAGAATAAACTTTATGTAATTCATAAAAGTGGTGTATAGCAGAGTGTTAATAATCCGCCTTGATTTCAGGCATTCCATTGAACTTGACTGTAATCCTATAACGTTGAAATTTTCAACAGTTAACCAACAATATTTAGGTGTAAAAGTAATATTGCTCATCAGATTTTTAACCGCTGAACGACAACAAGCCACGCTCACTGCATTTTTTTTAAAATAAGTTGAATTGCCGACTTGAGAGTTGTTTTCATTTACATCCATAATTATCATTACTTTAAAATAGATATCCTAATCTTCGAAATACTGTAATCACATTGTTAACGTTCTATAAAAAATTGATCAAACGAAAAAATGAACATCCAACACAAAAATGCTTTTCTTCTGCGCAAAATCGCCAATGAAACGGCTCTGTGCATTGAGCAAAAGTGCAGAAGTGATTTTCAACTATATGTCGAATTATTCTAGCTTTTTGAAAGTTTCATGTGAAAACCAGAATCAAACAATGTCCAAGAATTCGCGCGATGCGAAAATGAAACTTGCGGATCCTTCTCTTCAGGTCCGCTATGTCTTTCGCTGAAGTAACTAGAAAAATAATAAAAATAATGTTAATAACAACAATAATAATAATTATAATTATGCTTATCATAATGAAGACACTGTGACTGAGAAAAGACAACAAAGAAAAGAAAAACTATAAAGTGAAAATAATTGATACGTGTATTATAATATTACATAGATACCTGTAGGGTATGAAAATTACAATAAATAAATGGACGATTCAAAAGTGTACAGTAACAATAATAATAATACTAAGAATAACCATAACAAGAATAATAATCAATAATAATACTTACTTTTGTTGCATCAAAAATATATCCAGTAGGGGTCAGATCGGACATTACTATAGCCACTTAGATTCATTTTTTTTATATGATTCGAACGGGTTTTCTGAATCCAACGACGAAAACGAAGACAGAAAAAAATGAAACTAAATCGTATACATATAGACCGTGAGAAATTATATAAATAATATTAGCATATTATAATTCCCACTGAATGATCGCCATCTTCTTGTTCTTCTTCTTCTACTTGTCCTTATTCTTCTTATTCATCGTCGTCGGGACGTGAATTTAAGGTATGTGTCTATTATTCTTATCTATATATACAATGATTGTGCTGTTATTTCTATTTAAATGATGGAAAGAATACGAAGTATTATAATAAATTACGTTTATCTAATTCACGCCACATTCTACATGAATTTTCAATAAATCACGTTTATTGTATAAAGTTCCACGTTGTTTTCACTGATGCTTGATTGAATATACTATAGGATATTTTTATGAAAACTTATCAGAGACAAAAATAGATAAGCATATTATAAAGCCTACGCATTGAAAGCGAGGGTTTTCAAATTTAATTGGCGGTATGTGTTTTCAAACACAATCAGAAGTATTAACATTATTAGAAAAACAATTGAAAGCCAAATGCAAGATGGAATATAAAAAGCACTAACGATAAGTTGGCACCAATCTGTCAATTCAATTTTTGGTCATTTAGAATAATGTATACCCTTAATATTATCATAATAACTTAAAAAATGTCAAATCCCTATTAGGTGTACGGAAAAAAAAACTTGAAGAAAAATCATTGCACGTTCAAATTTGTCACAATTACCTTGATCACGCCTATCTTGTAATTTCTTTAGGTGTATAAATTGGATCCAATTAGATGCATATAATCATGAGACTTTCATATCTGACCAGATCTAGAATCAAATTTAGAAGTTGAAAACAGTTGGATCCAGTCGATCCAGTTGGATCTACAAACTAACCGATTGATCTGGAAGGATCTATAGTTTGATCAAAGCTGTAATCCGATATTAGATCAAAATATCGATATCATAGTGAATTCCACCGCCAATTTCCGATGATGATCTGCATATCCTAAATCTTGATCGATCAATATATATTGACAGAAAAAAAAGAAACAATCTTCGCATGTTTGACCAATCAATTAATCAAATAATCAATTGACAATAAACATGATTATTAATTAATTGTTTTCATCTCTCATGGTTATTCATTAATTATTTTTATCATTCACTTTCATATTTCATACGTATGTACACATCATTTAATTTTATAATCTCTTCATTACACTACTAATATAACATTTGAAAAGGGTTTTAAACTGAACCAATCGAATGAAGCGACAGAACCAGTTGTATGTACGTTCATATCTTCTAATAAGTATATCGTCGATATTAATTGATTGATTGATTAACTGATTGATCGATTGATTAACCCTTTCATTAGTATCTGTTATACATATATGTATGTATATATTTATACTTATCATCCTGGCGGTTTTACACCTGTTATAATCGGAAATGAGAAATATATTATTACTATACCTAAATCAACATTCGCAAAATAATGAGAACAACAATAATAATAAGATCATCCACGACAGTGATAATGATATTATTATTAAATAGTAGTAGTAGTAATAATAATAATAATAATAATAATAATAATAATAATAATAATAATAATAATAATAATAATAACAACAACAATAATAATAATAATAATAATAATAATAATAATAATAGAGATGCTAGTTAGATGGAATTATATTTTATGTTACTGTACATAAAATAATCCTATATCACCCGGAATACACTAATGATATATGTAAACATGAATCATCATATACATATATGTATAATGTAGTATTTAAATACATGATTATGAATTATCTAATGTATCGTTAATGATTGTTATACGTATTATAGGTAGCAGGTGTGAATAACTACATGACTCGCAGCATTTTCAATTACAGTTATATTTTTGTGGATGCTTTTTGTTTATTTATTATCAAGTATCATCTGTCTAAAGCGTAGTATACATACATATACGGGCATGGAAAGAACGATTGATTGAGAACTAATTTTATGAAGAAAAAAAACTAAATGAATAGCGCTATACCCATAGTAATACCATATGAAAATTTGGCATAATTATACATATATACATTAATTTAGGCATGATAAGTATATTTTAAATTCCACTATTATTACACCCCGAGATTATATGAAATATGTAAATAATTACAAAATATACCTTGGTCATCTGATAATGTTATGATACTAAGAATTAAATAATGATTAATAAAATGAATAAAGTGCTGAAAGAATAACTGTAATATAAATTCAATTGAATTCTTATTCATGGCACGTTGTTTAAATTATTTAGAGTTATCCTGCAGGAGTGCGAGGTCAACCATTTTTTCAAAATTTTCGGGATGCGTAGCCCGTGAAACAAATGACCTAAAATAGGCCGGTGGTTTCTTATCCCACCACCCCACCCAAACCTACCCTTATCAACCACACTCTACTAGCGCTGTGATCGGAATAATGGTGAACTAACTTTGCCGCAAACGCTTTTACGATCTAATAACGATATTGAAACGCAAGAGTTCGCAAATAAATTTTGATCAATAATTGTGCATTCGGTTAATTCATGCGATTCTATGCGAGGGAATGGAGTTCATACAAAAGGAATAATGATATCGACGGAAAAAATAATTATGTAGAAAAAGATATAATTTTCAACGATATTATGTGTATGTAATGTATAGTAGGTATGTGTATATTTTACAACAATGTATTCCGGTACCTGATCTCGCGAGAAGTAAATACCAATTAATAACAATGGTAATTATAATAATAAAAAATTCAATAGATCCTCACTAGACAATGACCACGAATTGCTTATTCATATAATTATTATATAATAGTTTACAAAAATATCCAACCCAATTGCTTTCAATGGGGGAAAATCTTACAATCATCTTTCGAACAAACATCTTAGGGATTCATATTACAATATATTAACACGATGAGATGATAAATCTCATAATCTAGAACGAATCTAGATCATACAATTTAGTTGTACTTCCGTGATGATTTATTTCATTTTTTTTCAATATTATTAGCATTATTAGTGTGATTTTATTTCATACACGATTACTCAATTTGTGTGGATTTCATTACTAACTATTATTGGTGAGATATTAAAATGTCTTTTCGTTAGGTCGGTATCAGTTACGGCAGAAATCGAGATCTCAGAACCCATAATTTCATGAAATATCATTGGGATGGTAAAAGATAAAACAATGAAGCTAAAATGAAGTATTGGAGGGTACAAGTTAAAGTAAGACACTAAGAAATTCTTGGAATAAGGTTCTCATGTAAATATTCAAAAATATAAATCACACTTTACAAAGCTTATCTCAAAATATCAACAAAACTATAGTGGAATGTTGGCGTACAGATATGTATGCTATGTATAGATCATATTGTTTCATATGACAACTTCGCTTTCTTTTGCACGCTCGACGATAACGTTTCGTTAACCGATGATGTCCAATTAGATTGTAAGGGGAAAAAATTGAACACAACAAATTAGGGAAGTATGTGACACTGTCTTTAGTGTTTAAAGTAATACGACGCGGATTTTTAATGGAAAATTTAAATTCAGCTAGCATTAGATACGTCAATATCGATAGTTTCCTCTTTCAGCAACGCACGTTTATCCTCTTTAACAGTGCTCTGCTTTTTGCCAACACCCTTACGTTTTCCTCTATTTATTACTCCATTCTCTTCATCCATCATCCGTAGGATATGCGTTTGATCTGAACTCTCTATAGGTGCAACGGAAATGTCTCTAACTGCACGAAACTTACCACAATTATTTAAATGCTCGTTCTCAAGCCGAAAAAAGTTCCAGATAAATCGTCTGTAATATCGAATAATTAAAGAAATGAGAATCAACTGGTGTATTCACTCACAGGATTACAATCTAAATCATCACTTATGCAAATATTTACCTGAAAACTTCTAGTGGAGCTGTGATAGAGGTCATGAGATCACCTGATACATAATTGTATTCCGTTAAAATATAACTTGGAACCCAAGCAAACCTCAATACAAAGTCTTCAATTATAGCAAAATAATAGAATCCCTGAAACAACAAATTTTTTCGTGTCAACTAATTACTTCAAAGGACAAAGAATTTTTTAACTAACCGTAGAAGAATATACAACTTCTTCCCGCAAGAATCTGTTTTCTCCGGCATTACTGTCAAGAAGTCCCCAATCCATTTTAATATCCCATGTGTAAGAGTAAATCGAATTTATCAGGCTCGCTGCTACCCATAACCAAAGCCAAGGGCTATCCCAATGATTATCATAATCACCTGTGTGGAAGTCAAATCCTAATTATCAAACTATGAACGTCAACAACTCTCATCTTGCTGTAAAGGCAGTGTAAGTTCAACAACTGAAACGATGGAACGTCATTGTCTCGGATCTTACCTTCATGCAAACCTCGTAACGTAGTTGTGATAACAACGAGAAAAGTTGTGGAATATTTTCCAGCATTGGCCAAATGCGGAAAGGCCTCCTTTGAGTCTCGATATCGACGAATACATTGCGCAAACCGAAACCAAGCAGGAAGACAGTTGACAATTGGTCGAACAATATATGATCCACTCATACACCGATCGGTATCACCAGCCTCAAGCCAGTTTCCATTAGTTACATAGAAACATACTAAGAAGTGAAAGTCCAATAAAACGGTTGCGAGGCTATTGAGTTGATCAGCAAGCCAAAAATCGGCAAAGTTGACGAACATGAATGGTGCAATGATCATACGCCACTAGAAAATAGTACAAAATTTCCTTTAAGCTCGATTTCTCAATCCAAAGAGCATTAAAAATCATTTCGACAAACTCTCACCATTATTCTTAGTAGCCAAAATCTTGCCTCGTGTCTAAACATCTTGAATGGATTGAGGAAGAACATAACACTTATCCCTACAAGTGCGAGAGGATTTACGTAAGGAGGAATGCTCAAACTTGCGCTGTACAAAAAACTGAGCAAACTAAGAGTCCAGACTACTCCCAACACAGCGGCCAACTCCATAAGATGTTGCTCCGACAGATGATTCCTCGGATCAAGTTCAAATATCAACACATGGTTCACACCTGATGATCTCCACCCATAAACGTTAACACCAATAAGAAACAAGAACTGGACTATGAGCAGTGGTCCTCGATACAGTCGAAATGCTACTTTCAGGTTGTCACCACCATCATGAAATATTGCTGAAACACGTGAATACTTTTACCAAACGGTATGCTATGAGTTTCAGCGTGACATTTCAAATATCTTACCTGACAATACAACAGCTACAAACAGAACAACAAAACTTCCAGAGAATAATCCTACTTTGAATGTTGTCCATGGACTCTGGTGTTCACCGAGAGGTGGGACGCGGAGTCGTTTCATAGCCCGTTGCCTATCACCACCTTCTAGACCAGCGGTGACAGCTGCCTCTGTTTCTTGTATAAGTTTGTCGATATCCTTGGATGTATGGAAGTGGGAAGTTTCGACAAATTCTGTTCGCCATTTGGAACCAGTATCAACTGATAATAACTGAGCAAATAAGTTCATATTTCAAAATTGAACAGTTCATTTTTGATTGTCAATGAGGCTATAAACTGTACCTTGTCATGCTTTTTAAGAATCTTCCGAAATCCGGTATGATTCAGATTCTGATAATTCTGTAGGAGAATAAGCGATAGATAGAATTCCGAGAATGCAAGTTTTAGCTCCCTAAGTTTCCGGGTAGGTAAAGGAGCCTTGGCAGCAGCTCGACCACGATTTTTTCCTCCACCAGTCTGTGCTTCTGAAGCTATTTTCAGTTCGCTTTGCAGACCAGCATATTTTCGAGTCGCCTCTGCCAGCTTCTCTACACAAAATGTCATTCTTATATTATTTATAATAACTTTAACACGTATTTTATCATTATTATCTGATCTAGGGTAAGGAAATATTAAAAAAAAAACAACTTGAAGTGGCAAAATAGAAACTCTGATAACCAAAATAATAGATATTAATCAGATAATTGTAGCTCACCAGAGTAGAATGTATTGATTTTCTTCAACTCATGATCACAAAATGTGAAGAAGACCTCATCAAATGATGCAAAATGTCGAGAAATGATTTCTTGTTCAACACTTTCGACGGAAGGAGCCTCTTCTACTGCCGTATACAGCATGGCCTTCATTTCCTGAGAAGATGAATGCAGAATTTGTAGAAAAATTACAGAATACAAAAATTTGCATAACATAAATGTGAAGAGAATTTTTGAATTGATTCAAACTTTACCTCATAACTGATGTATTGCTTACGCCATTCAGGCGTAATGTGAGCCGATAAATGCTCAGCAAATTTCATTTTTAATTAAGTACAATCTCACAAACAGATACTGAAACAAAAAGGAGGAAAATGAACTCCAATATCTGTTAAAAATACCTAGAAAATTATGAAGCAAATTATTCTCGAATACTTCGCAATCTAGTTTATAAAGAAGAGTACGATAAGCAGAATATTTGCATATGGTGGAAGGAGAATGAATAATACGTTTCTAAGGTTCTATTTTATCTGGTATTTAACAAGATTATCTATGTAAACATGAAGTGCCAAGTGGTTAGCATAAGATAGCGGCAAATCAAATTAAAGTTGTGTACTAATTAAAAAATTGTTCGAAGATAAACAGAAAAACCGCTGGATGTCAAATTTTATGATCAGAGTATTTGAATTTTTCCACTCTGAGTTTGGGCTGTCTTTTTCTTTGTGCCAGGGTTGTTTATTGAGATTAGAGTCAACTAACCATCAATTGATTGAACTAGGCAAAGAAAACTTATGTTTGAATTAATTGACCTGAGTCTTCACGAAATATTCTATAACCATTTCATGATGACGCATAGCTAAATATATGCAAAAGGCAAGAATGTGATCGATCAAAGCTTTAATGATAGTGGATTGTCATATTTAGAATCATTCATAAGTTATAGGATCTGATGACGTAATGAATTAAAAGAGTTGTCGCTTGCTGTGAACACAAAGAAAAGTCAAACAATAAAAAACAGAAAAGAAAAAGTGACAATGACAGGACGGCAAATACATGGCTATTATTGGATAAATATGTCTCACTGTTTATTGAAAGTTTGCGACAATGTGCTATATTTGCCATGCTCAAAATTAGCGATGGCAATTGGATAAATTTAGAATAATGGTTCAAAGTGAATACTTACAAGAGTTTGAGATAAAACTGGAGGGCTGTGCGAGTATCAAGATTAAAGAGCCAACCAAGATAATCTTGAGTCTGTTTTATACTGCTCTAAAACCTTATCAAACGCCAAGTTTAAACAATGCCTTGTAAAACATTGTAATAAAGTAAAATGAATAAATGTTTGCTTCTATTCTAAAGCAACTGCTCTATCTGATTTGGTTAAAATTTTAGGTTCCTAATAATATTAAATCATACATCACAGGCTCTGACACCAACAGCCAATATAATCTTAAGCACATCACTTTAATCTATAAAATGTATTTCTGATAATGTCAATAGGTTTTCTTGTTACAAAGCAAAAGCTATAAGCTCATTTTCCTAGAGTGTACTACGCTAAGCCAAGATCAAGGATTCCTGCAATCTCAAACTACTCAATTCTCAAAACTTAATTCAAAACATGTGACTGCCTGCCACTTGCCACTTGCAACTTGATTCAAAAGTTATATATCTGTTGGCAACTCCTAAATTGTAATCAATTTTCTTAGCCTGATTCTTCAATCTCAAAAACTTAACCTCTGCTAAATTTAACACTCAAATTTCAAACGTGTCCAGGTATTCTCAACACACAAGGTATGTAATTTGAAATTTTTTGAGACGCGAGTTTGTTACCTAACACAAATTTCGATCGGTTATTTGACGTGCCAAAACTATACGTCACATGTTTGTATTTCATACGACATCCACACTAATTCAATTCTGAACGCCAATGCATATTTCGACCACTGATTCTCCAACCTTTCCCATCACACGCGTCATTCGAGGTGCTCCCCCTAAAATCACGTCGTTAATCGACGTCTGATTATTAGTTTTTTCTCGTTTGGCCAATCGCGATTGAAGAGGATTGCCGGTGGGTTTGAACTGAGGAAACTGACAGACTGTACGATCAAAATGATTATCGGAACTATTCTAGATGATCGGATAATTCAAAATAAGTCTGTATTCTTTGGAAGCTCGAAAGAGTACCTTTAATCGTGAAATTCCGAATAAATTACAACCAAAGCTGAAAAAATGACGAATGTGAGGCGGCCTGAAACAGGAGACGTGTAAATATCTATAGTGTCTAAATATCGTGGACGGCGGGAAATGGACGTTACTTTAGTCAGAGTATACGGTCGCAAAGCAAGTACATCAATCCCTTGTCAAAAAAATTTGTAGGTTTCCAATATTTTGTTATCTGAAATCGTGGTACTTCGCATCATATACCTGTAAAAGTGATTGTATGCCTCGCTGTACGGTAGCAGTTTAATTTAGAACCTAACATGATTAAATTATTTTCATTGAAACAAGCTAAAAAAGATGGCGAATCTCCCAAGGCTGGAACCCAGAAAAAGGCCTCTGCAGCGCAGTTAAGGATTACGAAAGGTTTTATTTTATGCTCTTATAAGGTTAAGATGGTATGTAAAGAATTCCATGATTAACTCCACACAATTTCTTCTTCTTACAGACATTAATGAGCTTAACCTGCCCAAAACATGCGGCACAGAATTTCCAGATCCAGATGACCTATTGACTTTTAAACTAATTATTTGTCCAGATGAGGTGTGTACTGCAAGACTTATTCTTCTCTTACGTTTCTCTGCTCTCGTCTTTACAGCTACAATTAGAATACCTACGACTATCAGTGCTACTCGAATTTTACCTGTCAAAATCCAGCGTAAAAGTTCTCTATGGTCAACAAAATAAAAGCAGCTGATATATTTTGCCGTAGTCTGACTTTGTAAACTTTCTTTGCAGGGATTCTACAGGGGCGGAAGATTTGTATTTAGTTTTAAAGTTGGGCCAAATTACCCACATGAACCACCCAAAGTAAAGTGCGAAACGCAAGTTTATCACCCAAACATAGACTTGGAAGGTAACGTCTGCTTGAATATTCTTAGAGAAGATTGGAAACCTGTACTTACAATAAACTCGATTGTTTATGGACTTCAGTACCTATTTTTGGTGAGTATTGATAATCCTTCATATTAAAAACTTCAACCCTTCGCTTAACCAGTGAATAGCGTCATGGTAAAACCAATCTAGAAATCTCAAGTAGAATTTTTCTTGGCAACAATTTACTGCATAATCATTAATGAGCAGGTTACATTGTATATTCAATGCAATCAGCTCATTGTTATGCATTGGTTGGTTTTTTTTATTCCCTCCTAGGAGCCGAACCCTGAAGATCCTTTGAACAAAGATGCGGCTGAGGTTTTACAAAATAATCGAAGGGTTTTTGAACAAAACGTAGTAAAAGCAATGCGGGGTGGATACGTAGGGTCATTCTATTTTGAGCGGTGTCTCAAGTGATACAGCGCCTCAAAACCAGCGCTGTATACAATCCTGCAAAGACTCACAATTAGAGGGGAAATACCGAGAGACTGGAGAAACGGAGGGCTACACGGTGCACTAACAGTTACCTGTATCTCCGCTTTATACATATTCACGTTCTTCACGTCTTGCCAAGCCTCCAAACATTTAATCCATCAAGTATTTTATGCTTTTGGCTAAATAAAACTTACTAAAATTATTACATTGCATAGTTCACTAAATATAGAAGAAACCAAAAATTTCCTTTATAGTGGTTTTATCTTTCATTGAGGAAGAAACAAACAACTTCAGAACTTTTGAGCGGGTAGATGCAATATGGTGTAAACTACCGATCTTAGACCGTGTATTGTTCTTGATACATTGTGGAAAAAAAGCCCTCAAGAGGAACGCTGCCTATTTTAACAAATATGAGACAAGAACATAGAGCGTTGACTGTAATTAAAAAAAATTAGGTGCAAGATCGTGCTATAAGTACCCTCAATAATCACAGAATCGGTGAAAGATGAATGAAATATCAATGAATGCAAATGTGAAATATTTCATAGACAGAATTCGGTGTAAGATTTTTCTCGACGTGTAGTATTTTTGTTCTGTGTCGTATTCAATTTCCTTACCACCAACATTCATTTATCAATGTAAAAAAGGATCGTTTCCAATAATCTCCATCTAAATCGCAAATTATTCTCCCACTTGAATCTGTCCAATAATTTTTTTAAATCAAATTATGCTGGAAAAATAATCCTCTGTTCTATTTTCCATATCCATTTTGTCTTTATTTGGAACCTGGTCATACTCATGCATCTTAAAAAAGTTATTCGCCTGATTGTGAGCTGTTTCAAAATCTTACAGTAATGTCCACTATCGGGTTTGTTGGAGTTTGAAACAATGTTATTTCCAAACTGTACCTTTAATATCATGTACTTGAAGACTAAGCAACACATTTAGTTACACAGAGCTCCATTTTAAAAAGCTGATGTTGGCTGGTTGACTGTGATGGGAGTATATTGATAGATATTTAAAAATTCATTCGCTACTTGAAATAATGTAACGTGTTATGGAGCAAAGGCTAGCTGAGCTACTGAAGGATATTTATCCATTTCTATGTACCCCTCGTGAATTTATTACGCTAAGGGAATTCTATGATGAATTTAATAGAGTGGTTTGGTAACTACACGCGTTAATTGAGTTGCGTTTGTTTGAAGAAAAAAATTAATAGTAAGTAAAAATAAAAAATGAATTGACGATTATACATCTTCCGAATCTAGGTAGAAATGTGCGCTAATCATGTTCCCGCACTTTGAGAAACACAAAAGTTTAGCCGTTTTTTCCTCCCTAGATGCAGGTGAAATTTTTTTTACTTATCTACTAACAAATTTAATCTCTGCCTTCATACAAAAGATATATATAACACAAAAAAGTTGACGATGTAAACTATTGTATAAGTAATAAATTGGATTAAACTATGTTTGGAAATGGTGAAAATACCTGTTGACGTATCTATTCTATCCTAGACATTCAATTTTTCGCTCTAAGGACTTAACGGTAGAACAAATGACTACGTGAGATCATCCGTTAATCAGTGCATCAGTAAATGTTGATCTTGGAAAACTCCCAGAGATTATTTCAAATTGAAGATGAAAAAAAATAACCAATATTGCTACTGTTCTGGAGTGCAAAATTGGGAAAATTTTCATGTTGCTTTGAATTTAATTACCAGAGACCACACCATCAGGAGATGATAGTATGAAGCCAAAGAAAAAACAAATTAATCATGGCTAGCAAAAATTTATAAAGTCGTCCAATTAAAAAAAAAATTTAAAAGACTTGGGTAATTTTTTTATTATACGACGGATACATATTTACAGTAAAAACTTTATACAATTTAAATGCATGCCGTTATCATACGAAAATCAAGGAAAACAATCGATCAAGAGATAATCTGCGGCTGCTTATAACTTTGAAACTGCGTCCCTGTGGGGCAATGTAGAGTGTCATAGCTGATGTGGAATTCAACAAATTGCATCTTGTCAGAGGAATTTTGGATGAATAAATGACAAGTGTTATTTATTATCAGCTGCATTTCGAATATCTAGTTACACAGAAGATGTTATAAAAACTCCTGTAATATGTTAAAGCACCAACATAGCCATTTTTTAGTTTCCTTATATAAGACGTAAAGGACTCCAGTGAATATGTGTAATTTTATATGTATATGTATGTACATATAAAGATGTATGTAGATGTTTTTTGCAGTATACCTAATTAATAAGTTTTTTCTTTTGTTCTTTCATATCGTTCGGCTTACCATCGCTATGATTATTTATTTAATCCATGTATAATTTAAATACCTATTTATATAGAAAACTATTTAAAAAAAAAAACCAGCAAGTTTTTTTTCTCTCTCACTATTATAGAAAATGAACTTCTAGACAATATTATGTATATAGAAAAAGCAAAGTAACAAATTCACTTTTCCATTGCATGATTTTTTTTTCTTCATTTATTTTAGTATAGTAGTAGTAATAGTAGTACCTATTGAACTTATAAACTAGGGAAGTGTCCTGGCCTCAGTCCGACCTACAGCAATTAACGCTGCTGTATTCTTTAATTTAGGTCCCCGTCTTCTTCCTCGTTTCAAGGCACTTTTTTCAGAAACTCAATACCAAAAAAGAAGTAAGGAAAAAAACCATATCAGTTTACTCGGAAAATTCGACTGATTGTTGTGTCTTCAATAATAAAATCTAATACTTTCAACCTCTTGGAAACTGACAACATTCTTCTGATGAATATTCTGCCTCATTAAATGTTCGGGTAAAGATTTTACTAGTTTGAATCGCACTTCATTCATCTGACGATAATGAACGATCAAAAATAAAAATGTATTCACTGATCGACCTAAGTTCTAAGATAGAATCGAAGGAGAATAAACCAGAGGAATAAAGAAAAAGGACAAGAATATTTCATCTTGTCAGAAGCGTGATTATTTACAAATTCTCTGCAATAACGCATACAGTTATAAATTCACCCGAAGATTATTTCTATAGGTGCGTGATCATGATAGCACTTTTTTACATCACATCGATCCATTTCGCTAACCACAGCACAGAACACCCCTTATTTTTGTACGCCATTATCGTATTGGGCTCTGATATTATTATAATTAATATTTTTTTTCATCAATTATACTGTAATTTACGTTGGGGACAACCACAAGTCTATAATAAAATTTTAAATTGTGTTAATTGATGTCATTATTCTTAACAGTTATGCTGGCGGATGATGGGAAGGGTAAATAGTCGTGGCAATGTTGGAAAAAAAACTATGTGAGCATTTGGATGGTACGCCGTTTCAAAAATTACAATTCACATCGATAATCAAAAGAAAACAAAATTAGTAAATATTTAAATACAAAAAAATAATTATCAACATCGATAAGAAAAATATTTTCACTCATTTTTCCCCTTGATTTTTTTGTTTTTTTTTTTGGTATTTATGTAGTAAACAAGAAGCTTTTTGTCTAAGTATATTTATACCAACAATTCAACAAAAATTAATTTTTTTCCCGACAAACGTATCGCGCATGCATACAGTAAATTTGTTTTGCTAACAAGCTGTTATCATTTTCATGTGGTACTGAGATGTACCACGTATACTTTCCGTTTTAATTGTAGAGATCTACAATGAGAAACAACTGTGGACAACAAAAAATATTTCAAATTATTATTGACTGCGCTAACGCAGTAAGTACTGTTTAATTGTTGGATATTACGATGATTTATTCCATAAATCACTGTGAAAATTCATTTTGTTTCTATCTTTAGAGTCTTACAATATTATAAAAATCGAAATAACTCGATGATCTCTGTACAAATTGCTGACCAAGACAGCGTACTCTTACGTTAATTTGTGATCATAGTTGATAGAATAACCTACGAGTCTGGAGAATTCATCAACAGCCGAAATTTTGGTTTGAGTTTAAATAACGCATTTATCAGATTTAATGATGGTGACAACAAGACAGCAGTGGCAAAAAATTCATAGTCTATCAACAACAATACGACATAGCAATATCAAAGTTTTGATAAAACTAAAGGTATTAGAAATAATAACAATAATAATAATATTAAATTTAGTACGAGAGTTGATTGCCTCTTGTTTACAAATTACATTTAGGTTTTACATAAAAATAGTAAATAGGAAATGCATAATGTCCTCAGAGTGGTCATGCTTACAGTCGCGTGCTTCATATAGATGGTGTCCAATTTCAATACTTAGGAAATATTTTTTTTTGCATTTGTTTTTGTGTTCTCATTTCTCATTACTTACTCTAAAATAAAAGTGTTAAAATTTCTTATCGGCTTAATGGGGTACCTCCAAAATTGAACGAGGTCGGTACAGTTTGCTGATGGAATGCATAACCTGTAATAAACAAATGGCGTTTAGAACGTTATAAAATTTTAGTCAGCGATACTTTTATTCAATTTACTCACCACCGCTTTGTTCAATTCGTTTGCTTTCAAGTGCTGCCTTTCGCTGATCAGCAAGAACTATTATTTCTTGAAGTGCTTTTTGTTGTTCAGATGTCAACTGACAGGTCAACGCTAGATACCAGGGTTGATCCGCTGCTTCAATATCTTAAAGTAATCAATACCACATTGTAATTGTTATTGATTTTTACCTCAAAATACTATCTGATTGACAAGCATTCAAAGATAGTGAAAGATTTGCTTTCTTGATAAGATACTAACTCTGCATAATTTCTTTGAAGAAAACATATTCGTCTTGATTTGTGTCGTCAGAATCTAGAGGAGTGGTATAACTTTCTAAAGCTGTTTCCTCGTTTGCCTCAAAGTCAGAATCGTCATCTTCGTCATCATCAGATCTGTGATCCCCATGTCCATCTTGTATCGTGGCAGAAACATTAAATCCATGTTGACCGGAGGCTCGACTAACTTTGTCTTGTAAATTTTCAAGGTATTGCTGACCACTGTCATCAATTTCATCCTCGTCAGATGATAACACCTCTGAAAAAAGAACATTGCATTTCACATACAAACCCAACTTATTGACCTCGTTCTCCTCTCACTGTTCACTACTTTCTCTTCAAGGCTTCTCTGTGCATGATTTATGAGAAAAAACGTTTTACCTTCTTCTATATCACTTTCTTCATCGTCGTTATCTTCGTCATCACCCTCGGCAGCTTTGGCGGCATAGGCTCTTTTCAGTCCATCGAATAAAAGTATCAACGAGGGAATAATTTGCTGGGCACACTCATTGACCGCGGGAGGTCTTGCAGGACCCATACTAATTAGAGTGCACAATCCGAGGACACAAAGCTTGCGGTCATGGAGTCTGATGAAAACGAAAACAATAATCAAATAAGTTGATATGCCTATAGATCATTAATCTAGTCATCCAAAGTATAATGGAAATTCTACATACCCAAGGAAACAATCTGTATCATGTATCCATTGCTTGATAAAATGCGACGCTATTGGCTCTGCAGACTGTCCTAGGCTACTTTGAAGCCTATCCATCACATCAATGCATAGTGCTGGGTTATAATAAAGCGCAGCTATTACTACCTGAAGACACATTGTGCGCAACTCCGAAGTTTTTACTTCTCTTGTTAAACGTTCCAAAACCAACTGTACTAGTGAAGGTATGCACTATAAAAATATTCAGTTTTAAAATGCTGTACATTTATCTTCTATTTTTTTTCCTCAGTACAGTGATGTGTATAGCAATTTGTCTTTGAAATCAAATTATACGTACCTGGTCGATATGACCTTTGCACTGTAGAATAATGACTTCTAACAATTTTGCAGCATGGCATTCAGGATCTTCACCTGCATCTCCAGTGAGGACCTTTCAGAAAAACGTAAGCAAGGATCAGCTAGTAATTATTTTTATAAATATTATTATTGCTTTTTGGTACATACGGCTTTGCACATGTTGAACATAGCTAGGATGTGATTTTCGTTAGAAAGGAAGGCCGGCGTGTCGACAGTGATGTAATTGTGAAGAGCTGGCATCATATCTGTGAAATAATCGAAGCCGTCTTTCTGGAATAGCTGATACATTAGTTCCAGAACTTTCCACATATCTTCGGAGATTGTCTTTCCAGTCAAGTCATACACCAACGACAAGGCTTCTTCGTAAAATTCTATAAACCAAAATCAGATGCTATATATGCTACAATACACAGACCAAAGAATACGACAAAACAATTATTGACTTACCCATAACACTTTGTCCGAAAATATGAGCAACTACTTGAAGTACAGTTGGCTCGACCTGTGCCATTATGGTGGGTTGATTCTCCATAACCGTTAGTAGTGTTTCTATTGTGTTTAGAAGACCCATCGCCGTTATAGCTTTTTCGTCGCTACCTTCGTCGGTTTCAAGTACCTGACTGAATGTGGTGGCCTAGAATGATTTGTTCGAATTAATACGAAGTCTGCCAGATTTCAAGTAAACTCAACTCTCATTCCTACGCACCAAATGTTGACAAATCTCTACAGCGATTGGCATTAGCTGTTCTGTGTAAGTGTAAACTATCTTTTGCATGACGCTTGTGAGGTCGTCATTTTCAGTTTCCCTGATAATCGTTAGGAGTTCCAAAGTTATCTGCTTAATCATAGGTTCAACATATTTCTGTGCTTTGTCTTGGGCCGAAAGTAGCATCTGCAACGCGATGGCAGCCTCCATTTTGACGGGCAAGTCTTGATCGTGCAAAAGCGCGTGTGTGGTCAACCTGATGGCTTCCACCAAAATTGCCTCCTGTTTAAATTTGATCTCGGAAAAATAGTGCAAAACCCAGCAAGCCTGTGAATGAAAATTGTATGGGTTGTTATAAAATTTAATGACTAAAAAACAAAATTCCCGCCCGCGTATAATATCAATCTTACCCTCGCTCTCATGTGGCCATGGGGACTCGAGAATTCTGGAAATACATACTGCAGTAACATTTTGTCCATTTCTTCTTTGAATATTTTTTTTTTCAACAGAACATCAGCCAAAGCTCCAACCTGGAACCCAATATTGATAAATATCGTGCATTAACAAATAAATGAGGAATATTGAAATGGACATACCATGTGAAGCGCTCCATTTTTTTGTCTAGGGTCTGCGTTAGGGCTTGTCAATACCTCCATTATGAATTGCATAGTCTTTGGCAACATGTTTTTCCTTTTTTTACATGCTGAGTGTAATAACGTTTGTGCAGCAGTAACCGGTGAGACGAAATCTTCAAATATATCTGCAGATAAGGGTAAATTTTAGTTAAATCAGTTATATTTATACGGTTTTCGATCATGACAACTTTACTTACCAAATTTAACTCTAATATATTCGTAAGGATCGTTTTTCCAAAGGTCTTCGTCAGCCGCAGAATGTGACAGAATTGGAAACAGGACATCGTGGATTATTTCAAACATGTGCGGCTTCAAAAATTTCCATGAATATGCATGACTCACTCTGTATAAAAGAAAAACGTTGATGATTCACTACTTAAGCTGCAGGATTTAAGAAGAAATCTAGACCCTCACCCTTGATTTATATAATTGATAGACTGTTGCAAAACTCGGGGTGAAACCCAAACCTTCCTTCGATATTGATCTAAAATTTTGAGCAAAACCTCCAAGATTCCTCCACTGAAAGTCTGCAAGTACCATTCCGAGAACTCCTGGTATTCTTTGGTTACATTCCCTGGGCTGCCGTACCTGGGAACAGATGATATCTGTCAGTACTAAACTCGTAGTTATTTGGAAGCTGAATTCACCCCAATTTCTCTTGCACCTTTCAAACATCCTGTGAAGTATATGCAGCGCCCACTTTTTACATTTCCACCAGGGTAACTCAGCACGCTCGTCGTCAAATAATTCAAGATGCTCATCTTCTAGAGGAACAGGCCTATCAGCCACTTGTCGAACAACGTCCATCCATTGAGAAAATACTTCTTTAGAAATAAGGTCCAATGGTAACGAATACTGCAAGATTAAATTCAGGCACGTGACACCTTGTCAAGTTGCACAATTTAGAATTCAGTAAGCGATAAACCGTGACTCACCTGCGTAAGCGCAAAATATATTTTGAGTATTTGTTTTTGTAAAAGTACTGATTGCTCAGAGGGATCAGGTAAAAGACGTAATATCAGTTGGTAAATCATTGGGAATAAAAGGTTCATTGCCTCATTAAGTGGACCTCTATCTTCTGCCTTCTTATATCTGTACAGGACAAGTAGTGAGAGTGTTTTTTTATGAATTAAAATTGATGTTACATGTATAGGAGTTATGTGATGTATAAAGGAACTTACTCAAAAATTTTCACAAGTTGGTAAAGTGCAAGGAGTACGCCAGGCCAACACGCAGCATCTGGATTTTGAAGGTATATGGTGATTTTATCTACTATTTGTGTCCATCGCCCAGGGAAATCATGTTTCACAATGTTGCTTATACATACAGCTAGCTGAACTCTGTGAAATTTTTTATAATGTTTAACGGTTTCATAATATTTCACGGTTCCATATTAATGAATAAAATTTCTCAGTTGGAAGTACTTAAAAAACTGAATTATTCACCTTATAAGGTCTGGTGCATGGACTACAGCATCTACAATCGCATCTCTAATCATTGCACGATCTTGTTCATGTATACTGAATGGTACAGGTACCCCAACTTCAACTTCTCGTTCCGCCCAATTTGTTGTAATTAAATTTTTCAAATATATTACACCTATAAAATCAATATAATTAATATTCTAGCTCAGTAATTTGAATTTTTTAATGAGAAAAAAACATGCACACAAATACAAAACAAGATTTCCTGTTATACAGATATTATGAATCTCCATAATATGAAACGTGAATGGTTGATTAAAAGGACGGAGGACTTCTACATTTTCAAGCCTTTTACTTTCTGTACTGATTCACGAGTAAATCTCAACCTTTTTTGAAAACACAAAGACGTTGATCTGTGAAATCTCCAACTCATAACTCGACTATCAACTGACGACTTAGTTATATTTGATTAGTTATATTTAAATATAACTAAAAAACAATGAGAAGTAAAGACAAATAAAGTCAGAGAACCATCGCCGACAAAGCTGATCTCGCTATATTCTAAACATTTGCCACAGGAACGGCCTACTGAATAAATATACGTACCAGCCTGTCTAACGGGCATATCAACCTCAGCTGTCATAACCACTTGAAGAAGACTTGGAGCAAATCCAATGATTTTGTGGATCTGTAATTGAAGCTCATTGTTAACAAATACTTCTTAACATACATACTTTGATATCGACAGGAACTAAAAGAGGGCGAATGACAATTTTCGGGGATATGGTAGACAAGATAATAGTGTATGAACGGAGCATGTGGTTCTTGCAAGGAACGTTAGAAATGTAGCATTATATTATCCAACGCGCATGGCATTTCGGATACTTTAGCAGTGACAAAGCAAATGAATGAATAAGGAATCGAGGTGAAAATTTGACATTCTAAATGACGAAATCGCCTATTATTTGGATAAATGAAAGCGAAAAAAAAGCGGAGGAAGACGACGTTGTTAGGAGTAAAGCCACATGTTTTCGTGCCCAGGCCGTGTCCGGTCCACCGGGATGTGTATTACTTTATCGGATATTTCTCACCTGGGCAAGTTGTTCTTCAGCTTGCTTTTGCTGGGCTGGGTCAATCGTTGCGCGCAGCAAATCTGTCAGTTTCCGTGGATCCATTATTCCGAATGGGATTTATTAATGCGACTTTTTGTACCCCAACACGCGTGAATTTTATATTAAATGCCTAGCGATTTTGACCCGGCGCATTCACCTCACTGATCCCTCTGGTCACGTGATACATCAACAATATGGCCGCGCGCTTGCGTGAAAAGATGGAAAATTCATGATCTGTCCAGGGACGTGCAGCGCCAAAGCCGGACACACGATTGAAGGAGTCAATAATGGAAGCTCTTACGTAAACAAGAACCAATAAACATCAATAAATAATACTCTTCAAAAGCAGATACATGGGATGCTGAGAGTGAGATCCAATTTGAATTGATGAAATATACAGAACTTATTCACAAGAAGATAATACGTTTTTCCAAGGCAATGAATTATCACACGAGTCAGAGATTGATCAACCATATCAAACGATGGCCTGGAAGAAATAGATGTTTTGCTTCAAAGCCCAATGTCAAGGCTAAAAAAGAGTAATTATAAAGAAGTTATATCGCATATGACATTCTCTTATTGAATTTTACAACAATGATCTGAATGAATGTTACAGTGAAAAATGGATCAGTGTTGTCGGGCTGGAAATTCATGCTCAAATTCAGTCCAATTCAAAGTTATTTTCAGGGGCTAGTACTGAATATGCTAGTCCAATAAACTCGAATGTTTCGTTCTTTGACTGTGGAACACCTGGCACGCTACCGGTACGAGAAACCAAACAATTTATTCTGCTTCCCTGTTATCATCGGCAATTCCAGTTCATGGGAATCAATTTTCAGGTATTGAATAGGAGATGCGTAGAAGCAGGGATATTGACAGCCCTAGCATTGTCCTGCAAAATAAATGAAGTGTCGTTATTCGATAGGAAACATTACTTCTATGCAGATTTACCTGTAAGTTTGTATCATACTGATCAAACTTTGTCCAGGGTTTCATAATAATACTTCTCCCAGGCAGGCTATCAAATAACTCAGCAACGTCAGGCTTTAGCCGTCAATGGGATGTTGAATTTTCAAGTAATCGGGTCTACAATACATCGACAGCCTTACAGAAAAGTTTCTAGAATCAAACAGCTGCAACTTGAGCAAGATAGTGGAAAAAGTTTACATGATCCAACATATAGGAGGTAGCTAAAAATTAAGTTACTCCATCAAATCATCTGAAATTTTGTCACAAAATCCATAATTCCGTTGTTTTTCCTTATGCAACCACGACAGAAGTTTGGTAGATTTGAACCGAGCTGGTGTACCATTAATGGAATTGGTATTTGAACCAGATTTGTCAGATGGTGAGGAAGCTGCTGCGTTAGTCAAAGAAATTGTGCTCATTTTTCAGAAATTGGGAACATGCTCCTGCAAAATGGAGGGTAAGTCAAGCTGATTATCATTAAGGAGTAAATGTGTCAAATTTTGTGAAATTTTGATTCACTGATGCAGAGGGTGCTCTTCGGGTTGATGCGAATATATCGGTGAATCGGCCAGGAGAACAATTAGGTGTTCGAACAGAGGTTAAAAATATCGGAAGTATTCGGTCAGTCGCATCTGCTGTGAAGTATGAAATTGACAGACAAATCGCTGTAATTGATAATGGTGGTTTTATAGTCAATGAAACGAGGTCTTGGGATGCTGAAAATCAGCTAACAGTTCCAATGCGAGACAAAGAAGAAAAACAGGTAATTGACGTTTGTGTGTTGAAAAATGGATCGTTTCAGTCATTAATTTTAAATGCACATGATAGGATTATCGTTATATGCCAGAACCAAATCTACCTCCTCTGTATGTGCATTTAAATGAGGGAAAAGAAAACAAGTACGGATTAGTTGATGTCTTACTTCTGAGAGACAGTCTTCCCGAGCTTCCTCAAAAAACGCGAGATCATCTTGAAAATGAATACAGATTGGACTTGACGACTGCTGCTATACTCGTGGTAAGTAGGCAATAAAGGTTTTTACTGTCTAATGGTTTGTACTCAATCTGTATTCACCTATTTTTAGAATGAGGGTAAATTACTGAACTTATTTCGAGCCATTATCAGAGATAATAATAAGAGAGACCCAAAGTTGGTTTCAAACATATTGATCAACCACCTACTTGCGCTGATTAATAAAGAGCTACTGGATTTGGAAACTTGGTAAAGGCATTGAATTAATCTAATGTGGAATTATCAGATCCTAGTTGAGTTTTGAGTTGCTCATCAAGGCTGTTTGGGGTTTCAGCAAATTGAACGAGCGGCATCTTGGTGAAATAATTGACATGCTGCAAAATAAATCAATCAATTTGATCATTGCCAAACAAGTACTGGAATCTTGCATAAAAGATCCATTGTTAAGTCCATACGAGGTAAATAGTAAAACGAACGATAAGTAAAATTCTGTTTTAAATTTTGGCGCTTCACAAAATTCTAGATCGTCAGAGATAAAAAACTGGGCAGGATATCGGATGAAAATGAATTAATTCAAATATGTAAAGATGTTCTACATGAAAAATCGGATGTTGTTAAGAAGTATAAAAGTGGAAAGAAGAAAGTATTCAAATCCCTGATCGGCTCTGTCGCTCAGCAGACCCAAGGTCGAGCTGATATGGCTGCTGTTGAACGTATACTATACAAACTATTGGACGATTAGGGTCTGCAAATATGAGTGTCATTTTCTCAATATGTTTTAACCTTATTATATATGAAAATAACAAACTGTAAATACATGGTTCTTTGTAATATGAAGACAACCGAGTTCTACGATGATTTATTGCTCCCTTTCCAGAATATTTTATCCTGTAATATTATAAATTATTTGAATGCTGAAAAAAAAAGTATTAGAGTTATTTATGATATTGGATGTTGAGCGTACCCAAATTATGATGATAAGGGTTACGAGGATGTCAATGACAGAGTTGTTTACAATATAATATAATTAAACAACATACATTTCTCTTTTGCAATATATTTGAGTGGTATCACGTTAAAAACATCGGTAATAGAAAAACACACGTCCAAATTTTGATTGCATAATGAACAAGTAGGAAAAAAAAGAAATCGTTCATCAGGAAATAAATATTTGTGGTACAATGAAAATGGAGACTAGAAATATCAGTCTCCCTGCGCAGCTATTAATAAATGTCCCTTGCAAAACATAGTTATTTGTATGATAATATATTTTAATAATTATTATTGGTAGTCATGAAACGAAACAAATTATAGAGTACTTTCATCCACAAACACTTTTTCGGGGATATGTTAATGTGTGCTAGAATTACAAGAGTCAGGTGAAAATCGCAAACATAATTCATACGTATCTCTATAGAATTGCAATTTTTAATTGTCCTAATTCAGTTTCTAAATAAGCACAACGATCCATACCCTAAACTAGATGGTAGGCTAATCAGTTATCAGTGCGTTATGAAATGAGAATACTTTGAGTCATTTTTTGACGATTTCCACTGTTCAATATATCAATAGTGCATTGCATAGCAAATGCCTCATCGTTAACTTATATTATCTTGTCCGATTGAACTCAAAATCATGATGAAAGTTTACATTTAAGGTCAGTGACCGGTCACGATAAAATAAATAAATGTACCAATAAAATCGGCATTAAAATTTTTATACTAAATACTATTAATCACTGTGCTTGTCAGAAACAAAAATATTCAGAGGGTAGGGGGGATAATAACGTCGATATCTACAAGTGACGTGAGCATCGGTAGCTTACAAAGCATTTGTCGGTTTAGTTGATTAGGTAATTACAGTAACGATCCGCTTAGCGAGTGAAAAAATTCATACGATGTTTAAATATATCATGAGAATTTCATAAAGGTACGTAGGCAATATGAGTGCGTAGAGTAGACCATATCATTATTTTTTCTTATGAAAGCTATACAGTTAAAAGCTCGAGGTTCGCTGCTTCGAATCTACAAGGAATGCATGACGCACCTCAGCCTGAATACTTTAAAACAAGATAATATAGTACAATAAGCACATAGTAGGTATGTAATCACTATAATACAATACAACGGAGTAATTCGACTTTATTAGTCTTCCTTATTAGTTATACTACATTATTTATGTTATTACATAACAAAATTTCATCACAAACAACTACACTCGTTTAATAATTTTGGTTTTTGTTTTCATTTTTACAATTGTTTATAACAATGACACTAAAAATATTTGAACAGCAGTGTATTTCATTTTTTCATTTGAAATTGAATAAATCTTGTTCCACCAAGATTATGTCTGTGACCTGATCGGTAGATTCGTGAATAAAAAACGGCAGTAGATTTCAATCATTTTGTTATGAACGCAAAACTTTATCCTTGTGAATGTTTATAGTTCAAAAGTTATTTCAGAGTCTTAATAATTCTAAAACAATGAGCGATCATTTCAAATTCTTACGTTAAGAAGGCTTTGTCGTCAATAAACTTTTCAGACTACTTTACAAGCTTTGTTCCCACAATTATGTAATAAAAATGTTTTTCTCTGCCAACTGTTTAATGAATTTTTAGCTTGAATCAAAATCTAGAATTTCGTCAGTGATAATATATACAATCATATGTATGTTCGTTATTTGGCTTGACCAGTAAGCCGTCTTTTGTATACATATATAAAATCTTTTGTTGTCAATATTAGTATCTCACACAGGCAGAAAGTTGGTTGTATAATCATAGAAATACCGTATTGGCAGTATGTGAAGATGTAGATGCTACACCTAAAAAATGTTTCAATAATCAAACGTTTGGCTTCCTTGATTGTTATCAAGGATTTTGTAAGAACATCAGCGGTGTGTATGCCAAGAAGTATCGTATATATATTTAAAAAAGTTAGTGAATCCGAAAGAGAAAAATTTAATTTAGAACAAGATATATTAGAAGAAATATCATTATAACACGACCAGCTGTATTTTCAGATAGCTAAAATAATTTTCAGAATCGCTGCGTCATCTTTAGTAAAACTGTTTGTCGAGTAGTTTATCAAAAAAAAGAATGATAACGAATTAAAATATTCACAGTCAGAGGAACAGAAAAGTTACCTCATTTTTTTTTCATTTCTCCTTTCTATTTTTAGTAAGGCAGAGCGACAAGAGTAACTGATTCTGTTCTAATAAATTAAATTACTAACACAAATATCAATCCATATATATTACGATAGAGTAGACCACAATAATGCTGTATAGTTGAAATAATAATTAATAATACAATAATACAAATTACAATGAACAGTTATGTTTGTTTTTTGATGTAAAATATTACTTGGACAGCTTACTGATCACCCTAATCAAGGCACCGTTTTCGTCTTTTAGCCTCTGATTTTCGCATTTCATATACTCCATCATCTGAAAATATATTAAAAAAATAAATAAATGTTATCAGGCAAACATTATGTTTTCGACAATAAGGCACATAGGAACTATGCAAATACCACATGGACCGTCCTTCTGCCGTTTTTTTAAACCATTACAGAATGAATATCAGAATAGGCTAATAAAGTATCCGAAATCAATGGTGAATTTGAGATAAAAAACTATTGTCATTAAATTACCATATAAAGTCCGCAGAGCGGCGCTTTCCCAACAAAAGTCTATGATGTTTCATAAACTCTATTTGAAAATAACTAGTGTGTAACCATCACCAAATTTCAGACAAACACTAACAGAAATACCAAAGTGACATGTGCAGCTACGACAGATAGGAAATAGTTCATTCTTTCTCTTGAGAAACATCTGAATCTGGTCTTTCAAATCTATCCTATGAAAGAAACTACTGTGAATTTATACTTTCATTCAGTTTAAACATTTTTCCCTGAGTATTATTTGAAAGTGTCTTTGCACGATGATACCAATTTCTAAGCCCAATCCCTTGCAAGAGATCAAATAATCTCAATTATGTTTGGTCATATTGATCAATGCAATGAATCATTGAATAATTAAAATTAGAAATTAAAACAATTCGTAGCAACTTTGAGGCAGATAATTTCAATAATAGAGATGGACAAAAATTTCACACTGTAAGTACAAAGCATGTTGAACAAAGTTATACTTATTGCTACACATCCACAGCAGATTTTCCGTTCGGTGTAATTGGCACCCCATGCATTATAAAGAATTGAAATCAAAAGAGCAAGCAGTACAAAACAAAATGTAATGGAAGTATATGAAAGTATATTTCAGAAAATGAAAAAAAGTGACAAACAAACATAAATGGAAGCAGGCGCAATTCAAATCTCAATTTTGGTAACAAATAATAATGATACTTCTAAACATGCGCTGCTACAGTGATTTTGAACAAGTACAAATTTTTACTGAACTAAATATCATTTCTGCAGGACAAACTTACTAGGGTTGTGAGAACGAAAAGTGATATTTGAATAAAAAGAACTGACATGAGAAAACCAACTGTTTTTAGAAAGAAATTAGATAAGACACCTAATTTCATTATCCTTGTGATAGCGAAATGTGGTCAAAAATTGAATACATTTTTTTTTTCTCAACATTGATAAGAAGCTGTAACAAGATCTCACCAGTCAAAAAGTCGTGAATGAAAAATTAGATATAGAATTTTGTAAACCGTCTCTTGAAGCTTGAGCGAATGTAAGTAAGTGCAGCACTTCCGTATTCAGTTGTGACGTTTGCGAACCATATCACGATAATTAAATGAAATTAATTAATATTTATTCATAAACATAATAAATGAAATGTTTGTGTAGATTGTTAAACGCAGAGGCTGTCATTATTTCCTTTACCTATTTAGTAGTATTGGTGAGTTTGGATACGACGCGGGTAAGTGCCCGATTTTCGGCTTTCAATCTCTCATTTTCAGCTTTGAGCTTTTGTAATTGCTGTAAACAGTGAAATGGTTAGCCCAAATTCTCCGTTTTTCCAAACTCCATAGAACCAAACCATAATGTATGAAATATATTAGACATAAATTTAACTTTGTTGTGATTATTTTCATCATATTATTATGAAACATCTTCATGATTATTTATTAAATGAAAGCGTTCTTCAAAATTCAGCATCTAAATACGATGAAAAAAAGAATGTATAGACAAAAATTATTTACTGTCAAAGCAAAAGAAAATTAAGCATATAAAGTAGATAAAGACATAGGATGCGCCCAACTGGTGGCAAACTATGAAAAAGAAAAAAGCAATGCGCCGAAGCCTGGAATATTGAAGACTATATTTCAATGTCCAAATAAATAGGATTTCTGCTGTTGCACTCACCCACCACGGTTACAAAAATAAGAAAAAAACAAAACAGAATTGGAAACCTCAACGTGCATTCTAACTAATTATGGTAGAAGCATTATAAACGAGATTTTTGTGTCTAGCGTTTCGCCTAGACCAGACTAAACGATTCCTAACAATAAGATCAGAATCGTCTCATACCGAGTACATATGTGTAAACACAGAATGGTTTTACTTGAGAGATACAGATACTCGATAGAAAAATTCCTTGTGGGAATAAAAATAGAAATAATTTGAATCCAGTCCAGTTTCAAAATAATTATACGACAAAAGGAGAAAACAAAAACCAAAAAGTTTGCATCAATATTGCATATAAAAATTTGAGCAACTGTTATTCTAGTCAAAGCTCAATAAAGGTTTATTGAATAGTAGAAGAGAGGACTCAAGTAAATAACGAATCTTACCTTCAATTCCTCTTCCATTTCTGAAAGTTTTCTTTCCATAGCCCTCCTCTCTCTCTTTTCGGCCTCCGAAAGAGAATTTTTAGTTTGAACATTTTGTGCCTTGTCCAACAGGCTTTGGGCTTCTTTGAGTTGTTCATCAGACTGGCGAAGTTTTTCTTTGAGCCTTTCATTTTCAACTTGTGATTCTTCATAAAGTTTCTTGTAGTCAAGCTCTCCATTCTCAGAAGCTGAAAGTTTTGTTCGGGTAGGGGGATTTTGCGTATCAGATGTTACCGATGAAACCGAACCAAGCCTGCTGGAACGTCCAGAGCGTTCGTTCCCACTCTGTAAAAGAAAAGCTCGACATCAGTATATATTGGTGAAAAATGTGTTGATAGAATGAAGGTGATATTCATTAAACTCTCACAATGTAACCTTCAGATGCAGCCAAGCTCTGCAGGCTTGAGCTCCTCGAGCCAAAGTTTGAACTTGGACTAGCTTTTGTTCGGTTAAAGCTACTAGCTCTGTGAATAGGAGTTCGAGCTTGGGAATAGTTATAAGTTGATAAAGGAGCAGCGAGATTCAGAGAATTAACAGTTGAGTGTGAGGGCAGAGTTACTCCACCGTATCCAGATGTCGTTCCGCCATAAGTTGTGTATGGATTAGTGTAATTTAAACTGTTGGTAGAGTTTGAGTATGAATTCTTTAGAAAAGAACTGGGGACACTGTTTTTTGTAGTTTTATTAAGAAACGATGGCGTACTATAACAATTGGATGAATTGAACCCTAGCAACGCGGAATAACTGTTGTTGTTTCCACCAAACAGGCCTGTAAAACTAGTCGGTCGATTTCCAAAAATCGAATTGCCATTAGCGGATGCTTGAGCTCGCAAGCCTGCAGCTGTAGTCGGTTTCGATTGAGTCCGTTTTCTATACGAAGACATTTTACTTTTTATTTGTGGTTTGCTTAATCTTTCAATTTCTTAAATACTAGACAATGCTACCCTCTAGCACTAAGGAAAATATTGTGAGTTCCATAGATGTATGATGTAATTACAAAAACTACTTTCTCACTTTATAATAAATAAATATCTCTTGACCAATTGACAGAGAGAAGACAATTATTACTGACAGCAAATGTTTGACTGGCGGCAAGCAGCAGCCAACAGTAGTCATCAAGCTGTTCGCTACATCGCGTTGCCTCCTGTATCTATTTATAGAGCATACGTAGAACTCACACAAACTAAAGCTGGGTACTATAAGGTATACATTGTCGCTATGACCATAACAGTCTAATACCCATCAACCCAAAAAATTGATCCACTAGTTGATGAGGTAACATTTTTAACAGGTTTTCAGGTAACAATAATTGGCTCCAGGAGCTATTCATCGATAAAAACCAATGAATTCAGTGTGATCAGTGTCAATGCACTTAACGGGGCAATGAACATCAGTTTTGGAGCAAATGTCAAAGGATCATGACTCTTCAAATGTCAGAGGGATTATTTTTAGACTGTTTCTAGACAAAATGTGGGAAGGATGTTTTTTAAAAATACGTGAGCCAGTATTTAACGTTATTTTCAAATGGATTAAGCATTTTGGAAATGAAAACGTAGCATTATTTTTCTATTCCATTGTGTGACAATTCATGGTTCTCTACTACTGAAGGATACGGTAGAAAAAATAGCTGTGATGTCAAGGGGAGTGAAATCAGTTCACAATTTTTGCTTCCAAGGTCCTAAGATTTATCCTCAGTCTAGAGTTCTTTAGAGCTCTGATTATTTATAGAATCAGTGTTCAATATTTGCTTGCTTAAACTTTTATGCTAAAAACCAGATTACCAGGAAATAATAAAATAATCGATAGGTTGTTCATGTGAACTCAAGCTTGATAACATTTATGAACCATCGGGTTCTCAAACGATTTACTAACTAGAGCTGGATTATTAGTATAGCAAAACATTGAGCATGGCAGAATTGTGCTAACGATACGATGTAAATATAACTTGTTTTATGTAGATTCAACTTAATTCCGAGCTTAACTCTATCTTTAGCAACATGATTTTGTAATTTCTCACTCTCTGTGAAAGTTCCTTTGTTTACTCGTGCCGTCATGACAATATTTTTAGATGTTTTTATTTCCCATACTTGCAAAATATTTTACTGGAAAGTGACGTTCACTAGGGACCTTCTACAAACGTCAAGTGCACGCACAGCTGTTTAGGTGTTATATAAAATCAACTAATCAAAAATTGCGTCTTCACTCATTTTTCTTTTCTAGTAATAATCGAAAGTGCAATAAAAAAAAAAAATGTTTTCAACCAGTCAGCACTTATCAATTAACTAGCAATTTGAATGATTTAGGATATCCTTGATGCGCCGTTTCAGTTGAATGCAGAGTTCCCAGTCTATTTTTAACACAGTATGTAAGAATCGGGTTAATCTGCTGAGAAGTGGCCCAAAAATATCACAAATTTCTAGCGGAGTGTGAACATCCCGAGGTTTTGTGGCATTAACTAGCCTGTTCCATATACTTGTCCCACCTCGAAAGTGAGACTTTGTGTCTGCCAATACTTTGAAAGCTTCAACAGCAAACTTATCATTAGCGGCCCGCTGTGGTTCACTATTAGCAGCTGTGACAAATGTCGCCTAGTTGAGTAAGAACTCGACTATATTCTAATTCATTTCATTTTTCAAACAAACCGATTTTTTCTTAAATGTAATTCATGGTCTAACTAAAATCCTGACCCAACATTTTTGTGTATAAAATCCTATTATCAACGGAGGTATAAAGATAGAAGATAGAAAACGTTTATGTATCTCTACTGAGTTCAAGTTGATCTTATGAAAAGATACTCACCTCATTATGGTTAACCTTGGAATCGTCATAGTCTCCGCTGGCAGATGTGTCCTGCCTATCTGGGTCAATTTCCTAAAGTAAAACAAAGAATTTTAGGATTATTGATTTAGCAATAATGAAAGTTGGTCTTACAGGCTTAACATTATCCTGAAATTCGTGCTATTCTAAATCTGTAATGGTCACATGATTATTATAAATAGAATATTTACTCTGACGTCAAATGAGAATAGTGATTTACGAAGTCAACAGAAATCTCCTGGACTACTTTGGACATGACCCAATATAAACATTCACCTTAAATACAGTAACATCAATGCTCAGATATTAATACCGATTTCATCAAGCTTTGGTTTATATACGGAAACGAAAACAAATATTACAGGAGGGGGTTACCTAATGATTGTGAGGTTTGAAAAAAAATTACTAACATCCATATCCACGTGGACAACTCCTGTGGATCTTCTCTTGGGCCTACGTCTTCTTTGAATCACAGCTTGAGTCGCTTGCGCATTTCTACTGTCGTTTTCCTTGTCTTGTTCTGTGAAAACAGAAATAAAATGAGCTAAGTACAGATGATGAATTGTTTTAAAGTTCCACTAATATCAGAGCATCGAGATGAAATATCATCACTTGTCAATCACGAACCTTTATCTTCTGGGGGTTTGAGAGGTCGTCTTAAAGGTAAGGTGATTGTAGTATCGGCGGAACTGGCTGTAATAGTTTCTACGGGCGCTGAACTTGGTCTCGGAACTCCAGTTCCGCCAGAAGGCCTCCTGATATATGCAGTTGTAGTATCAGTGGTTGTTCTATTATTTGCATCTTCAAGCTGGAACTGAGGATTTCATTCCAATGTAACTGAGGCAAAACCGATCTCCCACCGCAATTGAAAACTTGCACCTCCGAATATGGATCAAATAAAGTCATTCAATATTTTATTCCATTTTATTTAATATACTCCTAAAGATATTCCATAGAGTACAAAGTAGAAGTCATGCGATAAATAAAAATTATAGTGGAAAATATTACATCAAGATGTTCAAGAAAAGAGGAATAATAATAATTTTATGATAGTAGGAATTAACATACTGTGTCGCATTTGAGAGTGTCCGGCTAATTTGACAGTGAGCAACTTGATGCTGGTTAGGTGTTCACAACAGATAATTCTGATAAGGCCAATGTGCTAGCCATTATGTACAATTCATATCCCATGCAATAAATTTAATTTGGTTCACCAAAAACGTCCATAATTATGTTTGCAGTAGGCACGTAGGTGAAAAAAAAAATTACAGAATGATGTCGACGTTTATTGAAATTCAATGTTGGAATAGAAAAGCAACAGACGAAGACAACAGCATACATCAACTAGAATATATTAGTAATAACAATCTGTCCCAAAATCCAAATCATGCAGAGGCCTAAAAAACGTGTACGTAATAACATCTGTTGTCATACAAATAACTACCAAAACAGACAGTTTCTAACAACCACAAGAGCATCTTTAAAACTACAATAAGACTATGTACCTATACTTCGATCAATGCAATGTAATTTCTTTTGTCTTCTAAATTCTAATCTACATAAGAGTATAAATAGTAACCTGTTGTTGGGTAATGTTTCTAGCAAACATCTACAGTATACGAACATTCATTTATCATCAAAAGTTTAATCGTATATTCGTAATTTTGCTTAGCTCGTACTTGTATCAAAATGCAAAACAAAATTCTCGTCAATAGGTTGATAGAAATTTAGATGTAAGATTGTAATCGACAAATACGTGAATATTTTTTATACTGACATAATTATCAGCTTAAATTTATGACGTAAGTGTGATACAAATTTTTACACGTTCTACGACATAATATAAAATGTTCCAGGGTAGTTGGAAGAAGAAAATATGTATGTTGAAAACCTTTGAAAAAACAGGGCAGACATAGTGTTATAATATGGATTAGAAATACGTCGCTGATATGACGTGAGTTCTTAGAAATATGTATATGTAGATGATCTACAGTCGTAGTAAGTGGAAGTAGGGAGGAAAACGATTAAACCTATAGTTGCTAACAATTATCAGTATCAATTATTCACTTAAAAAAAAACAAAACAAAACAAAAAGAAAAAAACAAACAACCACAGAGTTATCGAAGGTAAGGAATGAATAGATTCTGCAAATTTACATACAATCATTTGCTATGAAATGGGATCATCATCATGTATGTAAATTGATATGTAAAACGATCCTCAAAATATGAAGAATGAAGAAGTTTAGATATGTATATGAAAATTCTACGAAACTTCAAACTACTGATGCGAGGAACCCGTTAAGCATTGTGGCATGAAGTACCTATATATTTTTTAGCTTTTATTGCCGCACATCACAACTTGCTAATAAGTGTTCATGTTGTGAAATTTCATTGGACTATCTCAATTCTATCGATATTCACAATACATTTATTTGTAATTGGAATTACTAACTAAACTTTTTCTTTCCCTGACGTTATTACCCTTACTACAGGCTTGGACATTATCATCTGTATGCTCTAATCTTGAGCAACATTCACATGCAAATAATTTGCCGAATTTATGATATATATCAGTTATAGTTCCATCCCAGAGTGCGAAATACCCATGAACACAAATTTGTGTGGTGTCGTTGTACGACAGATTCTACATGAAAATTAATATCTGGATCACACACCTTGCTTCCATTATCTACCCTGAGCCTCCAAGAGGGCCGTCTCTCAGGCAAATTAGTTTCCTCGGAGGGTTTGTTTGCCGACACTGTAGTAGGAGTAGCTGTTGTTATCGTAGCTGTGATTGAGGTGGAGTTGCTGACAGAAGCTGCAGGCTGAGTTTATTAAAAAAAATATGTGAATTATGAACGATGATTTTGATTTAATGGCTTGTTTCAAGGTATTTGAGAGTTCTAAACGGGAACTGTAGTTGCAGGAAACTTTTCGAATGCAAACTAAATATCCTTTTAGGGCCCTCAAATAGAAATTATTTCTACTTGGGTTTAAATTAGATGAAATTTAATTCTTTTAAATTGAAAGAATTGTGTCAGAATGACAGGGTATGACTTTTGGGTAAATTAGATATTCATACCCCGGTGATTATATTCAAGGAAAAATTAGGAGTTTGTGCATTACTCACAAGATAAACCACAACAAATATACATAATTATTAAAAAAAAAAGAAGCAATGTATAGGTCATTAGTCGAACAGCATCAAATAAAATTTATGATGACGGAATATGGATAATTATTTACTCGCGAATAATATAAAATCATTATGAAAAGTCGAACGAGAGAAATCTGAAGTTGGTTTTGTCTTGGAAAATGTGTAAAAAAGACAATATTCTTGAAGAAAAATATTGTTTTCTATGAATCCACCGATATCTTACATATTTTCTACGCAAATCGGTTTACACGACACTTCAAAGAAAGCAGCAAATTTGGAAATGCCTCGAAAGATGTCAACTTCTACATTACATTGTTTTTTTCATTGATAACTTGACAAGATAGTGACCGAAATTTTATATAATTTGAAATTGTTTCAAAAGATTTAATCAACTATAGTTAACGAAAAATACGATAAAGAAAAAAAAACAAAAACAAATTGGGACAGCATCAGGAAATATGTATGAAAGAACGTTCACAGATAAAGTTTTTTTTTCAACTAAAACAAAAGGAAAGTTCTACAAGGTTAAATGGCAATAGAATAAAAACTACATACATATCAAGTTCTTTCTATATTTTCTGTTTTTGTTTATAAACTTTTGCATTATCGTTTTTTCTCATACATGAATCATTTGTTAGTTAATGTTCAATAGTGATACAAAAAAAATTTATCGTTGGGGGAATCTTAGAATTACCATGTATAATTGTATCTCTACTATTTTTGATTCGGAATTTTCTTGTAACTGATAACAACAAGCAAGTAATACTGATGCGGAATCATTTAATTGCTAACAATTGTATTCTATTTTTCAACTAGAAGTGTTACACTTCACACGTTTACAGAGCTAACCGATAGAGTGTGTAATTCCTTATCATAAATAAAAAATGAATGGATTCATTATCTAACCGGTACCGCGATTTTATAGAATTAGTCACAACATGATACTGTTAAAGTTCAAGCTGTGTGGGGATTTGAACGTAGTTTTGGTTCAAAATGGAAGCATATCAAGTTAAGAGAAAAAAAATATGGTTAAAAGTAATTTAATCATTGATTTGTGAAACACTCATCACGAATCAAAGACATCCAACTCAGATTCAGTTCATTCAGACGAATGATATTATCAGCACCTTTTTATCTCTATAATATTTCCCTATTAACAGCCTATGTGTATATTGCATATATGACACATTTATTTTTAATTCGTTTGGAAGACAACATGAGGTATAGCAAGAGCTATAAATAATCCTATCATCCGATTAACTATCACGCAAGGTTTGCCGTTTCCTAAAATTTGCTCCCCTATCTTAGCCTGTACCAGTCTTTTCGCATTGCTTTTTATTTTCTTGGAATTTTGAAAACCCCAATTTGACTTATTATCCAATTCTCTAAGACTTCTACTAGATTCCACTTTTTCTATGACATGAGGATAAGTGTCCTCCAACAACTCTCTGACACCTGAATGTTCATCGTTTAAATCAGAAAAGGCATCCTGAAACTCATCCTCCGAAGAATCGAGAATGGTTTCAATAGAGTGAGATGTTTGATAGCGGGAGATAAAATTCCTTGTGTTTTTGTAATATTTGTTAGTGAAGTGAAGAGGAGGAAATTCTACCTGTGATGAGGGTGCTGTTACAGGTGATGACGACTCGTTGTTCAACTGCTGCTTCTTTTTCACTAGCTGCTCCGCACTTTTGATTTCATCTAACGTCACGCCCTGAGTTGAACGCCTTGTCTCTCGAACCCTCTTAGCGTGTGCTTTTCTTTGAGTTTCACTCTCCTCATCACGAACGGGTGGCACGAACGATCTGCGCAGAAATAAAATACATCTTTAGTAAGTAATTTGATCATAATTTATAAGCAAATAAAAAATAAATTCACTGAAAAATTTCAATCAAGCTATTAAATAAAATTGAGAATCGTCAACTGCAATACACTGAAAAATGAAAAGAAAAAAAAACACTGCAACGAAATCGATAAGTTGAAAACCTGTTCTGGGCATGGATATTTCAATGCAAAATACAAAATCATACATAACAGCGTCCGATAGTTAATATGATTCATAAAATACGAAGAATAAGCTTAATTAGATATGTGCTGATCTAAAGGAAACTCATTAAAACTGAAATGGGTAATAAAAATCATTGAAACAACATGCGAATTTCAGTCAAAACAAATAATGAGCACAATCACGATACATAGTCGAAAATATTCAATTCTGGATCCAAGTCGTTACTGTCTACGCACTTGAAGAAATTTTTGAAGATATTTCCTGGACTGAGTTTGCTTCCACCAGGTGTAGTCGGGGTTACAGGTGTAGCTGTTGTCGTATTAGAAGATAAACTTGATGGTGTGCGGTCCGCTTGTTGCTTGCTAGTAGGTGACACCAAACAACGTTACATCATACAAAACAAACCACCATTTGGGAGACTTGGTCATATCACGCAACGGTTAAGATTACATAAAACAATTTCTCTTCCCAAGATTGAAGATCAACGTATTATTTGTTTATGTGCATACAGCAAACTAATTTGTAGACTTGAAAATTATTCTCCCCCTTATATAAATATCCTATAAGAACCACATAAATTATGTAGACAAAATTATCCATCAAAGATGAGTCGACAAAGTCCTATCGCAATATTGCTAATTTTTCACATCCATTACCCAACTTAATATTACACAATATACACACCTGCGTATTTGGTTCGCCGGAACTGGACTTGTTGTTGGTGTCACAGTCGTAGCCAATGTTGCGTTAGACACAGGTGTTGTAGCTTTGCTAGGTGGTGATGTCGGGGAGGTCATTGACCCTGTTTGAACCCTTGTTCCAAGATCCCTTGTGAGTTCCAAGTTCAATTTAACATCTCTTCTCCTATGTTTTGGAATAGGAGAAACACAAAAAAATATACATCAATTAAAGCAAACTCGGCAACCGTTATCTATTAATTGTCCTTCGAACTTAATGACGTCGAATATATTAGCTCGAAGTTTTAACGAAAGTTTTTATAAATACAAATTCTATATTTGCTTTGTATATCTTGTTATACTTGCTTTTGCGTGGATAGTTGTCATAGGAGAATCAATGAGTTAAGTGAAAACATTATTGGCCATTCGAATAACATGTAGAGGGTAAGAACCTTTATAACAGAACTAGGAAGGCTCAGGTTCCTGGACCGAAAGTAGAGAAGAACAGTTCATGGTACTTACAATTAAACGGCCAACAATGTTCTCACCCCAACTCACTGATTCTCCTGTTAGGACCTTTCATACAAAAGCACTGTATATTTTTGCTAACAGTGAAAAAATTTCAATATTTTGTTAAATATGAAGCAATGTGATATGGAAAGCGAACATACAGGAAATATTTCATATCAGATTGTTAATATTTCCATTCAGGAGTGTTAGGGCAAAACGATTACGCAGCTATGATAGGGTGATAAGAATCGATGGCGCATTAAATAATGTAACATTAAAAAGAAATGGAAAAAAGAACTACAACGAAATTGGATCAAGCGCATGTATACCTCTGAGTTTTGCGTACGGACGCAGAACAAGTTGTCACAGTATTGCTGTGAGTAGGAGAAGCTGGATTGCAACAATCGAGAGTGGGGCAAGAGGATGCCTTGATGCGAGCTTGCAGTGCCTTGTACCGCTCATAGAACCTGCATAACATGCACCACACCATGCACACCTATAGTATACTATATGAATTTCATAGTACATAAAGCACTGCATAGTTTTCAGACTCGTAATGAGGTGCGTAACTTTCATAACTTCAGACCTCAATAAATGAAAATACGTAATATTCCTTGCGGATACATGCAAAATAGGCTTTAAAATAATCTGAAGTCAAGTCACGAAAATTAGAGATCTGGAGTAACGTAAGTCCACCAATTTTTATTTTGGCAGGTAGGTATTTTGTTAATCACATAGATAGATTATTCACCACTTTGCGATTTCAGAATAATTATTACTGCTGGTGCCGTGTTTTGGTTAATATCAGCTGCGATGTTATATGGTAAACAATTAATAAATTCAGTCTTCACAGACGAATAGTCACTAATTATTGGTGTGTAGCTATGATGCGAGGTTACATTAATAGAAAAAAAAACGCTAGGAAAATGGTAGCATGAGAAAAATTCTGAGATAGTTTACAATCAATATACTTAATTTGACAATTCGAAAACAGTCAAGTTATAGCTCGGCGATTGTCATGCCGGTACAGTTGTGGAATGTAAAAAAAAATATTAGGAATCAAGGTCAAAAATCAGCAAAGAAAAGAACTTTGTCTAATGAAAATAGATTCGAAATCAGTATCGAAAAGGATTAAGAAAACTGCCACTTACTTCTCATCAGCTTCAAAGCTTCGCGTTCTTCTAAGTACCACTTCTGACTCTGGGGCGATTTTGTTAGGCGAACTTGGAGACTTCGAAGATGACTTCTCTTTGTCTTCTATCCCTGCAGATGTAAATAACGAGGACAATTGGTATTAGAAAAATAAACAAAGTCGACGAGAGTATGAATAAATTTCGCCAAAAAATAAAGAGACATTGCCAGTTGATAAAAAGCTAATCATTACTCACTGGTAGATATCGAGTTTGTAGACTCAATTTCTGTATTTCTACTCCTGAAGGAACCCGAACGTCGCCAGGATGGAATGGATCCATCTTCGTTGTTTTCAGTCTGTTGTTTGGGTGGCATTATTGGAGCCTATTTTTTTTTAAATAAACAAATTTTATTCCAAGTACAATAACTCCGAACCTTTTGATATTCAATCATTCACAGTTGAAATATGATTAATCATGAACAATTCATAGAAAAGTACTGTAGAAAATCTCACCTGATTAGGAACTTGGTTAGTTTCCGCTGGTGTTGACGGAAGCCGTGATGCAGTTTCATCCCTGTTCGCTCTATTTTTTTTCTCTATAATCATGTCCAGACTTTACAATATTAACAGCAAAAAATGATCAACAATATCAAAGGAGTAGGTTATACCACATTCATGCGACACATACTGTCTCTGTGAAACCCAATCAAAGAATAACATTTGTAAATAAGCATTGAACAGTCAGCTTATAGAAATGATGAGGTACATTAGATCGTAATGAAAGGCAAGCAATACTTGCGCCAGCAAATAAGAATGACAGGTATTGAAACAATTTTTTTTTTTTGAATCATTGTAAAGAGGGCAGTTAATAAATTATTCACATGATCATTATGGCCTACAAAATTGTACCAAAAGTTATCGTAACCTTGGATGATGCAAGGCGCTTTATTTGATACTTTGATAAAGTAAAAAAAAAAATCAAATAAATATAAGGTGGAGAATTTAAAAAACCAGGATGTATATACAGCATGCGCGTATTTTTAAGGATTGAGAATACAACGGTTTTCCGCTAAGAACGTATTGGTTTCACAGTGACTGATGGACTCACCGTCATCTGTCAAACATGCAGAGTGGTTGGATTGGACGGATCTGTTAGAGTGATCGGAATGGGTTGAGGAGTGGGTGTCAGAGCTAGTCTCAGAATCACCATCACCCTCACCCTCACTCGCATCCATGTCCGTTTCGACCTCACCTTCTTTCCGCGCAGCATTTTTGAAAAGGAATCCCAATTACTATTAGGGAACTGAATTCAGTTGAAAGCAAATTTTGAACTATAGACCAAAAATGATTCGGTATGAAACTGGGTCTAGATTCTTTTACCAGTTTAAACGAAAATGGTAAGCGACACTTTTCAACTGCAGTATTGGGTAGGTGACATCCAAATTTAAGACATGTGAGAGGGTAGACGGTATGTGAAAATAAAAAGACATCAACTGACCAACATCACTGTTTGTAGTAGAACTTGAGTCTTCTTTATCAGATTGAATTTCCAGTTCAACTTTCTTGACCTTGTTCGGAGTTTCTTCTTCAAAGATGTCTGAATCCTCGGGTGCCGCTACCACATTTTCGTTGTTGGTAGATACACTGAAAAATTTTGTGCAATGTAAAGATAGATAAAACTTGATTTTATAAGTTTAACAACTCTCACACAGTGACAAGATAGATTAAGTGCTGCTGAATACCGTTTTTTTGAAGGTACAGAAGCTTTTTGTATCAACTGTGGATGATCCTTCAATAGTATTTGTTGTTTTATCCTCAATTCTTCCAACTCCTTCACAATGTCTGGATCCGCAACGTCAAACGCTGTTTGTCCCTTTAACAGACAATTAAACTATGATTAAAAAAATCTGATTCGTTCATTACTTACTAAATACAAGAAGAAACAAAACCAACCCGTTGGAAGTAGCAGCGAAAATACAAAACAGATATTTACACTCACAGAATAATTTTTTATATCCATATCACAGTAATTTTCCACAAGAATTTTACAAGCTTCTAGTTGACCCCAGTGCGCAGCTCCGTGCAGAGGAGTCCAACCATCAAAATCTTGAGCATTTACGTCACAGCAAGCTTGTAGAAGGGTGCTAAAACGGAAGAAATAAAATCTGAACCAGCAGCTCTCCAGAGATTCAAACATATTGAGTTTTTGCGAATTCAACATAATATAAACATTGTGCGATCTGCTGCGACAAGGCTAACCGAAATATATAATAATAGCAAAGGTCTTACTTGATTACTCTAAGATATCCTTTGGCAGCAGCAACATGGAGGGCCGTAGCCCCAGTTCTAGGATGTATAGTATCTTTGCCTGGGGCACCGCCACGCCAAGCTCGCGCATCATTCATCATTAATCTTTCTTCTTCACTCCTTGCTTGATTGCAATCTATGCCTGTGGTTAAATCAAATGGCAGTTAAAAAAATTATTTCTCAAGATCTTTCACCGATTATACTTCATAAATACGCAATCTCGTAATACGAGAAGTTAAACATGGTAACTAAGAACACGTAGAGAATATTGTTCCGAGACGTACCAGCTTCATTGATGAATTTTTGAAGCATGTCTTCCATTTCGTCGCTTTCCGCGATATCAAGGGCCAACTGGCCGTCGTTGTTTACAGCTCCAAGGTTACATCCTTGTTCTATCAAGTATCTGAAAGGGATGGTTGGTCGTTATTCATGTTTGATTTTTGTTAATGAAGAGTCGACAGTTTATCACATATCTTCATCTCAATAATGTGAGAATAGGTAATAAAACACAGCTAAGTGTTAAAAGGTATACTTGGCAATTGATATGAATCCGCAGGAGGCTGTAGCGTGGAGAGGCGTCCAGCCTTCATTATCTCCACGATTGATATCCGCCCCCTGCTCCACCAAAAATTCCACCATATCCAAGTCATCGCCTATGCAAGCCTGCAACAATATTCAGTATATTTGAGGTCTGAGACTATAGAATCGGATCTGCAAGCTTTGTCTACGCACTTCTTGCACATACTTCGAAAAACATGAAATACTTCAAACAGAAATAACAAGATTAACAGAAATTAATGAAAAATTACACAAGAGCCAAGATATGTAAAATATGAGACTGGTGGGCTCTGTGACTCTAATCAAAGACACTAGATTTTGGCATGTCAACGAGTATTTTCAAATTGCAGATATACTATGCTTATCATAGCATTGCATCTGAGATTACATCCTTTGGTAATATCATCCGACAAGATACCTACTACGATAAAACGTAATATTTTAAAAATTAAAAATGTAAAGATCGAGAAAATAATTGAGATTTTCCGCCAAGTTAGTACATTTGTCAGACTATTAAAGACCTAATCTAATGCCAGGGCATATAACATGATTATTCTTCAAGTCTATGCATGTAACTACAAGTTATATGTGAACGTACATACATATAGTGTTATATGACTGGCTCCCAAAACCAAAAGTAAGTCAACCATAAATAGTTTTATTATAATCGAGCAGTGGAAAATTCTGATTACGGAAGTGACCGCTTTAGTCTTTCCTATGCCTGTAATATCTGCAGTGTTCGATACAGAAATAGTATGAAAAAGAAGAGACTATTAATAGGGACTGATGGGTGATTTACGCCTGAATTCTATTTTTGCAAAAACACGAATGCCTATCTACACCTACTCGTTTATAGTTGAGCCAATGCCCTAGCTCCCTAGAATAGTAAACATGTTATCGGAAATATTCTCCATCCTAATCGACAATCTGCCCAACTCATTTCTGCTTTAAGAAACTTAATAAACTTCAATGCGAGTTTTGCATAATTTGGAGGAAAACTATTCCAGATTGTCGAAAATAGGGTCAGATTAAATTCGCTAGACGTACAACGGTTGATTCAATTTCCATCAGTGGACGTACGTTTCAAGTTTGCTCATTGTTAGTAAATATTTGGATTACTCAGAAATTTTAATGGCCATTGTATTAAGTATCGCAACATGTGGAGGGTATAACGAACCTTGTGCTAATCTATCGATCGATAAGAGAACAATCGAATTTCACCGCATCGGAATGCCAGCTGTAACAGACTGGTCGTTGCAGAGAATGCACGCAACATATATTACATGAATCGTCAAATTTCGGCAAGATAAAAATTTTTTCAATGGAATTTTCTATAAGATGTAAAAAATTCGTGACGTAAGTAGGTATATCATAAATCGTGTGTTTCTGGCTTAGCATAAGTCTGTACTGCGTCTCTATTACGCGACTAAACTCCGCTGCTTTTCTACCTAGTTTCTAAATGCGTGATGTCAACGCTCCCACGCGTGTTTCACGTAATTATCACACGCATCGTGCTATGTGCCTCATTTCGAGTACTTAACGTTTCCTCTATTCTCTTCTTTTCTTGACTGTTGGGCAAAGAATAGGAAAATAACCAGCTTCAAGAGACTCTTGTACTTTCGTATCCCAGCAAGCCGTCGATCAAATACACGAGCTTTGTCTATCTCCCAAATAAATCAACCCAAGAAGAATCAAAGTTTTTGTCGCTTATTTGCATTATATAATACAGTATAAAATAGCGCGAAATTAATTTAAACCATATTTGTGTACTTTAAACATACAAATCACTCTTGGTCTATGTATAAATCATGTAGATTGTATTAGCCTATTGCTCGGCCTATTGGTCAAATGTCGTATACGTTCTTAAATAGCTTTGAGCTACTCGGATTGCTGCTATCCGTTCGTCTAGAACGAACGCCGGTCAGAAATTGCCCTGATGTCCATCTCAGCGGATTTAGTTTGGTTAACATCAACCAAACGGTACAGACTTCACGTTATATTTAAAGGCCTCAAACGCATATGTGACTGCAAAGATTAGGAGGACAGCCCTAGCCTTATAGGACTTATTACTCTAGCAAATTATGGTAGCTCGACAGACCAATTTTGCCATGTTGGTAAATCGAGAAATCAGCAAAAATTTGATTTTGTCGCTGGCGGTCTACCTTCAGTCAGCGATACTTATGGGCGAGGGTTTGGGGGATCTAAACCATTTTCAAATTAGTGAATTAGTTTTGGCAGCCCTTTTGTTTTTCTACGTCTCCAATCGACATGTTTATTATGGATAACTCTTGATTTAAATGTATATGGGACGCGGTACAGACCATAGTTCAAAGCTTCCAAGTTTCATATACATTCTAAACTTCTATATTTAACACCACGGTCATCATTCGACTATACGAACTTATTTATGAACGAGCCAAAATTCTCTGCTTAAAACAACGCGACAAAATTGAAGAGCGAAGTCAGAAACCTAAAGTGCTGTCTATAATGTGATTTCGGGTGTTGCACTTTATCACAAATGACCAAATCGTTAATTTGCCCTATGATACATGATGGGGTAGTTTTTCACAAACGAACGAACTCGTTAATACCGGACTTAACTTTGCATGAGTTATGAGAGCGTTTCACTATTCGTGATATTAACCAAATTCGAATTTGAGTCAAGGAACTCAAATTGTTTATATTGAGTACATTTTATTCGCTATCTTCTGACTCTTCGGCTCTGATCCGATATTGAACATTCGCCATTGCTACAATTCGAGACAGTGAAAAATAGAAAGCCCTAAAGGGTTTTTTCAACGGTGTTAAACTAAGCTAGCTGTGTAAGATAATTTTCACGGCTTGCAGGGTACCTGCACGGCTCAAGACAATTATTACCAGCTTCTTCGAAGCCAGCGAACTTGGTTCAACTCGTTCCGGTCTACAAACTTACCGCAAGCTAACCTCGCGTAGTAGAATTTATTATACTATATGTATACTTTTATTCTCCACTCGCTACATAATTGAATGCTGCAGGTGAACTTTCCAGTATTTTTCTATTTATTAAGTCAACTATTTTTTTCTCATCCACACCGATAAGAGATACTCCCCCGAATCATACCGTGTGATGAATAAATAATTTTTCATCCCTCGAGGAATATAGTGAAGTTCGTGGAGCTGACAAGCACACGCAAATGTCGATAGTTTAAATTTTGACAAACGCCACATAGTCAGATTTTCTCTCATCATTTTTTCGTTTGCACGCCTAGATCACATTCATCAATATCGTCTACCTGACGAAATCTCAATAGGGACCGTATGTGTAGTTGCTTCGATTTTGCGCGTCATTTTTTATATAGTTTTTTTTTACACTTTTTCTCTGTAGCGTACTAGATTTCGTAACAAACGAACGCGTACCGATTTGAAATCGAAGGCTTGACGTCACTGCAGCAGAAGCAGTAGTACGCAGAGTTGCGCAAGTTTAAAATGTTACACATGCATATAAATACATACCTATATACTTTCTGTGTCACGTTTTTACGTACGAATACATCATTATTATTGTCATTATTTTCTTTACATCCATTATTTATGCACAATTTATCAAATTAATGGAATTTTACCCATAGTTTTTGCAAAATAAAAGTCACCACGAATGAATGCGCATAGAAAAAAGGAGAGGCAAACACGTATAATGACTTTGACATTCATTGCGCGGGAGCCATTGTACTAATAATAATTTTTTCGTGAAATGGAATTGCAAGTTCTTTTTAATGACACCTTTGAACGTCAATGATCGTATACGTGCAAGATATCATCTAATTGGTGAATCTAAAATGCGGAAATTACCATCACGCAAAGCTAATTTCTATACGAAGGCACATGATTATTGGGTATAGATTCGGTTCTAGTATCGGTCCAAGCGCCAGGATATGATGCCAATTGGCAACTTCGCAAGAGTTTGCAACAGCAAAAAAAAAGAAATAGATGAAGTAGACGAGTATAAGACAATCCAGATTACAACTTAAGAATCACCTAACGTAGGTATACTACACTTCACTGTCTCAAATAAACCGTCAATCTGTATAGAAAAAAGATTACCCAATTTTTTTTTGTTGTTATTGCAAATTTATAAAAGAGGGGTGATATTGCTCCTGAACTAACTATACTTCGTGTGCTAACTAAGTACAAAAGTACGGCACATCAGCACATGGTAAATTCTTGCAAAATACAACCGGGACGATTCGACCGCCGCTGTGCGTTGTGTATACGTATTTTACCGCCATTTCTGTCAACTTGCCAAACGAAAATCTCGACGGCAGTGAGTTTCATTCTCGTTTTAACCTTTTCCTCAGGTCTGGTATGTGTAGTAGGATTATAGATGCAGCTTTCATGGTATAAAGTACGAAAAAAATTACATTTCAACAACGAAAAAGCTGGTAAAAGGAAAAGCTTTAGACTTGTTCGCACATGAAACGCCCGCTTGGATTTCTGCTGCAAATACACCAAGTTACTATCATTGGTAGCAGTTGCATAATATTTTTTGTAACATCGATCATCTGACGAGAAGATTGTATTTACTGGGGTGAAGAGTTATAGTGGGGGAAAACAATCAGAATTTAGTTTTTTCACAAGATTTGCGTTTTCATCTGAGCACTTTTAGCTATAGGATTGATCTTCCTTAGGTCAATTCCGCTTGCCTACGTTTCGAAATTCACAAGTTCGCCTATGGATGTCTGATAATGAGAATAATTTTTTCAAAATCATTTCAAAGTGGAATCTTCAAACTTTGAAATTCTCTATTTTGATATTTTGAGCGAATTTTTCACTGAGATTCCAGCTTTTGAAGTGTATCGTTCTTGGGGCCAAGAAATAGGTGTTAATCGAGAGCTTTGGAGGGGCGTATATTGTGCATAACACGGCACGTGGCGTGGCGTCTTGGCGTACGCGACATTCCGTTCTGTAATATTTTAACAATTGGCAAAACTACAATCACGACTCACAGGTTGTGTAGATCAAAGAAAAAACATTCCAAGTTAGGAAGAGTGTGGAATTCGGACGATCTTAAGGCACTTCAAGCGGGGCCAAAGCGGCACTTATGCGTTTTTTATGTGGATTTCTACGTTAAAAAAGAAAGACAAAAAATTGTCCATGGCATAATGGGGGAAAAGTGTCGAGATATTGGTCAAGGCCTACTTCGGCATCGAACGAACGTTTTAAAATTTGAGCGTGTTTAATTTTTCTAGACGCTGATTACTTTGCATTTGACACGGCAATGCATTGTTAGAAGAAGCGATATAATTGACGCGTGGTTATTGGTTGGCTACATAAAATTTTGCAGCGATAAAAGAATGAAGAAAACGAAAAAAATTTTAACATTGAGTTTCTGCCGCAACAATTTCAAGATGAGAAAATCGCATTTGTTACACTCTAAAAACGCGAATAACGCTACGATTACGAAATAACCACTTCAAGATGACTTTGTTGTGTGGCAAAAAAAAAGTCAGCCTAAGCCGACGATTACGTCACGGTATGCACCCGTACAGCATGACGGAAATCTCTAAGGTTTCAGAATACGGTGTTCTGTTTTGTTGTAGATTTTTCTTATCTTTTTTTTTCTGCTCTTTTTTAACATTTACAATTCTAGCGTGGTAGCAGAGAGTATTCGACGGATATTCAGTTCTTCTTCTTATTTCTTCTCTGTTTCCCTCTCACTCGTGTACGCTATATCTTCTCACTCCAAAATGAGCAATTTCGCAGGAAAACCTTTGAGCTGATCTGGGAAAACTGGAGAAGAGATAACGGCTAACGTACTCTTGGGCTGAGTCATTATCAGTTTGACGTGCCTTCGAACTATGCGTCAGCCTGCACATTTATAACATAACGTACTACAAAATGCCTACTCTCAATATTGGTATTTAAATTATTGCACTTTTGGAAACTATCGATCCGCATACTCTGCAGAATTCAATTTCATAAAAACTGGGTCACTCTAGACATTGGAACATCCACTTTGAAAATTGAGGAACCGACTTCACGAAGGTTTTTTTCGTAGGAAAATTTTCAGAGATAACGATCAAACTTGAAATTAATATTTAGAAGTTAATTTGAAAACTCCGAAGTTGGAAAATATAAAACTTTCCGTCAAAAATCGTGCGGTCTACATTCAAGTGGCACGAGTGATTATCGAATATAAGGGTAGTACTTTTTCACGACGACAGTGACAAGTGCAGACTTCTAGGCATTCACTTTGGACCAGACAAAAGGCGAGTGCGTCTTTAGAGAAGAAACTCTCAAAGTATTAACGTCATCAGCAGGACCAGAAGCAGCTTGTCTGTCTTCAACTTCACTTTCATGTAATCAGAACCACGTGATCCCTCGCCTTTCTTCTATCAGTCAACACGAGTCTGTCTGCAAATGCAACTTGCAGTTCTCTCATAGTGGCTTCCTTATCAGGGCTATCATTTTATTGTCAAATTTTATTTTTCCATCATTTATGAAAGAAATAAAATTCGGAGTTTTATTTGTTCGTGATGTATTTGACGCGGCGATTTTAGCGTGAGCGAATTTTCATCAATAGGTGGGAAGCTTGTATACCTATTAGCGAGCCTAATAGCGATTATTCGATAAGAATATTGTAGAGTACATATAAACTTATGACCAGTTTTCGGGGCTGATAAAGATGAGGTGATTTTGGAAATAGTTGGAATCCTGATAAAAATAACTTTATGGACAAAAAATTAGACAGAGAAAAAAAAAATTATTAAGAAATTAAAAAAAAAACACGACAAATTGTGTTATGGTAACTAAAGTTCCATTTTAGGGAGTCGAATCCTGAGACCATTGGATCTATTTTAATTATACATCCGGTAATGATGCTTTACGCCAGATTTTATCTCACCGAGTGTACCATACATCGAATTAGGCATGTATCAGGTAAACGAAGAAATAGATCATATATACTTTAATTCAAGTCAGATACATGAAAAAAATGTGGCGTGATTGTCGTGCACTTATTACAGTGTCCAGAATCAGACTAACTCGATGTACTAGCGCGTACTCTCATTTCGCGAAATACCTAGCGGGATTGCGTTAGAGCTTATGACTATAAATCTCGAAAAGTGTGATTTTTGAATCAAAAGGAAAATGATGATTATTATACCCATCACTAGCACGTGTGAAATTTACGTTACAGCTAGTATACACATTATGTGATATGGTTTTAGACTAATAAGGAAGGCTGACGCATTTACGATCACGTCTGACTCTGCTAAAGAAACAGCAACATGTTAAATGAGCCAACGACACGACGACGACGACATACATGTAAACAGGAGCGAGCGAAGCGGAGGATTTTTGCTGCAGGCAGCGATCTCTAAAGATGAAATTTTTTGATTCCACAGTCGTTTTTTTGAAGAATATTCGATCGGCCAGGAGAAGATATCCGTGGAATCAAATCGAATCCATTGACTAATCACAACGTTGTACAAAATTTAGTCCACAGCTGGAGTGGAATATGGGCCGCCATCTTGATTCTTGCTGCACACGGATATATATACCGAGGATCTTCGTTCTACTTCTAAAATCTAATTGCAATGATCAAATACAGCCTAGTTCCGACAGTTAAATAGCATATTATAACAAGTTCTCAAAAATTAATTCTTCTGAAGGAACGATAATCATTCATAAAAAAGAAATGAGATCCGATATTACCTGGTGTAGGGCTGTCAACCCGTCAACATTCCCGGTGTTGATGTCTGCACCTTTTTGCAATAAACGCACAACATCTTCCTTGTCGCCAGCTGCACATGCCGCTAAATAGACACATTCGGCCGAAAATTTAATTTTCCGATCAATTTGCCTAGGCCGAGGTGGTTCACGGTTTGTTTCCGATGTTTCCCAACGTTTTAATTGTTCGGCTCTCTTGAAAAGAGCCGAACTTGATCGAGTCTCTATGGACATTATTATTTTATTTAATTTATTCTACTATTTTATTAAACTGTTGACAAGTTGAAATTTCTATCACTAGCACAGGCATACACACGGTTCACTTCACTTCACAATCAAAAATCGTTTTTTTCACCCCCATCCGGGTTATTGTGTATTGATACTTTCTTCTTCAATAACTCCCTCGTTATCGGGTTACACCTTTTTGATCTTGTACACCAATTATACAGAATTGATAAACTTGGGAAAATTCTTTATGCCCACCGTGAACAGAGCGGAGCTGATGGTGGGAGCGGTCGCGGGTCGCCCGTCGCCGAGGCTCTAGACTCGTGGTTCACGGTGCTGCAGTGGTGCTGCTCAAAGCTATTCTTGGAACCTGCAACTAGTCAACTACTTTGGATCAAACTCACGACGTTGGTTGGGAATATCGGGCGACGACGATTCAACATTTGAAATGTAGCTCACACGAACAGACCGAGAAACGATTAATACTCAACGAAATAATAAACCCCTATGGTACCGCCACCCTTCGGATGTTCGGTTATCCTCCAGAAGGATTTGGCAGCACTAGCGATATCCTCCGGCCAATATGAAAATTAAAAAATGTTGCCGCTTTTCAAATGATTACCCGGCAAAACTATTCAACCTGTAATTTGGGAGTCGATTCATTGGGCAAGGGCCAATTTTTCTTGTGCTTCAATCCACCAAAACACAAAAAATAAAGCCTTCTACGAAAATCATGTTTCAAAAAATTACACTGTGAGAAATGAGAAGAACTGTAATGGTTTGCAATATACTGGAAAATCACTTTCCATCTGAATCATTTGAAATCTAACAATATTGTGATTACCGATTGAAAAAGGAATAATGAAAATTATTTTTTTCCAAAGATGTCACTACCTTACGGTAGGGTAGACAGGATAACTAAAATAAATTCGATTCAGTATGCTTCTACTGAAACAACCCCGATTGATTCGGTTCACTGTATAGTATTATACTAACATTAGTAGCACATCAATTAGTAATTAGTATGTATAATAGTGCAATGGGACAACAATATAACTACTTTCAATGATCAACGGTTTGCATACACAATCGTAGTTGGCTATACAGGTAATTTTGAGCGCTGGTGCAGCGGCGCCATTTACTCGCCAACCTTCGAATCGTCTACGTCGTCTCCATGCAATTCGCTGCTAATTTAATTACACCTTATAATATGGGATTCTAAAGCTTGTGATAATCAGCTGAATAATCAATCAGAGAATCCTACCCCGTCGGGATGTATAATGTGGCTTAATCAAACAACTTAAAAATGGTGATGTGATGCATCAAATTTATAGTGTTTTACAGTTAGACTCGCTGCAGGATCTCTGCTCACTTTTAAAGTGTATACTTAGTGCATATGGATATCTGGGAGTATTTGTACCGGATCCTTGCATTTCATGCTGCAAGAAATGGTGAGTTATGAGATTTGATTCATTTAAAAAAAACTTTCTTCCACAGAATTTCGTAGTTTGGCGGTCGGGTACCTCCGGCTCGACTCGTTACGATTCGTTGAAAGTTTCAAACTGTTCTTTATCGCGCCTTCTTAATATTTCGATTCGGGATGAGAATTTTTATCTGACAACGTCTGTGAATTTTTAACGTAAGTACGACCAGAATACATTCGCTTTCTGTTCTATTCTCAATGTGATTTGGAATCGCGATATTTATTCATGTTTATTTATGCATTACAGAGTTCAGAGTGTTCAGTACTGCATTCTTATGCGCCTGTGTGTTGCCAATGTAGCTCGCATATACAATACAAATTTATGGAGAATGGCTCAATAGCTATGCTGATTGTGAGTATTAAAAAATATCACAGAATGAAAAAGAACCGCTGATGAACCAGAAGAAAAATATCAGAATCATTGTGGTTCTTTCGCGGTGACATCGTAAACGCTGGGCATGCTATCGTCTGTGTTGGGACCAACAAGTTCCCTGATACTTTCTTTGTGAAAAATGTTCCTTGAACTCATTGTCAGTACGATTTTTACCACCAGCAAGCGCAAAATTCAAACCTCCATCAATGTCGATTATCATCTATTAATAATATCGATATTACTCAGGGTTCTCACTTTAACCGACCGAGTTGAACACAACGTAAAGATGGAGCATAAGCCAGTGATGCGCTCTCTCTTGATCATGGACGCATAAAATATTATTCGTAGACTTACAATTAATATTATTTCATACTTCCATCATTCCTCCGTGCTTCCATGCTCTAGAATCTAGATGGTCATTTGATTCAAACTTCAAGTATGTATCCTCTCGAGTGCGATTTGATATAAGTCGAATACCGCAGAAGATAGATCGACTTCGGTATGCTATATAATTTCCTGCAGTGAGCGAGAAGAATCACAGAGAAAATATATACGGGAAATATGGTCAACATTTTCCTAAGTTTGCAAAGTAGTCTAGAAGTTCACACGAATTTGTAGTATATTAGTTGTTATCTGGTGTTGAGATATTTTGCGCAATTTACGGCCATCAACATCGATGTTACATAAAATTTCTGGTCCCCCAGCGAAAAATATAATTTCGCATTAATATAACATTACAACGTTGAAATTTGTTTAAGTGACATCTGAGCTGTTGCTGTACCTAACCTTGCTCAGGCCTTGAACTTCGGTTCACATTCGGATAACTAAAGTGACTTAAGTTAAAAATGCCCAAAATAAGAACTAAACAAATTTCGAACAGCTCATGGCTGAGACAACGAGAAATTGGATTCAAGTTTCCTTTAGGCCACAATGATCGCTTTTACAAAACACTTTACTCCGCTATACAACCATGCACTTCATGGGACCACGGAGAAAATCTTGCGAGTGCCATGCATGGAGGAGTTTTTAATCTAGAATACTCACCTGATGGGTAAGAGACAAAAACTATGTCCTTCCCAATTATGTCTAATGTTTTAGATTTGGTCTTCAAGCAGCTAAAGTGCCCTGCTAGGACATCGAGGAGTAATTGCTGTTTTCATATTTTCAGATCGCTACTGCTTGCTGCCTGCGAAAAGCGGAGTATTTTGATGTTTGATCCACTATGCAGAAAACTCATACATGCGATAGATAATGCTCACAATGATTGCGTCAATTGTGTAAGGTAAGTACTGCAATGAGTTTAAGCTTTGAGAAGACTGAGACCGCTTTTGGGTTATCTCACAAATTTAGGATTCGTTTGCTATTGAGCATTCAATGTTATATTTCCCCTTTGTACCTTTTTTGCCCTTACAGCTTAAATTCGATTCATTACAGTCAACCTTACAAATAGTTCTGATAGATTTTTATGTCTTTTTTGCTGTTCCATTGTCTCAGGTTTCTGGACCAACGGATGTTTGCTACTTGCTCGGATGACAGCACAGTGGCACTTTGGGATGCTAGAAATTTAAAACAGCGCATCAGAACTCTTCAAGGTCACTCAAACTGGGTCAAAAACATCGAGTATAGTCCTAGCGACGGTCTATTACTCACAAGCGGATTTGATGGCAGTATTTATACATGGGACATAAATAGGTAAATACAAAATGTTTAATGTGGGCACAGAAACAGTTTTTTTAGTTATATTCCTTTTATGGGCAATGAAAGTTTAACTCTATATAGGTAGCAGCACTGAACACTTGGATGGTGATGACCTTGACTTTTTCTTATAATTATTTTATTAAATTATCCTCCGGTAGACAGAAAATATTACACAATGAATTCATCATTCGTGGGAGTGGGGTCTGACCTTAAAATTTGAATATTTTTTAATTGGCACTTTAGTGAGAGATTGTTAGGTGACTAATGGAACACTTGTTTAAACATGTATTGATTTTTCTGTTGACAGTTTTACAGAGAATAGTTTTTTATATAACCGAGTATTTCACACCAATGGACTAATGCGGACTAGATTGAGCCCTGATGCCACTAAAATGCTGATATGCACAACCTCTGGATATCTAATCATCATCCACAACCTGCAGCTTAGCACATTGTCGCAAGACTTAGCAGGATTCAAGGTATTTTACAAATTGTAATCGATATATTATCATCCATTAATTTAGAATCACACTTATTCACAACTCTTTCCTGCAAATCTTCAATAATCTTTGGTTATAAATACATTTAGACAACAGAATCAGCTCCATGACTTTGTCTCATTTTTAATTTCTACTTAATGCAAATATTACTGATTAAGCTGTAATCAAAACTGATAACACCGATCTCATGTCCTTAATTACTTTGGAGCATGTTTGTTAAACAAATACTAAATACATTGACAGGAGGAGTGTTTGAAACATACTACTAACCGAGAAAAAAACCATGATAAGAAAATTTACTGAATTTCGATTAAGTTTTTCCAATTTTTTTCCACAGCCAAACTTGTATCGGCTTATGCAACTATCGCAAACTACGATACCAGTGGCAGCTAGTTTCACTCACCTGTTTGCAAACTCCAGGACTCAAAATCGGCTAGAGTTCCTGACTGATTTTCCTGTAGGTGATGACGCCGAGGTAATTTCGAGTCTTCAAGTACATCCACAGGGCTGGTGCGCTCTCTCGAGAAATGTCAGTAGTGGAGAAAAATCAGAGGTAATAATTAGTCGCTGATATTAACATTGAAGATAAAAATGATAAAAGTCAGTTTTATAGACTTGTATGTGTTATTCCAGTGGACTTGTGTGCATGATATTCAAGAGCGTGACGTAACTGAAGCAGAGGAACAGATAAAAGACATCGAGGATTCGTCGATGCAATTCAATGATCTTTCGGATGAAGACTTTCAAGAGGAGCAACACCCACAGCCATCACGTTCTGGAATGACTTCTCCTTTTGTAATAGATAGCGCCAGCCGTGCCCGAATCGTTCAGGAGGTGACAGACATCATGACTAATTCATTTGTGTCAACGGATGCAGCACAGCCTGTTAGACCATCGAGAACTAACAATTGGCAAGAGATTCCGAGGCGAAACTCAAGGTCCCAGACTCGTGGTAGCAGCCCAAGGCTCGAGAGGAACATAATGCGGACTAATTTCGGAGTGGTTGAAGTCAGCTCATCAGAAAATTCCTCAGAATCTAGACTGAACTCAAACTCTGAGGATGAAGCTAGAGCAAATAGGCTCATTCAGGGAAGCGAAGATAATGATGAAGAAGGAGAAATCCCCCAGCGGAATAATTTCAGTGCGAATAATATCACCGATCACGGACACAATCGGGAAAACCTCGAAGATTTTAGACTACCTAGACAAAATTCTCAGCTTAGTGATTTCAGACGAAGGAATGTAATAGACGGCGTTCAGCTACACGTAAGTAGCACAGATATATGGGAAGCTCTTGTCGCTATTAGGGAAGCAAGGCTCAGGAGAGAACGAGAGAGAGAATTTCATTCCTCAGGAGAACGGAGGGACTGGCTTCCCCGGTCTACCAATGGGGTTAGCGTAAACATCCCTAGGTCTTCTCACACAGTTGTTATAATTGGAGACAGAGCAAGGGTGCAGAGTCAAAATAGGCAAGGCTTACAAACTATGTATGCAATACCTCGCAATCACAAAATCCACCAAAACACTCCTAGGCTAACTCATTATATTGAGGAGCCAAACGTAGGCTCTGGTTATATAAAGGAACTGTGTTTCTCCTCTGATGGAAGGTTGATCTGCTCTCCATTTGGTTACGGTGTACGTTTGCTTGCGTTTTCAAGTGAATGTCAGGACTTGTCCAACTGCGTACCTGCTGCCAATGAGGCGGTACAGCTTTACGAGCTAGCGACAAACGTCAGTCATTCAGACATCGTTGTTAGCACCAAATTTTCTCCCAAACATTGTTTGCTTGTGTCGGGCTGTTTAAGTGGGAAAATCGTCTGGCATCAACCAGTGGTTTAACTAATTAATTTATCTGGACATTACGATTTAGGCATTCTTCGTATGTAATTGTAGAAAGCAATTATTAGACGAAGTTTGATATATATAATTTTTTTTTTAATTTTATTTTTCCTGCAAATCCGTCAATAAACTTGATTCAACTTTTTTCCAATGAAATTAAATTCACCTTCATAGTTTCCTAGCTCGTTACAATCTGATAGCCATAAATTTCAAACTCCACCATTGGTTTCGTATTCTATGGTACTGTTGTAGTTACTTGTAACCATACAATTCTTGAGAACCTTATTTATTGTTTTCACTCACATAAATGAATTGTACATTTTTTTTTTCTATTTGTAATAAAAAGAGAATCAAAATTTGATCGTAACAGTATGTTTCAGAATTTGATCTGATATAGCTATCAAGTTTCTACATCAAAACAGATAATCAAAACTTTAGTTTGTTTGCAAAAGAAAAAATAATTATTTTTGGTCACTTTTGTTGCTTATTCAATCCTTGAACTGACTAGATAAGGGGTTTTTTAGAAAGAGGATTTTTTAAGTGTTTTTGAAGTACAACAATCATTGCTAATATATTCACGTTGCAATTTGCCGTATGTAATTATAATATATACATAGATAGTTAGTTAATATACACTCGTTAGAAAATTGTTTCTGGCGATTGTTTTTGGCTGTATACAATTAAAAAAAATGGAATTAATAAATCTTGTAGTTTCTAAGTTTTTAAAATCAGACTCCTGTACTTTACGCGGAATTCGACTCGATTTACTTGATTCGTTACATTTGGTTGTCTAATTTTGCTAACAGAAAAACATAATGACAGACAAACACAAAAATACACTTGTATATACTTGTACACAAGCACTGTGAATATACACGTATGATATTAGTTTGCTTCGTTATTAAATTGCCGAAAATTTTTTGTAAAATATATTGAATAATATTTTGTAAATAATTTATTGTCTAATTTGTATAATATGTATTGTTTGTTGTATATTATTATGTGACTCGAGTTATTCGATAATTTGTGTCGTAAGTATCCATTTCAAGCAGATTTTCGAACCAAACAAACCTGTATTAAACTTGAAATTTTGTGGGATGAAAAAACAAATCAATCTTCGTCAATGCGTTTATAGTAAGATTCTCGATCAAATGAGCAAAAAACAAGAAGCCAGTGAAACATGTTACGAATCAACTAACAAGCCAAAACATATTGTTAAAGAGTAACATTATTGTCCGTATACACATATGTAAAAATATAAAATAATACTATGGGTAGTTCAATCATGTGTATAAATATTTAAATTGCGAGATGTTGAACTGGAAATGATTATTTTTTATTTACAAGTTTAGTTCAATCATAAATAACAAAAGTAATTGGGCAGGCGGATCTTACAGAAAGTAATTCTGGACAGGAGAAACAGACAAAAATTCGTTTTTTTTTTGATAAATTGAAAGAAAAAGTAAACAGAAAGCGCGAATTTGTTACTGAAGAATCCTGAAATGATATTCTTCAGATCATTGTGCGATGACATGACACTCGGACAATTTTATTGAACTTACATAATACAGTATAATGAAAAAAAGTACTTAAATAGTTAGAAAACAGAAAACGTACAGCGATTTCCGCATTTATTTGCATCAGGTGCACACGACGTGAAATCTGAATTCATTATAAAGTGATTATTCCATAATTGATTGCAAATGTCGATATTATACCTAAACCCAGATAAACATTATTATTGTACATAAATCATCTTTCAAATGACAAACAGCTGTTTGTAGATGTTAATCAAGGTACGTTCATGACTACGTCGCACAGTATAGGTATCGGTGTGCAGTACCTATTATAAGAGGGCATATCGCATCAATTTATCCTACATCATGTACATAATGAACATTCACAATATATACATACATCATAGATGTACCTACATATTCGCAAAATATGAATATTAAATATGTCGAGGACAATTATACTACGAAGGATTGCTGTCGTTCGATCGATTGATAGTATATGAAGTACTGATGGATCGGTGATACAAAGACTACGCGCAAGTTATATGAATTGCACGTCTCCCTAAAAGGAAAAAAAAGAAAAAGGAAGAATTCATGTAAATTACTTCTTAATGCCCAAAAGGTTTTTGTAATACATACCTATGTATACCTATAAAATTGTTGTCGTTACTCTTCGTTTCCTTTTACTCTTTTACCTTTTTGTCTATAAATAAATGTCTTTTGCCGATGCTATAAATATATGTATACATATATAATATTTGAACGTATATTATATAATGCAATTATGAATAATATTAAGAAAATGTTTTTCAGCTCACAATTTCTTCTATGCCTGAGATATTAAGCGGTGGTATAAATAAAAAAAAAGAAAAAAACAATAAAATCATTTGGATGTAATTCATTATCGTGATTGTTAGCTTCAGATTTCCAAAGCGTTCGATTCGAATCGTTTAAATAATTTGACAGATGTTTAGACTGGGAATTCTGATTTTTATTGCTTGATTAGCAATTGAATAATGTGATACCAGGCGATAAGACGGTATATATAGGAGATTGTAGTCCACTTTCAATCTTCGAAGAGGGACAAAAACGAAGCCAAAATGAGCGTCATGGGCAGAGTCCTGTTTTTAGTGGCTGCTGCTCAGTTTTTCACTTCAATAATCTGCGATGCAAATGTTCCTTCAGTTTGCGGCGACTGGTCGTAAGTACAACGGTTTTTGATTCATTTTTCCATGCAATTTTAAAAACCTCAAAGCAATTCACTTTCTAATTTGACTTCTATTAATTTTTCTAGACTCCAGTACATCTTTTTGCTGTCACCTTCTTTAGGGCAACTACCGTACCTAACAAAATATTTGAATAGCATCAAGTCAGCGGCGATTTTGAAAAATACGGAATACGATGGCTTCTTGCAAGTGTTATGTGAACCGCGAGACTGGGAGGATATTTATCGTCATACAATCGAGTGGGACGTTTATTTGGCACATTCCGCTTTTTGTATCGACAAAAGTGAGTTTTCCGCACTACAATTACGTCTCCACCGTAATAAAGGTAAAAAAGTTTTGACAAACGCGGCTCTGAGGAATCTTATAAATCGTCAAACTATAAGTTCATTCATTAATAATGACAATAAAAATTATATCGACAAAAATAATTTGGAGACAATGTCGAACAGCGAGGTTCTCAGAGATCTGAAAAAAGTTAGAAAAATAAATTCTACAACATCCGACGTTCTTCTGAGCTTGTCTGAGATCTTCAGAAATGTAGATATAAAAAATCTCCTGATTAGAAAACGCCGATCAGCCGTTGAACGCGTGACCGATCTTTCTGTGGTCAAGAAAAGGTCCAGTAAAACTACCCCGGGTAGATCGGCGTCGTTGAAAAAATCTATTTGCGACGATCACAATTCCGATGGCAATAAAAAAAAAATTACAACTTCCGGTGGTTCGCAGTCCAGAGGTTCTTCGTCAGCAAAAAAAAATAGCGCTTCAAGGACTAAAAGAGAGGAACCCACCAGCACTCCAGCTACCAGCGACCTTAATCGTGTTCCGGTGAAAAGAGCCGTTAAAAGAGGACGAGGACGTACAGCGTCGGCCACTGATGCTCCGGATCCAAGTTCAACCCCCTCGTCTCGACAAAACGTTGACGACGACGATGCCGAACTTTCAATTACAACGACGCAAAGTGCTGCAAAATCTAAAAGACGTTATGGATCACGTCGTGGATCATCATCTCGTGATGAAGTTGGAGAAACTACAACCGAAGGAAGTTCTGCAAGATACCGTAACCGTTATCGCGATGAAGTTGGAGAAACACCTACAACCGAAGGAAGTTCGTCACGATACCGTAATCGTTATCGCGATGATTCTGGAGACGATGACGAAGCTACTGCTACTGCAACTGCGTCACCCGATGGTAAAAAAAGGGTGAAATATGGGAAAAAATCGTGCACGCTTACTGCATACCAAAAACGCAACGGCGTTCGTCTGCCTCCCGGATGTGAAAGAGATCCGGATAACGATGATGATGCTGACGACGATGCCGATCTCAAGGATTCAGGTTCTCCTGATATCAATGATGCTGGCTCGCCACCCAACGTCGATTGCGTTGTTTTAGACAAGGGTATGCTTGACGACGTTTCTGCTTATGTCTATAATTTATACAGATGGCTCAACAATCTTCAAAAGAAGAGAATGAGAAGACCCTAATAATGAGGATCATTTCTTGAAATTTATTAAAACAGTCGGCAATTCTATTATATTAATTAGGTATATATTTACAAACTATTTCTGCAAACTTAACAATTTCTAATTAATAATACAAATTTATCGATATCAGTAATATGAATATACTATCGTATATGTATCTATATTTCATTATGAATCCCTAATCATTTATGTAAATTTATGTAATTACATGTATCTTCATGCGTATATAAATGAACAAAATAAGAAAAAAACTGTCTGGGGGTCGAAGTCGTGATAATTTCTTCATTTTTTCAACTACTTAGGTGAGAACGACCCCGGTGGGTGATTTTAATGGAATTACATGATTATTAAGTTCTCAATTGCAATACTTATTGGTGAAGTAACGGTAAAGATCGATGTATCTAATAATTGATTAGTAAGAATAGAGGCTCCTACGTTAACGCGCGCCCATCCGTGTCGCCTAAAACAATGTGAAGTTTATAATTAAAATATTATTACTGTTATAATTAATATTATTATGTCATTATTATAATCATCATCATGAATATTATTACTATATTAAAGCACTTTAATCAGAACCATATTTAATTATCGGGCTATTGATAACAGATTGCTGATTATTATTGACACGATGAAGTAATGGAGGCGTTCGTTTCCCCACCCGAAATAGTTAATAGATTATATGACAAAGTATAAAATGACGGTAAGAATAATCCATTTGATATTTGCCATGATCAATTCCCCCGCACTGGGCGATTCGGTGTCGCCATTTTCGTTGTGATGTATATGTTTCGAATGATCGTGCTGTGAATGATCATGGTGATCATGCTCCCCCGGGATATCATGATTATTTTTTTGATTTATAGTAGGAGTAACTTGCGCGTGAGTTACAACGCTCTCGGTATTATTCATTCCGTCACTAGAATCATCGTGTCCAGGAACGTGATGCGCCGATCTTCTCGATCTTTGAACAACAGTTAGTCTTGTGGATCCCGCATGATTATTGTTTCTGTCTTTGTACAAGGATCCCGATGAACTTGTGGAAATTTTTCTGAAATTTTGTTGCTGTAATTGCGGTATATTGTCGGTTCTCAAATCTCCGGGAATGGGCGGTGGTAATTCACCTCTGAATTGTCCAAACTGAGGCGTTCTGCTCAAAGCATCGGATGAAATCCTGCTTCTTAAACGTTCTGACGAAACTCGAGGGATCGATCGAGCTAAATTTTGATCTTGAACTTGAGTACCGTCTGCTGTAACCAACCGACCTTCGTTCACTTCTTTGTTGAGTCTCGTGGGTTTCAATCCTGCAGGATTCTCCACAGCGCCAGCAGGTACAGCTGGCAAGTAATAAGCTTCTAATCGGTCAGCTGCTGTTTCCATGTCCGTCGATTCGTCGTTTAATCTTTGCTTGTTTATTAATAACTGAGCTTTTTTCCTCATCATTTGATTCCTCTTCTTGCTCTGGTTTCGGTCTGGAGGAGAAGGAACGAACATTGGTTCGAAACTATCCAATGGACGATACTCTTTACCGTTTTCAGGGATATCGTCATCCATTTCCGATGATCCACCCTCGAACCGTCTGTCTTCCGCGAATTTTGTAACGTCGGTAATCCTGATGATTGGTTTAAATCCACCCTCGACAACTACTGACTCTGGCTTGAATCCTGTATTTCTTGCCGGGTCTGTTGGTACAGTTGGTTTTGGTGTCTGCTGCTGTACGTCGGTCTGAGACATCTTTGACTCGATGGTATTTAGCTGATTGAGATCGTTTTTCGTTAATTTTGTCAATGATTGAACGTTGTATCTTTTGCTTGGCGTAGATGATAACAACGATGGCGATGACGGTGATATTGATGAAAGTACGTGCTGCTGGGGCGAGGGAACGCGGTAAATCGTTTTTTTTCTACCTTCTACAACGTGTAGATATTGATCATTGGAAGGTCTTTGATTTTGCATACCGGTGAAAACCAGCCCAGTTCTCCCAGGGAGTTGCTGTAGCATCGGTCTTCGAGTTTGCTGTGTCGGTCTACGCTGAACTAATAAAATTTGTGGGTCTGGATTGGCCAAATTTGGTCTAGCTAAAAGTCCAGGCGCCCCATGTGCGAAGGCAAATTTTAAACCGTACGTTGCCGCCAGTGGTATAATTTTTTGGTTGTTCGAAAGTCGAGTGTCCTGTTCGCGTTCCCTTACCTCGTAGCCAACAAGCGTTGAAGGGTTTGGTTTTTTATTCACCAGTTTACCCGATGGGCCCTGAAGTCGTCCGATGGGGGGTGAATTTTTGCCATGCGAATTTTGCGTGAATTGAGGATGTATAATGACGGTTTTAGTCTCGGAATCGCGGAGGTCGTCGTACGATTCAAATGACGGTGAATTGTTGTTGTTAAAACGTATTAATTGCGTTATGGTAGAAGCTGAAGCTTTAGCCGGGGAGCTGCTCTGATGATGAAGATTATAATGATGATTATGATGATTATTTGGTTTTCCAGATGCGGGCAGAAGGGTGTTAGCGATGAATGAGGGATTACGTGTGTATTCCCGATGCTCCTGGAAGAATTCTTGCCCTGGTGTTACCTTGCTAGACACTCTGACGCTTCCCGAACTTTCTGAATCCAAGTCAGAAAATTCATCCAATGCTTCGGGAGCCTTAGCGTAAACCTCACGAACTTCGCTGGCCGCTCCTTCGGGCGAGATGTCACAGTCATCGTGAACGTTGATCTTCCAGCCGAGATAACGATGAGTGTAGCACTGTAAATAACAATGAACAAAATCCAATCATTTAAAAATCCCAAGTAATTATTCTCACTTTTCATCATTGTCAATCACCTGATAATAAACAGTGTCAGGTGTATTTTTATCGGGAGTCCAGTGAACGACTCCAGGATCTTCGCCTGCGTCACATTTCAACGTCAAGGTTCTCTGGTAAGCTCCGAACGATGAAAAGTCGTCGGAATCGACATTCTGGTCTGGTGTCCAGTAACAGAACCTCCCTACACCCGTCAACTTTGTTTTTCCACGTATTCGTTCTACTCCGGCGTATATTGTTACGTTCTGCATTGCACAAAATCGTCAAAATTTTCATTAATATCAGTTCATCTTATACATATATTCTGTCGCCGATTACTCACCGCCTTTTCTTCTGGAGTTTTATGCTGGTATCCACCGACGGAATCGTCCGTAATGTAGAAGGGATGGTACCTCGCCGGTACTTCGGAATCCGAGCCAGCCTCAACAATGAAACTGTATTTTTTTCCTCTTACCACGTTGATTTCAGGAATCAAAAGACCGTTTATGTACCACGAAACCCCCCAGCCGACGTGTCCTGAGGATAAAAGAATGTCCGTCAATTTTCAAGTTAATTGAAAATAGGCAACAGAAGTGTCCTTGATGTATTCACCTGTGATTGCCGAGTATCCGTGTTTTCCACCTGTTGGTCCCATCTGGGCATAAAAAACACCATCTTCAGGCTCATCGCACTGAATAGGCGGGATCACCCAAGCTCCTTTCTTCGATGCTGGTGCGGGAGTTGCGGGCCCATGAGAAGGTCTTCGGGTGGTGATTGCGGTTTGCTGGAGGAAACGGAAACAAAAAAATGTTAAATAAATTGCGAGTCAAGAGATTAGAAGTCTATAGGCAATTGTTCATTCTATTTACCGGCGCCTGATACGGTACGGTAATTACCTGAGAAGTGCTGTCCTTGTCTTTGTTCACAAGGACCTTTTCATTATCCAGAGTATCTGGCATTGGGCAATTCCAGCGAGGCGGTCGACCGAATTCAATGAATTGATCTTTTTTTAGATATTCGCTGTGAAAACTGACTTCTTTTCTTTCATTCAAAGGTCCGATGGCCCATATTATCGCCTGGCTACCGTTCGTTGTTATGGAAACGTCCAGCTCATCTGAGGCCTTCAGAGGACGTTGGTAGGTCACTATACTGTAGCCGTTCACCATAGCCGCGTTTAAAAGGCTGACGGAGTTTGTGTCGTCCTTAAAGTGTGGAAAAAAACCAGGGTTACAGATTGTTTGATATTGAAATGAGAAATAAGGTCACCTCTCACCTGTATGCGTACGTCAGGGCAGCTGCCTCTTCGACCTGAACATTGAGATTTGGCATCCAAAAAGTAGTCGACGGCGTATCCTTGGAGTGTCTGTTTGTCGACCCAAGCAACGACGACGTCACCGCCGATCATTACGGTCTTTTTAGGGTCGGGTGAGAGACCGAATGACATGTACTGACCGTCGTCTGAAAAATTGAAATTAGCGATTAGATGTTTTGTTTTGTTTTCATACCGAATGGTAAGAATTACTCTTGGCTGAGGATTATGACGATGATAATAATGACGACGAGAGTAATAATATGCTTTGTACATTCGCGATTCGATTTCACCATTTTACGTGACGAGAAATATAATGATGATCGGTATGGGTTATAAAGGTGCGGCCCTGCAGTCAGCCTTTCTCTTGACATTTTGCAATCTCAATTCATTCAATGGCATCAGAGAATGTCGTAAAAGGCGCCTCGCGCGTTGTCATAATTACAAAAGTGAAATTAAGAAGTCGCTCACTGCGAGACAATTCGACTGTATCGTCGGAGCGTATTTTAGTCCTTCTTATTTTTGCATACAATGAAGAAAGGCAAATTGAAAGAATTCAATGGTCACAAATTTTTATGCACTCACCGAGTTTTGCAACGAGTTGAAAAACAACACTGTCTCCGGCTACTGCCCATCTCACTTCGAAGGCCAAGTCATCTTGAAGGATTTCGCAGTTCAATTTTGACTGAAAATTACACGAGTATTAGAATTATATGAGTGATAACGAATTGCTGTAAATTGTAGATTGTTCCCGTAGAAAATTTGTAAACTAAAATAAAGGAAATAAAATGAGATATTCAAAAAATATTCATATTTATTAGAGAATAGATGTACAATATTTTCAAGTATAAAAAGTATAAAAAATATGTGTAAATTATGTGTACAAAAATCACTGGCTCAATGATAAAAAAATTGTATAAAACTTCACACGGAAGTTACCACTAAAAATGATTAGATTTGGATAATTATTATGTAAGTATAAAAAAGAGAAAAAAATCATATCAGAGACATCAACCTCTTTATCATTTTTGTTATTAAAAACAAAAATTACTAATAATAGAGAGAAAAGCTGTTCGATATATCACAGTTCGGAAGTATAAGTAAAACAAATTTTCAAAAAATTGCTAGAAATTGTTGTCAAAAAACAAACGTATAAAAAAAACTTAGAATTGTGCGTACATCGATGATACAATTCTAATAGAATCATAAGGCAGGTGTATACATACGGATCGTAACTTAAAAAATATTCACTCGTCAATTTTTCAATGAAAAGCTATCTCATTTATATAGTTCAGTTTTGCTTGTAATCCGCCAATTTGCTGGAACTTTTCTCTTTCTCTTATCATTAAATAAATAACTTTCATATCACATAACAAAAATTAACACAGCACGAGCCTTCGCATATCTTTACCCTGTTAATCGCGATCTCATCCCTCAGATTCTCTACCAATTCCATTGAAATCACGCAGCAGTCTTCCGATCGCACCCTCTCTATATTATACGATTTGCGGATCACAATATCTGTCAAAACTCAACCTCAAATCCTAATAACGCACGTATGAATTCAGATTCTGATCTCCGGGGTATCTCAAGAATCTTGCGTACGACCCTTGATTCTGTTGCTGTTGCTCTTCTTGTTGCTGTCTAACAGCCAAAGCTTGATCAAAGTAACCTCCGTTATTCGAAAAGTGATGGTTATTAGTCAATTGTTGGGGATATTCCAATTGTTGTTGACGATTAATGTTAGAATATTGATTTGGATAAGGTTGTTGTTGCAGTTGTTGACGGTTGTTGAAAGGAGTAGAGAAGCTTGTTCTGACGTTAGCAATTTGTTGGAGTTGTTGGGGAATAGAATTTTGAATATCGTAGGTCGATTGTTGGCTATTCCCGTTACGAATAAAATAATCCTGATGATTTGAAATCTGCGGTTGAAATTGTGGGACCTGCTGAATAGGTTCTTGCTGTTCTAAACTTTTTGGTATCCTGTAATCGACGGATTGTATAACTTGGACTTGGTCATTTCTACGAATAATCGGCCTGTAAGTTGTTACGCGGAGATCCTGTTCTTGATGTTGTTGTTGTTGACCATGAGAAGATAAAGAAGATGAAGAATGCTCAACATTTGATGCTGGTGATAAAGTAAACCGTTCTTTACCTAATTGTCCCAACTGTCCCTGTCCTCCGCGCATATTCTGCAACACAAGGACAGAGACAGGGGTATATAATTCATACAACGTTAAAAAAATTACCAGTGTACTACGATCGTGTGAGATCTCACGCTCAATCAGAACCCAATACCAAAGCTAAACATTCGTTGTTTAGTACCTGGATCAAAATAATGCAGCTTGTATCGACGATTCGCAAAATAATTCAAATCTGTTTCATTCGAGGCGTTTTTTTTTCCTTTCAATTCCAACGGCCCTCGTTAGAGGATTTGTATGCATTCTTGTCGGTGACCGTTTTCGCAATTCAATTCGCCTCTGACGTTTGTTTTTTTTTTTCTATTTCAATTCGGAACAATATTTATCGCTAAGTTCACGAAGTGACTAAAATTAGTAGAAGTAACGATAATATTATTCAGATTAAATACTGACCTGTGGTGAAACTCCTAGCATTTTCAATGAAGGGGGTACGTTCAAATTCTGTGGAATTTTGACGTGGCCAAAATCAACGGTAAAAGCTTCGCACCAGACTCCGAAATGTCCGAGCTGGTGGACCGTCAGATCTCCAGGTAACGTTAGAACGATTGTTTTTTGAACGTATCTGCGAAGGGGTGCCGTTTTTCCATTTTCATCGGGAATTTTTATACCCTGTGGTGTCGGACTAGGACCAGGACCCGCCCAAAATTTGGCATCTAATTGAGATGGGGGTAACGAAAATGAGACTTGATTTATTTCGCAACGATTTCTCAGGAGATTTCAAAACTCACCAGGCGCTTCTCCGTCGTAACTGAAACCGGGGATGAGAAGGGTTTGAGCGTCGACTACAACAATTGGTTCCGAACTGACACCGTGAATGCCACTTAGCGTTCCCAGTTTTTGAGGCCTTGGATAATCGAATCCACGAGGTATCTTAACGTCTCCGAAGTTCACCTGAAATTTACGGAAGTTTCAGGGTTGTATTCAAATGGTTGGCTAAAATTTCTGCGAATCTCGGTATAAAAATTTTCTCCGCGGTGGATAATGAAAATATCTTACAGAAAAATCGTCGCACCAGAGCGAGAACCATCTTATATTGTTGAGCGTTTTTCCCTCCGGCAATGTTAAAGTAATATCCTCTTTTCTGTATTTTCTTAGAAGTCCAGTTCTGAAAGTATAGAAAGATTTTTAGAAAAAAAAAAATCTTCAAATCACCTTTCAGAACGAATTGCCACAGGCGCATACGTATACGTATGAGCATCGAGCACAGATATATATCTTGTATTTATCGCGGGCACGAAAGTAATTAACTAAATGGTAAAAATTAGAGTGAGAAATTTTAGAAAACGCACCTTCCTTTCTCGTCCGGTACTCTGAATCCATTTATAATCGGTGCTTTCGAATTCCCGGCGTAGAAATAAGCGGCTGCAAAAAGATAAATCATCGATTAAATATCGAAATTAAACGATTGTTCGATTCGCTAAATATAATAATAACTGTTATGGTCTTTTTTCACGGTAATATTCATGATCTCATTACTTTCGGATATTCTCAAAAAAGGTAATAAGAAAGATAAAACAATAGAAATACATTAATTAAAAAAGAATCGGACAGGTGTTCCGCCAATGCGTTGATTTTGTTTTTTAATTTCCATTCGATTCGTATTTCGAGGACTAAGTATATAAATTATAAGTACATAAGTATCCTTGACGCGATCGCAGAAAAGGATTCAATTTCTTAATACTTTTTACTTTTCATATTTTTAATTCGCTTAAGGACGGTATATTATTTATAGGTACCTGTACATAATATGAACTACATATAGGTATATACCGGCTGCTTTTGTTCCTTTTCTCTTACAATTAAGAGTCTCTGTACTGTCTCTTTATACTTTACAAGCTCACCGGAACGGAATTGACAGTCTTTTCATCTTTCAGATTTTCCTGCAACTTTAAGCGTCTAAATACCTTTGAGGAGGCATCGGAGAAGCGTCGAGAGCATTGTTGAATTTATTTTGAAAGTGAAAATAGGTAAATTAAACCATTTAAACAAAATAAAATAAATGAAATCTGTTACAGAACATTTACTTTACCTTTCGACAAATTGATATAGTTGTCCGTTGTCGAACGGAATTTCATATACCGCGCTCAAAAAGCAATTACGAGATCCAGTTAATTATTTTCCTTCCTCCCCCCTTCCCACACCGCGCTCCAAAAGCATCAATGTCGTAAAATATAAGTCTAGAAGCGAGAACCTTCGGTGTGAATCGACTCCCTTATTAATATCAATTTTCCACGAAATAAAATTATAAATATAAAGAGCAGGGATGTAATAAAGTGAGAGAAGAAGAAAAATAAATGATAAAAAACTGGACGATAAAATTGAAAAAAAGAGGTGTTGAATTTTCTTGTGATATGGCGGCCAGTGTACATTGCAAATATACTCAAATAAAGTTATGCGTAACTATGGAAATAGAATAAAAATCCCTTCGGGAAGGATAAAAAAAAAAACGAGAACTGTCAGCTGTGAAAAAAATTAAATTCTCTTTGGGTTTATCGTTATTTATTCGCGATGTAGCTGGGAGTGAACTGCAGATACTCGTGTAGATGCCGCAGGCGATTTTCTATGGGAAGTATTTTTCGTTTCCAAAGAAAGTTTTCTACACTATACAACCGAGACGCGGTATACCCACTACCCGTGCGCGAAAAGTTCATTCGAAGATTTATGGGTGCCCCGATAAAGTTAAAGTTTATACCTATCTTTGCTGTAGTAACGACAACCGTTTCCATACACACACACATATATACAATTCACTCCTGCGTTTTGCACTTTTCAACGTGCGATTACGATTTATATTCGCTTAAATGATTTAACGCGGACTTTCGGTTGCGAATAATCGAGCGTGTGCCTGAGACGTCGTCATTTTGGCAGTGAGGTATAAATTGAATTTTTCGTAACTTGATCTGAACAAGGAAGCGAAATTTTGTTCATTCATTCATTCATTTTTTGTGTATCTGAAATCAATTCGGAATCACCCACTCGAACAATCGAACAAATAACGAAAACTTTGATCTCTCTTTACCTGGCCCTTCACCGTCGTATGTGAGATCTTTGATGTAAAGAGTTCTTGCATCGACAGCGAACACCTCACCGGAAACTCCGTGATGATATTCCGTAAGCTTCCCGAGCGATTTTCCGTAGAAAGCTGCCTCGCATGGTTGCTCTGTAAAAAAATAATAACACGGTAAAAGAGAAAATATCATTTATTATTACATATGGATTTTTATGCCAACTGCAGGATAATCGCCATTTTTTCTCCGCTCTCGTTCGATTTTGATGAAAAAAGAAAACAGCAAAAAAAAACTACTTATAAGAAATCTGAAAAAATTCGCCGAGAGTGCCGTGGCCTGCAGTAATAAAAAATTATCTTTTTATCGGTTGATACGAAAAAACGGGACAGCTACTCGTAAAGTTGAAAAAAAAAACAAACTAATTTACGATCAAGTCTGAAGTTTATATATTCCGTGTACTTTTATCACGGCGTAGTTATCTGTCTCATCTAAAGTTTGCATAAATACAGTTCGGTTTCTCCGGATCTTCTTTTTGGTTTCATTTTTCAAAGGCAATGTCGATAATAAACATCGACTCGCGAGGAGAGCAAAATCGTTCGTTGGTCGTTCGTTCGGACAGCAAGGAATGCGGTTTAACAACGTCTGTATAACGAGTGCTATGGAATATCAAGATATAGTTGGGTATATAAGGTATGTACACAACGTATATACATTCATACATATATGTATGTATGAATGTATGTATATAAGGACGAACTGTCGAACAACCTTTATAATTCTGGACCGGTAAACGCTGTTAAGCCGCGCGCGTTGCAGATCGCTTTTGCCGGTTTTATGCTACGTAAACAGCTCTCTGCCACTGGGCAGAGGTATGAAATAAAATCAGAAGCAAAAGCAACGATATTATAAAAGCGCAAATCATTCGCGGCAATTTCAAGGAGTTAGTTTAATATTATACCCTCCTTCCATCCTCCCTCCTTTATGAGTATACAGTAGGTGTACCTATTCATGAACCCAAAGTAATTCAGCGGCTGAAGCGTGAAGAAAAAAAGAAAGAATTTGGAATAATAAAAATAATAAGACAAATACTGCAGAACAGCAAAAATGGATTAAACCTCAACGGAGTTTAATGTCCTCTGCCTGCCATTAGAACCGGCGTACCTCTATAATCATCTTTGAATTTTTGAGAGGCTAACTCCTCATACTAATCGCTGTTGCAACATGGTGGCCTACTTCCAAACTCTTTTATGCCTAAGATCACATCCACATCTTGTATAACCAGGCCAGTAAACTCACGGTACAATAATGATTCTTTTTTTATGCATTATTATTGAGATATACATATCATCTGTAGCATATAAATATATATGTTATTTGGTTCATCTTGTCTGATTTGAGATTAACGAACATTATGAAATACATCACATTCCAACGAATTATAATTTTCATATTTTCAATCGTTGATTGTGAGTAGAATCGAACGGAATTGATTGTGAGATTATAAAATTACAAGAAATCTGTTCGCTCTGTATTAAAAGAAAACTCAAATAGGTAATCGAAATATGGAAGATTGTACAAAATTTGAATACCGGTATACTCTCGGTGTCAATGACATATAATTTGGTTGAGTGGAATCGCAGAAATACGTATACTTTATTTATTCATTCATCGACTATTTCGTATTTAGGAAATGATCAGGGATTCAAGATCAAAAAATATATATATATTCAATTACCTGGTCACTCTACTCGTATCGCAATAAAGAGAGTCAAACAAATCAAGAAAAATCAAACGTCATTCATCGCCAGCGTTTCAAAATCCTTGTCGTAGAAAACACGGCCTCGGTGTTTTTTGATTTTATACCCGCAGGGATCACGGACCATCGACCTTTCCGTGAAGTAATAGATAACGGACTCGAAATTTTCGGGGAAAAGGGAGGGAAAAAAAACAAACTTTTATATCAAAAACTAAACGACATATCAAGAGAGTGAGAGTCGGAATTAACCGAATACTTTTCGGTTTTGATAATATTTAGCAGCTCGATCGTTTTGACAACATAAATATTTCGTCTACCGCATATGTATAGTCAAAAATTCAAACGTAAATTTCTAATTTACATTCTCCTCAAGTTTTACCACTCTCCTCCACCATCACGACCCGCGGCGATATTCGTTACATACATGATTTGGTCGTCGGGTATACGTGAATCAAACTAAAAATCACGTAGACGAAGAAGACTCGTGTTCGATTGCTGATAATTTTGCGGTTGGAATAAGTAGAGTAGAAATTCAATACGAAATAAAAAAGAATAAGGATTCTACCTAGTTTTCCCGTCAATCTTGGCAGGTGATAATTATAATTTCGATCGTTAAAGAAAAGATGAAAAAAATTATTCCATCGAATGTCCACCACAATCGTATAAATATATGTAGCTACTTCTGTTTTCACTCTTGCATGTTCCGCTATAGTGTATCAAAGTACTACGTATAAAGAAATGATGTTCTAGATATTTTATTTCACTTCCTTTACGGTTCATTTCACCCGGCGATCTAGACGTATATATATATCTATATCGTATATATACCCGTGTTGCAGATGATCAGTTTTATTTAGAATATAAAAAATATATATATCTACCTATCAAAAACGCGAGCTACTTTTCACGTTGAATTTTCAGAGCGTGCAGTCTAATTTTTGAATAATATCATTGAATCGAGAAAACCCGATTGAAAAAGATACGCATGGGTATTGGAATGTTGATAATTTTTTTGTCCCCTATCAGTTATCGTTTTTTCCGAGTCAATTTCCTATGTAAATTTTTATGTATGATGTGTAAGTCACACAAAAAAAAAAAAATTAATAACCGTACATCATATTTGACTATAGAATCGTCTCATCCACCTGATTCAGCGACAAATGATGACAAGATTGAGATGGAAGTGAAAATAATGGCGGGTTCAAATCATTTGCCACCTTCGTTTATGTCGTATAATATACAGAGTGACCGGACAATTTCTTATTTATTTTAACGCCCGGCTGCTGCAGCAGCTGGCAACTTATATGTATACGTATGTAAATATACATAATGGACACGGATGTGTATTTATATAGATATGTTATATACATAGTGAAGATAGTAAGTGAAAACCGTGCTCAGGTGAAAGGTAGTCGCTGTCGACGAGTCGAGTGTATAAGGTAAGTAACTACAATACGCACACACACACACATATACATTTATATATATAAAATATCATATTCACAGTATGTATACAAAAGATTCACATCATCATTTGTTACGAATATATTACAAACATATACATATGCATGTTTTCGCAATTTCATAATGTATTACAGGTATAGTCGACAGTTAATATTCCGTATGAATATGATATGATTGAAGAAGTTTTCGAATTTTTTTTTACCAATAAGCCTAGATGCCAATTATGAGAAAAAAAAATGAAGAAATGGCAGAGGAAAATTTGATTGGAAGAAAAAATGGTGTACGTGGGAAGAAAATTTTGTCACGTTTAGAAACGCACAGAGGTGTACAGATGTGTGAAACAATTTCTCAGCGGTGAAGAGTTGAAAACTCAAAAAAGGAATAAGAAAAAACTCACGTAAATTTGATAACGAGATGACGATAAAAGCAACGACTGTAGCGTGGTTCAGAAACTTCTTCGACGATTTGTACTTGTTAGTCGGAGCACTTTGAGTTATATTTTTTTCTGACGAGCGGTGGTAGCAGCAGGAGCACGAGGCCAAGGGTGGTCCTGATCGCGTCATGTTGCAGGCTACTTGATTACTGCCTTTCAAAGTAACCGGGAGTTGACCACCTAGCTTCGTTTGGTCCCACCACGCGATCCTCTTCTCGTATCGTACACCTTCTTACCTTTTTACCTTCCTTCCATAGGATCCCTGCTCTTTAATATCACAAGGATCGTTCGCGAGAAGGAAAAGGATGGAGGTAACACGCGTATGTGTGTAGAAGGAAAATGAATAAAATAAATACATCGGCAGATTTTTAAGAACAACTTTCAGGAGAAGGGGGAGGGGGGAAGCTTCACGCTATCTCATTATAATATTCAAACCGTTGCAGCGATAGAGTTCAAGCTGATATAAAATATTCATGCGAAAAATAATAAGTGAATAGGTAATAGAAAAAATGCAATATTTGCGGTGTTTCAAGATTTGCAATTGTTATGCGCGTGGAGAGTTGGAATGGTTGCAGTTTCTTCGGTTCTCTTAGTTTTTCTGATAGGTGACGATGATCTTGATCCATTTTTCAAACCGTAAATGCAATAAGATACAACGACGACTTACCGTATTATACTCTCTATTTTGTCATGGCTGGAAAGGTATGCGGATCAGTGAACAAATAACAACGCGCACCGGCCGCAACTGCAAACGCAATATTATTCTGTTAAACGTTTCCAACCTCATTCGTCTAATTGCAAAGCATATATATACTGCGAGATGATAACAAAACAACTCGCACGATAATCAAAATCATAAAAAAAGGAAAAAGAAAAGGAGAGATTTTTTTCATCACTCGTAGGCAATATACGAATATATATACACCTGGAATATTCTTCCAAAAAAAATTTGATCACTTCCTTAGTGATTTAGTGATCAAATTTTGAAGAAAAAACCAAGTCGATTAGGACGGGTTTGTAAATATACAATTATTTCGGAATGATTTTAATTGAATTTCGGTCAGATCTTCATGTTTTTGACGAAGAAGTTTCATAGTCAGTAATTGTATTTTTGAAAACCAAAATCTTGACAGACGTAAGAGGACCTTTTGCTGTACAATACTCCTAATTTGTGCATCTATACGTACATGAATACATAAATACGTGCGTTTACATAGTGAATTTTTGTATGAGGCTCACGCACGTTCACTTGCGATTGTGTGCGGGTCAAGGAGTTCAAGTGAAAGTATTAAATATCATTCGCCTCTGGATAGATCTTTGTACGTATGTACGTACGTACATAGTTATAATACATACATGCACTATTGTTCACACATACCTCAGTTCAGTAAGTAGTACCTAAGGCTACACACATATGCATATTCACAAAGCTAGATACGTTCTTGCAGAATTATTACAAAGATTTGCTGCTCATCTTGTTGTCGGTCTGGCGCAGCGTATCGCGTATTTTTTTTTTTTTTTTTTTGCCGCATAATTCAACATAATCAAATATGAATAGCGAATATGTAAATTGTAAATAGTATATATGTGTAGAAGTATTTTTACAATATATTTATTTCGCATCTCCAAAATTTTAAACAACTACAGACGTGCAGTATACGTTTCGCAATATTCATAAAGTTGATATACAAAATTTTATCAAATATTCCGATACACAAGATAAGCTAAGAGAAAATAAAAAGATTAAAAAAGTTGAATAAAACTAATGAATTATTGGAAGAAAAAATTATAAAAAAAAACAAGTTAAACCTACTAAACAAAACGACTCAAGGTTATCAAGTTTTAATTTGTTATTATATCGGCACAAAATAACCTCTCACTCTACCAATATCGGATAGCTATGATCTCCGAAATCAACTGCAATATGAACATACCGCGGAGAAAACTCGTGCAGACGGACGGAAATTTACACGGCCGCTCCGTTTGATCGAATGAAATAGAAAAAAGAATCAAAAAGAAAGGTTTTGAAATCGTCAGATAATATAATAAATATATACTGATTTAGAAATTTGCCTTTTAATGTTGTTGTTTTTTATTATTCGTTTCATCATGATTTGTATATCCGTACTCGTATTACGATTTCGGTATACATACAGCCTCATATTTGGTATAAAAGTTCATCGCTCACACGAGGGGAAAGTTCCTCTTTTTTATTGACCGTTTTTTGTAATCAGTTTTTTTCACTCTGGGTTTCATTTTTTTCTATCTTTTGATTCAGGCCGATCGCATCTATCTCAGACCACTGTGAAGGGTCACCCAGATATTCAAGCAGCTACCGAATACCTGCGTGGGTGCATCTAGTTTGCGGGATTTTCAGGGGTGACAGATCAAAAAACTTCGCATTTCGACGCATGAATCTTATTTTTGGAGAAGAACGAACACGTCCTGATTTAGTTATAGATAAAATTTTGCCACCCCATTTTGCCACACCATCCCCCATGTCTTGTGACAAAAAACTGACCACAGCGAAACGACGTACCCTGCAGCGTTCACGAAATCGCTCAATGCGTTGCGACTGTATCTAACGTAGGTGAGTGTTATGTGGAATTATGATTTTTACACGATTGAATTAATGAAAAGATGAAATAATGAAATCAAATGAAGGAAAATAATCGAATTCCGCTTCATGGGATAACTATGAATTTCGTGCCTACTAGTCACGGTCGCTGACATACCTAATTGTGAGTATAAAAGTATGTATACGTATTATACATAATTCCGCACTAGGGACTCGTATATACACGTGTCATAATATATGGGGCATTTCGTACAAAAACACTCACCAGTTGTGACTCGAAGAAGTTTTACATTTTTTGTTTGACGAAAGTTTTTTTCTCAAATCTTCGAGATAAAATGACAGTTTCATTTTTAAAAAACGAAGCAATCGTTTTTTTGGGGGCGACCAGAAATATTTAACATTATTATCCAATTCGACAATCCGACAATTGCCGAGAGAGGCACCATGAATGAAGAAATGTTATATCTGATCTAATGGGTGAGGCGTGCGTGAATTCCGTAGGTGAAGAAGAAAATTTTATTGGTATTTATGACGATGAGTAGTGTAAAATGCCGTGTGATTATCAGAGCAAGATACATTACATGTTCATAGCAATACGTGTACACACATATAGGCCGTGTACGAATGAAACGTATGTACTTCGTATATATATATATGTAATACATATGTGTGTTGCATGCAGCAGTTTTGTGTATATACAATACCACTACGATAGTTAAGTCCTGCAATGTACATTAATCTGGAGGAATTAATTCGGGTGCGATATGTGAAAATGTGCAAAATAGTGATTAGATGTAAAATCCGAGTGGATGCGGGAGAGAGAATAAAATGACGATTCGAATGACAGACGAATTAACAAAAAAAAGCAGATGAACATGCCGATCTTTTTTTTTTTTTGTATTCCTCCAAATATAGGAAACTCGAATTTCTTCTTACGTAACCACATAGTCCGGTCGACTATCTGACCCCCGAAATTAATTGTTTATCTAATTATCTGACCCGCGCGAGCGCTCTCGCTCTCGTCAAATCTGTTTGTGTGTATATACTTTCACATGTATATGAATATATGTAAACGTGTCTTTTTACGCATATTATATACGTACGTATGTATTACGTTATGTATAATTTTCGACCGGCAATTTCTCCATCATCACGCCGGGCGGAGTGAACGACGAAGAGTTGGTTCTTCCATAACGTGCAACTCGCGGTAAGCCGCCACGTTTTACCATGTACTACACAGAGAATCTTTATACCTATATATACGCATGATATACATGTGAAATATATTGCGTGGGACGCGTCTCCGAAATAAAAAGTCACTTTCGATTCCCACATTACAACCGTTTGGCTCCCATGTACGTGTACGTGTACATATATGTATAACTCTCTCGTACACATACGCGTATACGTACATGTGTTATAATTTATGTGGGGATAATTTCGACGCGGGTTCAACGAACCCCCGCGAATATTAAGTTATACATATATTGAGTACCTATATGCCTATACGCAGCCCCGATGTATCTTCGCGATTATGCGTCGTGCGTTCGTTTATCTTTTTTTTTCTTCTCTTCTTTTTCTTATTAATAGAAGAAAAAAAGAGAAAACGAATATGATCTCTTCCTCAAAAGAATGAGAAAAAAATGATGGTGTTCCATTTCGTGAAAATCGTATAATTGTACACCACATAATATAATATACCTATGTATATACGGTACAAGTGACTTAATTTCTTTTCACTTTTTTTTCGGTTTTTTTTTTCATTCCTTCTTCTATAATTGTGCACCGAGGGATAATTTGAGCGTATAATGTAAAATTACAATCCTCGAATAGCCAAGTAGCGGATTAATTAGAGGTTACGGATAATTAGTTTCATAATAACGTACATCTAATATTCTTATATTATACATATATACGTTATGTGAATTTTTTTTTCCACGATAATATGCACGGATAATAAACGTAGCACAAAAAAAAAAATAATTCACGTCAAATCCGAAGCACAACCGTTTTTCCCCGATTATTGGCGGGGCCGAAGGCACATCTTCGCCCGATCAAGAACGTCCGGTGCGGCGAAAAACAGATTTTGAAAACGAGGAATAATTTTTCATCTCTCAGTCGAGGGTAAGATCGGCTGAAAACTGAACTTACACGTTGCACCAAAACTGGCGACCCTGCATGTCCTAGAAAAAAAGGAAAAAACCAAAAAACAAAAAAAAAAAAGAATAAAACTTGCCCCGGTTGAACGAGATTATATTTATACATGCAACATGAAGTAAGTTTTCTCACAGGACTTCAAGTCACGATATTACTGCACTGGCTGCACGGTGGAGTAACTACATGATGACTCGACGAGCTTTGTGTGGTAACTTAATAACTACGTTGGCTGTATAAATGCAACGAAGTCACAGAGGAGACGACCATCTTTAACTTATACCGCTGATGCAGCCGCTGCAATTGCGTTGTCATGATTATGTTTTCTTATATATTATCCTCTATAGTGCTTCTGTAATGACACGTAATACACCTACTAACGAGTTCACGTTATAGTAAGTATTACGGAATTATGAATTGGGCTACAGTAATTAGAGCGAGGAAATAAAAGAGACAACATTAGGGGAGAATATGTAGAGGAAGAGGGACACTTTTTATTTCCGCTTCTGCTTCTGGTAGCCAAAAATCTTCTATCAGCGAAAATCAAGAACAACGTCCCAAACCTATATTTCCAAAAGCTTTAATTCGCATCGTGAGATTTTCCTGGTTTCATCCCGCGCTGCAGGACGTGTGGAAGTTAATTGCATCCCGGGTCCAAAAACTCGAGCTTTTGCTTTATTAACATAAAAAACAAAATGACAATTGTTCGTTGTATGGTATTCCATGCTATTGTATACGTGGAGGGAAATATGTAAATACGCGGTACATACAGACGTGCTTGACGCAGAGAAAACCTTGAGTCTTGAACTGGTCCATTCTTTCGTTCCGACTTCTGACTACCGGTTCGGTCTTTATTACGGCCAAGACCAAGCGCTGCAGTATAAGGTCAAATAAGCGACTGCATCGGCGATTTACGACGGTGAAATGAAAACGGGATAAATGAATGAATAAAGTGACGGAGAGAAATATCGAATTTTTATTTCTTTCTAATTCGGATCGACGCGACTATATTACACCGACGACGACGACGACGACGTGTTCAGGAGAAACGTAGGTTGTTATATTTTCATACGTATGTACATATATGTATTTTTATAACGTATGTATAGTAGGTATGTACATACCTATACGTGAAAGTGAGAGCAAACCGCGATTCTTATTTTACGTACGACGATTCATTCGCTCGAAATCTACAGCAGGCATATCCCGTACTATAAATTTTAATCATATTTTACAAAAAAGTTATTTCATCGAATGGGTTACAGATATATTCTTTAGGATGCTGTGGATGACAAAATGATATAAATCTGGATCAGTTTTGTCAAATTATTTTCAACGCCTGTTCAATTTAAGCCAATTTTTCTCTACCAACGTTGACGAGAAAAGAAGGCAAAAAAAAGCAAACTTTCACGTCATGTGTTGATGCATTTTTAGTCATCCAGTCGATCCGTGAATCGAATAAATTTTTTTCGCTTATCAAGTTTCTAATAATTTCTTACATGTAAATTCTGTGATTTTTAAAATGTCAATCGAAGTGGAAAAAAAAGTTTTTCAGTTTTTTTTCTTTTTTTGCTCATCAAACAATATCTGAGAAATTGTTACAACTAGGTGAAAGTATAGCCCGTGAGGTTTAAAAATGATCGAAACCTGATAATTTCCGTCGTGATATCTAGAAATGAGCCAATCTCCTTAGAACGCGATAGACAACTTGTCAATTGATATGATAAAAGTGTACTGTGTTAAACATTATGTGTGTACGCTAATTACTTCTTGAAAGTGATAAATAAATAGCACATATTGATTTAGAAATGTATAGGGTGATTCATTCCAAACTCCTGGTACGGGAGGAGCCTCGAATTCGGGTTTCTTACCCAGCCAACGCGCTACCCACGAGGAAAATGGGAAGAATGAGGAAAGTCGACTCACCGATACAGCATGCTCAACGAATGAGGGGGTAGAGTCGAGGTCAACCGCGTTTCTGCTGAAACAAGCTCCTCCCGATCTCGGAGTTCGGAAGAACTTACCCTGTATTCCGCATTGTTGTCATCTTGCCATTTTTTACGTACTATTCACTGCAATTTAGTTGAATAATATAACGGGAATATCGTCCGTTCCTCTCACAATTATCATAGACGAATAATTTGTCTCCTTTTGTTTTCTTTCACTTTCGCACACGTGTTCGGCGAATGTATACGTGTAATGTAGACACACGGATACGTCGGTGGAGAATATAATCTATACTGCAAGAATAATTATGATGATTGGATTCGATTATTTTTATGCATGTGTAACGTATGGGTGTATCGATGCTATACGAAACGTGTGAGGTCTACGGACCCTGGAAATGGCACGACTCTCTTTTTACTACTAATTTTATTTTTATTCGTCATCATCATCATCATCATCATCATCTTTTTTTTCCAATGTACGTATATTACCTCTACTCTCGAGTGCGAAAGGTTATAATATAGGTTCGCGTACTCCACCGTACGTATCAGCGGTCTCGCAGTGAAAGCGAATCACCAATGCTGCCTAATAAATAAAAAATAAATAAATGAAGTCAATTAACATCAAGCTATCTTAAATTTAACATTAGATATCCTACTTATTCCTTTTTATTTTTTCTTTCATCGTTTCGTTATAATAGCTGGATCATCGAATCTAATTACTAATTCACCCAACATCTTTACAGTTCCAAATATGCTATACGGTACGAAAAATTCTGAATTAGCAGGTCACCCTGTTTCAACTCCGAATAACGTCCAATTTCGAAGCGTCGTAACTGGTCGAAAAATTGGGGTAGGGGGTTGTAAAAAAAAAGCATTTTTAAGCTTGAAGCTTCACCTTTACTTGTCCTATTCGAAAATTCAGATGAGGGAATATTGCAACGGAATTTCGTATAGTCGAAGGTTTGAGTTGCAAAATCGTTTTCAATAAACCTCGATACAATAACTGGGTCGGTCAGGGTTTTCGATCGAAGATTTATGGACAATAATTATAGAGTTACATAACTCGTGGAAAAAAAATCGTACAAAAAATTTGAAAAATGTGTCTTGAAGAGACATTTCAACCTTCAAAATAACATCCAAAAAATTCAAACCCGACGACTAAGGCACCCGGTGCACCTTCTCAAAGTCAAAAGTTTACTTCACGTTTTCCACATGAGTTGAATCAAAAGAGTATAACTAGTGAACAAAACAACGCAATCACACCTCATTGAAAACATTTGATAGGTGAAGCTTCAAGCTTCAAAATGCTTTTTTTTACAACCCCCTACCCCAATTTTTCGACCGGTTACGACTCTTCGAAATTGGACGTTTTTCGGAGGTTAAAACAGGGTGACCGCTAATTTTTCTTCGCAGTGCATGTACCAGTGTCCCAGTGTTTACATCATAATATGTTTAGTTCTCTACGGTCAGGCGCCAGGCTTACGCTATAGAGGTGAGTCAAATCGAGGTCCGTAAATACGCGTGGCGCTATAGCATAAGCCTGGCGCCTGACCGTAGAGAACCAAACATACTATAATGTAAACATTGGGACACATGAAATTAAGACAATGAGAGAAGCTAGATTTCGCCGCACGTCGTATTTAGATTGAGAATCTAAAGAATCTACTGATTCCATCTGCGGTCGACTCTTTTTATATTCTTTCTGATTTCCTTGTTTCCTTTCATCAGTTTTTATCACCAGATAACCCGCAGTGCACCAACAGCGTGTACAGTAATGTTTGTGCACGTCGAAGACATTTTCCAAGTACCAGCAATATGGTACTAGTAGGTTAAAATCGTAATTCGGATCAGCGTCGAGAATGCGGAGTAGCTAAAGTTACCCTCTTTGACCGGGAGAAAACGACAGAAAAAAAAAAAAAAAACAAACAAATCAGATCGAAAAGCAAGAAAAAAATAAAAGAGAGGAAAAAAACCACGAGACATTTCCGTTATACCTTAAGCGGGCACGTGACACTTTTTCAAATCCCAGTCTGATGCAGCTTTCAGATTTTAATACCACCCTATATCATAGATATATACCGTAAGCACTTTTATACATGTACGTATGCTATATAGGTACATCAAAAAACCAGTATATACCTTGGATTCGGTTCTACTACAATGTGTACATACATATGTACTATGTACATGCATTATATATTGTGCCAAAATTATGTACCCCTCTGATTTATAGGCCTATATATTATACCTTCGTAGAATTAATTAGTCGTAAAGATGTAGAAAATTTATATTCTTCGATAATTATTAAAATTAGTATTGACGAAATAAGATCAAGAAGGTAGAAAAGATACTTCACTTTGACCCGCGCGGCGGGCAAAGCGAAAAGTAGCGTTCATTTCGAGACGAGAATAAAATAGTTGAACGCTCGAACGAACCCTGACGAAACTTTATCTCCCATCAGACACCATTTGCCGATGGTTTCGACCGAGGTGAACTTTTTCGACTTCGTTAATTGCTAGGAGGAGTCCTTTGCGGGTCCAGTTTTCAAGTACGTACAAAAGATTGGCTCTTACGCTTTTTGTTTTAGATTTTTTTTTCATTTCTTTGCCCACTTTCTATACGCGCTGATGGACATACCTTAGAAGAAAAGTAGCGAATTTTTTCACATTCGTCTCACAATCAGTGTAATAACATTCGCTGCGTACGTACCGCGGTCGCAGTTCTCTCGCATTGGCTTAACGCCGTCCACTGCAAAGAGGGATGATGATGACGATGCGAATTGTGAATCGGGGAATGGTAAGTGGACAAGATAAAATATCGTCGCATATGATACTCGTGTCACGCACAATTCGCCTACGTTTCTCTCCGCGCCGATCTTACACTCTCTTTTTTATTATTTTTTATATATTTCACTTTTTTCTCAACGTTATTCTTTCACATATCTCTGCAGTCTCGTCGGTGTGTCTAAGTATAGGGTGTTACATGGCTCTCCACTTACTTCAGATCACTTTTTATCTCTTTTTCTTTTTCTCTTTTACTCTTTTTCTGCACATTCGCATTCTACCTTTGTATGCGCATTATACATATAACACACCTCCCATATGCTGTTATGGAAAAGTGTCGTACTACTACTCTTTTAAAGAAAATTTTAAATAAACAAAAAATATTTGAAACCGGTCACCACTAGCCTCAGATTGGTTAAAAAAATTTACAATTATGATACGATCTCGTAATATTTCGTGATATCATTTTAATGAATGAAAACACTTGAAAATAGAAAAAAATATGATTAAGAGAGAGAGAAAAAACTGTTGCTATAAATCTACCAATAAATTTCACGGGTCTTGATGCTACCCCGAATGCAGCGCGTTACGCTATACGTTTATAACGATGCTTGTATAATGAATTAGCACGGTATAATTATTCTAAACATATATTTTTGCTTGTAACGTGGTTCACAATTGTTACGGAATATCTCCAAGGTCTCGGTAAATTACGAAGGTCAAGATCAAGCGAGTGTATAAAAACTCTCAATTAACTTTTATACTTGCGATCTTTTGTCTGATTATATTACTCTTTATTTATCCTCTTTGCTCTTCTACCATCGGACGGGGGATGGAATAATAATTCACTTAAGTGGGCTATCTCATTGTAAGGACGAAGTTGATCCGGTTCTGTTTCGGACAGAAAGAAAAATCTCTTTGAAATGAAAGAAAATATATATATATATATATATGTATATAAAAATTCTCGAATACCTATATACTTTTCATTGTCCTGCAGCAGGGGTGAATGTGATGTGGAGAGAAAAAAAAAAAAATATATCCTTGTCAAAGCTGCTGCTGTAGGCGAAGCTATTTTCTACCATCGGGTGAGTATATATACGTACAGGTACACGTATTTACGTAGGTATATAGGTAGCCTACGTACAAACGATACGTACCTAAAAAGAGGCAAGACGTTCTCGGATTAAACGTCGACGTGAATATCTGTTAACAGGAAGATAAAATAAGATAGAGAGAGAGGGATCTGAGGATGGTAAATGCGGGAAATTTGGAGGAAATAATTTAATTTCCGGTTATACCTATTTACCGCAAGGAGTCTTTATAAGTGTGCGTACAGTGTACACACATACAATGCTCCATGTATACGTACATAAATGTATGTACATATACCCATTTCGGGCGTGGCTTTTATTCAGATTTCTCCGAATAAAGGAATCCACATCGAAAAGCGGAATGCAATCGTACGGGTATGAATCGTACCTATATCATAAGAAATAAATGTTCACAACCCGTACGCACGTGGGCATACATGATGATTTAGAAACGGACTGAAACATCTCGTACAGCGTTTAATGCGCCTGACGTTTCTGTGCTTTTGCGAACGATCGTACACTCGTATGCGGTGCAACTGCTCGTTTCACGTCCTTTGTTAATTTTCCCTTGGGAATAGTAATGTGTACGTACGTAAGCCGCGGTATATTCCTACAGGATCAGCACTCGTTTCGCGTCAGTTCCACGGATTCGATACGGCAGCGGTATACCTGCAGCGATCCCGGACTACGTTTCTTAGTTAATGATCGTTTATATTCCTTTTTCATCAACATCGCAGAAACTATCGGCAGGGTGTATTGATGGGAGCAGTCAATTGCGGATGGAATTCGCGTATATATTTCAAGATTTTCTTGCTGAATGTACCTACCCCGCACACGCGAGTGGCTCGGATGTCCCGTAGGTGTGTGCCCCCCCCCCCCCGTATACTGTGTACAGTAAATAGAATTGGAAACGGCATACGATATAACCCATCAAATGCAGCTGGTTCCGTATTCGATGGCACAGCTGAACTGCCGAAGGATTTATAGACACCGTATTATATATCCATTGGAATATACATAGCGTGTGTACATAGATCGCGGAGGATCGGAATTAGTGTCATGATATTAAATTAGAACGATGCGGAACGTTAGAGCTAACAGGAACTTGGAGATAGTCAATTATTCGGACCGAACGTACGCATATTTCCAACGTCCTTACCGTACAGAAGGCTCCGCATAGAAAGTCACCATTAATTATTTACCTGTACGTACCTCGGATACGTGCAAAATTGGATTGCTCGTTTTTGGATATTCAAAACGTGATCTGATACAAACCACGCGGTGCGTGACCTAGAAGTCGGGACGCGATCCACAAAACACTGCGAACTTAAAATCATTCGCACGAGTAAAAACGAATATTCATTGCGGAAATCTGATGGAAATAATTATTCGAAAATCGATAATCACGTTTCTCCCAAACCATTTTGCCGTCGCGGTGAAAGAGATTATTTCATCAGCGTTTATATTCGGAAGTTCGACGATGAAAAATTGGTAACAGTTTTCGACGGACACCGGCAGGCTGGTCATCGGGCATAAATTATGCCTATACTACTTCGCATCGTTCCGTTGCAAATGCAAACGTGTCGATCCGTCGGGCGCCAATTTCACCCCATTAGGCAGTACACTTTGTCACGGTTCGTTTCGCTCCGTAGACGTATTAAAACGTTAAATCCGTTGTTTTCGGTCGTCGAGGAACGTACGGATGCCGGAACAGTGACGTAAATCTTGATTCAAACGAACGCGAATATATATTCACGGGGTCCGCGCAACGGGGGTGGAAAAAATCTGGCGTATAAAAAATGGCGAGGCGAACGAATGAACTGATGTTGCGATTGAGAGAGCCGAAGAACTACGTAATACGCACGAATATATTCAGATAAACGGCATAGATTCCCGATCATAGGATCAGAAGCTTTCGCATTAGAATTCAACTCTTCATACTCCCGGAAAATAAAAGCTCCGTTGGTTAAGTGCTGCAGTTCGCTATTGTTTCGAATTATTTTTTTGCTGCACGGATCAGCCGCCCAATGTCGCCAAAATCCGGTTGATCTTCCGCCCTTTTTGATCGCATGATCTAAATTTCTTCTCCGTCATTTTCGGCGGACCTACAAATATATTGAGCGCTGATGTTCTAATTTCTGTCATCTTTCCTTAGTTTCGGCGATATCCTTTTTCAGCATATTTTCCGAGAACAGGACTAATGCCGTACCGATTGCGAGGCTTGTGGGTTTTCTATTGTTTTAAGCTAAAATGTTTCTTGGCTTAGGATTAAGCTTTTAAATACCGATGGGTAAGCTGTTTTCTCAGCTGCATAATATTATGTAAATCAAAATTGTAGATTCGTTTTACATTGGATAATTGTGATACGATATCCAGAGATCCCCGGATGTAACTTGTAACGCCATCTCTGCGATTACTGAAAGTCTTACAAAGTTCTCAGAATCGACCTGGGCAGCGGTTCACATTTCGTTGTCAGTGGATCAATTCACGACGAAAGATATTTCCACGTTCCACCTACGATAAAGAAGATGCCCTCGTTCAATTTTACAGCTCCGCGGATCTGATAAAAAATTGAAGAATACGCGAGATCCTACTACGTGTAGAGGATCTATCGAAGGATCTGTTTTTCATCATTCCCAAAGCTGCATTTCAAAGAAGCGAAAAAAATTTCGTTTGTCCCGACGTACAGCACGTCCGTATGTTACGTACGTACGTATACGTACGTACACGAAGGTGACAAGGTGGGCTAGTTTAAATAACACCGAATACATCAGTCGAGAATCGGTCGTTTTTTTTTTTTTCAATAAGGTTCACAGCTGACTCGTAATGTAAATTCGAAGTAAAAAATCATCCATGTAAAAAAAGTTCTCTCAAAAAGGCGAAGAGGAACGTTTACCCAAGTTTCTTTAGGGTGCGTTTCGCGATCGCGTGTTGGATGTGAAATATAAATTAACCTTGGAAGCTTGCACAGCAAGCGGTATAGGATGAAGTTAGGGACGCTTACCCTTTTCTCCTTTTTTTCTTTCTTTACACATACACAAGTTGTACGTTCTTATTCTCCTTTCATTTTTTTCTTTTTCTTTTTCTACTTTTACCTTCCCTTTCTGCTTTCCACCGACGCGCCGCTGCTACCGTAGCTGCTGTTGCTGCTGTTACCCACGCCGCGCCGTATACGATACGGGGTATGCTATACATATACCGTTACTTGCCGATGACTTTTTCGATAGAACAAACAAGCATTAATCAATAAGTCGTGTTTCGGCATGGTGAGAAGATTTCAATTACATTGCAGAAACTGGGGGAGTGGAAACAAAAGCCGAAGGAAAAAGTGGTTTGAGCGGGAAGATATGGGGGAGTGGCGGGAGGTAGAAAAACCAGCGAAAAAAAAAGAAAAGAAGGGGGGGGGGGGGGAGGGGGAGGAAAAGTAGCTTAAAAGAACGAACGATAATCCCTTAAAAGTTTTCAGTATACTAACCTATACCGGCTGCAGGTGGTCTTAACGACAGCGGAGTTTGCTTTTTCCATTTTTTGTTCTTTTTCCGTTTTCCGTTTTCATTTTTTATTCTATTCGCTTATTTTTTATTTTTCATTTTCATTTTCATTTTCATTTTTCCATAGGGACGTAACTCTCACTAATCTGTAATCGGGTGTTATTGGGTATATTTCTACACCTTACTCGTACCGGATCTGTACGACCATAGTTGGTATTATACAATACTATATACATGGGAAGCCCGCATGATCTTTGCAGATCGCACATAAGTATTTCGTTGATGCTGCTGGCGATGAGCGAAACCGGCCAGGAGGAGAGCTCTTTCCACCTCTAGATACACCGAAGCCCTGCGGAAGGGTCATTTTTTTGTGAACCTCAATCATTAATCACAGAAGCCTGTTTTTGTCAGAGCGACGTCTCAGGGTTTCAAACTATATCTCTCACCCTTGCTTTTCCTATCCCGTATGGTATTTCACCCAGATCGCCGCGGTCCACGTATATACATATATCTATACGGAAAGACTCTTTTTCTCTTCTTCAAGCTTTATCTGAGTATAACTGATGACAGCGGTTGCGATTTGTAAAAATTGGAATGATCGCGAGATTATTTATATACGGATCATTGCGTCAGGCCGAACGATGCCTGATCTCTCCGATTGCCGTGATGTGATTCGATTTCTATTTCCACTCGGAATCATCCGTAGATTATATCGTTGCAGCCGTGGGATCCGTAAAGTTGCATAAGAAACGTGGGGAGAGGTGGAGGTGGAGGAGGTCGGGAGCGGTACATTTTATTTCCGGTTGTAAAGTTGCAGCGATCATCAGCCTCGGTCTGCGATAAATTTTGCTAAATGGGAAGGAGGGAATATTATTAATAATAAACAAGATATGAAATTTTCGCGTGTGTATTTGCTTCCTACGTTACACGTTGATACTTCCATCTCGCTTTTCGCGTAGTTTTCATCTCTCCTCTCTCCTCTTTTCCTTCTCGCCCCACCCTTGCGAAATCCTCCCTCTTTGGCGCACAGTCGGGATTCAACAACCCTCCGGATCAATGCGCGGGGGATGTCGAGGACGGTAGTGGTAACAACCATTCGGCGCCACCGGCGTCCCGACGTTCCAAATTACGCTCGGCGTTCTCCCCAGTAAGACCTCGCGGTTCACTCAGTCCTAGACTACAGCCACGAGACTTTGGGGGTTCCCTTCGAAAGGAGAAAATACGAGAGAGAAACTGAAACGAACGAAAAAGAGACAAGGATAGAAAAACAACAACTGGGGAGAACCACGGATCGCAAAAAAACCGTTCAATTGAAAACGTATAACTTAATAAATACGCCACGTAATTTTCTTATACATAGAAACTTGAAAACTGATAACACGAGCGAAAAACAAAAAAAAAAAAAAAAGTAGAAAGAAAACCGCGTACAACGAGATATTTGACGGAGACCGTTGACCGGAAAGGGTGCATTTCAAAGAAGCCGATAACGGAAGCGAGGAATAGGTGAGTTGTGACAATAAGATTTCAAAATACTGAATTATATCATGTGCTTCGGGGGTGGGAGAAAGAAAAAAGAGAAGGAAAAACCGAGTCAGCGTTGCACTCCGTTTTCTTTTCAAACTTTTTTTCACACCGGTACGAAAATTTTGAGACTGTGAATTTTTTTTCATCCCTCTTTTATTTTCCTTTTTTTTTTTTCTCGCCGCATTTATACAAAACTCGCAAAACATTACCAATTCAAGGCACCAAGGGGTCGCACCGTTTTCTGGCTCAATACAACCCCCGGGTTAGGTTAGCACCGACATCGATTTCAACGGCTGGTCGGAGACGCTCAGGTGTTGTAGAACCGTGTTTCTTCACGTTTTACACACCTGCTTCATCGTCCGGCTCGCATATTACATTTTACTAATGCCAATTTTTCAAGGAACTGTCTTAACAATAATTAACGGACCTGTACATCGACATTACTATCCATCTTCGTCGTCAGGTTTTCCAAATTATGATTTTCCAAACGTCTTTCATTTTCCTTTAATATTCCGATCGAGGAAATTTTACGTCGTGCACCCTGCGCGTATTTACGTCGAACGACAAAACAAAAAACCAATACAGGTATGACGATCCATTTTATTTTCTGTTTTTCATTTCCATTTTTTTTCTCTTTTTTTTCATTTCAGGAATGTGTGAATGTTTTTTTGAACTCGTGGAAGGAGAGACGGGAATGGAAAGAGACGAGTGAGGATGAGGGGGCGTGGGCAAGGGCGAGGGGCGGGTGAGGGGGAGGGAGGGAGGGAGGGAGGGATTCTTGTGACGATGAAATCGTCTAACACCCGGAAGCCTTTTAACAAACGTTATAAGGGGATGGGGGTGGGGATGACGATGAGGGTGAGAACGGAGGCGGCGGAGGTTCGCTGATCCTAATTAATTGAACCCCCAAATGCGGTTTCGCGAATCTGAAATCTCTATAATATGCATAGATATATATAACATCGCAATTCTACGCACACACATCTCGAAGAAAATCATATCGTCGCGTTCAATTATACTCACACGAAACGGATTGAAATCATTTCTTCAACGTGATATAGGTACGCGTGCTCGATACAGAAATTCATACAGTATTTTATCAGGAAAAGTATCATGAGCATAACGTTGCACGAAGCATATGTGCAGTGCACAATGTATTATAAGGTTGGCTTTTAGGGGGAGTTGGGAGAAGTTGAGAATTAGGAGTACCTGGAGTAGAAAGAGAGGGGAAATTCATGACGTAAATTTATGGGGGTGGCGAGACATACATTACAATTTGCAAAACCACTAGGGGTAACTCGGTATATATGAGATACCTAGATACGCTATCACGTCGGTTCATAATTCCTTCATTCCCTCGAACGCGAGCTTTATTTTTCTTTCTTTCTCCGCGACTTTATGCGAGTAATTTCTCATCACCCATGGTTCTCGGATAAACGAGGAGAACGAAACTGCAGAAATTCGATTTTTTCTGCCATCATCTCCCGGTTTGACGATCGATCCGGAGAGTCAGGTAACAACAAAATTCAAGTATTCAACGTCAATCGTCGATCAATGACGCAATCGATCCTCGTTCGTGCTTCGAAGTCCAAGTGAATTTTGCAGAATTATTGCAGGCGCAGATTAAATCACTGCAGTTACCGCACCACGTGTGGTTTTCACGCGGCATGATTCGGTTATGACATCTTATTTGTTTTGTTAACTCGGGTAATTCGTAGTATGACATGTAAACAGTTATTTCTCTGAATTATTCATCGAAATACACGTGCATATGTGGGCGTGGGTGTGGGTGCGGGTGAATAAACGTACAAATATCGTGGACGTATATTCATACGTTTACGTTTGACTAAAGAGTTGGTTAACCGGAAATAGGTACTGATCTGTCGGCGATTCCCCCGGAACTTTTGTTGTATAGGTTTGTATAGTTCAGACCAGAGGGAGGGTTGGAATCTTGTATGTGGTGAGATTAACGTGGCTGCTGGTAGGAAACTTTTAGCTTCGAAATCCACGATTTCCCTCCACCACTAGACACGACGTGTATACCATAAATATAGGTACAGGTATGTATACGTGTATTTATATGTAAATACATTACGTGCATACGTGGACTTCTACCGAAAGTCCGATACGGGTACATATAACGTGTACCCCGAGTACGTATCCGACTAAATGGTAGTTCGGGCGAATTGTTAATTCCGAAATAGTAATTGAGATTAGTTAATTGCCACGACTCTTCTCCTCTCACTCTCGTTACTTTTTACTCTTTCTTCTTCTGTTTTATATACTACTTGGTCGTTGTTTACTTCTCGGTTTTTCCCCTTTATTTCATTTAAGTTTAAACGGGACTCTAGAGATCTTCAGAATTTCTAACTTTTCATCCCTTCACCCTGCAGCTTGTTTGATACGTATATATATGTAAGCATCTATACGTTATATTTTACATATAGGGTCTACCTGACCCCAAGTAATTTTGGAAAATCTCTTCCACTCTCTCTCTCTCTCTCTTTTTCGGTGTTCTGCAGGAAGAAAATTAACAAAAGTTTTAGTTACTCGACTGACTTACTTCAAGGGGATGAGTATATATACTTATATATTATATACATGATTGGTGGGTCGGGTAAGAACCAACTAGGAATGACTCCTATCGATCAAGTGGTGAAGGTTGGTCTGGTCGGCTCGGAGAAGCTTTGAATTAACCAAATGCACGGACGTTTCGATTGAACGAAATAGAAGAAGCAAAAACTAAACTACATCGAACAACAGATTGCGTGGGGATGGAAATTTCTCTAATGGTGTTTATTCGACCTTTTGAGGGACTAATTTTTCGCAGGCTTTTTTGTGCTCGTCACTTTGCTATTTCATATTTTTCTGTTCTATTTCCCCACCAGTTTTACCATACATCAAGCGTGTATAGGTTCGAACAATGTAATTTTGAGACACCGCTGCACCGCTCTGTCGTTTGATCTCATCCTAGAGAAAGAAAAAGGAAAGGGGCATCAAACAGAGACGAATAAAAAAATGAAGAATAAAAAACGAAGTTAAAAAAAAAACAAGGGAAAAAGAGCCAGCAGAGTCAGCAACTTGGGCAAAACGTTTAGCAAACGTTTTACCATCTCTCTGTGTGTCGCGTTCTGTTTTCACCTTGTTCCAGTTTTTATTTTTACTTTCTTCCTTTGCCAACCTATAATTTTTATCTTTCAATTTCTATTCGAAAGAAAAAAACACCAAACGAACACAAAAAACTCCATGTTTTTGGTTTATTATTTATTATTAAGATCTTGTAAATACATCTGCGTTAATCCTCGGATGCGAAGTTTCAATATCTGCATAACCGCTTTTCGAAATAAAAGTCTCCCTATTCCTCATTCAAACATGGAGAAAATAAAAACATATTCTCTCGACGTGCGACGAAAGAGTCGTATTAGGAATCACTTCTGATAATAATGATAACGCGCATTTGACGGGCTTAGAAAATTATTCTGTCATATTTTTCCAGATAATGCGGCGAGTTTGCGAACGGAATTTTTTAAAACTTGGACGACCTTGTGCTAACGTTAGATTACGTCACGTCGTGTCAATTTCGGGTCGTTGGAACGTCAGAAAGTCGAGACTTTTTTTTCTTTCGCCTTCTTCCTGCTATTTCCTTCCTCTTCACCGATGCGAAACGGATGAATGATCGTCGAAGAAGTTGCGAAAGATTTTTTTCTCCATCATTTTTTTTTCTTTTTCACCAACTTTAATTGGAGTTTTTGAAAATTGTTATTGATATTTCCCCGTACAAGAAAAACCTACATGTATCCGCTAACTGCGGTAGAAAAGTTTTTTTTCCCGTAATCGCGTCCTTTCTTTTTTTTACCGTTCCTTCGAACACTCGATGACTCGGGGATAACATGAAATGTTTCTTACAGTGGAAATTGATCGCCTATCGGTTTTAAGTATGTTATAAATATTGTCGGTGATCATCAATTTACGTGCTCAACTGTATAAACCGGAATAGGATTACAGGACGTATATGAGAAGAGAAAGAGGAAAAGAAAAAGAAAAAGAAAAAGGAAAAGAACGTCTCGATAATGACGATATAGGTTTAAAGACTCTGAGGGATTTTTTTCCTTTTCTTTGGTGGTGACAAAGGAATTTATTCCCCTAGTGAATATGATGGGAAAAGATGGTTCAACTTGGAGCCAAGGGAACTCTGACACGGAAAATCATCCCCCTTTTACTCACCCTTTCTAAATCTTTCTCTCTCACTCTCTTTTTCAACGAGATCGGTGAAAGCCATGATGATTATTTTTGCTTCTTTCCCTTTTAACTAAATTTATAGGCAATTAAGGCAAGCTTATACCTTATATCTTCTTCGTCTTTCCTTTTCTTTTACCGTTACCTCACCTTGGAGAAATCGAAAAAAACTCTATCAGCAGATTGGTAGGAGGTGCAGAGGGTGCAGTGCCTATATTTATATGGATCGTTGTAATGATTAACGGAGAGAAGTTTCATCCCATTTTTTTTTCACCCTCTCATTTCTTTGACTTCAGCACCAAGGAATAGCCTCCTCCAAGAGTGGATGAATATCACGGTGCGTGATATTTTGAAAAGTTTAGGGTTTCGCATCAGTGCCGCCCCCGAATGCGAATTCCACGGGAAATTTTGCCATAAAAATATGCACGATCAAATCGAGATCCTTACACTTTAACGTATTTTTTTTTTTATGGTTTGGAACCGCTCTCGGGGGCGGTACGCGAAAAGATGACGCACCCTGATGTATACATGTACGTAGGTATATTCAATTTAATCCCTTCGCAGTAATCGGGTGGTCAGAAAGGATTTGGTTTGGCAAGGGAGAAAATCAAGCAACGAAAATTCCTTGTGCAGATTTTACTAATCTCGTAGGATACCACCGGTTGAAATAAGGGTAAAGTAGGAGGGGTTGAAAATGTTGTGGGGCTTTAGTTTTGTTACCCTTGTAACGTGTCGCCGTCTCGTGTCAAAATATTGTACCCTCCACATACATATTCAATCTACGCGCTACGACTTTTACAGGTATAGGTGTATCCGCGTACTACATCATCGTACCGTATCGTACATATATACATATACCCTTATATTTTATCTTCTTACTATCCGAAACAATCCTATAAATGTATAGGTATATACACGTAATTTTTTTTTTTTTCTTTTTCTTACCAACCTAACCACCCCGTTCACCCTTCATATCAAGGCCTTGCTCAGCAGTCTTATATACCCTTATACTCTTGTGCTCTGCTTTATACTCTGGAAATAATAACATCCAGAGTTGAGGAATTTATTTATTCTCTTTCTCCCTCGCGCTTTTCTCTTGTTGCTTCTTTATTTCTTATTGCTTTTCCTCCACCGACTGCGGATTGTTTTTTCTCTTATTTTCATACCTTCGCCGATGGAAGAGTGGCGAAGGAATTTTGGGCCAATTTTAACACCCTCGTACAGATCTCGTTGTATTTTGTTATCACATTACACGAGAGCAGATGATTCTTCTTCTTCTCTCTTCATCTGTAGTTTAGCTAATTATGATTCCTCTATAGGCTGCAAAAAAGTTGGTTTTTTTGGACTTGGGGTGGAAAAAGGAAAATTTAAAGGATTAAGGAATATGTTCTTCTATTCTAGTTCTATCCGGTAAAGGAATTTTTTCGCACGTTTTACTCACTCCCGTGATCCAAGAGGATGTGTGTCACAAAGACAGAAATATTGATAATAGAATTAACGGGATAGAAGAGGTACGGTGCCATATTCCGAATAATGTATCCTATCGTGACGACGCGACGACATCCTGGAGGGTTACAATATTCGTATAGATAAGTTCTTTTTTCCTCTCATTTTTTGAGGGTCTATCTTATCTCCATCCCTATCTTAAATCGCATCCGTGTTTGCTAGGGTATTTGTACTTTGAAAGGGTTTCGATTATCCCAAAATTTTCGGCTCTCCAACTCCCTTTATACGGAAGAAATAAAAAGGAGGAGAAGAAGAGGAAGAAAAACCCCTAGATATACAGCAGTCTTTGAGTAACGGCCTCGGGAGAATTCAATTCTTCGACTGTTAAGTTCCGGTCCTTTTTTTACTTCATTTTTTTTCACAAAACTGTTCCGCGTTCCGCGTTTTCGTTTGCATTGGTATTTTTATTTCCGTACCTTTTTACCCCATCGTTTGCGCTCTGTCGATATATTTGTTAGCTCGCTACTCGTGGGCGTAAAATTTTCCGTGTAAATTATCTAATCCTGCGTAGAGAATGTTCTATGTACATATAGAATGATTATAGGCAATTTCGAAGGACTAGTAGGGGACGATTATCAAGTTAAGGTAACACCGTGTCTAGTCAGTTAATTACCGATAAAATTCTGTCCTTTCCTTCCTTCCTTCCTTCCTTCCTTCCTTCCTTCCTTCCTATCCACCTACCTCGTTTGAGGGTTACGTCGTCGCCTCGAACAACTACTATCATAGAACTGTAGCGTATCGCTTTCGAAAGGTTTTACGATTAACGATCTAGTTTACGGTGCTATGCCTTCTAAGACTTTAGTGGAAAGTACGTGGATTTTTAAAAAGGCTGAAAACTAAAAGGGCGTAACCCCCAAAAACGTAGGGGTGCCGCTATAATGTCGTCGAAAATAGATAACGAAATAAATCAGACACGGTAATAACTTACTTCACTTCGAAAATCCAGTAATTCAATTTCCCAGATCGCATTTCTATTTTTCAGTTTTCATTTTCCGACCCGGCTAAAAGAGTGAAAATATACTTTGCGGTCCGTACGATTAGCGACGGAAATCTTGTTTCGCATATGACACAAATTGCACAGCTGAGTGATACGGCTTATGGGAGTGAATATGAGATATCACGAGAATTCTCGAAATAAATTGAACCGCGGTGGATATACTATGCAGGTGTTTTACGAGGGGGGAGGGAGAAGGGGTCGCGAGCGGAAAGAAGAATTCTTCAAGAAATGTGAGCTTTAAGAGAAACACGTACGACGACTTGTTATAAGTAGTAGGGAGTTCGGGAAGGGTGGAGAAGGAAAAAAAAAATTTTGATACGTGTCATTCCAACTGAAAGGGGAGCATAGAAAATTTGGCATACGAGAGAGAAAGGGAGGGCGAAGAAAAAAGAAAAGACAATAAAACAGAAAAGTATAGGGGTAAATAAAAAAGAGAAGGTCGACAATTTCCTGGCTGTCCGATTCAATCGGCTTTCCTCGTTGTCACATAGGATGACCTAAAAACAGTTATGGCTATACCCCGCTGTGGTTCTTTCTGAGTAATAGATTACGCGATTTATTTTATTTATCTAAACCGACCTATCCGTCTCTTTTTATATCCGTCTCGCGATTATTATTTTTTTTACCATTCGTTTCATTTCACTCGTGTCAGGATTTTCCTTTTTTTCCGACGTCAGATTTCCGGGAGTCCCCGCACAAAGGGAAGGAGAGACAGGAAAAAAATTGACGAGTGTCGAGAGGTATGGGGTTGATGAATTAAAATTTTTTGAAAAACAAAATTCATATTATGAAATTCAAAAAGCTGGTTTGATTGCGCGACGATTCGTCGTTTGATCGAATTATCTCCTTCCCTCGTTTTTTGTTCGGTTTGTTAATTCCCGGGGAGAGGGAAAATCATTTTTCCTTTCACCCTTCGTCAGCTTTATTCCGTTACCTCAGGGCGTAAAAAGTTAGATTTTTAATACTAGGGGTAAAAATGGTAGGTGGAATTTTAAGAGATTCACACGTACTTACATTATACATTATACACCCTTCTCTCAGCTCATCCTAGAGGCGACAACCTTCTTGAACCTGTTATAGGAAACCCTGACACACCCCCTTTTAGACTAATAACGCTACCAACGCTCCGTCTCTCTCTCTCTCTCTCTCAGTCTCTCTTTCTCTCGCTCAGTCTCTGTTGGCTCCTAGCAACGCTGCTAACGTTTTGGAACCGCGGAATTTCAACGTAACACCCCCGACGAAAATGATGACTAGCAAGGGCGCAGTAAGGACAGAGCGTAGTGTTCGTTATACCTACACGTAACTATACCGCATACGCGATACGCGGTATAACATGTTTGTAGTAACGCATGTGTATATTTTATACACGGCCATAATATGTTTAGGGATTGCGCTTGTCCTAGGAAATATCTCGGCGACGACAACGCAACGTGGCGCCTTCGCGTCGTACAGAATCAGGGGGAGATATTTGCAAAATCTGTGGTCTAAATTAGTGAATATGAAGTGCTCGGAGAAAAGTGGGGTATTTTCGAGGGTATTCCGGGGTAAGGGTTCGTAGATCGTATTAGAGGACCCCTTGTTAAGTACGGAGACGCGGTGGGGGTAACCACGTGCGTGATATTTCGAGATTTTATATCGAGCAGGTCAAGGATACAAAGCCCATGTCACTTCTTCACCAAACGCTCAACCACTTCCAATTTTGCTTCCAAAACATTTGAACGTGGCCCTGATCCAAACCCGGTCCAAAGTCAGATGTACCAATCTGTTACGTAACGCTTTAAACGTCCCATTGTGAGCAGATTGTAATTTAGTTATAGTAAAGTTGGGAAGGTGTCGAGTAAAACGCGTGACATGAGGAGTAATGCATGCAAGTACGTTATGTGCCGCTGCAGCTGCTGCCGCTGCCGTCGCCGCCGCTGCTGCTGCAGGAGGGTAAATTAAACTTCGTTATCGTCGACGTCCGTCAAATGTTGTTCGTACGAATAGGGGCAGTCGGCTAGATAGGTCTTTGTAGGTTCTGTTACTTGAACTGAGCTACTGCTGCAGGTGTATTGCCACTACGTCGCCGCTTTGTTCACCTTGCTCCATCAAGCCACACGTTATACGGGAGGTACGACATCGCGATACAGACTGTTGGTCGTACATATTCATCTTCGTTATATACAAAGACCTCTACGTGTGCAAGGTTTTGGCTTATCCGTTTAATTAACGACTAGACAATGATGAAATTCTCGGGGGATGGCTGCAGACAGGCGACAACCATCCTTATCTCTTACTTCTAAGCTTATTTCACATGCACGTTCCATTCATGCTCCGAATCAATTCCGTGTTTATTATAGTTATTCCGATAAGTCCGAGCGTACACGTCGCTCAAAAGTTTCGCTTTATTCCAGATAAATGTTCGTCCGTGAAAGTTTACGACAAAATAAACAAAACAACAAAAAAAAACAAAAAACTGAAAACAATCTGAACGTGCGTTGCGAAGAAAACTTTACTCGACAACCGGCGAATCGAGTATGTTGGGGATTTTCGAACGCACACTACTCTTCAATTTTCACCGTGACATTCGACAACATTTAGGGTTTAACGAAAAGCTGCGTCCTGGAACGATGACAAGGTTCGGCTTTTGTTTTACGTGGACTCTGAATGCTCTGAATATAAACCCGGTCGTCATATCGACCATAACTCCGAAACTTTTGCAACAATTCCCGGGTTCGACGGAAGTTGTAAGTTGACTTGAAAACCGTTCGGGTAGCTGGTCTACCCTAAAACCCGTATTTCGAAACTGTACGAAGGAAATCCAAATCACCGAATATACGAAATTTTTTCCGTTTCATTGACAACGGAGAGATAAAACGTTTTTTTGGTTTCTCAAAATCGAATTACACATTATACCTTTACCCATAGCGCGTGCATTTCACTCGGGCGAATAGTTTCCCGATTATAGAGTAGGTAGGTATACGGGGGTTACAGAAGTGGGAATCTTGACTATTCTTTTGCCCGACCTATCTTCCCTTGGAAAGTGGGTTTGCCCAGGGAAAACATCCGACGAAAGGATGTTTGCAAACACCGTGGAAGAAGAAGCCGTACGTAAGTTAAGCTGTAACAATTTGGTATACCTTATAGGAACGTTTACATAAATTCAACTACTTCCCACGTACGGCTACGGCTAGGCTCTTCTTCTTCTTCTGCCTTTTTCTCTCATCCTTATCCTCTTCCAAGTAAACCTATAGATCCGATTTTACTTCACTCCTTCCACCGGTCGCCTGCTGAAGATGGAAGAGAACAAACAATTGCTGAATATATCTTCTACTCCTAGCGGAACTAGATTTATTCGCAAGTTTCCTCTATTTTCATTCTTCCGAAAAAAAAATAAAACAAAAAAAAAAAAAAATTGAAGAAAAAAGAATTTTTCATCCCGGCAGAATGGTGTACACGGAAGTGAAGTAAAACCGGTTATAGGCACCGTTCTTTTCGTCCAGGAATTTTATCAGGATATTTAAAACTCGGTATTTGGAAGATTGCAGGAGACCCTAACCACTGCAACTACGTTTTGTGAGCAAACCACTCACTTACCCCGTCGCATCCACTTCGGCACTTTACTGTAAACATCGCTAAAGTGATGTGCTGCATCCTCTTTTCTGCAATCTTACATTAAAGCTATGTTATAACTATACTGTTGATGTTTCTCGAGAGTGAAGTGAAGCTTTCCGCGCTATTGAAGGTTTTCGATGTTCACAAACGTTGGATATAGGTTTAACGAATACAAACCTGTCTCTTCTTTTTCGCTGCATCTTTCTTTTTTTTTTCTTTCTCTCTCTTCTCTCTATACCATTCCCGGACTAAACTGAGTGTTTACTTTTTTTTCTCGTCGTTTTCTTCCTCCCTTCTGTACACACAAGTGCACGGAACGTAGTTCCTCTTTTCTTTCCCATGATATCTGACCCTCGACGACCTCGACGTCGCGACGCTCGCCGTTCTCTTTCATGTATATGTTAACCTCTGATGCTGCTTGTTTGCCGTTTTGGATTCATGTTTACTCCTACAGTTCTATCAAGTATTTGTTTTCAAACTTGATTTCCCAACATCGATTCGTTATTGTATGTTCAAGCGAATCCATGGACATGTAACTTTACCTACAGATTGGTTAGGGGTGTTAATTTATATGGGGTAAGATTCTTGGAGCGATGATCTAAAACGGTCACGTTTCACCTATTAGTTTCGAAATTAGTATTCGACCGTATTAATTCCTCTAACTGCTGCTGATATATATATATATGTATACGTTACATACGTAAGGGACTGGAATAGATTATGTACATTGTGCGTGTATACATATATACCGTACGTACATGCATACCTTTATCTACGGTCACTATATGGAAAGGGCCAAACCGAACCCTTGATCCGCGTTATAAATCCTCCATGGAATTATCCTATACTGATTAGTCTGAAGGGGGTCCACGCGTCATGTTCACGTTTCGTCGGGATTGTCTTAAAAATAATCATGCGAATCTCGTGCGTAATGACGGCGGCTAGGGGTGCGTGATTTCTTTTCATTTCACGTTTTATTCGGTGGGAAATTTCGCATGGGGGGAAAAGGGGGAAAGAAATATTGATCTGCATTGCGGTCAGACTATGACTACCTTTTTTTTTTTTTTCAAATCTAGTTAGGATGAAAATCACACTTTTCTTCGTCGTATTATGTTATGGATTTTTGTCACGTTTATTATAGGCAGGACATTTGTACGTATAGGAAATTTCCGCAAGGGATTAGTTTGGGGTATGGGGATTAAGCTGGATGAGCGAATCGGTAAAGGAGAAAAGAAAAAGGAGGGATAAGAAGAAAAGGTCATAATCGAACATCGGAATATCTAACCGACAAGTTTTCCTACAGATGAATAAGAGAAAAAGAGAAATGAAAATTTTGGCAGTGGAATGCGGAAATAAAGGAAAGAAATTTATTTTCTATTTTCTCTGATACGAATGTTATATAAAATTGAAGAGTTGAATATCAGACGATATGAAATAGGATTTTGATCATATCTTTTTAATAATGCACGGTAGAGTAGCATGAGATTGGATGGTTTAGGCAATTTCCCTATGGAATTGTGACATCTCCTTTTTCTTTCATTTTTTCCGTATCTCACTTCTTTTATCCTCTGTGCGACTATGCGACTGTGTATACATATATAGCATACCGTCGAAAAGGACGGCGTGACGTCGTCGTCCTTGTCGTAAGGTTAAGTTATGTCTTTGGAAACTCTTCTTCTTTTCACACCGTCAACCGTACAGAGCCGCAGGGAGATCGAACGAGACCACCCCTAAGTCTAAGGGATGAAATTGAGTGCAGGTAAGACTAGAGGCGAGACGAATTTCTACTCTGGTCCCCAAAGAAACGTGGCGGTCTTTTACTTTTTTTTTTTTATTCCATTTTCGTCTTTCGGTTCGGTTTCTTTTTTTCGTTCCTTTTGGTTCTTGTTTATTCCCGGCGGTCACGCCTCGCGCGTTCTTCCGAAAAGTAAAATCGGCAGTGGGGAGGGGGGATGAGAGGGGGGACAGGAAATGATATGGTACGTTTCCGTGGTGTCGTCGCACGGCAAAGTCCAAATCAAATCTCATACGTAATATCGAGGAACTGAACTCATCGCGAACCGATCGTGAGGAACGTTTATTCGGAAAATTTAATTTGCCCCCGCCGATTGAGCGAACGAGTTGATGATGAAAAAAGTTTGGCGCAACTGTATATACCTATATATACGAACGACTACACGAGTCCCCGGGGAGAATCGCGGGACTTTGATAGCAGAATTTGTGAGAAACGCGCGTGTGTATTAATTTTTTAATTTTTTTCACGGGATCGTTGTCGGTCTGGTATTAGTTGTTGAAAATTTGTTGGTTGAGCGGCTTAACTTCGTTATGAGTATGTATGCGACTTGAGGTAGTAAGTTTAAGGGAGCGAGATATCGGTGACAATCGTGTTACTAATTTCGAAAGGATTTTCCCAAGTTCACGTTTGCAGAGCCCGAGGGGATCTTGTGGACTCTTGTTAACAAATTGAGTACTAGGACTTAACTTTCTATCAAAATTACACGGATAGACAGTCGGTGGCGATGGTTAATTGAATCGGAAACTTGACAACCAATCAGAAATTCACTCGAGTCTTGGTCGTTTCTGTACATATTATGTAGGCAACGGTGTAACGTTGGACCTAATTTTAGATTCAGGATTTTGTCCTGCAGCTACGGTTGGTATATCGCGGACTCGCTGTCTATATCCGAATGTAAAGTCGGGAAACTAGATCAAGCTAAGGTGATGCGGCTCCTACCACCACCACCGCTACCGCTGCACGGTACTCTTGGCGCTCTGTTCCTGAGGGTTTTGGACCTTGTACCAACTTTACGGGATTCAACCTCTTGTCGACTGTCAACTTTCCAAGTTCTATCCATTCCTCTCTCTATCTTTATCCATCTACCTCCATCCCTCGCTAACTCTTCGCATACTAACTCTACTTTGCTTTTGTTGCTTTGCATGCGAATGAATCCGAATCCATTTGTACGAAAGTTTCGAGACGCTGTGTCGGTAGCCGTCAGCTGACATTTTAACCATTTCGAATGGATTGAATCAGAGGCCATGGATCCGTCAATCAATTACTCGGTCTATGAAAACGTAATGGAGAAGCTATGACTTTTTGATCGGACAAGGTTTTCCATCGTAATGTCAAAATGAAAATCACATTATCGTGTGTTTGATATACGTATACATAAGGTGTACATTTGGCGGAGGTCTTATTATGATTTTCTGCTTTTTTATGAACGACCCTCACGATCCTGTGGGGAACCGACGTTCTTTTAGATGTTGATCACTCTTTTCTATATACTGCACGGGGTTGCAGCGGGTTTTGTTCGCTTGACGTATACCGCGTCGTTATCTTAACGGGCTACAGGTTTAATACAAAGACCATACTCTACAGTCTGACTGTACTCCGTGAAAAGCTTCTCCTTTAACTTCAACATATCTTTGCAGTCTTCCAGGTGGCACTGGAGAGACCTGAAAATTCTCTTCTTTTCGTTTTTCTTCTTTCCGCATTTCTTGTTCCTCTTCTTCGAGTTATACTCGCGTTTCTCATAGGAATGAAAAGCGAGGCATGAGAAGGGGGCTGACTTATGGTTTAACATTAACGTTACATGAGGTAGGGAATTCGACGATTCGCTTAGGAGAAAACCAACCAACCAACGAACACATCCTTGTCGTATCGCACAGTCGGGACAACCTCACAGCTCAAGGATTTCAAACCAACCATTTTACTACATCATCGGAATAACCGAAGTGTGCAGTTTAACAGAAATGACGGATCGACGAATCCCACTTTACAATTTTCATCATCTTCCACATCACGGGTGAGAACCCTTCAGGGGTGATAATTCAAAATATATGATGAGACCATTTTTCCCATCACGTTCTCCACTGTCCACGATACCAAAATCTTCTACGTTCGTCGGTCCCATTTATTCCAGGGTTGTCCGAAGGCTAATGCATAGATATATTGAACTCTATGGCTAATGTATCGGTACGAGACATTAGATTATACGACCCAGTCTTCTTTTGTTCTTTTTACTCGGAGTATACGAACCGCATTTCGGGGTATGGCACAGTTTAGTGATTGAAATTTGTGAAACTGTTTCGCTAGTGAGGTATAAAATTTACCTTCAGATGGTCCAGTGGTCCAGAAATAGTAGGTAGTTGGACAGAATGGACTTCTGACTGATACGGAGTGCCCGTGTGCCGGTCTGATTTTCGGTCCACCGCGTTCTCTTTGCTTACTTCTGTTACTGATGGTCCACTTCTTCCTTCTCCTCCTTCTCCTCCTTCTCCTCATCCTTCTGCGTCCGCTTTTCGACGCGGTTACCGGTCTGCTGAACGGAGATTACATCTCTGACAGTCTGCTTTTGGCAGATAGCGATGATACCTTACCTTCTTAGGTATATACATACAAACGCATTTATATATTACCTACATAGAATGTATACATCTGTATACCTAGGATATATATATATATACCTATCTATAGCCATAGTTGTGCGTGTGCAGGTTGGAGAAAGCGAAAGACGAGAGAGAAAAAGAGAGAGAGAGAGAGTGAAATAAGGGCGATAATGGAATTGAGGAAGCCGGATCGTACAGACTATACCTCTATACGTATATAATGTATACCTATATACGTGTAGTACGTAAAGGTTTCGAAACGGACTACAATGGAAACCTAAAATCGAGTGAGCTGAGGAGTTCTAACGACGACATGAAGGAAACAGCTGCACAGGTTGAACCATTCACACGAAGGAATCATTGAATTAATTTCTTTCTCATTTCATCTCGTTGAATGGCGCCGATGGGTAATTATTACCATTACCAGCATCATCGTCATTGTTATTATTTTCTTCATCTCATATTTTTGAAACGACGAAATACTTTGAGGGAATGAACGTGTACCAAAAAACAGTAGCAGGTAGGAAAGTAAGTCTTTTTCGGTGAATCAATCTTCCAGAGGGATCAGAGATTGGTGATATTCGAAATCGAAGAATATACGAAAAATGTGGAATTCGACCTTACCTAACCACCGATGTGTACGAAACGACATACGATGGGAACGCGAACTCATATTTTCTGCCATTTATTTGAAACATTCTCTTTTATTCGAATTTTTATGTTTTTCTGCAGGCTTTGATCGGATGCAGTCTACTTCTTTTCTGTCGAATGTTCTAAACTGTGAGAAAAAGAAAAGTTCCTCTCCCTCTCTCGAATTTCTTTCTCTTTGGCTTTGGTAGATTACTTTTTACTTCTCTGGGGATCCGGCTAAAGCTATAGGGGAGTCTTCTGACTCCCTTTTACTTCTCTCGATCTTCTCACTTCTCTTATCTTTTTATATTACATAGCTATGTATACACGCAGGTCTCTATGCTTATTTCCATGCTTGAGAATTCTACATCCCGGAATTTTCATATCAGTTCGATAATATATGGAAAACTATATATAAGTGAGAAAAATCGAAAAATCATCATTATTATCATTATTACCTGGATTTGGTAGACTGATCGTGAAAAAGAATTCTGCATATATCTGCGAGAATCGAATGCTTTCTTCGGTATTTTTAAAAACAGCTCGTTGAACGATGTTAATTTTATAATTTTTCATTAGATTGACTTCGAAACTGGGCGAATAGAAATTAGAATCCTGCGTGCGGATGAAAGGGATGTCTATTTTTTTTTTATGATATTCATCGTGGTAATTTGAATCCAACTACGAGCTCAGCTTTCAGAAGTTAGTGGTAACAAAAGGGAGATTCTCACACGTAGGAAACTCACACCTGGGATCTCTAATTAAGGTGTGTATAGAGAACATGGTCTGCAAGTAGATCCATCTGCTGTACAGTGTGTAAAAACAAACGACCATCCACAGCGTTTAGTTTCCACGACTATTCCAGTATATGTAGGCATATGTGGTTTACCGCCATTTCAAACCAACCTCATCATCATCATCATCATCATCGTTACCATTCTGGAATTTTCCAGATTCGCTTTGAAGACCGTTGTAGCAAGAGTTCGGTCTTGGCCTCAGTAAATGCGTGATAATCACGTTTAATTTCATCGTAAATTCTCACTGTACATTAAAATTTAGCTAGCCCATTTATTTAGGGTGTTTTAGGGAAAAGGTGAATTTCTTCTATGGGATCCACATGACAAATTGTTTCACATTCTATGTAAAGCCTATCTTAATTATCTGACAGACGGAGACTATAATTGATTGCAAGACGAGGTTTCAGTCATACCGTTAACATTGCACCACATCTGTTTCTGCTTTTGCCTCTGATTCGGATAGAATGGATGTAATGAGGTGTTCGTACATATACATCTCTCCTCCTTCGCTCTCTTCAACTTTTTTTTTCTCTCTCTCCTCTAATTTCATCCCTGGATTTAGTTGGGTGTGCTCATGGTGTGAAATTCATCCAACCTGAATTAACCCAACCTTATACTCTGTTGCTACCATCACCGCAGTATACGTTATACGGTATATTATACATGTACATGCCTACTATGGAACCTTTGATAAGCTGCGTTAGCAAAACTACGTTTTGTAGACTTAGGCAGTTACAACAGAAAGAGAGAGAAAGGTAGATGTGGACAGAAACAGTTATATACGTTGAAATCTGCTGCTCTTGCGCTGTCGGTGCAGATAAGAGAGAAAAAAAAAAAAGAATTATAAGTTCGGTACTTTTGGCCTAACTCTTTTCGCACCTGGGCCTTACCTCGTTTTTTTTATTCTCATAGCAATTGGTGTACCGAAATTTCGGCTGAAAACAAAATCTGGAATCCCACCACCGTCGCCATTACGTAACAATATTTCAATATATTTTAATAAATCTGATCAATTTTGTCTATTCCTATTCTCCGCTTCTTTCTTCGTATAATACTTTTACTTGCTTTTTTTTCTTTCTGTTTTTTTTTTCTTCTTCTCCCTCTTCACGCACATCATACGTGTATGTACATACACTCTTCCAACTATATCACCGTGATTGATGGCACTCTCGCACCTCTCAACCTCATCCTATACTCCTCTACTTGCTTGCTCTCTGTTATACGCTTGTGCTACTGTGCAGGGTCACGTGTGCCACGACGTGACGAATGATAACGGTAATCACAATCAAGACTCACTCAGCAATATATACACCCCTATATCAATCATGGTACCTAATACCACCCTGTATCTCTACGCATGTATGTACGGGGTGTCCGAATTTTAATGAAAGGTTCGATTACTCAGAAAACGATTCGTCGTCTACAAAAATGGTCGAGGCTAACATTTTTTAAAATTCCGAGCAGAGAGTAGTTCGAAAAATCATCCAATTTCAGCTCCAAAAACCGCAAAAATTCGAAGGCCTGATTTTTTTCGATCGTAATCCTTTGGTCGCAGAAGCAGAATTCTGCCAAGGGGGATAAATCTGTCGTTGACGTCGCACGAGGCGCGAATAGTTTTCGCAATAATTGGTCCCTTCGTTCGAAATTGAACACCCTATGTGTACAAACGTGGAAGTATCTGATTTAATATATTTCAAGGTGGCCCTTGTTTGGCGTCGCGAAATTTTTTACCCCATCGCTCGCCCCAAATCCCCGGTTTAATTGATTCGAAAAAGAAATAAAGCAAAAAAAAAAAAAAATCGTGAAAAAGGTTTTAAGCCGTCGGGTCAACGGGGAAACGTGTCCCACCGATCTAGAATTTTTTAATTTACGGTCGCAAGAAATTTCGAATATCTTTTTCCGGCTCTCTTTAGATCTAGACCAAAGTGATGAAAAATATACCGCCACGGCGCAATATTTCATGATCATAATCTAATAATAGATCACGTCCCTCTCGAGAATTCATGTAATTTATTTTATTTTGCCTTCGACTAAAACATAGGTAATAAGAAAATGGAGTGAAAAAAAACATCACAAGCGCAATCATCATTGTTCTCCTCATACGTATAGCGATGGACATTTCCCTCTGATGAATTATAGTACACTAATGACGTAGGTATTAATAAAAGTAAAAAGAACAAAAAAACTGCCAAGTCCTTCAATTAGGCTGCAAGAGAACCACTTCGTTTAAATTTTCATTATTATTATGATCGTACATTTTTTTGGGGTTGGTTTCATTTCCTTTTTTCACACCGTATTACTTACGGTAGGTATGTACACGTAATTGTCACGAACGTTGTGCGTTTAAATTATAGCATCGAAATTTTTAAATACAGATGAGAATGCGATAATACTTATTACGCCCATATTATTACATATGTACATGCTACATATATATTATACATATGATATTTACATAGTCGCGTGACATATACCCACCGCTATTCGGGAGTTGAATTAAAATTTAATAGGTCTCTATCGTAAATGACGTTATCTTATTTTATTTCATTTTACCTCTTCCCGCCCCCCCCTAGGATTTCTCTTCTTCGTCTGTCTAATTTCGAAAATGGAGCAATGAAATTAAATTATGGGAACAAAACGGTTTATTACATTATTATTATTATTATTGTTGTTGTTGTTATTATTATTGTTATTGCGATTATTATTCTCCCTTCGTTTTTCTGCGTTTCGTCATTGTCATTGTTATTGTGAATTATAATTATTTATTTTTCGATTCCTCGCAAAATCGTAATTGATTTCTCGCGAGATCGGTGCAGGTTGACCAGAATTAATAAGAGAAGAGACTGCCAACGGAAAGTTATCCTTTCGTTGGTCGGACTTCGGGAATAAGGGATGGCGTAAGGGGCGCGGAGATTGCGAGGTGGTGAGGGGGACGGGAGAAGGAAGAAGAAGGAGAAAGGTAGTTGGGAAAAGTTAACGACGATGGCGAGGGAACCGAGTTAAAAAGTTTTCCACGGGCAACTTTATGCGATCACAGACTGTGGTGGTGGGCTGGCAGACTTAAGTAGAGGGAAGTCAACGTTAAAGAATAAAACTGATGTGGACGTAGAGTTATTATACACATGTACGTGCATGTGTGCACAAAAATAAATACCTACGTAATACCACCTATACGTGTGTAACTTTATATGCATAGAATTCACCTGACGCATCTTTTTTTTCACTCTTGTTTGCCGGCGTTTACAATTATGAGAAAAAAAAGAGAAAGACAAATGTATACGCACATTGTGCGTACGTACGTACGCTACAGTTTTTTTTTTAACGGGGAACCGAAGTAAAAGACTAGTGCAAACTTTTTCTCTTTTTTTTAGGGACGATTTTTTCTTTTTCGTTCGGTTAAATATCACGTCAGGGAAATAACGTAATGAAAAAAATATGTAGATCTTATTATCCGTGAAAAGGACGTTTTTTTACATAGAAAGGAGGGCTTCAATTATCTTTTTATTCTTTTTTTTTTTTTTTCTCTATTCAAGTTTCGAAGAGTTTGGAGAAAAGAAAATTTCTTCACCGCTTTGTTGCTCCGGAGACAAAAATTTGTTTTTTTTTTTTGGAATTTATCGATGTTTGAAAGACGGTAAATAAATGAAAGACGACGGAGAGGAAGAGTGCGATAATCGAATTATTTCCTCGGCGATCAAAAATATTCTAACAAAATATCTCGTCGTTGCGAATTTGACGATGATACGAAAATGTCGAGAACCTCGGTGAAAGGAAAATCAATACGTATGTATACACAAGGATGACGGGTACAGGGATGCATCGAGGGATAGACGAAGTCCTCTCTTATTACGGGTATACGTCTCCCAACTCTTAGTAAATTCTTAATGCCAATTAGTAACCATCTAAGTATAGTAGTTAATTGAATTGATCTATGTTTATTGGAAACGGAGAATGCTTTTAGTTAATTCCTCTCCCTTCCTCCCCCGGCAACAGTAGCAAGAGCAGCGGGTGTAGCTGTAGTTGCAGATTTCTATATAATACCGTATTATACCGGCCTAGCGAACGTGTCGAGTAGTTCTAATCTTCTCTTTGTCAAATTCTAGGAATATATCATCGGCGGGATAGAATTCGATAGTCAAATTAGACGGTTAATGGCACTAAGGCTTAACGCTTCAATGAGCCGAAACTGACTTGGAACATTTTTCAAAATTTTCGCAAAAGGATTTTCCCCATTTCGCAGGAAAAAAAGAATCCTCGGAGCTAGAAAATTTTCATACTTTCCATGCGCTGCGCGAAAAATTTCCCAAGTTTTGACTCCGTATTGCAGCGACGAGAAAAGAGGAAAATAAATAAACGAAATAAGCGTGTACCAACTGTCTTATGTCGGCGTACGTGTACGCCGACTGATTGCTAGCTCACGATAAAAATATCGATAATGTACAAACGTGCGTTTCCTATGGATACCATGCGCTGTTATACATCTTATCGGTATTTTCTCCCTCCTCTTTAAACCTGCGCGATCTGCGGTGCAGTGCGAACTATGATAAAACTTTCAGTAAGGTCGTATGATCGTTGTATTCGTACGGTATGAAACGATTAAATGCGGTAGCGAAAGGGGAAAAAAAATAAATCCAAGAGTCGGGGAATCTACGATATTCCGTAATTCTGATCACTTCGTTGTATAATTATCTCTTTTATTGTAAAAGACACGTAGCGCCCATGGAAACAGTGTGCTGTTAATTGATACGAATTATATCGCGATACTATAATTATTTTCAATTAGTCAAGGTTATAACGCGAGGTGAACGAGGAGATGATTGCATAGTATTTTTGGACATATTTGTGTGTGTTGGAAAAGTAAGGCGCGCGATCCACAGCCGCGTACCGTACGACGCCCGTGGCGGCAGCAGCGAATTTCCGATTGTTGGTTGGGAGGGTGAGGTGGTGGCGAATGGCGTCGAAGTCGAATAATTGTCACGGGGACGCTACGCCAGGCTTATCAATATGGATGTGCTTAATTTAGTGAATAATTAAGGAGAGGGGGTTGGTATAAAGGTGAACGCGAACGTTGTCGTCATCCTCGACTTTGTCGTCTCCGTCGTCACCGTAAGGGTATGGGTATATCTATTTATTTCTTTTTAAACGATAATTCTACTTCTTTACATTTATTTTCTACGACCGTTATTTCTTTTTATATCTATATAAAACCACCGCCACCATTACCATTGCCCACAGTTCCAACAAAATTTTTATTCCCCTCGGGCATTTGATACAGAATTATTATAGTAAAAGTCAAGGGGATGGAAATGGGGAGGAAAAACTTTGTATATTATACCTCGTTCCTCTAAAAAAAAAAAAACCACGAGTTATAATTAAAAGCCATTTTTTCCTTACTTTTTTTTATACATATATCCTATCCGAAAATTTATTCGAAAATATTTCACCTCATCTTTTTTCCAACATTACCGTCATCGTTATTTTTTTTCTTACTTTGCTAGTCGGATATATGTAGGTAACATACGATATACGTGTAGAAAAATGTAAGGGTATTTTTGTGCCCTTTTTGATCCTTTTTTTTTTTGTTGCACACTGTGATTGAGGAACGAAAGACTCTGTTCAAAGATAAAAGAAAGAGAGAAGAAAAAAGAAAAACGAATGGTATAGACGTTTCCGGAATCGATTAGGGAGGAGGGAGGGATTTTCCGACCTCGTTAACCGTCCCGATGATGTTTTCTTTTTCTTTCATCGTGATATATATGTGTAAGTTTTTCCTTTTTCCATTCAGTATTCTTTTGTTTCTACGGAAAGACGGGGGGGGGGGGGGGGGGGGGGAAATTACACCATGGCCCACGTATAACTCCGTAATTTTTCAAAGTCGTATAAATTTTATTCAATAAATTATAATTATCGTTTATTATCGTTTTTGCACAGTCAGCAGAACTCTCGGTTATGAACTTCGATTCATTATTCGTATTATGTATTTGGAGATTAATAATAATGGCGTAATCTTTGGATTATATGTATTTCATCCATTTCTAACGCTGCAGCTGTAATTATCTTAATTAAAAAGTTTCCCTCCTCTCTCTTTAGTGTTCTTCTTTCTCTCCTCATCACTGTTTTCCCCTCTCGCTCTCTTTCTCTCTTCCTTTCTTTCTTTCTTCTTTCTCTGGGGATTAAAACTGACGATGAGTCGAAAGAATTCAGGCATAAACCGGAGAAACGGACAGCCTATGGAAAACGAGAATAACAATAAAAATAACCGTGATAACAATAATAACGTGCAGCAAGTAAAATGGCGGTTCATTTTTCGTACGTCGATTTCTTCTTTTTTATTCCTAACGTTACCGCGGTTCACATCGACGTTCAACGAATGAATGGCGTTTAAATGTACAGAATAATTGTACGTATATTTATGTAATACATACCATAGCTTTACATGTATTTGCAAATTCATGTCAATGCATACCTTTCAATTCGTTCTAATTACTCCCTGGCTGCGGTGAATTGAGATCGTGCAATCTGGAAAATGAATGAATTAACGAACGAAAGTAAATAGAAAATAAAAATGGCATAGGTAAATTAATTTATGAGGTAGTCCTTCCAACGATTAGAATTGAAATCTCCACCATTACGAGGTCTATCAATTTTGACCTTTATTTCATTTCACATTTGATTTCATTTTCCAGTGGATTTTATCTGCATATTAAGTGACGTATATTTATTCTTATCTCTCTTTACGGTTGGCACGAGCATCTATACCTGTAGGTGGGTAATTTGCTCCAGGTATATGAGGGATGTGTACGTGTGTAAAGGTTTATTACGTACGCAAGGTATATTTTACGAACAAAGTTACAACTCGCGACAGTTTAAACTTTTGCTGTTCATCTTCTGACTCCCTTGCACACGAGTCTCGTTCCCTTGAAACCCCGGAACCACCACCTTAATAATACCACTACTACCGGTATTACTACGACCACCACTACCGCTACTACTACTACCAACACCGCAACTGTACGTCTTTTGATTAAAGAGGAAGGACGCGAGATGATGGAAGGAAAAGTAGAGGGAAAGGGAAAGGGAAAGTAAGGTCGCGTAAGAGAGATATCGTAACTCGCTCAACCACCGGGTATGGCAAAGACTACTGTCAAAACTTCACTCTGTAAAGGGACAACCCTTAGCACGTCTTAAGAATAGAAAGTTTTACTCAAAACTCGACCTTTCATACCAGCTCTTCCGTAACCTTCGCTTATTTTACGTATACATTATATGCATATGTATTGTCTAGTTATACTTTCTTATTGTTGGTTATTAACGCGTCTGAATGAAAAAAAATTTGTAAAAAAAGATTATAACGAAAGTTGAAATTATTTGATTTTTTTTTTCTTTAATTTCTTTACTGCAACTTTTTCGGTAATAATCGTGAGGCGGTAGTTAAAATTACGAGATGGAAATGACGAAGATTATAATTTATCCGTGAATAACTTTTGTTCTCTCCACGAAAACGAAATAAATAAAAATAAACAAAAAATTGTCCGTAGTTGAATTTACTTGTTATTCACATTTCGTCACGGCGATCCCTCAACACCGCGGTGATCCCTCAGAATTGCTCGTTTGGGCGAAAGTTTTGGGTTCGGTGGTTCACTCGAATATCATAAAATTGAAACTGTCAAATTTAGGGGTGGGACCGCGAAATTCGAGGTAAAAAGAATTAACCCTACATAGCACACATCGCGCAGAAATTCTCGTATTACGTTAAGACCCAAAGTTATAAGTACTTTTTTTCATTTTTCATAAACTTAATCTATTGTTTCGTACAAATTTATTTTCAATACTCGTCTAGGCGGGCTATGATTCCTACCACTTGTTGAAAATTTCGACGTGGTTCTACAACGCTATTGTTTTATCTTATCTTTATTTTCAATTTGAAAATAGTAAGAAGGGCTGGTGTGAAAAAAAAACTGTCATGGAATGACAGAAAATTTCTCGGGATATTTATAAAAGTGTTCGCGATCGTGGCATAGGATTTTTCAATTTGAGTTGCAGATTTGCGGTAAAATTTTCAGGCGAGTGAGCGAGTGCAGAGCGAACTTTGTTCGTGTAAGGGACTTTGGATAGGATCATGCAAAGTAGCCCTTATCCTATCAACGGTCGAGGACCCTTGCAACCTTATCAAGGAGTAGAGAAACGAGAAGGTTAGGAGGTTGGAGGTTGGAAGGTTCACGGAAACCGGACTTACCGGGTTCGCAAAATCTCTCGTTGTTCGGCTCTTCCGGTAAGCGGATATAGATCGAACCGAAGAAAAAAAGAGAAAGAAAGTGGGCGATGAAAAAAAAAAAAACAACAATAAAAGGATTTCAACGCAGATTAGATAGAGAAAAAATTCAATTTCGTTGTACCCTTTACTTCCTACCCCTTCGCTTAAATTTCATATATTTCTCGAAATTCGTGGGAGAAAAGATTCTTTTCTTTTTTTTTTTTTTCCTTCTATTTCCTCATATATTTTTTTCATCTCATTCTTTTCTCTCGCTTTCTACCGGCGTTGCGGGGGTTGACCTAGGGAGAACCGAATTTTGGATCCTGACACGAGCTCTTAGATTTAACCCTACAGATTGCTCTGACAACGTCAGATGATGACCCCATCTACCCACCTGTACCACTACCACCACCAGCACTCCTGTGGGAGACCATCATACGCGAAACGGTGTTTCGGGCTACTGCGAAGGACGGTGCTGCAGAAAACAGGGCGGTGGAGTTTGTAACCTTGGGTTAATTCGATCCTTCCCTTACCCGCCCTTATAGCTACCTTTTCACCCTGGTCAGAACGAAAATCACCCTTGTCTTCTATGGTAGGTATATAGGTATAGTCATATCCTACGTTGCCGGGTTCGGAGTGCTTGCGGAGATCGAGGGATGGGCCCCCGATATTCATTCTGCGTACGTACAGGGTGGCCGAGAAAAAAAAAATATATTAATAAGGTAGCGGGTGATTGTAAATGTTAACAAAAGCCGAGCGTATCCGATAAATCGGAATGGCAGAGTTCATTTTTCAAAAATGGAGGAGTTGAGCTTTCTTTGAAGGTTGACAATTTTTTTTTTTTTGTGAGGGAATACGAACTCAAAAAAGATTTGTATTGTGGTTATACTCGCAGCGTCTATGAAATTCAGAAGGAACAAGAATTGCGAAATCCACAGTACTCCACATTCCTCTAAAATTGTTTCGAACTTTTTTCCATTGCTGTACGTTTCCCGGCAATCGCAGATGAAAAATTTTTTCAAATCCTCAAAATAGCGAACTAAAGCTTCGCGCTTCTCCTGCCAAAATTCGTTAATTCCATCGGATTTCGCTCCACGGACGTGCATTAATTTGCCATTTTTTTTTTTTCCGCCCACATCGCGTTAAAGATTCTTCGGGATTCGATAATCGATGTCGTGTATTTTCGGAGATTGTATGGGTGGATGTCGACGGATTCTGTCGACATTTTTTCTCTCGCATTCCATTCCGACTACGTGGAGGAATTTTCCTCGAGAGGGTTTCTCATCACCTCTTATTTTTTCTTTCTCCTATCTTTCTCTCTTTCATCTCCTTCAAAAATCTTCCGGTTTGCGGGGAGATTTTCTACACTATACGTGGGTGATTTAAAAGCATTTTACATCAGATCCCTTATTTTCACACACCTCTGCATGTACGCATATATATATATACCTATATATATATACATTCGAATGTATATAGGAGAAAAAACGCGTTCATAAACCCTGAAGCCATTTTTGACAGCTGAAACTTCTCTCAGGATATATTCCTACGTTCTTATCGAACAAGAGCATACCGTTATTGACGAGCGAACGTTATTTTCCCTCTACTTTTCTTATATAAATTCTTTCTTTCTATATGTCCGCAGTTTCTTTTATTTTATTTATTTATCCGGTTTCTATATTTCCTTTTTCTTCATAACTCTATCCAACCATCACTCTTGATGGCATCCGTTATCTGTCAACTTACTTCATCTATACTCGCACTATTCTTTTCTCAACAATCTCTCGTTTTTCTTATTCTCGAGCATCGTGCTCGATTCTTGATCACGTTCTCCTCCGTACGTCGTAGCTTCAAAAATCATCGTCTCATGTACCAAGATCTCGCGTTGATCGTGATCGCCCTGGAGTGAAGGCGAAAATCGAATGTTATCGCGTTAATATAGCTCTCTACGTTACGATGGCATGGAACTTTAAACACATAAAATCGTATCCGCGAGTTTTTATTGCGTACGGAAAAAATAAACTGCCGAATATTCACCGAACGACGCAGCCATTTTTGAAAATTATGCCCCTCTGTAAAATTGATTTTTCATTCGATAAGAAAAGAAAAAAGTAAAAAAAAAATAATTCAAACCCAATCTTTCAGAAAATGGACACCCTCTAGGTGAACGACTTGAAATGTTTTCCATACGTTTATAGGAGGTACCTATACAGCGTGATTCCATTGATATCGATGATCAAAGGGGGAGATTGGCCCAGTCGTTGCATTGAGCGCAGATCCGATACCGCGATAATATAATAAAGCCGTAGATTATGAACGCGGATGTTGTAACCATACCTGTATATTTATAGGATATATTAACGGAATATATCCAGTGACGATCACGGATATTCCCCAATCTCATCGCACCCAAACTACTCTCACGTCCTTCTCCTTCGTTCAATTTTTATTTTATTTTTCATACACGTCACTCTGTTAAATTCTCAAAAGATGGTTTGAAAAGTGGAGAAAAAAGCATTCGAATGGCGAACGGAGAAGAAACAGAGGATGCACTCCTACGTGCGATGTAGATATACATGTGTGTATGCAGTACACATGTATATAATGATAAAAAGAAATGAGCGAGGAGCGTTGGTGCAGCGTTGTAAAATTTCCAAACCGTTTTCACGGAGTGCTTTGCCTGGTGATGCAATGGCAGTGGTGCCCTAGTTTTTATTAAAAAAAAAGAGAAGAAATTAAAAAAAAAAAAAAAAAAACCGCATATTACACATATAGCACTGTACGCGAATAGTTCTCGAGTGTATAGTAGCTGCTACCGAACAAAACTAAAAGCGAACTGCGAGCTTTTTTGTAAGCGTGAAATTTTTCCACACTCATTGCAATCAACTGCCGTATTTTTTTTTTTTTTTTGTTATTACCTTTTTTTTCTCTGTTTGTTTTCTGTTAACTGGATGTACGTAAAGTTATACGTGTTTACGGCGGGTGTTAAAATTCGAAACTGGAAAAAGAAAAGATGAGGTAGAATACGAGCACCGAAAAAACGAAGGCGATCGGGAGATGAGAAATGAATTCATAGCTTCTCGAGTTTTCGGAAAAGTCACCGACAATGAGCGTCAGGCAGGTGTCGCGAAACGTTATTTCGAAAAATTGTTTTTCATCATCCGTTATGTCCTGATTGCTCTGTGCGTGGAGTGCGGTCGGTGAATGTGCGGGTCGTAGCTTTGCTTTACTTCGACGGAGTCTCTTTTCGTCCGTAAGAAACGCTGGTCGGAGGTAAAGAAGGAAATATAAGGGAAACTTATTTCCAGAGACGTACATACCCATAAGGTCGCCTACCGAATGTACCTATATACGCGCAATACCTACCTATATACCTATACATAGGTCGAAGGCACCTGCGATGGGTGCCCTTTTAGCGCAAAACTCTGAGTACTTGATGTAATTACTCGGCCCCCTCCCCCCCAAAAAACCCCCCCTTTTGTTCGGGGCACGAGCGCGTCAACAATTCAGAACGCCAACCAACTTATGTATATATATATATATATGTATATATGGTGTACACATGCACTTTGCTTTTCCTTCATCCGACGAACGAACGAACAGTAAAAGCTGAAAATGTTGAAAGTAACGACGCGAGACGAGCTGATACTGTCTGATGATGCTATCAAGGCCATCGCGTAGAAACTTAATTTAATTAAAACGGAGTATGGAATAACAGGGTAGATTTCTTTTTTTTTTTTTCTTTGATTGAAAAATGAAAGAGAGAGAGAGAAAACGGAAAGAACATGATTTCTTTCACGCTTTACATTTATTACTTTCATTGAATTACTCCTCGTTTTTTTCGTACTTCATGTACGTCATACGTGTGTACTGTTCATATCTTTTCCTGTCTTCTACCGTTAGCCCTACTGTCCATGTGATTTTTGGTCCAAGCACTGTGAAGTATAAATTTCTTACGCTTATAATAAATAACGGTAACTATAATAAAGGACCATAGCAATTATAATGATAACAACAATAGTTGGGTATATACACGTATGTGTACATGATATTATGCATCGCAACACGTTCAGGGATGTACGTACCTACTCATATACGTTTGCGCATGCTATACGGGCAGCTGTAATTGCATCTAGCTTTCGTACGTACATTACATGTACGATGGATAAGTGCAAGTTGTGTTTATGTACGCGAAGTTTACATAAATTTATGTGAAAAGTTGCATATATGTATGTACACCTAGGTACATACATAGGTAGCTTCATTTATGTACAAACAATAGGTAATTAATAATGATTTCGCTAATACATGAGGCATCGTGTAAAGCAGATATAAACCTATATACCAACATAGTTCATTTATGTACTTTGAGTTGTTTGCTAATTTCGAGCACGTACGTGCTATAACATACGTGTACACGTAGCATACCTATTCGGTACGGTATACAGGTACAGATATTCCCATGTGATGCAGGATTAAAAGTTTACCGCGATTATTTTTGTTTTTTCAAATTCAATAACGAGCTAAATTTTCTGTATCTTTTTTTTGTTCTCGTCAATTCAAAATCCGATCAGCGCCCGTTACGAACATAGTAGGTAACACGTTTTACATACCGAGTGGAATTAAAGCCCGCGTTTCAAATTCAGAAGGTGCAAAATAGGTTTCGGAGATAGGTAGGTATATCCTATAGTCGAGAATTAATTGTAAGTATAAAAATTCATTCTGAAAATATGACTAAAAGTGGTGCATTTTCCTTTCTCTTTTACTCAATCTTGTTTTAAACCGTTATAAAATCAAAAGAAAAAAAACAAAAAAAAAATGAAACAAATAAGAATAAAACTGAAAATTTATCGCGCGATAAAACCGATCGATCGAGTAAAGGGGTTAGTGAGAAGTGACGTAAATTTTAAGTGACGTTGTCTGAAGTTACTCGGTTGTTTTGATTTTTTTCCTTCTTTATCCTTCATTTATTTATTTTTTCTTTATTTTATTCCTCTTTTTTTTATTCACTCCATTACTCCGTTCACCGAAGTGATGTCTGATGGGCAACCCAAGAGCGATTACGAAGCTGCTCCTGCGTTATAGCTTGCAGGAATTTCCTATCCCTCGCACTTTTTTTATTTCTCGACATCATCGCCGCGCTAAAGGGGTGAGGTATAAACGGAGGGAATTTCGGTACATATTATATGTAAGAAACTCGCTGACGGTAATTGATCGTATTTAAAACTGTCAAAAAATACGTGAAACGCATCGATCAAAAATCAACCTATTTTTTGTTTGAACATTTTTTATTCAAGTTTTTAACGTTCATTGATTTTTTTGAAGAAATTACTGGACCGATTTTAATCTGCATATTATTCAGAGTCATGTTGAAATCGTCATTGTAACCTATTTTTATGATAGCAGAAAACGTAAATTATTAGATAAATAAAATATGAGTGGAGATGAACTTTTTGGACAACGATAACAAAGTGAATAAAAAGTAAAGTATTTGGTTTTTTTTTCAATAGTATGGAAAAAAACAGTTTTCGTCGATCGCTTATTACTTCAATCTATCGGAACTAGTTGAAATTTTGACTCTTTGTGCGTACTGTGTGGGTATTACGTACATATATACATGTTGATGAAAGGTAAGGGAGAAAGAGAAAGGGAGTTCGGAAGCGGTGGAATTTGAAATTGCCTGCCATACTTGGGGGAAAACAACAAAAACAACGATAAATGTGAAACAATTGTTGGGAGTGAGTTCGAAACAGAGAATGGTTTGTTTGGTGCGAGTGCTGTGTGAAGATACAAATTAGAATCCCATATAACGGATCGGATGACAGGCTTTTACAATACTGCACGTTTTTGTGAAACAATTGATACCCTCTTCTCTCCCCCCACACAACGAGAACGAAACGCTCGTACTGACCCTATTTTTTTGATTTTTATTTTCCCCCGGCTCGTTCTCTTGACTTCCCTATCTCTCTTTCGCCGTCGCTCCGTTTTTCACGTTGCAGTCTGCGCGAAAAATTGGAATATTATTCCCTCAAACTTTTTGGAGATAGACCCGGTCATTTTTGAGGGATACGTCTTTGCGGCGGCAGATCGACTCACGACCGAAGATAGGTGTATTACGCCCTTCTGGTTTTAACCCTCGATAATATAACATGAATTATACTTCACGGTGCTTAGGTCTTTGTACTGACCAACCCCTTTTTCGGTGGCGTTGAGGCTTTCATTACTGTTTACCTTTTCATAATACGAACAAAAGTCAAGAGCAGGGGAGGGAGGGAGAGAAGGAGAGAGAGAGGAAGATGGAAGAAAATGAAAGAACGAACGCTACGGAAGGTAAAAATCAACAGACGGAAAACACCCTTAAGCCCTTAACTTCGGAGTCTATATACATGTACCGAAAAGCTTCGGAGGAAGTTTTACAGTTCACTTTTCCATGTTTCATGCCCCAGTACGTAGGTACCAGGCTTATTTAGCATACAAGCTATTTTTGGCTTTTTTATAAACATCGCGTTACGCGTCAAGAAACCCTAATTAAAAGTAAAACGTGAAGAAACAAAAAGAAACTCGGGATCAAATTGTTCAACCCTTTCAACGACATCTGTTCGATATCGCGAAGCAAGTTGAAGAGAAAATATTGTAATCGGAGAAGAAAAAAAAATTATTCTCGCACGGTGATACAGTTTGCTTCAAGACGAAGCGTGCGGATCGAGCGATCGTGGATTGAACAAAAACAGAAACAACGAAATAAAAGTCAATTTATCTCGTCCGTTCGAGGGGTGTAGATATCGGTTTCGATAAAACAACGACGTTTCGCGTCCGATAATATGTACACATAAAATACCTTTTCCTTTCCCTTTCCCCTTTGATTTTTCCATTCTCGTTTATAACTACACGTGGTGAGAATGGCTAATGCCTTTTTAACTTATTCTCTACCGCGGTATCCTCAGCGGTGTCTTCCTCGTCGGAATTGAGATGGCAGGAACAGATTTTATATTGCTAGAATTTTATGCCTACTAATAGCCTCGTTTTCTTTCCACTTTTTTCCTTTTTTCTTTCTCTTACTTTCTTTTTCATTCCTATCTTCCTTTTTTTTTTCTTTCTTTCTCCTGCTCAACGTTGCGACGAGATGCCGACGTTGCGGTTATCTTGCTCGCCTCGCGGGAACAGCTTGGTATATGTATATATATATGTATATATGTATAATCTGAGAGTTCGCGATCTTGTATGGTCGAAAAAAAAAAGACGATGAAAAAAAATGGAATAAAATGAAATGGAACGAGTAAATGATAAAGAGAAAGCGAAGATAAAATGATAATAACGACAAAAAAGGCAATGAAAAAAAAAAGAGGCTACGCTTGTAAAGATAACTGGAAATCGGATAAGGTGCAAAACCGCAAGATTTTCAGTTTTCCCTATAATTAAACGCGTGTTTTTTACGCCTGGATTTTTTCTTACCCTCTTCTTCGACGCGATTCGGGAGGCTTCTCTACTTCGTAGAGCTAATATTACAAATGTCGAAAATGAATATCAAAAATTCATCGCAGGAGTTCGAAGATTTTCGAGTTATATAGGTAATACGTTTCCATAAATTATGCTTTTTAATTATGCGAAGTTTAGTCTTGAAAATTTGTGTGTCAATTTGAAACTCGCAAAGTCGAGTTTTCGCCAACAAATTGGGGGTGTATAGAACGCGTATGCTATACAGGTGCGTAGATATACGTACAAGTATAAATGATTCGAACTCCCGTTTGTACAGACTTTACCGATTAAACGAGTCGGTGTGACTTTAATCTTGGCTCTGACTTTTGCGGAAGATGTACTCCGTAGATTGTTATTAGGAAACGGTTCGTCGGTACACCGAGCAACAAAATTAATTATCAAGCAACTTTGTTAATTCCCTTTTCTCATTATCCGATCGCGATGAGAGCGAGAAAAGCGAGTCAATATTTGGCATATATACATAATTATAATGTACATGTACATAGACAGCTTACGGGGTTCGCTAAAAGTTGGAAATTCCACTCGAAAAGATTTTCGAAAGTCGTGATCTCGATGCGCCCAATTATTAAATCGGTCAAACTAGCATTTCAGTAGCTAAAACGAGAGAAAAAATCACAGAGATGATAAATAAAATGTAATAATCGTTGTTTTTATTTTCCTCATTTCATTCCTCGAATTTTTTCTCTGTATGTTGTTTTATTTGAAAATTTGTGGAGTGGAATAAAATAGCTATATATTATGTTTATATGCGTATTATGATCAGGAAGGAGATGAAAAGATGACGGTGGGATCGTATCGCAAGAGAATGCCGTACGATGTCAAATTGAGGAAATTATTTTATTTATTCTTTTCATTGGACTTTGGTAGCAGGGATAAAAAGATGTCGTGTACAATGTACTACATACACATATATAGAACCATGTGAAAAAAGTAAGCTGATGAGAAGAGCGGAGCCAATCTGCATGGGAAAAAGTGTATATGTATATATTAGGAGGGTTGCGGATCATGTAGAGAAAATGAAATCAGAGGAAAGATTCTCCGGCTTGACTTTATAACTGTACCAATGGCTGTACGTGATACCGCCATCTTTTCTGTCTCTTATTCACGACGAAGAAATGAAATGCATATCAAACGGACGCTGGTTGAAATATTCCCTCTAAAACTATATTTACGGTAACTATAGACTACAAATAAAGACGAGGAACTGCGGAAGAAAACTTGAGGGGGTTGAACTTATTTATTATTTGTAAACTTTGCACTCTTCATAAAACCAAGTTTGTTCCTTTCTTTTTCTCTATTTCTTAATGTTTTTTTTTTTTTTTTGTTTACTTTTTTTTTTGTTTTTTTTTTTTTTGCTTCAAATTTTTATCCCGGGCATGGCTGCAGCTGCAGTAAGCGTTCATACATATACAATGCCGGTAAAGGATATACTTTTACGAAGGTGATGATTATGAAAGCACCGTATAAGAATCGGCGCAATGATGGTTCATTATACCAAGACTTTCGAACAAACTCCAGAATTCTAGATTATTGTTATAGACTTGATAATTGGAATAGTTCTGAATAGCTTAATAACGTATAGTATAGGAAATGCGCACCTCGCCAAAGTTCGTGGACCTGCAGAGTGGAAGCTGCTGCTATCACTTTAGCTTTCCTTGTTATATAGCCTGCTTATTCATACTTAATACGAATATTCCTATGCCCGTGTACAGTCGGGGGGGATTACTTCGATATACGGTGGGGAGCTTAGAACGAGACATAAACGGAATTTAAAATTATAAAAATTGGTTTTTCAAAATTCAATTTCTCTCTTTTATTTGTTTTTTTCCAATTCACTCTCTTCTCGTTTTCGGTATTCGATGTTGTTCAAAATTTTCACAATCTCACACCGTCGTTAACGTCGACGTTATTACTCTTATTTCCTTTCAATTATTTGGGGGATTTTTTCCTCGCCGTTTTGTTGACGGAACTTCTGCGATGTCTGTACAGCGTTGCTCGTCTCTTCGTGATATCGGACGTGTGCGTGAGTAAAGTAAGCCGTTAAGGTCACATATGGCTTCCTTTTCCCTCAGCCTCATCCCCCGTCATTTTTTTATTTTCACTTTTTATTGTTTTCACTTTTCCCTCAAGGTTTATCTTTTGTTTCATCACTTTTTCCTTTCACTTTCGCTATTTTTTGCCTTCCGTTATACACTGTACTTTATTTTATCTTTACCTCGTACACCGTACGACGTGCGGTATACCACCGTGCACACCGCACCTTCTCTTCATTTTTTCCATTCTTTTCTCTTCCTTCATCTTCTTTTCTTTCCCTCTCTCTCTTTTTGTTTTTTACTTTTTGTTCCACTATCATCCCCGGTTCGTCGGTAGGTATAGGCGGGGGGTACGGTACAGAAGACACGAACGTGGATGTGCGTGTCTTACGAGGGTTATCCCAAAAATCAAGAAAAAAAGCCCCTTTTTCCTCCCTAGGGAATCTGTTATACTGATGAAAGAAGAAAGATATCAATTACCGACCTCATACTATTATATAAACCCTACTTCACTATATACATACGTGTGTGTGTGTGTGTGTATGTGCACAGACTAATCCTTTTTTCCTTCCTATTTCGTACATGTACACTCGCCTATTTCGTTAATACAGTTTATTTACCGATGTACTACGTCTTTTTTTTTTTCATCTAGATTGTGATTTTTTCTCTCTCCCGTTTGAGAGTAATAGGAGACTGTGTTACCTTTTCGAAAGTTCATTTCAAATTACGGTTTTATTACGAAAACTATGGATCGTTTCCGGGCGAAGAATAGGAACCTTTAGCTCAGCAACGGCCGTAAAATTTCGTCACTTGTACCCTTTTTGCGTTGACTCTCTCGCGTGTTATCGGTATTTCGATTTTGTCGAAAGTAGAGCTATTTCTTTCGCTGGTACCGTGTATTACAAAAGGTGTATGAATTTACCAGAGCTAATAGAGGAAATGAGAAAAGTTAAGACCGTGTGTAGAGGAATAGGTAAACGTACGTACCTATATATGCGGAGGTCCGAGTTGGATTGCTATGAGTATAAAATCAGACGAGTTTATTATACGAGTTTGAAAACGAACGGGAACTAACTCGCGAAAATAGAAAAGTAGTGGAAACGAAAAAGGGGAAAAAGTGAACCGGCCCTTTATGTGTTGCTAACGGGTAATCGGCATAAAGGGTTGGTCACCGCCGCCATCTTGCCTCCGCTCGATAAACCTCCAATACCAAATTTGATTATTCGTTTCAACGAACAAGTCGCTCGACCGTTAGCGGTTTACAAACCGTCCTGCTATGTATCGCAGTTCAAAGTTTTTTTACTCATCCTACGAGGATCCCAAAATTTGGAGATGACGGATAATTAATTACATATCCGCATCCGATTATCCTACGCGGAAACCAAAATCAACTACAGGTGTAACGATGATAACGTTGATAATGCTGAATCGATGAAAATAGGTGTGTAACGTTATATCGTTTTCACGGCATATATAACCGATGTTGTATTTATTCACGCCATCATCGGCAAATATTATCGCGTTAAACAAGATGATCTTACTCCCCGCCCTTTTTTCTTCGCTGTTATTTCCTTTGAGGCGGCGTCTTCCTACGTGTATATAACCCACGCGTTTCGCGATATCCGCGCCTCGCGAGCGCGGGAAAATGCCTGAAGGCTGTAAGCAATAATCTCAACACACAAAAGGAAGTAAGATACTCGAATAAGCTTCTGACACGATTTTTCCGTTCCTTAAGATTAAAAAAAAAACAAAAAAAAAAAACAAAATTCAAAATCCTATACGAATAATATTGTACTTGGAATATTTGTGCGCGGTGTTTTATACTCACATTGAATCGGATCAGTTTTCTGCGGAGGTTTGACGATTTTTACCTAAACGCGGAATTTACCTTCTTGTTACTCTTTCGAGAGCACTTCGACGGTCACAGGCCGGAAACGTCGTTAATTGAGAGGGAAAATATTGAGGTTTCTTTCAAACGTACAGACGATTTACTCGCCTTCCCACGTTTTCGAATTCACATGAATTTGCTTACACCGATCAACGGGGACGTTTGGTAAGATTTTGCGCATTTTCAGATCCCCTCGTTTCTGATAAAATATAAGGTACGGTATAATCACGGTCTTACGGTAGGGAAAATTTTATTTTTCTGTCCCAAGTATATTATATTCATGATACTTCGCACCTACGTTTGTCGTCGACGGCTACGCCCCTGTGATTTGGGTCAAGTTTTAGCTCCTCTAGGCTAAATTTCCAACCCGTCGGTTAATTGAAGGGTAGCTTAAAGTGATATTAACTCTATCCCTTGAGCGAAACATCAAGCCATAATTGTTCCGGATTATAACTATACGGTATCCCGTTAGAGTGTACGGGGTGTCCTATTTTGAGTGTATATTACGAACCTACATAATATATCGCACGGACGAACGATTCGGAAACTGTATTCGTATCATATGGACAACACGTCAATCCTATACACACGAACTAGATCGTCGAATTTCGAAATTTTGGGCCGAAAGAAAGGGGATCGGTCAATATTGACTGAAATTTCAATTTGCTGTTTCACATATGGTTTCACAGAATTACTGATTTCGCTTCTGGTTAAACGATACAATCACTGTGATACCTTCGTCCATGAATTAAATGAAAAGTGGTTCGTTCGTTTTTCGATTACGATATAATCGACAGATTTCAAGAAAATCTACTCGACTGAGCTCCGCGGAAGTTTGGCGTGAATGACAAATTTTAAGAGTTTGCTCAAGAATTTTGCCAAATTAAATTTCAAAGAAAGTCTCGATTCGTTTTTTTTCTCTGACGTGACAGCCGATCGCATTCTCTTCATCGTCTATTTCAGAAGAAGTACGTCTCTAAATTATGAAGTCCGAAATATCTACGGTTCACAGGTTGCCCAAATTGTTCAAACTCTGGAAAAACTATTTTTCGAGTCTCCGAACGATTTCGTGACAATTTTGATATTTTTTTTTCACATATTTTTTCAAAATGCGATATTCATTTTCCGTTCCAACTTTCATACCACGTCTCACGATTCCCTCGAATTTTAATAAGAACAACGAACTCGCCGGCGTAGGGAGAAGGTAGGGAATTCGGAATCTAAAGTCAAAAAGTTTAATAAGATAGACGACGCGATGTCAACGGTCCAGACTCCTCGTGGGATCGTAAAACGACGTTGCAAAGTGGGGTGGTTTTTGAGAGGCGAAGTGAGTTGTGTCTATGTGTGTAGAGGAGAGCGCCGCGACGAGGACGAGGACGCGCGACTACGGGGAGGAGACAATTCGTCTTTGTCTCGGTATAATGCCCCGTGATGAATGTATTGTTCGCGTACTCGCGGAGTTGCTTCTATGTTTCTGCTGCCGGGCAAGCATGCAGCGAGCCACTTCTTCGTCACGTAGCGAATCCCGCGGCATAGAATCAACGCGCGAGGTTACGGTTTTACGGAAACAGAACCGTTATCTCACTAACGATTCTCCCTCATCTCCGAATGCCCAGAACTAACATCGTCCAACTTGTAACCTTATACCCTCCGTGTTACGTAACGTTATGCAGATGTCACTCATTCCGGGAAGGGTTGAAACAAGGAAAATCAGAGAAAAGTTAAACGCGCCAACGATTAATCATATCTACCGCGATTGTTACCGGTGTTCTTTTCTTTTTTTTTTTTTTTGCTTTCCCTCTTCTCGTTATTTACCCATCGCGCACGAATTTATCACGCTAAGAGTATTCAACGAATTTCTTACGCATCCGCCGTCACGTCTCAATCGAATGATTTATTGAAAAAAAGTAAAAAGAAATTATCGATGGATTTTTACTGGATATTCGATGATTTCTTATTCACAGTCTCTTTTCGAAGTGGAACGGGAAAGTTGGACCGATGACGTAAATTGAACGGAATTAAAACTGACAAATTTTTTTTTCCGCTCCAACTTTTTTCTTCTTCGTCCCTTTGTGGAGCTTGAGAGTGTTTTACGAGGTACACGCCTTGCTTTCTTTTTTTTTTCTGTCAAAGGTGGGTATATAATCAAGAGTTTCCTTTTACAGTCGTTTAATTGTTCTGTTCGTAATTTTCGCGTTCGTGAAAACGAATAATCTACTTCTTTTCCCACTTTTCTCACTTCAAATATGAAGTACCTGTAATAACAGGTGTATGTACGGGTACCTATACGCGTACGGTGGTGACGTTGGTATGGTTGTACTTGTTTTTCTGCGAGCTTTTGTTGAACATTCGTTCAGTCCTTTGTTCTTTCCAATTCTTCGGGAGTGTACATTAGCATCGATGTATCGTCGTCGACGTATACCTCTAGAAAATCGAAACTTGAATACATATTATTTGCTCCAATTCTAGAATAATGTGGGTATTTAAATTTCGTTTCACAAAAACGAAGAGACTCATTATCCCAATTCTACGAGAGGTACGAGCACATAAAGATCTAAAATTTTTTTTTTCAAACGTCGCAAAACTAAAAAAATCTAATTTCCTTATTTTCGAAAAAACACTTTGATGTCCCGCGCCCCGTTGCTGCCGACCGAATAAAAATTGGAAAAAAAAAAAAAAATGTGGGAAAGAGAGAGAGGGGACAAAAGTTCGAAATTTGCGTGTGGGTGAACGATAACGAGGAGTCGCTTTGTGTTCATAATTTTACTCGGCACTCCGTGTCCCGTTATTATCAAACCACACATTGCAGTTTTATGTACGTTGAAATTTGATGATACTTTGCTAATTATAACCATTTGGGTTGAACGATCGTTTGAGGTATTAATTTTCGATTTTACGAACGAAAGTGTGCCGACTGCTCGAAACTCTGAGGGCTAATAATATGCCGTATGCAAATGTTACCCTTTTCAATCAGCTGTGTGTTCCCTAATTCCTTCTTTTACTCGCGGACTTTTTTGAATTTATTTATTCATTTTTCTTTCATATTTCTAACCATAAGTATCGTACTGTGTATAGCGCATCATCACGATGAAGCTCCTCATTACGATTTCGCACGATTAGGTTTTGTGCATACTATGGGTACATTAGGATGCGACGTTTTTGGGAATTTTTTGATTTCATCCGCGCCTCCCGGACTCCCCTGAACTGTCCCAAATCATAAAAAATAGGTCAAATGTACCCATACAATGCCATTTTCATTCTATCAGGAATTTAAAACAAAGATATTATCATAGAATATAGAATAAGTTATATCGGAGCTGTATAATATGTACATTGCATATATACATACACATATACTGCGCGTGTATATATAAGACATTACTATAGAGAGGATTAAACAAGACTTAATTATCTGCGTTGGATTACCCGTGAGTTACTCCAGTCACTGGACTATTACTCTACTTTATTATGTAAGAAAAATTGTACAATTAGATCATCTATATTTAATTATTGAAAAGATGGATAAGACACTTAATTATTCACAACCTCGTGGCATTCTAGTTAATGACAATGATAAGCTATATCTGGTCTCATTGCGGTATTAACTATAGGTGGGGAAGAATAGCTTATATTTTCCGCACTATTATTTCCCATCATTAGTTGATTAGTTTGACAAAAGAATCGTTTTCAAAAATTCTTCTCCCTCTATTTTTCACTCGAACATTCATTTTAATTGTGGAAGTTTTCATAGAGTACGAATTCGTGAAAATATTTTCTACGCGCATACATAATAATCGAATTGTTCAGCAGAATTATGGGGTCAGTTCGCAGATGTGTTTCCGCGACTGCAGTAGAGACTCTAATACCCCGCATCTTTACCGCCTGACATTTTTTCGTTTCACCTTACAATAAATTATCTAACTTCTTTTTTTTTCCCGTCCTATCACGATGGGGGAACGTCGTTAAGCACGAGGTATTGATTTCCGCTATTATTAGAGTCGCGTCGACCTTTATTAGACTCACCGAAGCCCTCGTGCCTCTTTTCCTCTTTAGCATCCTCTTCCTGGTCAGCTTATTCCTAGATTCCTTTGTTTTTCCGGCTGCTTTTTTTTTTTTTTTTTCCCATCGCTTCTGGTTTAGTTTTTCATCCCCTTTATCGCCGGCTTTCACAATTGCGTTATTCAATATCTGCGCGACGTAAGTTTCATCGAATTTTCTCGTATCCATTTGTGACGCTCGGTTTCAGCGTCGTGAGAGAAAGACAAAATTATCAGACGAATTTAATAAAATCTTTTTTTCTCTTCGCGAAACCAAGGATGGGAGGATAGTTTTGAATGTGTGCTTAAAATATTATTCAACGTTGGGTGCCGATATGAGGAGACAAGGAAATTTCAAAATTCGAACGAAAAAAAAAAAAATAAACAAAATCACGAACCCTCAAATTTAGGGAAGAAATCACCGAGCGTATTCCCTCCACGTAGATCTCCCCTGGGGCCAATTACAAACTTTTCTACATAGGTATACGTACATAGAAATCCCAACTCCCGACTGATTTAACCAGAAATCTTCTCTCCGTCTCTCTCTATTTTTTTCATTGCGTATCACTCGGCAACCGTACGCTTTTCCGCGTCATTATTGCGCTTCGTACGTGTCATTTGATGTTTTTGTAAATCAAAAAAGAAATGAAGAAAAATTAGATTCTCTTTCAATTTACAAAAAGTTAGAAAATCCTCGACTCCTCAATATGCGGAAAATCGAAAAAGTCAGCCTAGGTAGACGCACGACGTACGAAATTAATGGAGAAAACTGAAAGTTGCTACGGCTAAAAGCTTTTCCGCACATACTGACAACGAAGTTAAACGCAATCTGATTGTCGCAACTATTCCGGTGCTTTTAATACGTCCTTGACCTGGGCAACAAAATTGATTGTAACTCTTGGTTTAACGGATCACTTATATCTACGTATAACCAACGATATTTGACGGTCGACGGATTTTCCGATACGAGAAGTAGAGAGATATAAAATAAAATGGCACTGAAATTTATAGTTACCTATAACCGTAGCCTCGACGTCTTACAGCGGAGCTTTTTTCTTCCGCCTTCTTTTTTTCTTCTCCTTCTCTATCTTCTCTCAGTCGGTTGTTTATCGAGAAAAGCGTCGTGCGAACCACCGGCTAGCCCTGTCAAGCGTTAGAATCCGTACGGTGACTGTGTAAAATCCGATGAAAAATTACTCGAATCAGCGTGGAATAAGATGAAGGTAAATGGTAATAGATGAAATCTTCAATTCGTCGTAAATTGACCAAAATGATTAGAAATCAGCAGTAGCTGTTTGTATTCGGAATAATAATACCCCGTCAACAAAATTTTCGCTAAATCAATTGTCGTGGGAACGAAAGACGGAGCGCGTGAATTGAAACAGGTGCCGGCAGAGCAAAAGCCTGTCCAACAATTTCAACCCAATTGTTTTCAAATTGTAAAAAGCTACTCGAACCAAATAATTATCGCTCTACGTTTCGCGGATTAGGCTATTTCCCAGTTTTCTCCACCCACGTATTCAACTGTTGCAAACCGAATAACGTGCGGAAGGAAGGGTTCCTCTCTTCACGTATTCGATCCGAATTGTAGATTATCATTTCGAATTGAACAAATTTTCGGGTACGACTAGTTTTCGTTTTTCATTCTAATTAGCTGTTTTAATTAATTCACGATTGTGGTTTGATTTGATCGTTGGAATTAATGTGATTATAGAATAATTCGGGTCGCAAGTGAAATGATTACTTACGTATTTACTTTGGTTTTCGGAAATCCTTTGGAGAGTTCACCGAGATATTCTGACTTTTCGTCGTATTTCTGATTTGGTTCTCAACCGGAGAATGGAATTCAAAGGTGTTATTTTTTCAAATCACGTCGATTATAAAATACCATCTCTTCGGATGGTGTACGTGTCATTGTATACAAGTATAGGTATACGTACATAACTCCATGGACGTTCCCTTAGATCCTCCCAAGAGGTTTCACTTACCTTACGTACCGCATGGCTTGTATACCCTACTTATATGTATATACTCCGTACTTTATATACTGCACGTATATCCTATGTGTAGCTTATATGGGTGTACACACAGACCCTTTGAACAAAGACAAAGGGATGGTATTGCGAGAACAAAGTATTTCTGCTTGCAAGGGGAAAATAGTAGAGAGAAAGAGATGAAGGTGGGGGCGGGGACGGGGAGGAAAAAGGGCGGGGGGGGGGGGGGGGGTAGAGATAGATCGAAGAGAAATTTTGCGGTAAGATGGACGAGACTATTTTTTCCCCCGTCTTTCAATGTTTTTTTTTTCTCTTCTTTTTCCTTCATTTTTTTACGACGTACTTCGATATTAAAATACATCCGAGTGGTAGAGGGATTGCTGAACCAAATAGGACTATAATGCACGTGATGAAATGTAAGAGAAAAACTTTCGCGATACAAATAAAGGAATGAAAAAAATAATGAATTAGCAAATGAAAGATGCCTGGATGAATATATCGTCAACATTTCCGATCCGATCTGTTTATTGAAAAATGTAGAAAATCATTTTGGAAAAATTGAAAGTACACCGTACTATTCTCGATGTAAAGTATTGCGTTCAGTTATCGGATATCCATCTTTGGATTTAATTGAAATAGTTGCAAGAAGATTTTCGATTACATATCAGAGACGGTGTCGGCCGTACTTGGAGACAATTGAATTTTTATCGTTGATGATTGGAACGCGAGATGAAAGATGATTGAGTTACGAACAACCCTGTTTGCTGGAATTGTTATTAAACTTAACGAATTGCGTTACTTTTGTATCTGTATACATGTAATATTGATATCGTGCATACTATTCATGAAGGAAAGATTTCCTCGTTGCGTGAGTTATTATTATTACAGCGGTAGAGTACGTCATAATAATCATTTATGGCCCTCGAGGAATTTAATAGTTCAGGCTACTGACGGTGATTATTATAGCTCGTACGCCACTCCGTCTCTCTTCTCTTCGCATTACAGTCTGCTTTTTGATTCTTCTGTCTTCTATTACGCTCTATTCTAATCTATTCCATTCCATTCCATTCCATTCTATTCCATTCTATTGTACATTCTATCCCGTTCTTCACGCAGTCTATTCTCTTACCTTATATACATACTATGTACTGCTATAAGAATGGCAAATTAGCAGAGACAAAACCAGATTCAGTCAACAAGCCGGTATAATTAACTCTAAATTTAATTAGTTCCTAAATTCCGTATTTCACCGTCTACGTACCCATTTGATACGGCATCAAGAATTTTTGCCATAATTCAACCGAGCTGGTTTTTTTGCAAACGTTAATTCTACCATGAATCGAACAACGCACATATCGAGCATCCATCATACTTTTCTGTTTCTCTTCTAACCTTCCGATTCGATATCTTGTTCCGCTTTTTGACAACTGTCGGTATGCGTATCCACACGTACACGTACGTATGATAGTTTTGAATATTTCAAATACGTTCCATTCTTCTTTTATTTTTATCATCTTATAACGTACGGATACTTGAGTGAAAAGTGTTGTTCTACTTCACGTGGAGCTTTTCCTTGTTTTGTTTTTTTTTTTCTTGCTTTTCTTTTTTGCTTTTCTTAAACAATACGCACGTAGCTTCGGGCGTGTCAGGCGACTTGGAAAAAAGTTGCAAAAAAAAAAAGTAAAATAAAATAGCTGAAGGGCTCGTTCCGAGGGTACAAACTATGTAACATATATAAGGTTGAAAGCATAGATGTGTATATGTACTCATACCTATATTTTTTTTTTTTATGACAACTTCATGCTTACATTAGATGACAGTTACGATATTCGGGCTTATTCATATACATACATTTTACTTGGGGCGAACTTTCCTGTTTCTTACTTTTTTTCGTTCCTCTTCTCTTTTCTACTTGAAAAAACTCCATTTATAATTTCGCATGTTTATTTTAGTCTCGCACATGAGATGAGAGTTTTTACATGTATAATGTACAGAAAATTGGAGTCGTATAGATCGATGGATTTCGATTCGGGATCATAGGTATGAGTAGATAACGATGTGATCGTGGAATTTTTTTTTTCACTTTCGATTCATCATATTTGTAAATTAACGTCGTGCGCGTCCTTCGCGGGATAGAATAGAGGGTATAATTAGCGAATGAAAAACGTAGATGGAGACGTATACTATATATACAACTAGTGATATAATACGGGAGGACTTAATCCTTGGTTATAATTAAATGGAATAAAGGGAGGTAAGGTATTCGTATACGTATAGTGGCGGCTGAACCGAACCCTCGCGAAAGAAGGTGAGCGCTGTAGGAATAAACGAGCTGTATGGTGTTAAGCAGGAACGTTCATCAGGATTTCCATTTTCAAGATGCCCGAAAGGAGGGTTAATTGTCTTTTACCTTCTTCAACATCCTTTATAGCTACGTGCTTTTTTTTCAACCTCCGGTTCAACTTTACACCCTCGTTCCGCTCAACTGTCCGGCCAGCTTACCGCGAAGTTGTGCGTAATTCTATAGATATTTCAGGCAGGTAAAAAATCACTAAATTCGAGAATGATGAATTAAAAAAAAAGTGTCTTCGTTTTTAAATTTGGTTCGAATTTCATGGATTTCCGTAATATTCAGCGATCACTACTTCGTTATTTGTTGCTCGAAAAAAGGGAAGGCGGGTGGGGGAGTTCGCAGGGGAGACTTTGAAATTGTAAAAATTTATCATCACGTAAAACGAAAACGAAAAGGAAATTTAATACACAAACGAGCTCTACTCGTTCGAGTTAGCGATAAGTGGATGTATACAATCCTATACATAGATATAGAACACATCTATACATTTTGTATACTTCACGTACATACATATTTACATCTGTATATATGTAGAATAGAATGTATATATATATATTTTAAGAGAGGGCACTTTGCATTAGGAGAGAAAAGCACTCGTGAAACAAAAACGGGCAGTCAGGGCGCCGCTGCTTAGGTATACACGTTACCTAACGCCGGTGGTGCTGGTGTGTAAGCTCCTTTGAAACACTTTTGACTACGTGCGTAAGACGTGCTCTCCCCTCCTTTTCCCCCTTTGCCACCCTGCCACCCTCGGAATTCCGCCTTGTATTGTTTGTCCGAAATCACTCGCACGTTATTCCCCTTGAAGTATCTTCTCTCGCGTTTATGAACCTCCTCGTAGGAGAGAAAAATTAAGACGATCGAAACGATCGCACATGGCCCACGAAGTACGATATTGAAATATTTTGTATTCTCTTCGCTTTCGTTTTATCAAGGATTTTTTGTACCTACATATGCGATTACGTCCGAACTTAAATTCTCGGAGAATCACGTGACGAGAAAATCAGCGAATTTTGTGCGAAAGATATATTTCGGATCCGATGACCTACCCACGTACCTCCGAATTCCCGTTAGCACGCATAAAATTTCGTATTAATTTTGTTGTACACGTTATTTATACTTGGGATTCCTTTGGAGCTTGCATTCCAAAATCTCGCGTTTGCGAATTACAGAGCTGGGGTATCCGGTTACCTTCGACGTTGATACAGATACAGGCACACGTAACACCTATTTCCATAGCAACGTGAGTACGTAGCCACATTTTTATCGTGGGAACATAATACCCGCGTACATATTTTAAGAAAATATCTCTATGTGTAAATGCCAAGAATTTTGGGAGCTGCGAATTCGGTTCTGAAATTTTACACCGCCGCTGAAAGCATATAAATTTCGGAGGTTCTCGTATACACCTATCCGGGAAAATATGCGGGAAGCAAAGAATGGAGGCTACATTATATTATCGTTGTATTTTTTTTTTTTTTTACGATTGCTCTCCCTCCGAATCGCACTTTTACTTTTACAGATTCTTTCAGAATTTTTTCAAAAAACCCGATGTATTCGTACGTACATCTTCATGAATTTCCGAATCTCGAAACAAACTAGTTTTCCAGATTTTCTTGAAAAAAAAAACTAAAAAAAAAAAAAACTGAAAAGCTGTTTATTCGAAAATTGCGATAGCATTCCACGACCATAACCAGAATCGATCGCTGTATATTTCTCGTTGCATTCGTGTTACCTACATTTATTTGTTCGAGTGGATTCTATTTCGTCAATTAATAACGAGAATATTCCAAGAGAAACACGGAAAAATAATTAAGCAACGATACGACGAAATCAATGGTAATACGCGCGGGTGGATGAAATGAAGAAAAAAAAACATTTCTTTTCCCGCATAAGTTGGATACCCACTTATACAGTTATATGAATAATATTTTATACGTACTGCTGCAATTTATATCCATATTACCAACCTCTCCAGCACGCGCCGCCATATTTGAATGTTTGCGCAAGATGTTGACGTAGTAATCAGGCCTTCCTGTTAATTAATTTACTCAATATATAAACCGTTCTACAGTAGCTACAACCACCACCACCATCACTACCCCCCCTCTGCACTTCCTGATACCTTCGAGCTGTTATGAAATTAATTTATCTTGTTATTCATCCGAGTATACTTATATTGCGTATGTATCTTGTACACAGGTATACGCATGTTTGTACCTACGGATAATCGTGTCGAATTAATTTCGAATGCTTTTTTCCGACCGTAAACATTCCGAATTCGTATTCCTTTTTTTTTTTTTTATTTAATATGAAACGTTCGCCCGAAAGTAATTTCAATCAAAATTGAAAGAGGTGTTATTTTGTTTCCAACAATTTCAGTTAATTTAAAAAATGAAAATTTCCGAGATGTTTGAAAAAAAACAGAGCTTGAGTCTGCGGAAAATGTATACTTCGCAGATGATTCTGCACAGTTGAGATGAAAGTCTCGCGGGTGGCTGCGTACGTTCTTACATTTCGGGGTAGTAAAATACCCCGTCAATGTAAATAATATACATAATATGCAACACGGATACGTGCAGATGTGTACGTACGTACGTATACACGCGGTAGTTGTTTGTAACTATTTAAGTAATACTACGTACGTGTGCGCGGGTCGAAAACACGGTTCGCCATTTCTGCTGCGGGCGCCGAGACGTCTCGACGCCTCGCGTCGAGAGGCGGACGGCAGACGCCAACATCACATCAGATTCTCTCGGCGTCCGTAACAGAGTCGAAGGTTACGGCTGAGTTTTCGAGCTTGAAGTTTCAAGTTCCCAGTTTCCAATTTCCAGTTTCTAGTTTCATACCCACCTTACGCTTCTTGTTCGCGTCAGTCATTTTTCCTCCTTTTTTTAACATTTTTTTCTCAACACGTATCACGTCAACTTCCGTATTGAAGCTACGACGTATTCAGATGATCTAATATCGCGCTTCTAGCATCTTTACCTCGAAAATTTCATCCGAACGTAACAGAAATCGATTTTTCTATTTCTTTTTATTATCCCCGTCCTATGAATACCTTATAGACGATTTCTTTATCCGTTATACCGCATGACCTTATCCGGACATGTTTTTGATTTGAAATCAAAATTAAAAAAAAAAAAAACCTCCGAACTCGCACCGTTCCTGTTACTGTGCAATGATAAAAATTTGCGCTGCAGTAATTCGTGTAATTTCAGTTTTTAAACTTTAATCATTGGGGAATGTTATTTATCTCCGCACTTTTTCCTTCTACTTTGAGTGGATGTTGAAATGAATTACTATAGTCGGTATGCACGTACTGCACATATATTTATGCAGGCTGTATGAACGTTGCGACAAAATACTCGTAGTAGGTTCCTACGCCTATTTCAATTGCCCCACTACGGTATACCATCTGAAGTTTTTTTTTTTTTTCATTTTTTTCCCCATTTTTCTTTTACTCTACATATGCGCCGCGTATGTGCATATATGCACCCTCTCCACGTACTACCTACGTGGAGGATTCCGTCGTGCAGGAACAAAAGACCGGGAGTTATTAGCGGAGGTTGTGCAGAGAAGAAGGAAGGAAAGAACGAACGAGGCAGCGAGGGGGCGGGGGAGGATCGATATATCCTGACCCACACCGTTGCACCGTTGCACATAGTTATGTATGCACTTACGCCACATGCATTGCGCAAAAGTCTTTCCGAGGTATTTTTTTCACTTTTCTCATTCCGTTTCTAAATTTCCTTTTTCTTTTTTCTGTGTCGTAGTTGGAGCTGATCTGTCGCCTTAAACTACCGATCGAAAAGAGAATAGAAGAAAGTCAAGATGGCTGCGTTCGTCGCGAAGCAGATGGTCGGCAACAAACTCAACGCTGTCAAAGGTGAGTCTTTAGACCAGTAACAAAAAAACAAGGGAAAAAATTAGCAAACGGAATGCCGCATCGTTTGGAATCAAAAAATTCTAGAACGCAACCGTGTTTTACCGTATCGTGTTATTCGGATTCGTCGAAATGATATTTGGAATCGCAAACAGTCCGGAAGCTTGTCATTAAATTATACATAAGTATACGTTGATACGTGTCAAATGTATACATACGTAGACGGATGTGACGAAATCTCGAAGCTATAGGGCAGATGGTACTGCGTAGCTATGGAGAGTTGTTGGTCCATTGGGTGGGTCCAGGGCCATCCTTGCCAGTTATCGCCGTAAATTTGGAGATATTTTCATAATGCGGCTACGGGGAGTGTTGGAATTACCATACATTACCATAACGTAGAGTTTATCTCACCCTTTCCTTTCTCGGAGGTCTCTTTCTCTCTCACACTTTTCCGTTGGGTTAGCCGGCCAAACTTTACCCCTTTGCCCGCTTCACCACTGCCCACTTTGTATGTATGCCGTCTCTCATAAACTCGCGAAAAACTGACAATCTCGGTCTCGTCTCCACTTTCTTTTCCTCTCTTTTTCTTCATCTTTTCTTTTCATATCAAACGCTCGATATGACCTACCGCATACGTAAATCTTGGATTGAAATTCCCGGGTATACGTGCCTTATGAAGTTGCTTCTCATTCACCCGTTAAACATTTTTTTCTCACTCAGTCATGTTTGGAAATCGCGTTGATTTTTTGATTCGTTCGAAAATTTAGAGAAAAAAATCGATCGATCCCTCAGGTGAATAAAACGAATATCAAATTTTTGTTGTTCGAGTGATTTTTACCAATAATTTCTATTTTGTTTTTGCGTAACGGCACTAGAAATTTTCAGGACTCTACTAACGTCGCAATTGGACCATCGTTATTCACCCGATGAGTCTCGAAAAGAGAAGAAAGGAAAAATCTGTAAAAGATTATTACTTTTTCCGCCCCACTTTCAGAATCTTTTGTACGGCGAATTAAACAAAAGACAAAATATACGTATGCGTGCCTTTATAGAATATTATTTGGTCCTAGATACCGAAGGGGGGGATCACCCTTCCCCTCTGCCATTAGAAAGATTTGTATTTTTAATTAGGTTTTCATAATATTCCCATGATTTTTTTTTTCTTTCTTATACGTTTTCTCATTTAACCGATGCAATGAAAAAGTTTTACGAGTTGAAATAATACACGTATGTATGAACCGAGCAGAGTAACTGCACTTGGGCATGATGTATTTATATTATAATTAACGGGGATCGTATGAATATAGGTAAATTTTTTGTTTTCGTTTTATGGAATGCTACGCGAATACTCCGTATTTTCCATTTTTCATCTTTGATATAATGCTATAGGGGCGTGAATAAATTCTTCTCGATTTTACGTATACGTATATACGAATATTATACGCGTACAGGATTCTCAGGTAGGCGTAGTATATAATTTGATTATTTTTATACATACATATTCAGATATCATTGGATAACACTGCGATAACGATAAGAACACGAATTTTCCCTCTTTCATCTCATTGATATAACGTAAATAAATTTTCATCCCTTATTTTCCTTTCTTAATTTTTTTCATTCTTTCTTTATATCCCGGCCTGTATAGGTGCCTGTACTTTGCCTTTAGGAAGTGATTGAGATTTTTTCAATTTTCTTCCAAGCACTAGCTTACGCCTTTTTACGGGTATTTTTTCTTCTCTTCTTTTTTTTTTTTTTCATGCGCATCAATTTTCCAATCAGCAATTTCAATTCGATTCACTCACCTCCACAGCCCTCTTTCGGCAATTTCGCTCTCACGGTCCAAACGATTACTATTCTATTTCTCAAGGCAAATCAAAAAGCAAAAAAGTTGAAAATTTCGCCAAATACATTCAACGTAGCAATTTTTATCAATCTCTTATATCGGGCATTAGACTTTCAAATCTTATATGCGTCGAAATTTAAGGAACAAAATTTGAACCCCTTGGCTCCTAAGCGTTTCTGTCTATAACGTGAATTTTGTCAATCTTGAGAAAAAGATGAAAGAAAAATTTATCAATTTAGAGTTCGCTCGTCGGCGTTAGAATATCCCATACAAAACACATGTAAGTTAGACCGTGTATTATTTCACCCAGAATTCCACTCTCCACTCTCCACTTTTATGACACTATAGACACACTGGTTGATGTTCGAAGATTTCTCTCGGTTGAAGAACGCGTCTTATTTGCAGCGTCGCGATTTGTCGTTTCGTAATAGGTGTAGCTGAAACTGAAGAAGCGCGGATTCGACGTGTACGTATACAGACCTGGCGATGCGAACAGGGGTGTGGATTCCAATCGAAATACGAAATTACCGAGCGAGAAACGGAAAAAGTAGCGTAGGTTATATCGGAAAATTCACCCTTTGAATAAGAAGCCCCGCAGAGACAAACCAATGTGTACACATGTATACACATAGGTGGTGTGGTGAAAGACGGAATGGAATAGAATTTAGAGGGGAAATCGGTCGACCGAATAATCGAAAACTTCTGTCCTTCTCTTCTACGCTTTTTCCTTCTATTTGTTCCTCATGTGAAGACCGGTACGCCGGTGTGGAGCTTTTTGGGAAAATTTTCAAGCCCACCTGCGGAGGACTGCAGAGCCTATTGAAAATGACGAGAATTCTTGATATAGAAAGCATAAAAAAATTATTAAGATTTATTAGATTATTAGATTTAATTTTCTTGTCATATTTCGTGCGATATCTTGATTGCTCAAGTTTCCATTTGCTTTATCATCTTTTATCGTAGAAGAATATAAAAAAAAAAAATAATTCTTCATTACACCTGCAGCTAATAGGTTCTCAATTTTCTCTTTTCGTTTCACTGCGTTTCTACGGTTGTCATAATTCGCGGGTATAAAATCGGAGATGAAATTAGAAAATTCAGAAGAAGTAAAACCAAGATAAAACAGTGAAGAAAAAGCAAAAAAAGACGGCAAGAAAATGAAACAACCGAGTTGAAATAATACAAACGTACATGTAGAGTGGCGAAGGGAATCTCATAGATCTCACCTAATATATATGTGCATACAGGGTGCCGTGTGCATCCATATTTATGCGTTAACTCCATTTCCATTTCATCCTTTTTCTCTTAACAAAAAAGAAAATAAATCCCCAACCTATACACTCGCAGATATATACGTAGCTTCATGACTTAAACAGCAGCCATTATTTAAGGACCGCACTTGACCACCTCTTAAGACAGAAAATTATACACGACCATCGAATAAGATTCCTTTTCTTTTTCCTTGTTCTCGGGCAGCTTCCGCTTGTGTACCGCGCGATAGGTAATATCGATTCAATTTCAGACGCCTTCGAAGTAGATACGTACTGTACAGAGCACTGAAAGATTTCATTCATACAATTCTACGTACATCGAATACATATCTGATGTTTAAAAATTTGATGAAAACAAAAATTGAGTAACGATCGTGTACGCGGTCACTAATTCAACCGTACACGAATTTTCCCATTGACAATTACGGTGAAATGGAAAGTTTGTGGTGTGCACATGACGATCGTAACGGTGAAATAATTGACGATAACGAAATATTCATTCAACGAGTTAATATTTTACGACGAACTGGGAATTACAGATCTAAAAGTCGATCGCGGGATTCCGATACAAAAATTATAAATTCACGCACTACGATGCTATCGTATATATATATCGGCGGAGGGTAGGTGAAGTTATAACGATAAGCTGTGCCATCGCAGCGACATAATTTTATAATATAGATTTATGTACACGAAACTCTGCCGTAGTCCTGCGGATGTAACGATAATATATCGATTAATATGTATAATGTACATCGCGTGTGTACCGAATCCAAACAGCGAATTTGATAAGGTATTGGAAGTATGCGAAAAGTGATGGGAAAAGAGGAGTACAGGAGTGAAGTTGGAAATGCTGCAAAATGGATACTGGGATAATAAAACGAATTAATAAATGAAATACATTATTAGAAAAAAAAAAAAAACAGAGGAGAATTTTTTTATTTCCGACCACGCTTTCGTTTCCGACCAATATCAATTATCGATGTTTAATTAAATCATCGTCATGGTGCGCGCACCATCCGAACCACAAATTGCGATATGCGTTGGGCGGGGCTGAAGAGGAAGAAAAAAAGGACCCCGCAAAACCTCCTGCTGGTTATAACGCTTGCACCTACTACTTTACGGCGGAATATTTTAAAATAATATGGAAATTCCTTCGAGATAAATATTCCGCATTCCGTAGAGATACCTCTTCCGAAACGTAACTCGCTGTTGTTAAATGCAATTCGTGACATAGGTGTAACGTAGTTATCGGTTGGAGAGAAAAAAAAAAAAAATAATTGAAAAAACTTGTGCTTTCATACTTTCTCGATTATTCAGTTATTTGTTAATTTCTTTTACATCCATCGTGGATACACGTGACGGTCATTTATACGTAGGATATAATCGAAAAACCGATTGCAAATTAGAAGAAAAAAAGAATGAAATGATAAGAAACATGGTACACGAAACAAATGGGGGATGTCCATGATGGACTCCGCGAGAACCCGAAGATATTTCAACGGTTTATGAGCCATACAAAAAAATATGGTCGCGTTAAATGCTCGGACCTTACGCGGTGCAGTCGTCTTTTGACAGTATATTACCCACAAGCTCACCCGTCCTCGTTTTTTTTTTCCACGTCTTTTCGTAATATACCCGCAATCCCAAACTTATCGTCTCTTTTTTTTCGGTTACTCTGGTATACCGAGGGTGCTCCCCAATTTGCTTTTTTTTCTCATTCGTTTTCGTTTCATTCCGTGTAATAACTACGAGAATTGTGTCAGGTATTTACGAATCGAGAGAATGTACAGCGAAGGGGAACAAACGTGTAGTTCCTTTTTTGTTATTTAAATTTGCGACTGAAGTGAGAAAGAAAGAGAAAAAAAGAAAAATTATCATCGCGAACGAATTTCGGTTCACTTTTTGTAGCCTCGTACGAACGAGGTCGTTCGCAAATAAAATGAAATATAAGGTGACGGTAGGAGAAAAATATTTGAACGAATAACCGAGTACCGGGTTAGTAATTACTCGCAACGCACACACATTTGATAACAATGAGGAATGTGCGAGGTCGTAAATTTCTGGTCGTGTTTCCTGACCCAAAATTTCTAATTAACCGACAAAACAGAACATGTACGGTATCCGTATAAATGGAAATTATTTTATATCGAACGACATTTTCCCGATGATAACGAAACGGCTGCGATCGAACGACGGCCGATGTTGAAACGTGAATCGAATCGAATCGCTGTTTGGATTCGATACAACTTACAATTGATGCGGACGAAATGAACCAAAAGCGCCAAGGGTTGCCGAAAATAATAGGACAAATCTGTCAACTGCGTAACGACTAGGTACATCGGCCGGGTGAATGATATGTACCCGCAAAATCGTGCATAGTGTTACGTACATCTGTACACACCTATTATAACTAAATCGATTGGCGCACAGCTTGTCCCCTTGTATTCGAGTAGGTATTTAACTGCGCGAAAAAATCCGTTAAGGGGGGCAAAAAGAAAGAAGGAAAAGGTAAAAGGAGAATGAGGAGGGGGAGGAGGAGGAGGAGGAGGAGCTTAGTAATTTTGTGGGGTTTCTCCTGCAGGATAACACTTCCCCTTCGTCTGGTCCGAGGACTATATTAAAGATTCCATCGCTTGCCTCTCGCCTTTCGTTTTCTCTTATCGCCCTTTTGTATATATGTACATATACGTACATAGGTATATACCTGAATGACGAAAAAGATGGGGTGGAAGGAACGTCTGGCGAATAACTGTGAAGGGACAACGAAGACGAAGGAAAAAAAAAAAAGACAAGAAAGTAAAAGGGATGAAACGCTGAGGAATGAGAGAGAGTGAGAGAGGGAGGGAGAGAACTCCTGAGTAAATGAGCATTCAACGCATTCAATTTCAACTCTAGTTCCAGAAGTGAAGCACAAGAAAAAAAAAAATGAAATGAAAAAATGGAAAAAAAAAATAAAATAAAATAAAGAAAAGAAAAGAAAAATTTTTCAACGACCAGACTTCGGGGACTCACGTTTTTCCACCGCGGTAAAGGGGGGCGCGAAAGCTTCTGCTTCTTCTACTTCTGCCGCTGCAAGCTCAATTACTTGTGCGTATGACGCTTTATTAAGTTTCAATTGAAAATGGAACGGAATGGAATTTTCATTGAAAATTGAATCCGACGAGAAACTGAGAAATACCCGCAGGGGTGTAAATTGTCGCTATACATTCCTCATCACGCAGAAATTGAACGTGTCGCACCTCGTATCCTGAAATATAATTTCGCGTACGAAAAAAGGTGGCGTGGATGAAAAAAAAAAAAAAAAAACAACAAAAAGAAAACAACTGGTCAAACTTTATGTTTCTCAACTTTCTTCATCTGTTTTCAATGATCACAGTTTTTAATCTGAGAAAATAATTCTCATCTTTGACAGGATCCTGTGACTGGAGATTGAGAGGATTATTTCGATATGCTTGTTATATTTATAATTAAAAAATGAAAAACCCGTGTCTTTGTCGTGTAAACTTAAACTTTAAGAAACGGCGGCAGTTTGGAGAGAGAATGGAAAAAATGTTTTATCAGAACATCCATTCATTCGCCCATGAGTAACTTTTCGTAATTGAGAAATGCGCAGCGTTGATTATTAGATCAGTTAGATAGATAGATTGATAGATTAGATTGAAAAGATGACGAGAAAAATTAATAATAACATGAAGGAATTCTTCTGTTTTGTTTTTGTTTTTTTTATCACATTTCTTCACGCGAAGCTTGATAACTATCTGACCACCGTTTCAGATTATATCCGAGCGACAGCTTGAAGAAAGTGAAGGTAAAGAACATTGCCAATGGGGCTGAAGGAACTTTTTATTTCATATCTTCTCACTCGTTTTACACTTTTCTTTTTACGTTTTCGTATTTCTCACGCTTTATCCTCTACCGGAAAAGGTGAGGCCGGCTGAGAAGTGAAGGAAGGAAAGAAAATGAAACTGTACTAATAGGGGATGAAATTTTAGAGATTTTAAAAAAAAAACAAATTTCTACGGGTTTCCTATTCTTATCTCGTACCTTTCTAGGTATTATTTTTCCAACTGATTTTGATCTTTAGCGCTCAATTTTCGAAGCAGAAATTTTGAATCCTCTTACAAGACACTTCACTTTGAACTTCACCGTTCATTTAATCGATGTTTTTTTCGGGCGAATGTTTCTTTTTCGTCACTCGTCTCGTACTATTGGTATATCCATGTCCACCGTTACACGCACCTACTTCGATACGATCCCCAGTTTTTCAGATGATCCCATTTTATCTCAACCCTTATTTTCAAACATCACCGTTCCTACAAGTGAAGGATCTCATTTTCCGAGCGTTTCGTTTGTTCCTTTTTTTTTTTTTTTTATATTCGTTCTCCTCTCTCTCTCTCTCTCTCTCGTTCTTTTTCTTATACTTTGTCGAAAACTAATGGGTTGGTCCTACAGGAGCGCGCAGGATTTTGCACACCCCCCGGTTTTTAGACAGTAAAAAATCTAGTCGAGTCAGCCGCAACTTTTTTCTTTTCTCTTTTTGCTTGTTTTCTTCCCCGCCGAATCTCCAGCGGCAGCGGCGCCGGCAGAACCGTGACGTCTTCCCAACGATAAGTCAAGAAGACCTTTTTACCTTTTTATATCTTCCTGTTAAAAACGAACTAAAAGCTCACCTTGATGTTCCAAGGATATAGGTATACCCACATAAACCTGTACCGGCTGTAATATATCAAGGAAGTTTTTCGAAAAAGTACCTCGTAGTTCGGAATTGATATCGATCTACGGATAAAACATAGAAAAAGAAAACTCTTTTTGACAATTAAAAATTTTCTAATTTCACCACAATCAAATATCCTTCCGTACGTGTTTCACATAAGATAATATGCTTTCGGATGACGTATGTTCGGTATAAATAAGGTATACAGAAAAATCCCTGCTCGACGCGTTATGGCCGTGTAATTTTGGTGTCGGATGCGCGCAAAAGTTGTAAAAAAACATTTAAATGGAATGAGGTAAGAAAAGTTTCGCACCTGGCTCGTATACGCGTGTATCGCACGCGGGAATGTGGGCTGGATAAATTATTAATTCGCGGTTCGCCGTTCGTGTATATATGTGTACGTGTACGGTATTATGATAAATTAGAATATGAGAGGTAAAAACTGTTAAATATTCCAAGAAAATTACAAAAACAAAAAAAAAAACTTTTTTCGACGATTCAAAAAATAATGGCTTCGTGCGGGTGGTTAGGCATACAGTATAATAAACTTTGTACTTTATTATAGAAAGTTCAACGTGCTAAAATATCGCTCTTCTACCCGAAGATCTTCGACTTTCTTTTTAATTTCTTTTGTATGTAACCCAAACGCGTGCAAGCGCTCTCGGCTTCTTTATTTGCTACAATTTTTTTCCTTCCTTTTTTTCGTTCATACTTTCTACGTATTTATTTATTAAGTTTTTTACGCTCAAGTATTAAAATATTTCCTCCTTTCTCACCTCATGTACGTTTTTATGTATCGGGCGTCTACATAAATATATTTATATATATATATACATGTACAAATTATGATAAATTCCATGTACTTATACACCGTGCACTTTAGTGACGATATTCTCACTTTGGATTGAAATTCGATAAAACGAAATAAAGTGAGGCGAGAAAAAGAAGAAAGGAAATAAGTTTTAATGATTTTATCCGAGAATTATTTTCAAGAAATTGTACAGCAGGATTGCGTATATATATGTAACACTACGGTGTATGAGAAATTTCTTAAAAGCATCAGCAGTGGCGGCAGAAGTGTAGCAGTACAGTAGTGTAAAGGTTAAATAAATTTTCTCTCTCGAGAATTAGTTTCCAAGAATTAATGTCAGGACGAATGCGCGCGCGAGGCGACTATTAATTACAAAGTCGGTGTCGCACCCGTCACGAAAACCGCGCGTATATGTCCTACAGGACTCGACTCTAAGCACACTTCTATACACGGCCACCTATATAATCTACGTATATATTTTACTTGATATATAATGTAACCATCACATAATCCAACTAATTATACTATCTTACAACTTGAAATTATATCAAGCCGAATATGGTTTTACTGCATTTACGCAGGTGTGAAAATTCACGGTTTTAGCAGAATGTGATATAACATTCTGACGTGCGCGTGTTGATATCATCGTTATGATTATTGTTATTAATACAGACGTCGCATTATACTCGTGAGAGAACGGACGACGAATTTATCGAAATCTATGCAACGAGCCTCGAGCGAAAAAAAATATTCTACCATCTCGAAAATCATGACCGCTGACGGCCGTGACCGTGACCGGGATGAAATGCGATCGGCATCGGTGTTACGCACGCGGTATTTATCGGCACAGATCGCGGTGGGCAAAAAAAAAAAAAAAATAGAAATAACAAAATAGAAGGAAAAACGACGGGAGTCAAGGAAGATGGGAAAATTTGAAGAGGATATAGTGTTACGGGGTAGAGATATTTATACGTGTATTTGTCTCTCTTCCCTTTTTTTTTTCTCTCGGTTTCTTTCGTCCTTCGCTTTCCTACCCTTATAACCCGCAGAACCTTCCCGTGCAGCACCACTATAATCCACCGCCGAACAAAAGCCACGCGGACCACAATCCGAAATCAATAGTTTGTGGTCTGCTGCTGCTACTGCTGCTACTGCTGCTTCTGCTTCTGCTGCCAGCTATTATAACGACTGCACCCAATTTCCGCAAGCTACAATGCCCCCGCGGTTATAACGATTACGAAAATAAAAAAGCGAATAAAAAGAAAAAAAAAAAACGAAAAAAAACGAAAATAAATATTAATAAATGAATAGTAAGTTAATGGAGAGAAAGGACGAAACAAAGATTCGAAAATACGCAAATTATCAACTACAGAAATTTTATCCTTCACTTGGGTATTTCGAACGAATGAATAATCGAAAAAAGTTTTTCTTCTTTTTAGATTTTTTTCGACATTTCTCGTATGACTTCGGTGTCGAAATTCTCCAGGATCGTGACATTTGTAACCAAATACACCGCGTACGGGTACGTCAGTCGTGTTAAAACTTCCACGATTTCAGAGGAAGAAGAACTCCCTTTTTTTTTTTTTTTTGTTCACGTTCCGTTCTTTCTACTCTTATACTTTTGCTTGAAAAATTCGTGTACCGATGAAATATAATATCAAAGATCACGACTGCGGCCACAGATATAACGCAGCAATACAGGAATAGCGAGGTCCCTTTTAAAACGAAGTAAGAAGAAAAGAGAACGGGAAAAAAAAAACCCAAAAAAAAAAAAAGGGAAATCAAAAGAACAAAAAGATATCCAAAGGAGTTTACAGCAGCTCCTTAACTTTCGAGTTGTAGAGCAAAGCCGTGTCGATCCTCTAGTAAGGCTACTACGTGAAATACATAGATATTGTATATACGTGTATTATATAAGGGTACGGAGTGCGCGATAGCAGATTTCATTTTTTTTATATACCTACACGTATAGGTACGGTACGGGGGTATATAACTATCACCAACCGTTATACACGATGTGTATAAAAAGAGCAAAAAAGTTTCGCAAAATAATAATTGCTCTCGAACGTGACCAGGATACGAGATACTAAAAAAGTGGAAACGAACTGGATCAAACTTGGGGGTGAGCAGCGTACCGAGCGCAAGAAAAAAAAATTCTAAGGAAAGAAAAAAAATTTAACCCACACTATAAAAATGTCTCCTTATGAGAAAACGAAAAAAAAAGGAGCCACATGATTTAGATCCAATATTAATTACGAGCTATGTATGTAGATCTGAAATTACCGTCGATGTAACGAAATTAGTCTGCCGAATGTGGTTGAAAGTCAGGAAAAAATGTGCAACAAATGCAATATCGGAAATGTCTGGATATGTCGTCAGATTATTGTTTTATCGTCTCAATTTTCTATCGATTTTCATTGGTCGCATCCGAATCGTCAGCTGCGGAGCGTACCCACTCCGTAAATTCTCCTAGCTATTTACCACGTCTTAATTATCGCTCCGCACCCTCTTCGGGGTAACCTTTTTGGAAAGGAGGGGGAGGTCCACACAAAGTACTTTTCGAAGGTTTCACGGGCGAGGGGTGATTCGGGGGTGAAATAGGCCTGTTCAGGTGAATGAGGGAAGAAGCCTGCTGCTGTCTGCCGCTTCTGTTCGGCCAGCGTTGTGCGGTAGAAAGTGGTCGTAGATCGTGTTGGGTCAGACAGACGGAACAGATCTGTAGGGATCGTCGGGATATACGTACTATGTATACCCCTAATACGTAATATATAACTATATCTTCGAACTTTCTCAACGCGCGCGTGCTCTCCGTGTGTCTTTTTTTTCTCTTTTTTTTTTTCTTTTTTCTTCCGTTTTATTCTTTCAGTGCAGATCCTATCTGGTAGCGCGACAGGAGAATAGGGTACAGGAATTTGAGGAAACCGTAGAAAGTACCGAAAACCAGCGGGAACATTTTCTAATTTTCACTTCACCAAGGCAACGCCCTTAAAGGGGATTCCAACAGTTTTGTGGGTTGCACCCTTCCGCTTTTTATCATCTCAGATACGTGCGTCAAGGAAATTCGGAGCGAAGCAGAATAAATAAATAAGTGAAAAGCAAAAAATAAACCAAGCAACTAGAAGAGAAGGGAACGGCGTACAGCAGAGGTAAAAAGGGTTGAAGAAAAACGTCTCTTGCAGGTCAGCCGCAAAAAAAAAAAAAAGGAGAGAAAAAAAAACATGGTAATGTATCACGGGCTCGGTTGGGGGTTCGGAGAATTTGGTTCAACGGTCTCTCTTTCTTTCCTTACTTCAGCGTGGATAGGTATACCTCTGTTGTTTTCGCTGTTACGTTCACTCGAGATTCTACACATTTTCGAGGACGAAAAGTGTAGCATTTGCTTTAAAACACATAAAAGGACGAGATGGCATTTGATTGGAATATTTTTTTTACAATGAATGAGCGATGATAATCGATAATTTCTTCGATCCGATCCAACCTTTCTCACACGCTACGCTGCCACCAGTCTTCTCGATCGTACAACCTGTTTGTTCCTACAATAGAACGAACATGCATTATGCATGGGGTGATCTATTAGACAATAATTCAAAATTCTGCACATACATCACCGTGTACACCAATACAACGTGTATATACGACATATACGCACACAATGCCACTGAATAATGCGTAGACTGCGGTACAAATACGACCTTATATAAGGGGTGGTCAATCCAACGATACGAGGCTAACGAATTTCTGGAGAAACGGTGTAATTTACAACGCGATAACAAAAAAAAAAGAAAAAAAAAAAAACAAGTAAAAAAACCGAACATGATAAATTTAATTCTAATCTGTAGCCTGCGCGTCTATACTTTTTTCTTTTTCTCATATCATCAATCACTCCCGTAACAATTTAGGTACGGAGATAAACGATAAATAATATTTTACAGTATATTTTTTGTGCACAAGATGGATAAAAACTTTTCGTTATTTCAACGCATAAATTTCATTCCGTACCACCGTGTATACGTATAGATTGTTGTGCTATACGACACATTAGGTACGAGCTGTGTACATACAGGTACATACCTATCTATGCACGTACATACATACATATCTGTATGTACATACAGATGAACTCACGTGATGTATAATGGGCCAATAAATTACGTACATCGTCGATATACGTGCATATAGTTATGTGCGTTATACCTACGGGTGAGGTTAGGTATTTAACGTACATGATCACAGCCATACACGTATTCCACCCCGTATACATATACCTATATAACAACCATGCATACTGTATATAATCGAGTTCAGAAATCGCTCATTTCTAATCACTAACCATTATCTCCATTATCGTCTGCATAGAGATACATACACCTATGTACGTGTAATATAAGTGCTTCGTGACACTGATTTATCATCACTGTTTTCATTCTCATATATTTATTTTATTCGTGTCACTTTCGCTTGAAAAAAATAAAAATTGATGAGTTTTTTTTATTTATTTGTCAGGCTAGTAACGCGAGGTATCGATTCCCATCAGCTGGTCAGAGATGAACAAATTTTAAGGAAGAATAAACACGATCAAAGCCAAAAACTTCAAATGCATGTGCATACGTGTTCTACGTATAGGAATAATAAATGCACATTTTGAATCAGCCCCTATGTATGACTAGCTGATTGAAACGAATGATTTTTTTTTTTTGCCACTCTTCTCGCTGGAATATATTTGTCACAAGGGAAATCATGACGATATCACGATGTACATTTTTATGTACTGCTGTTTGTCCTTTTTTTTTTTATTTAAATATTTTTCTTCCGTATACAAATAAAAAAGCTATAACTAGGAGAAATCTCTGCGGGTCGTCTGACCCCCACGCATATATGTACATAATATGTCCGCGGAATAAATAAATTAGCGGATAAATAATTGAATGGAGAAATGGAAAAATTGAAAATGGACGACGGAAGTAAAATCTATAATCAATCCGCTTCGCGAAACATGGTTAGCCGGTGTATGTAGTGGAATTATTACAGCGTATCGAATGGATGATGTTCATTTCGTCGTGGATGTCCGATCTTCCGCGGATTCAGGAAGTTTGTATATAAATTATAGATTTTTTGGATTATTTATTGTATTTGTAGACGCGAATTTTATCGAGTTTCTGTCGTAACCGGTAGAATTACACTGGGATGATATATTTACCTGGGTATAGTATACGTATTTATATGTATATATAAGTTATTGCAGAAATATCTGCAGCCAGATGTACGTGTAGTACGTACATCGCGGGGGATGCGAAAATCCTATAAATCCACTTCTATAATATACACATATACATACTTATTCGGTACTATTTCATTAAATATAATACATAACGTATATAAGGTCATTGAATAGCAGCCGCATCACAATAATGATTATACGTTCGTTTTTTTCTTTTCTGGATTTAACGTGCGTCATACCTGTAGATAGAAAGAAGATCATCCTCAAATTTTTATTTCTGTCCTATTCTGTGAATTTTTCGAGTGAAAAGATGTATAAATTTTCGCAAGAGCGAATACTCCTTTTTTTTTTTGTACCGTCGAGGTTTTCGTTTTTTCTTCGTGGGTGTATGAGGATTTTCTACATTCTAGAATCTCTAAAGATGTAACTTTCAAAACCGTCTACATCATCTACGCTCAAGATAGGATCACCCTTACCGAACCATTACCATTATCAAACGCTGTGCGCGACTTGCAGAAAACTAGATCCGATTTGTTTGAATGCGAGTCTCGTACTCTACGGCAAAAGCCGAATAGCCAACCATTCGAGAATATCATACCAGATATTACAATATCCATAGATTCTACTATTAATGCAATTACACCTGGTGAAGTTTTCCCGCACTGACCCGATTTTCAATGTCTTAACTTTTCGTTGCTGCCTTTACGGATATCTCCAAAAAATGTGCATACTTTTTTCTCTCCATTATTAAGCCGTGGGACAACATTAACTGAATTTCATCTCATCTTCAGACATCCGACGTTCCAAATTAGCAGCTCAAATAACCTTGTGTCGGTTACATGACAGGTTCGGTGAAGCTTAATTAAAAAGTTCTTCTTCTTTCGAAAACATTTGGGTTAACGAGGGATAAGACTTCATCATTCTTCGGAAGAGGAGAATCTATTGTACGGTATATTCTTGCCTTATGGATAGCATATTGTGCTGCAATAATGCTATGGAAGATTTTAATGAGCAAATGACGTACGATTTTACCGATAAATTCCAACAATCTACGTTATCTCTATTAATACTATTATAATGGATATACATTGAACACATTCATGCTATTATTGTTATTTTTATCATCCGCTGAATACCCTTCTTAACCCATTTGTTCACTTGGAGCATTTTGTACGCATGTCTTTTACGACGATCATTTCCCCCCCTTCTTTTTTCTTTTCTTTCAAAGAACGAGGCATAAAGGAGAAGGGAAGAAAGAAAAAGAGAGGAAAGAAAAATCACGCCTAGCGGGTTGAATAATGAAAAAGTAGATTGAGAACTGTACAACTTACGAGATTTTAGGCTTCCGAAGAGTTTCCAACACTTAAAGCTTTATATGCCTCGAACTTTTGAAATAAGTGTATTTCGCCTTAGGACCGGCAAAGTGACGCGGGAACTCTTTACGGTTCTGAGCGTTAAAAATTAGGGAAATAAATCCAACCGTTACCGGTGTGGCCGTACAAAACGATTTTTTCCTCTTGTTCTTTCACACAGCGAACTCCGAAGTAGCGACAATTCGTGATGATTTCTAAGAATCTTCCTCGGAATTTTCTTCCTCGTTTTTTTTATATTCATAGGGTCAGTTATTTCCGCGGCTGCCCGACGATCGAGAAATATGCAGGGATTCTACTTTCATTTTTACTTTGACTCGGAGTTTTTTTTTTTTCTTTTTTTCCCTCTCTTTTGAAAGTATTATAAGGAAACGGGGGTGCCCTTCCACTTATACTTAGCGTCTTATTGCCAGCACCAGATGTTTCGTCTTTCATCCTCACCCCGTGGTAGTATCAGTAGTGGTGGTAGTAGTGTAGTAGTAGTGGTAGTACCTACCAGCAGCAGCAGCAGCAGCAGCAGCAGCAGTAGCATCATCAGTAGAGAACCATTAGAAACTCCCATAATTCCCAAGCTATACCTTACTTACTCCTTGCTGAACGACGGGGTTGGTATAACAAGCTGCGCGACGTCTGGAGACCCTAGCGCCGCATCGTCGTCATTTTCATCCTCGTTGGTTTTATATGTGTTATAGGTATATGCCCATTTAGGTATATACAGAAGTTGGTATGTATTGTCGTTTTCGGTAATACGGTGGTCCTCCAGGAGAGATCAGAGATGGCGATGACCGCTAATAGCGTCCATAGTGATCTCCTCCCAGAAGCGGCCACCGATGTTGACCACCTCGGTCTTTTCAGCTTCACAGCCTTCTGACCTTTTCAAATGACAATAACACCCCGAAACTACGAGAATGATCATTATTATTATCATCGCTGTTATTATTATTATTATTAGTATACCGGTAACGAATGACCCTCGTATGACCTTTTCACGAAGGACAAAGGAACAAAAAAATGGAAGTCAAAAACTACGCTGACCTCTACCTTTTTTTTTTCCTACTAATTGTGATGGAAAATTTATTCGACGGGTTCCCGTTCAGAGAATTGTAACTTTTGTACTTTTTTTTTTTTTGGTTTGCAGGCGGCAAAACTAATTCTACATTCATATTCGGGCCTCTGTAGAGAATAAAAAATTGCCAACGTAACGCGTATTTTTTTATAATTTTTGAGTCACGGTCGGAATGACGCTCAATTTCGGACCGGTGCAAAGTAATGGGTGTGATAATTCGGTCCTCGTTGAAATCGTAAACGTAAAATGATTCCCGCAATTGCTCGACAACTTTTTTTTGCGAGACCGAACGAACGTTCACGTAATTTATGCAAGGGTGTGGTGCGAGTGAATGTTTTTTCGCGGCGCCGAATAATCTAAATCTACAATGGCACTTTCACAAGGACAACGGGGGGACGTTATGAAAATTAACAAATGTTTTCGAAAACCGATACTAATCGAAAGAAAAAATAAGGAAAGCAAAAAAAAATGCAGAAACTTAGCTCCGAGTGAAATCCGTTACGGTAGATTTCTGATTGCGAGCTAAAATTAAGTGAAGGAAGGGGAGGAAAAAAAAAGGAGGGCGAAGTAGGATACAAAACATTTCCAATCAAACGGCGATAAAGCCTCCAATTTTCCGTTACTAAAAGGAAACCGATAAAAGCTTTCTCGGAAGCTTAAACTTTCCTGTGTGCAGCAATATCCCTGTACATCATGAAACGTGGTGCGATGATGGTAGTTGTCGGCTTCTTACTCTTTCTCCTCTTCTTTTTTCTTAGCCTATTACGTGGCCTTTCCTTAAAAAAAAAAAAAAAAAAACTAAAAAAAAACAGATATGTATGAAAAATGAAAAAAAAAGAGAACTCGGATCTCTCGAAACGCTTAGGATCCTCTTCGAGGTTCTGATAGAACCACAAAAATCTTGATGGCTTTACTACCGAAAAACATGTTCTGCGAAGAGGGGGTAACTCTTATCAGATCTTTCTCTACAACTATTTTGTACGGAAATGTCCTTTCGAAAGTGACGTGGAATTTTCGGAGTTTGATATTCCGAGGTAAAGGACACTAATGTAAACATGAAGGAAGTTGGGGCGGGAGTAGCTTTTTGGACGGTATTTGTTTCCAATTCAAACAATATATTCTCCCATAAAAAACAAGAAAGAGATTCTTCAGTCTTAAGGAACTCTCGCTCTTTTTTTTCTCCTCATCTATACCTACTTGGTTTGGGCTGTTTTCTTGGAACGTCGTTCCATCAACCTGGACAAAAGTAATTGGACGCGCATCTCCCGAGGGAGGCAAAATAAGGGGTGGAGGGTTCATTCGTTCGTCCGTTCGTTCGTTCGTTCGTTCGTTGGTTGCTTTCGACCGAGAAAAAATGGAAACCACCAAAGACGCAACGTCCTTTGAACCCGTACAATGAACTAGCTGCTTCTTACCTCAACTGTTCGCGTAATACATAAAATGCTGTCGCATATTCATACACAGGGTGTTGTATTTTTTGAGGTGTCAGCTAGGTGGGCACGGATACGCAATGGGATCGAAAAATTTCCACGTTCACGTATCGCCGAAAATGACATACATATTTAAATATTTCATGAAATTCAATTTGCTTTTCTGCATCAGACCGCACTTTGCAATCGTTTAATTGGAAGCGACCATATCACGTGGTTTTTCATTCCGCAATTATCAACCGCATCGCACTAGCTTCGAAATTCAACATTCCCTGCACGAAAATGGAAAATAAATAAATGGGAGGTTGGGCAAACGTGGGAGGAAAAGGAAAAAGAAAAATAAACCACACGCAGGTTCACCGTGGAAAGATGTAACAGACTGTACGACCATCACCCTCGTCACTTGGCATTTTCAAAACCACGGTGACACGCTCTGAAAAGGGGGAAGGGCGGGGAAACGGGACGGGGTTTCCCTCGTGCCACGTAATCTCTTCTCTCCTCTTTTCTTTTCTCTGTGTACCTCGGCGCCAACGAAAAAGAGCATTGCGAAACTTTACCCGCGAGTCGTTTGAATCCCCGTTGCCGTACCTATAACGTTTCTAAAAGTAGTGGTTGGTGACTGCTGGAAACTGGAACTTTGGTCGGCGGTGAAAGGATACGGCGCGGAGAGGAGAGGAGAGGAGAGGGAACGGGGGGGAGAGGGAGAGGAAAGGCGTATGTTGAAAAGCTCTGAGAGATTCATGACGAGCTTTTGGTCAGAAGATTCAACGTTTTTCCAGAGACTACTCGCACCGCACAACATACGTTTGTAACTCACGTTATAATAATGCGAGTTTTATCAGAGGAAAAGTAGAAGAAAATTATATTCGTGAATTTTCGTTACGAAATTTGATTAAACGATAAAGTTTTAATAAATTGGGCCGGATCAAGAGAGCGCAGAGCGTTGAGAAGGGGAGGGTAGGGAGAGGGAAAGAGGGAAAGAGGGAACCTGGTCACGTCGCAGTCGCTCTGGTTACACAGGTATAAAAAGATATTCCATTGTTGAATAGTTTCGGAGAGATAGAAATTGTAGGTAGGTATGCAGTCGTAGATCACTGTCCGAATTGCGGTTTAACGAAGGTATGTATATCATACTCCATCCTCCGCCGTTTCTCATCGTGCAGGAAACGTTCCGCGGGTATAATCAGATATAACATGGATGCTCGAAAGTTGAGACCAACGTTGCAGTGGTAAAATCATGCTACGGTCAGACGTACCCCGATACACCGTAACGCGATACAGGTCCCAAATATATCACCATTATCATTACCGTTATTACTATATCAGAAAATTTTCAACTATAGCTGAATGCACGGGTGTACGTGCGACTCGTGTATTGTATACGCGTTCATTTTCTTTATACCCGTATAATGTTACAGCGGTGTTCGCGGATTCGGGATTAAGTTTATGGGTGTGTGCGATATAATGTTGTAATAATTCCTGCTACCTGCTACCGTCAAATATTCCATACAAATTTCACGTATGCTAGATCCCCGCCGTACGTTATGATATGCCGTTTGAAATTGGCGAATTTACATATAATTATACAACGACCGACCGAAATCTATACCGCGAGGTGTACCGGGTGTCCCTCGACGGTATTAAAAACGAATTCGAATTTTACGGCGTACCTACGAAAGTTTTGAATTGAAATTCTGATGTTTTTCGGAAATTATCGCGATCGCAGACACGACGCTGTTCGGAAGTTCGCTTTTAAAAAACGTCCAAATGTCGGTTTAAACAGGGATGAGAAGAAGAAAAGAAACTGACAAGTTTCGACTTTGCAACTATCTTCATAGATCAAATTTCGAAATGGATCTCCCTGTACGCGTGTAGAACTGTGTTGCGATTGGCGAGATTTACGGATGATTTAGAACGTGCAATAATTCAAAATCTATCTTGGAACCGTTGCAACTGGTAACGCTAGAATCTGTTGGAAAATTATCAAACTGATCACGTTATACATGTTCCGCGGGCACATACCGCATCTATGTGCACACAGATATATGATGTTTACCCAGGTATACCTATATGCTATAATATTGCATTCAAATACATGGATCAAATAGCTCAGAAATATACGGCGGTGGCCAAATTGAGTGCACCACGTCAAAGAGTCGACTTTTCGTCTTTGTGCACATCATATATCTAGATCGTACACATAATATTATGCCGAGTTTCCTTTTTATTCTGTACTTCCTTTTTTCTCTCTTATTGACAAGAGAAACAAAAAAAAAAAAAAACAGTTTTCAATTTCGCTCGCCGTACACGCGGTCCGGATAATAAAATAAAAAGACAATGAAATTTTCACGACGCTTTTTTTTGTGATATTATGTATTATACTCACGTATATGTATAATATCGAGAAGTACATATCTATCTGGACGGCTTCTTTGTATACACATCAGGTATCCGAGTACATACATATTTACTTTCAACTCAGATATACGTTTGTGGAAGTAATAATAATTCCTGCATTTTACGTTGTATTATATTTAATTAAATGCACACGATATAACCGCCGAGGTAACAACGAAGCGGAGAACAAGAAAAAAAAAAAAAAAAAAGAAAAAAAATGAATGCGAAAAAATAAAAGTGGTCCACGCAGATAAAACGTTGGGAAAAGATTGAGAGGCCGCTGCTCGGCTCTGGCGTGTGCTGTTCCGTGGTGTGTAAATGTAATATTCCGTGTACAAGGTTAAAAGAAAAGTAAGAGGAAGAGAGGAGAGAATTTTTTCACCGGCCACTGAGCATTAATTGTTGTGAGATGAAGAAAAAAAAAAAAAAATGGGAAAAACGAATGAAGAGAAAAGCAACGAGAAACAATTTCACGATTCTCTAGGCAATAGAAGGAGACAGCTGTATATCTAACGCGTACATACCTCGTCTCAGTTCGTGTTGTATAATTTTTTTCTTCTTCTTTCATTTTTCATTCGTTTTTCACGGTTGTTCGAAAAAAACAAAAACCCGCGAAATGGTTTCACCTCGACGCTTTGGCATTACGCGTTATCTTATTTTTCGAAGACGGATGACGAAGGGAAAATAGGAAAAAAAAAACTTTCACCCTCCCTCGACTATGTGGGTATTGTGTACTATAGGTTGGGTATTTATAGTATGGGAATATTTTGTATAAGTTACCATGGAAAAAGTGGAGGAACGACGACAGGGATAGATTTATTGTTCATGTTTTGACAGGTTTCACAAGATCTCGCGGTGACATGCAGACACGTCGAGTTGACTCGAGTCGACTCGGAGGATATTGAAAAATAAGATAAGATGAGAGAGGAGGTCTGAAAAAAAAGTGGAAAATAAAAATAAGTGGAAAATTGAGAAATGAATTTTCGAAGGCGGCACGTCGAAGAAAATAAAATTTGAGTGGCGAAAGTTGAGCGTTAGATGAGGGGGTTTCACGCTGAAATTAGAGGAGACGAAAAGTAAGCGAAGGAGATAGCAGTTTCGGAAAAGTTCATTTAATTACACTCGGAAGAATTTTCTATTATACTTACCTCGAAATGCAGAGTGCAGAAAATATCAAATCGAGAGGATCGGGAAATTCGTGAGCGCGTGCCTTTCTCGGAAGTTGAACTTTTCATCAATTTCATCGCCATCGACTATCCGGTAACCATTAGCAAAAGTTTTCATCGTAAATTCGCACGGTGACGATTTATATACCCTGCACATATATACCGGATACCTTCTCAACTTGGGGTTGGAAACAGCCTCGGGAAGACGAAGTATTTAGCTAACGGTGAAACTAGAAGAAACCCGAAACAAGAAAAAGAATAAAATAAGATCGAAATCGACTTTCGCGACCAGTTTCAAACAACGATTTATCGCCGTTTATTTAAAAAAAAAACTCGACAACGTACAACCCGGTTTTGGATAATTCTGAAGAAAAAATTCAAAAATTTCCTCGCCATCCTAATGTTCCAATGCCGAACTAATATAAGAAGTAAAAAAAAAGCTCTTCATCTGAATTACACGAAAACAAAACGGATTTTTTTTTTTTTTTCTCAAATCTGGATCTGATTCGGACCTGGCGAGTTTGTCGAGTTGGCATGGACTTCTGCGTTGTACATACATCTGTGTACGTATAAAACTATCGGCTTTGAAAAGCTGATAGTTCTGAATAGTTTTCCGTGTATTTTGCTCTGAAATACCCTTTTCCGCGGTGGTTTCAAAGTGCCATCGAGTTACACGGGGGTTACTAAGCGGGGGAAATACAAGGAAATTGGTGCACAATGAACGGACGAATGGATACACATATATATATATATATATATATATATATATATATATATATATATATATATATATATATATATATATGTATATATTTACATCGGACGCCATGTTGCCAGTTTTCACCTGGCTATGTTCCAAATCTATAACTGCAGACCATGCTGTATTACTACACGACTGCAACCACGCACTACTGCAATTTTATCTACCCATATATCGTCATATTTGAACATCGTAGGTAATACGGTTGGCAACATTCTAAAAATCCGTTTTTTAACACCGATCTCAGAACGAACCGTGTCAATGATTTCCGAACGAGCAGGAATTCCCCCCGAAATTTTAATTGGACGGAAAAAAAATGAATCGCCAAATTTGTACGAGAAGAAAAATAATTTTTCGAACAACCCTGTCGCGAACACGAAGTTCTTGACAACTCGCGAGAAGAACATCGACGAAGAAGGACTGCAGATTGGGATTTTTAGATTCTTCATACGTAACTCCGAAATAGGGTAGAAATTGTTGAGGAAATTCGACGATCGAAGTAGTTTACATATCGTTTTGGAACGCGATGGAACGGCCTTTGGGATTCGGATGCCGGTATCTTAGGTTCATCTTATGTTAGGCATAAAAAAAAGTGAGGTGACTAATGTACGTATATGTATATGTATATATATATATATATATAGACAATTTCCTCAGCAGTAGCAGTAAAAGCAGCGAAGGCAGAAGCAGCGGCCTTGTATAAACCAGTTCTCGTCAAAGTCACGACTCAATCGAGGGGGCGAAGTTGGTACCTTATTGTACAAGCTCTTCATGAGCGCGGGGTTTGTTTAACTGAGGTACACATTGTCTCCTCAGTTTCCAGTTAGATTATATGGTCTTAGATGAAGCTGCATGCGACAACTTTGCCTCGGAGCTTCACACCGAGAAAATAAAATCAGAGGGCAGCAAAAAATGCTCGAAGCTTTCGATTAGTTTTTTTCGTTTTCTCTTTATTTTTCCCACCACATCTCGATTCCGGGAGAATCGCACAAGTCAAACTTTCGTTGCGTGCGGATATAATGCGGTGGAGATCGATAAAACGTGAAATATTTAATTCTCTTCAGGGATTAGCTGCGGAGGGGGGGGGGGGGGGGGGGAACGAAATACGTACTTCAGCTTTTCGAGCGATTGAAACTACCTGCGAACAAGTATTTTAGGGCGGTGACTGGGGAACGAATGTTCCAACGTCCAATTTACATGTCAGCTACACGATGATAAAACCGGGATTATTACACCTTTTGGAATAAATTTCTGATTGTCAAATTGCTCAGAAGTGTGGGAATCAATTTGACGATATTCTAGGCTTTCTTATTTCGGTACGGTGGATTCGAGGTGATTAATTGCACCTGGTTGAAATTTCTCTGACTTAATGTTAGCGCAACGCAGGAGGACTTGGTCGGAAAATCTGTTTTTTCGATGAATTTTTAAATTGTTCAACTGATTTTATTCCGATGTCGGCTACGATTTTTCATTACACATTCTTCGAATCATCAGAAATGGTAAGCCGACTATTTTCGAACGACGGAGATTTCGATTCTCCGGAGAAATAGTTTTATTGGGTTCGATTTGAGACGGAGAAACAATAGAAGCGAACGACGAGGCGATAAATCTTTAGATCCAGTTGTGTATATCCGTGTTTTGCTCTAACCTTGTTATACCCTCTATAAATTTACTCGATATCCCCTGGCTCTATCCAGGCATAGCTATCTTCGAGGTTGAGCAACCACCTAGCTCTATGGTGGGCTCCTATTCTGCTTTCGTGTATATTATTTCGAAAGCTCGTCGAACTCCGCAAATACACGTTGAACAAAAGTATTCCAAAGATTTTCATCCAGCGTTCAGTGACGGATGAAAGTCGCGAAATTGGATGTCGTGTTTCCGGACGTTTATCGATTTTTTAAATATTAACCAGCACGAAGATGATCTAAATTCGGATCGACTTGACGATTATCGATGGACAATCCGTGTTCCTTATTTTGTCAGAATAAAATCTGTAGCGGTATAAAAAGAGGGAAAAAGGAGAAGGCAAAGGGAACCGAAATTCACAAAGCAGACAAGCGACCACGTACCGTTACGTACAGCGGGAGCGTTTATTAGAGAACCGAAGAAAAGCGAAGTCCGGAAAAGGACCGAAGCGTAGAATCCTAAAATTTACGACTTGTACGGAGCTTTGTAGGTTGTTGGGTGGGGCCAACGGAGTGGGGGGAGATTTTAGGTGCAGGGGACGAAAACTCGACCCGAAACTCTCAGCAGCGATACCTACCGCCCTTATTCTCGGCCTCTACAATATACATATATACATATATATCTATATGTAGGTGACCTACACACCTCCCTGTACCACGGCTACAAGAAACTCTGGATGCAAATTAGCCCAATGACTTAGCTGGGTGGGAGTAAGGTGGAAGAGTTTCAGAAAAGATACAATGGGGTTATTTCGCCGACCTGTTACTACCGCCGCGCCGCGCCGCGCCGCGCCATCGCCGTTGCCTGCCGCTGCTCAACCCACTAAAAATTTGGTAATTTTATCCCCCGCAGAGCTGCTTTCATTCGGACAGATTGAGGGGAAAAATCCCAAAGCTGAAATAAATATTCCTTAATAATCAATTAAACTCTGATTTATATCAAGACAACCTTCTTCTTCCCTTGTTAGATCTGCGTAGCGAAGGATCTTTTTCGAAAGTGGTGTGGAGTCTGATATTGGACAAGAAAAGTCAGAATGATTTCGCTTCGGTTGAACAAATTACTGCCAAGTTTTCGATAGCATTTTTTAGTCAGCGTGCGAATCCCTTGGCGAGAATATTTTCAATTCATTTTCTCTTTATTTCATTGTTTCAATAATCAAACGTAATTCGTTTTTTCGGTAACATCTTTCGTTATCCTTGTAGTATGGCGACTCGAACGAGGCGAGGAACTTTGGATTTTCGCCGGAGCCGGTGCTCCAGAGCGGCGAGTGGCTCCGTTAATTGTTTTATTCTAATTAAGGCAAAGCAATAGTTTAATTATCTTGAGAGTTGGCGTCGGTGTCGCCGCTCGCGTTTCTCTTTCCTCTATTGCTCGCGATCTTTTGCTTTCTCGCCACTTTTGCCCGTACGGGTTGCAGGGGTGGTGGTAGATCCCCGTACGTATTTCACAAATACATAGGTACGTACGTACGCCATATCTTTATATAAGGTGGTTGGTATAACTATATGTGACTTTTCAAGTCTCGCGCGTAGCTCTTCCGTTTCCGGGCCATTTAATCCAGGTAATGCGAGGTTGCGTCTAAAACTAGCTCATATATCCATACATGTATATATGTATATACATGTATATATGTATATGTATTATGTACACATATATACAGCTCCGCACTACATACATCCCGCAATGCCGATTTTACGACACCACGTAGATACATACGTACCAAACCTATAGCCATTTGCTCCATCGGAGATTGCATTTGAAATTGTAATTCCTCTTTTATACCGACGTGTCAAGAGCCCTGCGATTTGTTCCCCCTTGCCCTCGTTGACCCTTTTTTTCCACCGTCTGAAATCCGTCTTGAGTTATTTTTCTATTTCCTATAGCGTTTTTATTTTCCAATTAATTTTACACCCCAGCGAATTCGGGTTAAAATTATAAAAAAAAATAAAATCGACCAATCTCATTTATTCCGGAGGAATGGAAACTTTCGAAGTTTGATTATTAAATTTTTTCTAAATATATTCAAACAATGAACCGCCGATTCATGCATACGTATACCCATAATCATCAACCCTTATCAGCCGCAGGTCTCGAACACTTGACTTTAAAACGAAGCAGTTTGTGGAGGGGACGTTGTCTGCAGAAATGAAAAACAAACTTCAGTTTTTTCTTCTTTTTTTTTTTCTTTGGTTTCCTTTTTCTGCACCTTCTGCGAAAGTTTGTCAAACTTTTGGGGGATGATAATTTTCGCGATACTGTTGGAAACATGTTCCGCGGTGGAATTTTGACTATTAATATCTCATCAAAACCGTGTATCAATTACCATACTCAACCGTCCCCTGTATCTTTATAACTTTCGGTAATTTAATTCCATATATAGGGTGGGTAACTTGTACTTGGCGACTATCCAACCACCCTTATAAATACTGGCGTTGAATAAAGTTGCGATTATATCATGCACACGTGACGAAGCGAATTGAATTTTTTTTTTTTTCTCTCCAAAATTATTCGTATCCTGACGGAGGAATTGATTAATTTGGATTTCATATGCTTAATGGAATTTGTAAATTTTCAAAGCATTTCTCCAGAAGAAAATCGTATCGCGTATTTCAGTATGCGATGGTGATTTTCGTCGAACATCAGATAAAAACGTACCTGCAATTGTGGGCACACACATAGATGCCATAAACCGTGTGTATCTGATATATATATGTATATTGTATAGGTATAGGAAACACGTAGGTACGTTGGATATATGTTGGAAACGGCAATTTCGTTTTCGAGAAAATATCTGGCCACAATTCAGGATCGTATATATGTACATATATATATTATGTAAGCTATAAGGGAAAATCGTTTCCCCAGCTACCGTGATCTCCCGAAGAGGGTGGCTCGATGCTTATTGTTACAAAGTGCCTCGTTTTTCAAAGATTTTCTCCTTTTTTATTTTTTTGTTATTATTTTTGACTTCTCGACGGGATGAAATGCTGCAAAAATTTATTTCGTTTCATTCGGATCCAAAGCTGAACTTTACCACGTGCCACACGTATGTAATGTTCACGAAAAATTTTGAATCTGAACTTTCGTACAGATTAGCGAAATTCAAAAAACAATACCAAAATTCCGCGAATATTCCTATACAATCGGCTAGCGATCAGTCAGCTGTTGGGCACATAAAATTTTTGTATCAAATTTAATTTGGAAATATATTTTTACGTTGCAAGTGCAAAAATGTAGCTGAAAGAATACAAGTGGCGATGGATTCACACACACATAGGTGTAAAAAAGCGTACATATATATTTACATAATAATAGTACATATATATAGGTATATATATATTGGTATAATATATATAGCGACCCTGCACGGATAACATAAAGACAATTGGCTCGTTCGTCGATAAGACAAGGCAAGCGCGGAGAATGGCATTCGATAAAACCCATAGATATACATATATCTATACCGGGGGATCAATTCGTACCTTCAACATTATCCGAGGGTGTCCCGATATATATAATAAATACGTACTACACACCCTTTTACTTCTCTTAGTCCCTTTTTGCGCCCTATTTTTTTTTATGCATTTTTTTTTTTTTCTTCCTTCCCTGCATGTCTCCTTGAAATGCCGTGATGGTAATGGGTTCCAACGCTCACCCCATAAAGGACCTTCTCGTAAACCCTTACCTGTCGCTATATTCCTCTATACTTTTTTTTTTTTCTTCTACTCTTCCGTATCATTGCAAAACGTTGTCCCTATCTGAGTCTGCACTCGATCTGTTTTTACACCGTCTTCTTCTTTTTCTGTTTCATTCGATCTCCTTGGTAAAATATACTTGTACCGACGATATCGATGCAATATCAATTGGTTAGGAGTCCGGACTATCTAGCGAAAAAAAAAAAAAAAAAAAAATATCGAACAAATAAAGAAATCGCAAACTTTTTACCTCGCTGTCTCTTTATCTCCTTTGCAATATCTGCCTAGATCGTCTGGAGAGAGTTTCTTTGCTCTCTTTGAAAATGAATGGACGAATAAAAAACCTAAGACACAATGAAATGAGGAGCGAAATGAAAGAAGGTAAAATGCGTAAACCGGCGCGGGAGAAACTAAACAACTGAAATTCCTCCGGGACTTCCTTTTGAAAAGATATAGGTACGGTTGTACTCGCCTACGTAATACTTGTCATTCTATGCATCCATCCACATTATTTCCGCTCCCCCCAACAATTTTTGGTGAAAGACATCTCTGCATATAATTACACCTGCCGCCGCGTAGGTACGTACGGAATAGGGTGGAAAGTGGAGTACTCACAAGCTGCAGGAATTGGATAATTTTCGATCAATGAAAGAAACAAAGAGAGCGGAGAGGAGAAAAAGGAGTAATAAAGAGAGGGGGATGTAAAGGAGGTTATATCGGAACACCCTTCGCTTCGTGTAGTAAATCGTAAATTTATCGAGGGCCAAGGCAAGGCTGCCGCGAGGTAGAGAAGGCTTTCAGTTAGCATTCGAGCCTGTTTTCTGCAGAGCACAGTATACCAAATATTGCTTGGCTGATTGTGAGTACTTTACGTCAAATACAGAACGGTCGCTAACATATCAAACAAAACCAGCAGCCACGCCTATTCACGGTCCACCGATCGACCCGTCGAGTAAGGACGTCAGTCGTCCACGTTCGACCTTCTCTCTCCACGTCATTTATACCCGGTTTCGGTACGGAAACCGAAATTACCCAGCTATTGCACTAAAACATCTATTTTCATACGGTTTACATTCATACGGCTATTTCCTACGTCCGTCGTTTTCGCACACGGCCAAGCAATCGGCTGATGCATTTTCCGATTGCAAAAAAAAAAACGGCTGCCGCATCCGTAAAAAAAGCGCGCTCTTCCAAAACAAGAGGTTCGAAAATGTCGTTGAAGACTTTGACCGAAAATTTCGATTCGTCCGTTTTTTTTTGTTTTCACTTTTTCGAAAGTTTTTTGGGAGGGAAAAAAAAAGAAAGGAATAAAAATAAATAAATGAATGAATAAATAATGGACGAGTGGCTCGTTTTTGAACCGGTTTAGGTCAGGCCACTGCGGATTTTTACAAGAAGGGTGACGGGGAAAACTGCCGAGGAACCAATATAAATGCAAAGACGTCTGCAGGGTAGGTATACGTATAGGTATAGACGTGTACATAGGTAACGCGTCGGGGAAATCGGTTAGGGGTCGTGGGAAGGAGGGGAGGGGAAAGAAGGGAAAAAAAATTAAGCGCACCTCTTCCTACCTCGCGAATTTCAGACCGCAACTGATTGATATTCCTATCAGGATAGCTGAAAACCACCATAAAACGATGTAACGATCTGCGGCTCGACATCGTGCCGATCTGAATTTATCATAGAATTTTCGATATTTTGGTCAGAGGGCTTTTATTGGTTTCCGTATTTATAATTTTTTTTTTTTCATTTCCCTTTTTATCAGTGGCGCAGAAGATTACATCCTGGTGGATTACTTTCGGTTTTCGTGGGGTTTTTTTTTTTTCTCGTCGGGAGAGACGAGACGTTACGCCGCAACGATTTTTTATTCCATTTTTTCTCTCATGTTTTATCTCTTTGGACTCGTTAAAATGTCGCCAAAGAGAAATCGAGGACGTCGATCACACTCGGGAGAAGCAAGGGGGGCCGGGAGAGGGGCGACAGAGATATAGATAAAATGAGGGAAAGATTGGATTGGTAGTACGAGGAAAAGACGACGATGACAATTCTCGGAGAGTTTTAGCTGTTATATATTACCGCCGGTTTAATACTAATGTAATAGAATAAGTAATAACTCAAATATTCTTTATTCATCTCGCTCTCCTTAGGGAAACATAAAAATGACGAAGAGAAAAGGAGACAAAAAATTATCGTAATAACTCAAGTTAATGATTTCATATTTTTTCATAGAAGAAATGTGTCATTATTTAGTGGAAAAATTAGCGTACCGTAATAGCGACTGCGTATCTAGCGGAGTCGCCACTAATTTTCCGATGAGCGAATTCTTCCTTTTTTCTAACTATTAATTATCGGTACTCTTTTTTTCGATCTTTCTAATTTGCGTTACATGCGCGAACAATCATAAATATAACTCGTGGGACTCTATCGTTATTTTTTAGGCTCGGAGAAGTGGATGGGATATTCAAAAATGAAAAAAAAATTCAACGCCCCCGCAACGTCTCAAGTCTACAGAAAAGACACCCGCGATCCTTATATATAAAATATATATGACGTGTACGTACATATTTCATTTAGTATCGAACCGTAGATAAAATAAAGTCGAACGTCGTGACGCTACGTGGATTGCCTTAAAATTCCGTCCTCGTCCTCGTGGCAGAGAATTTTTCGAGATCTCTCAACTAGAATTCGACTCGATGATCGTGCAGGACCTTTTTCGACCAGAGATGATCTGTTCCAGGGTATATAAACGACAACGAGAGAAAATGTACCTTATTTCCTCTCCGTTCGCGACCTAATACAGTTATAAAGTTTTTTTTGTTCATTTTTTTCCCCTCATGTTGCTTCCTATCTTTTTATCCCTTTTAATGTTATGTATACACTTTTTTCTTTTGGTTTCTTTTTTTTTTTTTTCTGTTTTTTACATAAATTTATGGTTACCGCGGTTGTGATAAGCGCGGTATACGTGCGCTTATCCCGCAGTACCTCCATGCGCCGAACTTCCCGAATTCCATTTCCACTTTTGAAAAACACCGAGAAAGCAATCTCTATTTATCATCTACCTACCGTATCAGCTCGGTACAACGCATTATTTTTTTTAATTTTATTTATCTTGTTTTTTTTGTTTCTCTCTCTTCCTTTCAAGCGACGGAGGAAAAATAAAACAAGATTAAAACGAAGGGGTGCGGTACGTGTTTGGATTTTTCCTTTTTTTAATTTCGAAACGTCACGATTGATGGCACATAAGTTCCTGGATAAAAGTTGAACATAAAGAATTGAGGGGAATCAATCACACTCTGAAAATAGGAGTAAACCCGTTGCATAATTATTTTTTAAACAGTGCGGACTACTTCGAATCAGATTTGCGCCGGGGGTTGAATAAGTCGGGCGACCGGGCCCAATCAATTCCCCGGATCGGGGCGCATCGATTTACCCGATCGAGGTGGTATTATCAATATTCCTGATCAGGGAAAAATTCATATTTCTAATTGAATCGTGATTTTTTTTTCGCTACCCAGAGCTGGCTCGAGTTTGCCGAACCGCAGTAGATCATTTTCATGATCAGGCAAAGATTAATTCTCCTGATTGGGTCCTAATTATTTTTCCGATCAATCTTTAAGCCTGACGAAGTCTTTCCCCAAGACCGGATTCATCTTCCGCATCGAAGCCAGAGTAATTTTCCCGATCGGATCCCGATAAGTGTCTCCACGGCTGGGGTAGATCCTTATTAATTTTTCCGATGCGGATAGGATCAATGGCCATGTGGATCAGGGTCGGTAAACATCATTTTTTTTTTTTTCACTCAAAAATAATAAACCGCTATCAGAGATACGGAAACTGTTGGAAAACTATGCGAGCTCCTCTGCAGCGGGTACGATGGAGGTGGATGGGCATATCGGGTCGTTGAGCAATTACGGCAAGAAGCATTAGTCACGGTGACATGGAGCTCGTCTCTCTTCTCTTTATTCACAAGTATGAGAGTATTCAGATGAGCGGCGAGCGGATTCGCGACCGCGTCCTCGTAGTCGTCGTAGTCGTCGTCGTCGTCGTCGTCGTCGTCTACCTTCCTACCCATCCACTCCTTGCTTGATTTCATCGTGTGATACCTCGATTGAATTCAGAAGCTGATCTAAATAACGAAGTGGAAATTCCCGGCTCCCCCACTCCGCGCCCCTCATCTATCCAATATATCCGTCTCATCCCTTTCAGCTAATACCCATCAACTCGATTTCTTTACTCCCAGCAGGAAAGATTCATCTGAAACCGTTTTATACCTTCGTTATCGTAATCGTATGCTAATTTTCAAGTTTCCCAAAGTTACTGATCATTCCCACCGAGTATCGATGGTTTTTTTTTCACCCTAGGACAGACTAGGTCTTTGTGGTTATTGAAAAAAGCAAATAAATAAGATAAAACGTATATTTTCTTCGTCCATTTTTCCATCATTATATTCCTTTGTGTTCGGACGACACAAATCTCCTAGTTAGATATAAGACCGCAAGTTTCGGATATACACATCGTTTCAAAGAAGCTCCAAGTATATTTTTTACCTCGTTACGTACAAATACGTACAACGCAGAGATATTCCGTTCGTGGAATCAAGAAAACGTACATATAAATGGAATCGTTTATTTTTTACTCGAATTATCAAAGTCACGGTAGAGGATACATCGGGTACCTTTTCGCCGGTCAAAGGATATCGACAGAATGCATGTGCGCGAGTGAGTGTTCGCGTGTACGTGTACACGTTGCATGTACCGCCGGATGGATCAGACACCCTTTGGTCTCCCGGAGGTACGCGAAACTAGAAGGATCGAACCTGTGTAAACGTTATTGCTATTTCTACGGTCAATTCTCCTACCTTTTCAACGCGAATTTGTACACACACACGTATACACTCGTATATCACATACCTATCGTTCGTCTCTAGCTCCTTCTCTTTTCCTTTCTCGTATACCAGCTTTGATTAATTTGCCACTCTTGCCCCATATCTGCCTCCGTCTCTGTCTAACGCGTGGCCCACCGACAACTTTGACAATTTTGCGGACACGAGTTGTAACTACTTCACGAAAATGGGAACAATGCTCATCCATATATCGGGTATCGCGAGATTATATACGATAATTGTCGTCCCATCGAGTCGGTGAAGAGAAAAAGATATTCTTTCTCAGAAATGACGTGGGAGAGACAAAATTGAGTCGGAAAAAATAAACGCTCGAGTTTGAGGTCCGTCATTTTTTATTTCCTTTGCTTTTTTTCGCGATCGTTTTCGTTCTCTCTCTTGTTTTTTTTTGCGTACGAAAGAATGACACAGGTGTAGGTATGCACGTATTTATTACCGTGGAGGTACACACGTACAGTGCGACGAGTGGATATTTGACCATGTTTCAATAGCGCGCTGGCGCAATCGGTATCAATTCGAAAATTAGTAGCTACCTGCTACTACTGGGCTGCTCTCCTTCATTTCCCCGATGAATTCACATCGGCAGTCGGCCATCCAATAATCTCCACTTGATGAAAAAACCGCCCGCCATCCCTCGCCTCTTCGAGAGTCCTGTACATATTGCCATTTCAAACTGCTTTTTATCTCCACAGAGAACGACCTGAAACTATATCAAGTGATTTTAAACAATTCCCCCGAGGGTCCTGCAGCAATATAAGAGCTTTACTTCCCAGATACTTAAGATCTCATTATTATAGTCGCAACCATTCTTTACCCCTACTTTTCCGTATCATTATTATTACTTTTTTTTTTTTTATTTCTTACGTATAATAATTACCACGTTTACGCGAATGGTATACCGCGGTTTGAATTGCTGCCGTTTTATCTTCGGTTTTCCTTTTTTTTTTTTTTTAAACCTGCAAAGCAACAATTGCGAGCAAGATATCGTGTATTAATAAAATGACAAATTATTATTGGAATTAGATTTCGTCGTAACAGAAGTTTCGTTTGAATAATGTTGAATAATTATTACGCTTCGCAATCTTCGGTGGAGAGTAAGAGGCGGAGAATTTTTCAAAATTTATTACCGAGTTGAGTGATGGGTATGTAACGACTCTTCTCACCACTTTTTATTTCCCGCAACGTAGGTTCCATCGCTCCTCTGCGTCACTGCGAAAATCCATTTCATTCTTTTAACTACCACGAGCCGAGCTTGCCTAGATGTATTTTACGTGCGTAATAACGGCGGTTTAAAAAAATCGCGGATACTTCCGAGCGAGTAGTGTGAAAAAAATTTGTAAATATTTGTTTTTTCGCTTATGACTATTTCAACGAAATCACTTTCGGAACATGGAGGTTTTTATTTTTTGGATATTCTCTAACCCCCTAAGCGTGGCGTGTGCCGAACTCACACAGTATTCGATATGATTACACACGTATACGATTAACCGAACTAATTATTTCGTTTTTTCTGTTTCAGGTAAAATATATCACCTTCTTCTTGTAATGGAAATATTCAAAAAGAGAAAATCGTAACATGCCCGCGAAATACAAGGTGAGAGATATAAATAAACGTATATGATATCGTATCACTTTTTTTACGAATGAGACATCACATCATTCTCGCAAGGAAATACTTTCCTCCGATTTTCACCAAATCGGCAATTGACTTACCCTCGGATTTTCCGAATCTTCCTCGCGCCGGTTTTTTCACTCTACTAATTTCCATCGAATACTTTTTGTCTTTTCGTCGTCAATTTCCGATTGGCGAAAAACTTGTTTTTTTTTTTCTCCGTCCCCTATTTCTCTAATCCGCGGTTGAATTATACCGTGAAAATTTCGATTGTGCAGACTTTTTAACGTGCCTGCGTACGTATGAAAAAAAAAAAAAAATTATTTCGTCACCAAACTGCCACTACGTAGCCCGCAGCTGTTGCCGTTATCGTGATGTTGATAAATCCAAATCCATAAAGGCCCCAATTAATTCCAACTCCTCGCTCCCGCTGCCCAACGCACAAACGAAAAAAAAAACTGACAAAAAACAAAAGAAAAAATGGGGAATGGAAAAAAAATTGAAAGGAGTGTGCAACGAAAAAAAAAAAATAAATAAAAGGGGTATGAAAAATGAAGGGTTTAAAAAAAGAACCTCCCCTAATTTCAACATTTCTCTTTTTTTTTTTTTTGTTTATGTGATGCGTATTTCGTGTTTCTGTACCCCCTGTGCATATACTGTACAGTCCCGGTTGTCTCATTTCGGGTAAAGGATTTGGTTAATTCGAAAACAATTCGTACAAAAGAACTAAAAAATAGCTTGGAGAAAGACACCGAGTGAATCATTTCGAGATTCGGTGCGAAATACCACTTATTATGAAATTCAACTTCTTTCCCTAGATCAAATGATTGTAGCTAGTTGAAAAACGAATATAAAAATAAAAGGAAAGAAAGATATCGAGCTCTCGAAACTCGGGAGATACGATTGGTGAATAAAAAACGATTTCTTTTGGTTCGAACGTTGAACTTATTCATTCTTCAAAAATACTCGATACAAAGAATCTCTGGGTTCGCGTTACTTGCGCCCATTCCCAAAAAATACGGGACTTACTCGAGACGCGTTAACTTGAAATTAGAGAAATGACAGGTGTAAAATTATATCTACAGTAAAATAGATATTTAGGAAGGAAAAATATACGTGACTACTTCGTTTTTCCGTTCAATATTTATAGCTCAGTTCGGACGCATTTGGTATTCCTGGTTTCTTCACTTTGTTGCAAATTTAAGTCCCTTGAAATTATTCTTGGTGACTTTACCTACTCCCTGGTGTACATGAAATATATATATATATATATATATATATATATATATATATATATATATATATATATATATATATATTTAAATGTATATAATATAAGTATACAAGAATCACATGCACCACCACTATGGACATCTACTTATGAGGTACCCGGGTACCACCGAAGCCCTACTCAAGACTCTTATTAAGTAACCATGTGGTAATCTTCTCGACAGCAGGAAAGACCCTCAACGATTTTTCTACGTATAGCTAGCCAGGTGTATAACTTATGTATTTACTCAAAGTATATGTTTGGCTATGTGTATGATACATAAATGTATTATGTATTTATATTCCTTCCTTCCCTCCTTTGATGTCGAAAACTGTCCTTGGCAGTTCTATATATTCGCGATGCCCGTCAATTTTACGAGAAACTCGGGTACTCTACGTACAGTAACGAATGAAAAAACAAAGCCAACCCGACCCGTCTATAGTAAAAAAAAAAAAGAAAGAAAAAAAAGAAATAAAACGAATCTTTAATTCTAAATTCGCATTGTATTCAGTGCACGCGCATTTAATAATTTCAGATTCTTTCATATTTCTCATTTTCTTTTGTTTTCTTTCAACTTTCTACAGCAAACCAATTTTCTCTGCTTAACTTCGTTCGCTAACAGTTTGCAATTCTCCCTGCAGTAATCAACATGGGGAAAGTAGAAACTAGCAGCTGCTTATTGGCTTACACTTCATTCTCTCCTTTATTTAATGGCATTGTTACTATTTTCGCTTAATGAATTCGCGAAATTTTTCAATGCTACTACGGTTATACGCGCGCGCGGTATATTACGAACATTTTCATTTCCTCTCCTCGTCCAGGGTGCAGCGCGACCTTTGCAAATTACATTTTAATTCAACGTATCCTATTAATTTCGCAATTTAATCGGTGTCGGGCTTTTATCACAGACGTACCTACGTACGTACGTACGTACCTGGATCGGATTAGTTACGTAAGGTGACAAAAAAAAAGAAGAGGAAGAAAAGATAAAAACGGAAGAGGTTGTCTAGCAGAAGTGCAGAGGTGTCGAGTGCTTTTTCTCGGTTCCTGAGAAAGCTATCGTTGCAAAATCTTGTCGGAGGATAATAAAGTTTCCGCTTATCACCGTCGCAACGTAGCGTCGCGTCGCCATCGCCATCGCCGTAGCGGCGCGTTCGCTCTTCTACAAGCCAAATAAGCGCTGGGTTGCACCGCCTCAGGTGCGGTATGTCGATGTGAAGATCATCCCCCCTCCCCCCTCCCCCGTCCCCCGTCCCCCAAACCCCCAAACCCCCGTCTCGAACTCCGGAGCTTCGAATATGGATATAAAAAAGAGGGATGAAATTACTCGAGGGAACCAAAATGTTATACCTACTAACATTAACTATAAGTGTTGACGAGTAAGGCGATTTCAATTTGCATACGAGCGAATTGAATCGATCGCGGTCAACCGATTTTGCTCTCATATTTATCCGGGTTTTAAACACACGCCGTAATTCTTCTGCTTTTTTTTTTGACTTTTTTCTTCCTCCCGACCATTTTCATATTCTCATATATTTCCTTTTCGCATCACGTGCAGAGATTTCTGATACCCACGTCACCCGGAATCCCCTTACTTTTCGTCTTTGAACAAACAGAACGAGCTCTAGCCAACCAACCGACCGACCTACCTACCTACCTACCTACCTACCAACCCACCATTCGTCAAATGGTAATATATTCGATGCGGTATATTATAGAAATATCCGTCTTCGAATAATTGATGGTTTCGATCCTATATACCGTCCTGACGGTAGACAGACAGACAGCGTATTCTCTAGGGACCAACATGCGAAGAATATCGAAAAATATGATGCACACGTATATCATAAACCATCTTCATGTCACACGTATATATATATTGAGAAAGAGAATAGAAAAATGAAGAGAAAAAAATGTCCTAGAACTAAATTAAAAAAGACAACAGTTAACGAAGAGATGAATGAACTGTTAGAAAACGTCACAATAATTTTCCCTCACTCGATTATCCAATTTTTAGTTTCTCTTATTTTCCTATAGTATTTTCCTCGCTAACTGTTTCACTCTTTTTCGAATATATTGCGAAGAAAAGCAGATCGAAAACTAAGAATTATATGTAATATATATCTATGTATGTAATTATACATTTACACATACCGATAAAAAATTCAGAAGTTGAAGATATACGTGTACTCTGATGTCAGAGGTCACACTCATGCGTCAGGTATGTACTATACTATACCATACGCCCATAAATAATGTAGAAATAAGAAAGAAATTAAAAAGAAAAAGGAGTGAAACAAATGGTGGACATGCTATACGTATTCACCTTATTCGCCATGAAGTAAAGCTGCTCGTATAGGTACATACATACATACATACACTCGTCGACGATTCGCTAATAATTTAAGAACTTCAGACTTATGTACAGGGTGAGGCGCATTCGTAGCGACCCCCAGTGATTTGTTCGGAGACGAAGCAAGGTATCGAAAATTTTCCACCCCGCTTCGATTCTATGAGCAATGAAGCTCCACTCCCCTCAACCATCTTGGATTTTCTGTTGCCTTCTATCAATTCGGGTCGTAGGTCTACAGGTAGTGTTTCTAAATCGAAATTTGACGAAGTTTTGATTTTCAGAAGTCACCATCCTTCCGAAGAAGATTCTTTTGAAAATATCCAAGCTGACCTCCAATCGACCCTCGACGCTTTTATCTAAAAAAAGAAATCGATGACCACGTAGCTTTTATCCGAAATTTTTGATATCTTACGCTTCGTTTTGGAGTAAATTTCTCGGTTCTCACCCCGTATAAGTACGTATACGTATCGGTATGTGTGTACAGTATATATAGCTAAGGGTGCCTGCAAAAGAATCGACCGATTGAAACGCGATTATATCGAGCAGGGATGTCGAGTCATTATCGAAACGCTGGAGGGCGAATTAAATATGTAAAATACAATATGCGCCTGCAGGAGCGTATCGATTCGTGAGGGTACAAAGGGGTTAGGTGTATAGGTATTAGGGTAAAGTGTTTTTCTCGAAGAGAGAGTTGCACAGATATAACATATACCGCGCACACATCCCCGTCAAGTACCCCAATTACAGGCGCGTACTTTTTGCCCTGCCGCGATGGATCGCTATAGACTGTAAGACTGTAAGAGGGTTTCGAAAATCATATATTTCTTATTTCACGGAAATTGTTACACTAAATTATTCGCCCGATTCAGTTTGCCTGATCGAATATAATTCGTGAAATTTGATTAATTATTACGCGTCGGAGAGGAACAAAAAAATGAGGGGATAAAACGAACTTTGAGATCGTTTTCTTGTAATTGGAACAAGATTAATTTCTCTGATCGGATCCTGATCAGAGACAAATCAATTCCGCCTGATAGGAACTAAATCATTTTTTTTTTTTTATACGATCGTAATACGAAAAAAATTAATTCCGATCAGGGACGATTGAATTTTTCCCGCAATCAGCACAGAACTGATCGTTCACCTGATCGAGTAAATGATTCAACAAAATCGGCGATTTTTCAAAAATCTTTAAAACTTTTTCCGTATCGTTTGATATACATACTTTTTCTTTTCTTAATGACGATCGGTGATTTCTTTGTTTACCTATTTATTTTTATTATTTTTTTGTTTCATCCAAGTCGTCAGGTATATAGTTATAATATGGTACGAGTAGAGTAAGGTACGGCGAAAGAAGCCAATTTTGAAGAAAAATTCTCTCGGGCGTTAAAACCGAGATAAGTTAGGTGGATGAAAACGCTTTTAAATTGCTCCGTTGTGGATTGTGCTAGATCGTAAAAGGTAACTTGTTCAGAAAATCGCATTATACCTTTTCCTCATTCTCTTCAAACATCAGCTACGCTGTACGGGGGTGTATACAGATCCACATCCCTCGCTACGTATCTACATACGTGTATAAATTTCACTTCGAGGGAATGGGCGAGCACATTGATTCTAACCGCGTCATAATGCACTGCATACAACTCACGGCGCATGGGAGCAATCAGGCGCACAATATCCCTGCGAGCACAATAGCTCTCTAATGTGCCTCAATAGAATTTCGGTCTTCAACAACCGGACGATATGTAATGTTGATATAGGTTTGTCGTGAGTTGCGTTGCGTTGCGAGAATTCGAATTCGAAGACCACCGCGATTCACGGAGATTTGGAGATCCGGAAAAATACATCTAATTGTAAGTTGCAGACCATAAACGCCACTGAGGTTTGAAATATTTCTATCTCCGAATCGCGATATTCGTTCATCATCTCAACGCAAAGGAGGTCGATTTGACAAAACACGAATTCTGATGCACGTATATAGACGTACATTTTATACATCGGGGGTACGTTATCGAAACTTAATTACATCTGGTTACAGAAGTCGGTGTGTGTGTACGTAAACGTGTATTTTCGTACTAGCGACGACGATTAGTTGCGAATCGGACGTCGTTTATTTGTCACGGAGGAAACGCGCGTATGGAATACACGTTCGGAACACCTGGAGAGTTAAAAAATTTTGTTCACAACTACGTTATGAAATTCGCCGGTAAAAATTCGCGACCCTTTTCACTACTAGAAACTGCAGCTGGGACACGACCGGTGAAACAGCCTCCGCAGTGCGCAAGCGACGGCAAAATATTAATACGAAATAAAAATAATCGAGGAAAAAAATCGCAGAGAGCACGGTAAAAAGAGTGAAAAAAAATTAACAAAGCTTCGATAAATTACGAATTCGATAGAAAGGAATAAATAAAATATGTATTTGAAAAAGTTTTCAATCACAGTTTTCGCGTATGCAGCTACTACAGTTCGTTGCTGAAGCATGAAAATCAAAGGAAATACAAAAATTTTCAATGAAATAAACGAAATTTCTCTGACGTCAAAATTCCGGCGCACACATTTTGTGCTTACGACGTACCGTATTCGTTTGGTTATTAGTTTTGTGTGAATTTCACGAGAGTCACAAAGGTATACGGGAATAGGGTATATCCGTATATGGACTCGTTAAGTGTAGGTTTATATGGGTGTGTATGGTTATACAGGTACACAGGGATGGTAAACGACCTTCGTCCAATCAGCTGTGTACAGGAGAGTCCAGAACCCTTTAAAGTTTGGCAATTAACGGAACAGAGCGAGAGAGAGAGAGATTCTGTTGCTATCCACCTACGCCGCTGTTACCATTGCTACTGCTGTGAAAACCCAGTCCCGGATATTAACGAAGATAAAAATCAAATTAACCTCATCACGTTTATCTCGCTAGCTGCACACCAATTTTCAACCCTGACAGTATCCGCGTATTTTATTTACCTGTCTACGTGGAAAAAAAAAAAAAACAAATCATAATTTATTCCCAACGAGCCATTTCTCAATGTACTGATATTTTTTTCCCCAAATGGGATTAGAATTCCGGAGAGACCAGAAATTTTCTGTTCCAATAACGAAATATGATTGAATTCGTTTCTATCGATCATACCCTTAAATTCAGAGTTTAGTTTTTCGATCAGAAAAATATTTTCGTTCTTATTCTAATTTTTTTTTTTTTTTTTTTTCCGGCGAGATTTGAAGTTACGAATTTCACGCGGTAAACTTTATCCCGGTTTTTTTGCCTGTGCTAAAAGGTTATATGAGTACGTATACACATATTCCGTTGGATGTGCAGCAAAAACGACGTGAGAGAAAAAAGAGCAGAAAGTATTTGGAAAAAAGAGAGGAAAAAAGAAAAAGGAAAAGAAAAGGAATAGGAATAGGTGGATCGGTGCAGGGTTTCGGGCGTTTGGAATTGGGAGAGGAAGGTGCAATGGTAGAAAAAGAAAGATTGAAAGATAAAAAGAAAGAGAGAGAAGGAGAGAACGAGATTCTGGCATGCCCCAGTTGGCCGAAGGGAATCGCTAGCTTAGCACCCCTACCGTATCTACCACGCTTCGGTAATCCTACAAAATTTATTCCCGCAAAACCGAACTCTGCAAACTTCTTCCTTTTCTCCTTCTTCCTCTCCTACTTCTTCTTCTTCTTCTTCTTCTTTGACTCCTTTTTACGCTCTTTAGCAATCGTTTTTTTTTCTCTCTTTCTTTTCATTCGTACGGGGATTGGCTTCTCTTTTTGAGCATCTAAGGTTCAACTGTTACCGGACATGCGGATTTAGTCAAATTATTGTAAAGTTGTTCTGCCATCCGGTCAATGAAAATTGACGAAACTTTGATGTAAAATTTTGAAGAACGACAAAGTAGCCGAGACATCGTACATTAATCAATTACGAAACGAAGGACCTTTCGGCATCTTCGCGTTTTGCAGATCGCACCCTGGAAAGGCTACTCCCACTTTTACACGGACATCCACTTTTTAGTCATCAGCAGGTGATCCGCATTGCCACAGTCAGCCGATGGCTTGTGTTCGTCATTTTTCTCATGTCTAACGGGTATTGATGTATTGGACGGTAACGTACTATACACACCATGTCCTTTGGAATTAGTCTTGAGAGTTCCGGTTGGTTGCTTGGTTGCTTGATGGTTTAGGTATAGGTTTAGATTCAGGTTTAGTCTGTGAAGATTAACAGAGTTTAGCAGCTTTCGAAGGAAGAGAGAGTTTCCCGAAATTCTCCCCGTTATGTAGAAGCTGCGAAATACCTGCAGGTCGGCTAGCTCCCACCCCTTGCTGCTCCGATAAACTTCGGAATTTCACATCTCTGTAATAACATTCAATAGATACCCTTCAGGTAACTAACCTCGGCGACAATCTTCAAATTACGTTATCCTCTAACTTACAACGACACACCGCCCGGATTGCCGGTCGACAAAATTTTTCCTCCCGATTTTTTCTGAGCCTGAAGACTGGAAAACTCGAAAATTTCGATTTTGATTTTTACCGAAACGAGATGTCAAAAGTTTCTTTGTTACGATTCCGATGAAATAAGGGGGGAAAAAATGGTTCATTGAAATTCGTCGAAGCGTCGAAGCTTTTGGTGTAACTTTCGAAAAGAAAAAAAAAAAACAAAAAAAAAAAATTTCGCTTCTTCACGCCCGTTCCGAATGTGATATGCATACCGATATACGATGTACATGCTCACGCCGCACGTTCTTTTCATTGATTTTCGGAATTGAACGAGAGAGGAGAAGCGATATGTTACCTATTCCGCATGGTATGCTATCGGGATCCCACCGAATCAATTACAAACGGCTTAAATGGCACGTATAGGACGTACTAATACCGATTTTCACCACGGATTTGCGAATGACTCGTGCCCCGTTCGGCAACCGGCAATATAACGTAACATATCGCTTCTATATATATATATATATATATATATATGAAACACACACATCAAAAATCTCGATTCTCGCTTCGCCTTGGGATGAATTCGTTCTGAAGCGTTCTTCGGCCGCTTTTCCCTGATAAAAATTTTTCAAAACGACGTCTTACATCGTGAAGTTTTACCGCCGAGCGTCCTTCGTCCCTTCCGGTTTATCATCACTTTCGCACACCTACGTTCTGTCTTTTTTTTTTTTTTTCGGGATTTAATTATTTTTCAATCCGAGTGATAAGTAATTCCGAAGGGTGGAAGAACGGGGTTCTCGAAGCGCAGTTCAACATGGCGGCCTTGAGCTCGTGTTAATCTCTTGTAAATTTATACAATTAACCCGAGGTGTGCTCGATACCGGTGTATTCCTCCTGTCTCAACTTCCTGACCCACTTATATATGTGTATATCTCCGGTAAATTTACCCACGACGGCGAAGTGAATCAAATAAAGTGAAGCGAACCGAAACTCGAAAGTAACTTTATCAAGATCAACTGTTGAATTTATATATATATCTAGCTCTGCTCGACTCGAAAATCATCGCGTCCGTGTCGAACAAGGCGTCTCCGCGAAAAAGCTCGATTTTTTCATCCGCATTACCCTTGCTTCTTCACCGCTCTTGTTCGGAATTCGGAACGTTCGAATCATCCGGTTGAAATTATACATCCGCGTATAAATTTAATATAATAGCTGACCGCTGTGGATTCAGTTGCGACCTATAATACATAAAATTAATTGATCCCCGGACTCTGTGTGGATGAGTAAATGTACGATATCCGGATAAATATATGTTTACATACCACATATCTTGTCGTTATTATATTAATACGTTGCGGAATCGCGCGAATTTCATAGCGTAAATCAGGTAGTAGATCTGAATTGATGACGCGAATTTTGTTGACATTTTCTTTTCGACTGTTAATTTTTTACGTACAGCCTATAAAATGAAATGAAACTCCCCAGGGGGGCTATAAAATGGGATCATTTGTTTAGCGCGTGTTTATACAGAAAAAGCGACATCGAGGGGACTACCGTGTGAAAAATAGACGGAAAATAACAGAAGAAAAAAAAAAAACAAACAAACCCGAGTAGAAACGGATAGAGACAAAAAATAAACGGGGAAAAGACGTGAGAATAGAAAAATAGTGAGAAGTGTGTGTATGGTGTATAGGTATACGCGTATAAGAGGAAAAGATGAGGGAAATTTTTCATCTCGTCGAGGCGATTTTCCGCAGTAATAGCAGTATAACGGAGAAGCATTCGAAGCATTTGTAGATATGCAGAGGATCGTAGGTATCCCATATAATAGGGTATCCAGTATAGGGGCATCTACGGATACATATACATGGAGTAAATGGAGGTATGTACGTGCATAGATACCTACCGTATAACCTACATACGCAGACGTTGTACAAAACGGCGGGTTTGTAGGCGGACATCATTTGCAAAATATCACGCACCGTGCAGTATAGCGGTGCCGTCCCCTTGTTCCGGAGATATCGAACAAACAGCGAACACGTCGGTATCGCTTGGATATAGATAGAGATAGCTGTCCACATAGTGCAGTAAATATATGTCCCGTGTATGGGGTATTTCAATTCACAATTCGCAACTCGAGTAGGGTCTGATGCCCCCTCCCTGGTTTCGAATTGGTGGAAATGTTTTTTGGCGATTGCGACACCTACGAACCGACCATAATTCAGTTTTCACTTGTTCCTCCCCCGCTTTATGTGCGAACGTTTGCGGGATATTATTTGTTCGTTCTCTTCGTTTTCTGAATTGGACGGGAATCAACAATTGATACTTTCGGAATGGTTCGAAAACGGTGACGAGATGTGGTCAGTTTCGACGCATTAATCGAAGATGGTTGCATGTATGGAAAAAATGTGATACGACGTCGCTGCCGAGGCAGAACCGAAGTACCAGAAAATTTTTTCAATCAATGGAATACGGCGTGGATTGCATCCGCGTTGAAAAAGCCATTGTTGTGTTTCACCTCGCGACATTTCGCAGCCTCCGTTGTACCACCTGCCCATGCGTACATCTACCTTCGAAGGCTCGGGTACTCGACCTCATACCCGACCTCAGTAATTACATTTTCAACGAATTCTCAATTTCGAATCTCAGTGGTTCGCTGGAATTCCATTGTCGTTTGATCTTTCGTTTGTTCTATTCCATACCTACGTTCGTTCAAATTCATTCGTTATTTAGCTATCCATTCATTTGTTTGTATTGTGCCTACTTCATTTTGGTCCGCCGCGCGTACCGATATCAATCCCCGGTATTTCGTGTTCACATTTTTGTACCGTTTTCATTATCGTTTATTTTTTCACAAAATCGGATACAGTTTATTCGTTAGCGCGGGTCCGCGTACTCCGTGCACCGCGCAGTATCCATTGAAAAAACTAGCGTCCAAAACGAAAAAGGATCTAAATTTTTGGGATCCGGATAATTATCCCCGGCGCTCCCTGCCTATTAATCTCCCGTCATGGAAATGCCTATTAGCTAATCTGCGATCGTTTAATTATCCAGCTATTTTTTTCATCGGCTGCTTGCTCTTTTTGCGCCATCATTTATATGCCTACTCCCTCTTTTTACCTCCTCTGAACAAAATGGATACCTCCTTCCGCATGACCTTAGCCATAAATCTTAATTTCGGGGTGTTAAAAGAACAGAAAATTAAAAAATCTCAACCCTACAGATATGAAGAGGTTAGATTATATACACAGATAAATAACATCGAGGGCTGATTGTGACAAACGAAAGGATTTGGGGCCGTTTTTTCTCGGTTGTGCGTCGACGAGCTACCGCGGAGTCGTCTCCCTCGAAATTGAACGTAGTGTGTTGAAAAAACATGGAAATCACAGTGCTTAGTTAGAATTGAATCTTATTTACATACGTACTCATCCCCCAAAAATTGGCGTGCCATGAACTTTTAGCCGATCCAATCGTGAGATATTCAATCGATATTGAAATTTCCTAACTAGCAGGGATTTGAATTTTTTTTTTTCTAATCATATCACGGGACTTAATGCCTACTTCAATCATTAAATTATCTATCCGACGGGATTATTCGGCGTTTTATAGGCTCAACGAGCTGCGAAATAATCGTCTGAAGAAAAAAAAGCGAAAAAATGGTATAATAACACTCTATGAGGCGAGGGAGTTGCGGCGAACAGGGGGGACGGGGGAAGGGGGGGGGGGGGGATATTTTGACGGGGTGAAAGAATTGACCCCCCCTGCTCCTTAACTCAACCCCCCCGCTCACTTTACCGAGTGAAAAGTCCTTGCGGCCATTCAGCCATCGTCATGACCGCGTTGAACCGCATATAACCAGAACCAGCAAGATATAATATATAATAGCAGGTCTTGCAGTAGGTTCTAAGAGCATTCAGCGATTTTCAATTTTTCACACGGGAGAACTTGAAATAAGCGAAATTTACGATCATAAAACACGATCGGAAAGATATACTATATAGCGTGAAACGAGGGGCAAAGGGGGAGAGGAAAAGAATAGCGGAGAGAAAAGATCGAGGGCAATTTTTACCGAGTGGTCCCCTTTCTTTCATTTTATTCATTTTATTTTATTTTACTTATACTTCTCTTTTTTTTCTCCTCCTCCCTTCTTTCCGATGGCGCGATTAAAGGTCATTTTCTATATATGTATATCGTTTATCGGTGATCGTCCCTCTTCCTATTTTATTTATTTTTTTTTTTTTCCCATCCGAATCATCATGTATTCGCACACGGTCGAGATGCGGGATATACGGATGAAAATCGTTGTAAAAATATATCCTAAGAAACGTGGTCTTTCTTGACCAGCTATCACACACATAGTTCTCGAATTATACTTTTAGCGGTTCAACGTTATCTCGTTTCATTTAATTTATTTTATTCGCGCCTATGAAGCGCACGTGTATTTACAAGCTTCCCGTCTTCTCGAAACGTACGCCCATTTGCATTCTCAGTGCCATAATTTTGACTTGTGAAACATAAAATGCGAACGCGAAATTTATCCCGCAGGATATTCAAAGCTATAACGGAGCCTGCGCCAGATGCTTCAACTTTTACAATAGGAAAAGCTGCAGCGCTTCTGCATACACGTGTACTTACTTTTTATGCGAGGTATGCACTTATCCGTGACAACGAAAATATATGTATAAAAATGGATAAAGATTTTCTCATCCTAGAATATTTCCAAACAATTCAGCGAGCGACATCATCCGAGCGGGCGACCTCGGTAAATCGAACGGCGAAGAAACTAGGGATATAAAATCCCGCCGGATTTTTTTCTTCACGTCCGAATTATTCGACCTCGATCCTCGTATGCGTACGCCACGTGCGGCGAAATATCCCGTACGTTAAACAACGTAAGAAAGAGGTGGGAATAAAAAAATTGAAATACTTTCGCGCCTCTCGAGTGTACGAAGCTGCGAGGGTCTGAACCGTCTCTTCATTTTCCATTTGGTAATACACCGTACCGTCTACGTGGCTGCGAGAAAGTAGGAAGCTTTTCTTGGATATAGTATATGGAAAAGTAGAAGCATCCGCGACATGGAGGATGGAGAAAGAGAAAAAAAAAAAACCAAAAAAAACCAAAAAAAAAATTAAAGAAGAGAGAGAATGCGGTTGAAGTGAAAAACTTCCACATCATGCGCATTGTGCAGGGAAAAAAAGGTGTGTGCCAACGCGTATATCGTCTTTCTGCAAGACTGACTTTAATCGCGTTACTTACACTTCGTATATATATGTGTGTATGGTATATGTATACACACGTGCCTCCTTTATAAATAATATAGCTCGCGTGCGGTGTGTATCTATATATAACTTCGCCGTGTGTAACCAAACTAAGCGAAACGCAGAGCAAAGCAATGTCTGATCTAATTTCATCCAGATAATATACTCGAAAGCTCAGATTATTCCATCGGATTCTACCCTATCGATTCTACGCTTGCGTAAAATAAAATGAAACTAAAAATCAAATCGAACTGTGCAAGTTGCGCGATGTAAAAAAAAAAAGTAAAAAAAAAAAACAAAAAACAAACAAGTCGTCGAAATCTTGGATCTGGATTTACACGCTCGGCGTGTTTCGAGTTATTTTGTTCGAACCCACCATCGTTCATGTATCGAACACGTAGGGAAGGTATCGGGTGAATTTTTCCCCACATACCGTTGGAAGTTTTTCTTCTACAAATATTGTGAATGCTGCAGATTGCGAGTGGAAGATATTTGTCTCACTTTAACACGTAAAAGATGCAGATATACACGCTGTGCGGACTTCACGCGTTCCGCTTGTTACATTCGTCGAGAAATTTATTCTGTGAAAATTTCAACGAACTCTAATAATCCTCTTTCAATTTTTTTTTTTTTTTTTTTTTTATTACTTAGTTATCGATTCATCTATTGAATCATTTCTGTTCCTCTTTTTCTATCGACGTAAAATTCCCTACGACGGCAAGGCCTACAATCGATGGTGATGAGCATTGAGAAGAAGAGACGCGCGACGGAATCGTAAGGAGATATATGTGATCTTGAGTGAAAAGTATATCACCCTTTTCTTCCATATGATTTCATTTGATTACCGGTCGGATGTTTTATTTATTTTTCATTCGGTCCCCGGCTGCAATCTGTATAATTTATAAGACAGCTAGTCGCGATTATACGGGTCGCTACGAAGTTCCAGTTTTCTCGCTCGCTGGAATAGAACGGCACCTTGAAAGCTCGGTTCTCGCGATTGCGAGGAAAATCAAAGTCTTAACACTCAAAAAGCAACCGGGTGTGCAGGACACAGTCTAGGCGAATGGGGTGAACTCGGCTGCGAAATAAACCCAGGATTTAACCGACCAACCTTATTCTCCTTCTCCTACCACTCCCCCCCTCCACCCCCCCCCCCCCCCCCCACCCCCCTCCCTATCTGCGGTTCGCTACACACCCCAGTCTGCAGTATATAAACTGTACATGTATACACGGTATATAATAGTACCTACCTCTAACCGCGAAATCAACCAGTCTTTATAAAGTACACCCCGCAAGTACATTATTTAATGTTCGTGGTAGGATATATTTCCGGTTGTTGAAACAAAAAAGGAAACGCGCGAAGAAAAATTAAAAAAAAAAAAAAAGATCCAGCGAATTCACCATTTTGGTCGATGGCGTTATATTTGCATTTATTCTCTCCATTGTTACTCGGGGCGATACACGGGGGTGGTGGTTCAAATTTCTCTTTTTCTTTTTTTTTTTTGGTTTGCTTTCAACCCTTCGACGGATTATGAACGGAAAGAAAATGAAGGATCTTTAAATAGGAATCAATATTTTTCTTTTTTTTTTCTCTAGTTCTTCACAGAGGTTACTTCGGTTTAGTTTTTCAAGAACGAGGTCCCTAACGTGGGGATCGCTGCGGAAATCGGGGTAGTAGTTTCACCCCACGTATACCATATTTGAGCCCGGGGAATCCCACCTCGCTCCGGCTGCCCTATAGGAGCCTTGATATCCGCAGTGCCCCCAATGGCACTATGCCAATTCGGCATCCCCCCAGTAATTCCCTCGCCCCGCGGATTCGCAGAGCGCCACCGTAGCTAGAGCTGCCTTTGCCGCCGCTACTGCTTCTGATGCTCCTGAGCTACCGGCTACACGTAATATCCACGTACGGTAAAAATAAAAAAAAAAATAGCCAGCGCTCGTTTATTACATTTTGTTGCTTGTACCCGAAAGATTTTGGTGAATTTTTAATAGAAAAAAGTCGAAAAGACTCGGAATTTTTTCACCCGCATGATTCCCGGTAAGTTCAGACGAGAAAATTTTTGCCACAAACTTCATCCCACAGGCATTGTCGATGATCGTTTGAAAAAATGAAAAGTAGTTTTTGTCAAACTTTTCGCGAAACCTCCTCAACCCGCGATGATCCGATTTTTGAATAAAAATGTTTCACCACCCGGTTGTCTCGGGAACGCAGTAGGCAACGAAAAATTAAAATTGTACAACGATAATGACGATGATTACAATAATGATAGTAATAGTGATATACATAACAGTCAAAAAAGCTCTATGGTACTTGAACTTCATTTCATTCTTTTCCGCCCCGTTAATTAACGCTAAACTAGGACCTTTCATCCCTTCGTAACGATGGGCATTTGCTAAACGTGCGTATATATATACATATATATACACACAACATAGTATATACATAAGGCACATATATATGGAGATAATTTGCCGTATATCGTAGCAAACGCGGTTAGCTTAGTTAGCCAGTCAGTCAGACCAAAATGAGGTTTCCCTCGGGAACGGGATGCGATCGTTGCGTACTGCATACGCGATAAGCCGCGTCATCTACCCGGAACTCGCACCTGGATCTTTCCGTTTTACATTAAAAATTTCGAATCAACTACATTAATTACCGCAGCCACGCGAGCGGTTGATTGGGATTCGACGATCGAGCGGCGGAATCGACAAAAAAATTAAACGACTGAACATACGAACAAAAATTAAACGAAAAAAGAACTCGTACATTTACTCATAGTTATGTAGTGTCCAATCATTCGTGCAGTACAAACTCAATAATTGAACTAACCGCATATATACTGCAGTAATTACGCGGGTAAATAATTTGAAAACGTGATTTCAACGTTTTGAAGTACGTATGTGAACGGTACACACGTACGTACATGCTCATGTACTTGCCATATGCAAATGAATATCCTCCCGCCCCCCCCCCCCTCCCCCCTCTTCCCCCCTCCGTCGATTTATGCACGGATACAGAACAGATATGGATATGCATTTACAGATATCATAGATATCATCTGCCGTAACTCGCACTTATTCCCCATTTATAATTGAAATTTCACAAATTGAAGTGGTTCGCGCGATATTTACTTCGAAATTGAAATCATCGGGATGTCGAACGACGCAATAATGTTACGCATCTCTTCCGACCCCCTTCCCCCCATGGCAAAAATCACCTATTCATTCCAACTATCCACGTTTATTGATATCATCATGTCACGGAGTCGATCGTCACGAACTCGATCGTCAAATTTTCGTCATTTGTCGATTTCGCACCGTACTTTGGAACGACGGATTTTTTTCTCCCACTTTTTTGGGACGAAAGAAAGGAAAACTTACTCAAAGAGTTTTGCGTCGTCGACGCGTTGGCACTTCGGAGAAATTTCTGCACACATATATGCATGTTACGGTAGCTACCTGTATTCCGTCACAACGATGCGCACCTTCATAAGTTACACTCGCGTAATATATGGGTAGATGCATAATGTCTAGGTCGTATACGTACAGGTATATAGGTGGGTATAATGTACTGACAAAATGAAAAGCAGCGGCAGAAATCATGCAGGTTGTCGTTGAAGAAGAAGAGGTCCCAAGGGATGGTAAAACGCGGGGAAAGGGAAGTGCAGTTCTGATGGGATTACGCCAGGGGCACACGAGCCTTTGTTTATCCTGGAGATTAAACTCTGCTTGCATCAGCTCAACCATATGTAAATATATATAGGTGGTGCACGTACGCGCACACTCGCCAACGTTGTACACGTAAACATTACTTTCAATTTTGTGTGCGTTAAAGCTCCGGGAAATACCGCTGCTACTGGTGCACTGCGAAACCCAAGAATGCATTTTCCATTGAAATTGCAGCGGCAAAAGTAAGGACCGATGACGAGCGCATACATAGCATGTGGTATACATATGTTGGCATATATGTAATATTGTATTTACCGACCACACTCGCGAAACCTGTTCGCTACGATCGACGTACGTTCGTTACCTTCGCTACTGATATCGACTCGGATGATTTATTAATGGAAGAAAAAAAAAAGCAAAACATTGAAAATAAAACGAGTCCGAAATAAAAGAGGAGTATACGAAAGGTTTGGCTATATTGCTCCGTATGAAAAAAACTATGAGCTAAATTTTTTTGCGAAATAGTTGAGAATTTCATTTTACCGCGAAGAATGTTGTACGTAAAGCGTTATTAAATGAAAAAGTAGAAAAAAAACGAAAAAGAAAAACAGAAAAATTGCACGTATCACGTGTATTGCAGAATATCACGACGTAATATCAAAAAGATTGAAATTTTTGTTTCCAACATCGACGGATCGGTTGTCTTTTTTTCACCATTATTTCCGATTTTTCAGTTAAAATTACGTGACACTGGTGGGCGAAATGGATGAAATTTCGCGTCGTCCAGAAAACGCTTCACATACAAAAATTATGCTTTGGAAAGAAAGAAAAATGAAGCAAAAATTTGATGAAAAAGCATCTTTGTCGGATCATCTTGAAAGTTATTTTTTGCTACAAGATAGTAAAACCTTTCGCTGAGCAACAAAATCTAAAATTCTAGTACTTTTGTGAACCGGTCTAGTAAAAGTATATATATATATATACATGCGATAGTTATAGTTATGCTGTAATAAACGTTTCATGCGCGTGTCTCTGTTACTTTTACTTCTACTTCTACTTCTACTTCTACTTCTACTACTGCCGGTGTATAAATGTCGTTCGCACTTTATCGTTTTCGCTTCCTGCAGCTTCAACTAAGTAGATTTGATTGTAAGGCGAGCGAACGTTGGGGTCATATGGTTTAAGGTTGATTTACAGCACAGAACGGATATGTACGGGCTTTCCTCCCTGCGTACCCCCCACCCTCCACCCAACCCTCCCCCCCAAAACCACCCCCGTATACGATATACCCAGAGCGACGGGGGGTAGGGTAACGTCCAAAGTGCGAAATGTTGAACGTGATTCGACTCCGGTCGACCGGGTCGCCTAGCTAAAGCTCTCCGGGTGTTATATCAGGGTCACTCCATAGATCAGCAAAAAGCTCCCGATAATTCGCTGCCCGACAAAAGAAAAAAAAAAGAAAAATAACAACTGTAACACCAAAAAAATATCAAATACCATTAACGAAATGAATTTAATAATTTCATTATCCAGCTTCTCTCCGTGCGAATTTTCACCCGGTTATATCTCATTCTATTTTCAATCATCTGTTGGTTTTTGTTTTTTTGTTTTTTTTTAATTTTTTTCTATCGCTTCGAAAATTTTATTTTATTTTAATCTCATCGTAGAACGAATAAAGAGCTTCTTTTTTATCATTTTTATTTTGAGTGACGAGCATCAGGTGCTGTACCCGTATAGTTTGAACGTACCTGTATGTATATGTGCAGGGGTAGATTTTCCGGATATACGTCCACGTGCTGGTGCTTCTGCAGCTTCTGCTGCCGGTGCTGCTGCACTAGGGTAGGAATTTTATTAAGCGAAGTTGAAAAACATTCTTCGACTCCGTTCCTTCCTCATCATCCCTCTACACACAGAGAGAGAGCGTGTCGAGCGGGCGCACAAGGGATATTTGAAATTCTCATAATTCACTTGGCAAGGGAATTTTTAAATACCGCAAAGTTGCGGGTATATAAAACAGGTTATTGGTATATAATAAAAATATGCTCGCGTACGGTTCGTACATGCCTGTACGTAAAGGCACGTGCGCAGAACGAAGATTAATTTATAAATTTCATTACTTATCCTCTAAATTTATCGTTAGCGAATGCTCCGGCGAAGCTGTGTACGTGTGTTCGAATGATCTCATATGTTAAAAAAAAAGGAAGGGGATACGATTTTCACATGGGTATGTACATACACGGGTACAGTTGATATTGGAAAATTAACAGAAAACTACGACTTACGTTTAGACTTTACTACTTTATACACAGGATAAACATATCTTCCATGCTAGTACGTAACAATACATGCGTGGGGGGGTTACACACACATAGGCGAATACCGTGTGCCATCCTACTTAACTCTGAACTATGGGACAGATAAGACGTAGACGTCGACGTCCCTCTTTATTTATATTGGATGCTAAAAGCGCTACGAGAATCTATTTCCTTCAATACCTACCGGCTACGGGACACGAGAAGCGAAAACTTTTCGAATAACGATCTCCTGATCCTGCCTCTTTCCCTCGGAAGCTAAATGAATAAATATAACACCGTGTACACGTACGTAGGAGCAGGTAACGGTCTAAAATCCAAAGGCGAAAGGTTGGGATGCAAGGAAGAGAAAAATGTATAATTCAGGGAAAAGAGCAGAGGAAATATCGAAAGGAGACTGGGAGGGGGCGTTTATGCTGAAATAGATAATAATGAAGGGAATAACCCCTGCTGACGATAACCGCGGAAGTGAGTTTATTTAAGCCGTCTATTTCATTTCTCTACCACCCAGCGCCGGCGGCTTAATTTTACCGAGGGTGTTAAGTACACCTTTATATGGAACATATAACATATCGTTTTACCGTGTTATCCGGCATAGAGAAATATCGATTATGCCATTGGATAATATTTACCAATTTCGAAAGCCTTTGCACCCTATAATTTTCCTTGAAATTTTTTCGTTTATTTCTCTACGGTTATTTTCTTATTTGGAACGACGAACTTGAGAAATCGAAGGACAGGCGAGAGGGATGAACTCTGCGATAATTTCACCGGTGATAACTTTCTTCAAACGGAAAGCGCAGAAAATAAAAAAGAACAATAATTGAACAAATTGGTATGCGGGTGAGGGTGTTCGTTTTTAATCGCTTATTCGAATCCTCTAATTCTAATTTTATGATTAAGAATAATGAAAAAAGAGAATAAACTTTATTATCAAAATTAAGAGTTTAATAGAATTAGCCAAATTAAGGGACGTGTGAAACGACTTGGAGCTTACATTTGTATACCTTTTATGTTCACCCATATTACACGTGTATTGTTATATTCTCGTTCTTATTATTTCGCTTATTTTGTTACTGCGTTACGTTGAGCATTCGGTTGCTCCTGCCGGTGCCACCGGTGCTGCAACAACGCTGCAGTTTGTTGAGAGAGTGTAGAATTGTGAGTGAGCTAGTAGCTGTGTAAATATGTTAATTGTCTCACCCTTTCTTCTGCCGTACTGCACCGTCATGAAACAAACGCGACAGCGCGAGGTATATATACATATATATACGTACGTATATAATCTACATATTTTCGTTGAGCTCATCCCGTTGCAGGTTATACAACCAGGTGACGTTAACACCAGATTATCCATGTCGAGACCAATTTACCCCACAATATGTCATAACCTTCATACATATATTATTATGTACGTACGTGCGTTTCTTTTTTTTTTTTTTTTTTTTTTCATTCCGTCTCTCTCGCCACTGGAAAAAAAACGAATTTTCATCCCGCTTCGTCGGTACGAATCTCTTCTCTTTTTTCACATCCACCGTTTCGTTCTCTCTTTTTTCGTTCAATTTTATTTCTCGTTTGTTTTCGGAATTAATTCGCAGCGTGAACGGTATTAATCGACCGTGATGATTGTATTTTTTTAAAGCGTTAATTCGCCGTCGTCATTTCTTTTTTTTCGTTTTATTTCTTCACACATTTTCATTCACCATTTTATTTCGTCTTATTAATTTCGGCTTGATCGTCGCTGGTATTTCCGTCTTTAATTAAATGCCTATCGTTCGATCTTCCCACCTCTATGTACGTATACAGGGAATGAAATTCTCTCCCCGCGTATAGGGTGACGGTAAAGAGCGACGAGGAGGAAAGGGGAAATTGAAGGAAAATTTGCCCCTTCTACCGCTGTATAGACGGTATCTGAATTCAAGGAGCGTCGTTCATCTCTACGGACCCAGAGACTATAAAGTCGTGGTCAAAGTATGCCCGTATCGCCAACCTTTGGTATGTCAATATAGTCCCGTTATAACAGCCCGTGTCAACGCTCATACCACGTAACATACATACATAGGTATACATATATATATACATATATATGTACATGCATACGATCAGCGAGAGGGAGAATTGAGCCTCGTCCTGCCGCAGATCCTCCAGGGAATCCCCGAGGAACGAGAGGAACTTTCTCTTCCTCCCGCCTTTCTTGGCCGGATAATCAACCTGACCCGATATTAGCGAAACGTGAAGGCATCCCCACCTGACTGCAGAACCTGCCGATCATGTACCTACATAAATAATTATTGGACCTATTTTCATCGTCCAGAAATTTTTGGCCGCGGTACGTGGTACGATGAATAAAAATTCTTCGCGTTAAGACCGCTCGGGCTTTTTCTCTTCTTATTTTATTCAGAAGCTTTTATATCTTTATCCTTGTTATACATTAATTCCTTGAATCTGAGAGATTAGGTTTATACGGTTGAGGAGGAATTAAACCCTTCAGCTTTTCACGTTTTTTTTTTTTTTCTTCCTTCTCGCCTTTTTCTCGCACTTAAGTTAATACCTTCTCCAAAGTAAGATGACTGAGAAAATTTAAAAATTGTGGGCAGTTTAGGTGTAAGAAATCTGAGAAAGGAGAAAAAAAAAAAAAGGCGTCTACGGGACGATAGGAACGAAAGAATTTGGAATTCCTCAACGTTTTTGAGAGCGTGTTGCATGCGTTATTCAACGGTTTTGGGGCTGAGGAGAGGGGCAAGGGGTTGCCCGCTGCAGATTCTCGTATTTATTAAGAAAATTCTTTCTCGCACATTCGCTTTACTCGGTTGAGCTTTTTTTGGGCTTCCATATACAGGAACTGAGAGAAACGTAGCTGCTTTCTTTCTTCATTCCACGCATTCACTTATTCATTCATTCATTCGCTCGTTCGTTTATTTATTTATTTATTTGTTTCATTTGATTTTATTCCTTCGTACAATTTCGCTCGTTGTACATTTCGTTTGAGAGAGAAACCGCGAGTTGCGACGTGGAACTCCTGAAATTCAACTGGAATGGAAATAGTTAACCTGAAAAAAGGATGGAAGAAGAGAAAAAGGTGCGCATATACGTACCAAGCAATCTACGAAACGTTTTAGCTAACATGTGCCGCAGCCATGCGGTAGGGGCGAAAGGATTCGGTTTTTCGATCCGCATATATTATGTACATTTTATCGTACGAAATGAGAGCACATTTTTCGTAACACACATTCTATTCTCATCTCTTACCGAAACCCACACTTTTTCAACGTGTCAAAGCATTTCTCATTGTCTGCTACGTACGGCGTGTACAACGGAATCCCGAAAGTTATTTACTACCCCATGTTAGACAAGGGATAGTCGCCACCCCTTTTTCTACCCTCCTTCCGTTTTCTTACTCTTCCTGGTTTTGTTTTTTTTTTTTTTTATTATTTATTTATTTATTTTTTATTTTTTTCACGAAACAAAGTACCGAGAAAATGGCTATGATTGGTAGAGTTAATCAACGCGGGGTGCAAACGTGTTTTTAGATGATGTACAGAATTGTTTGATAAGCGAACGAGAACGGAAATAAATAAATGAAGGAATCGAGGTGGTGAATTCTTGGACAATACATGTAAGCTTGTACGAGGGAACGCCGCGGGGCATTCGAGGAGTTTGACAATATTGAACCAGTAACGACGGAAGGTTTTCATTGTGTATCGTGAAAAGAGGAGAGAACGAATTTACCGTTAAAATTGTTAATCGAACATTTTAGAGAAGGGTGTTTTCACCGATGTTTCCACTTATTTTGAGTTTGAAATTAGGTTTTCATTATACGAATTTCACGATCGTAAAGAAGAAGAGTTTTTCAGATCGCAAATGACGGATTCTTTTTCGTTTTTTTATTCACCTTTAATTTGTCTCTTTTTTTTCTGCCTTCTTTCTCTTTTCACCCGACCGAAAAAAGCCTCTCACTCTTTCGACGGTACGATGAATTTTTGAAAAACAAATCATGGCTGTTCGAGAAAAGAGAGGTGTCGGTAATTTGTCGGCGTAGTTTTCATCGCGCGATAAAAATTTCAAAGAGAAAAAAAAAAACGAAAGAACAAATTGTACGGGTGTTTTGAAACGAGGGGGTAAAAAAAGGTACGCGATCGACGATGGAATCGAATATCGTTTAGTTGTAGGATCGTAGATCCCCGTGCATGCGGTAGGTACGTGTTATTTCGAAGTATAGTCCAATTTAGCTAGAGTGGAACTTCCAATTATGGTCGAAATCATCGTCGAAACTTATACTCAACGATAGGAGATGATAGCTGTGGAATATCGACTCTGCACTCGTGCTCAACTCGACGGTGCTAAGGGTGCCAACCCCCATTATTTCGATGCAATTTTCATCTCCTTGAACCACGTTATTTCTCGATATCCATCGCCCTCGTTTTATCCTCCCAAATTTTCCGTTATCGTCGTCCCCGCTTTTTTTTCTCTCCTTTATTTCCGTTGTTATTTTTCTTTGATTCGCAATTCTTTCACCCTTTTCTATACCGTTTTTCTTTCCAATTTTGTTCATTCTCTCGTTCCTATTAATTTATCACTTTCATTCTTCTCATCCATCACGTCTGACGATCTCTGCAACGTAGGTACGTACACGCTATTCTTTCATTCCTTTCTTGCCACCATTCTTTCTATCTCCACAAACTATTTAATATTTATATATACAATCTCTACCCTTACATGTTGAATATTTATTCAATCCCCATCCATCCATTCATCCATCCATCCATCCATCTATCCATTCAGACCTTCGATTTCAACCGCAGAATTTTCCACACCGCAATTAATTTCAAACTCCTATCAATTCGTGAAATAATGAAAATGAAATAAAAAAAAAAAAAAAAAAAAATTATAACGATACGAATTTTAATTTTTTTTTTCTTTTTTTTTTTTTTTTGTCATAGTTCCCTCGACTTTTCTTCAGTCTCGTCAATTTTTCGACAACTCGGCGTGTACCGAAGAAAATTCCGATATTATTATATAGCTGAGGCGCGATATAATCGTTCACTCATTGTTCCCGGGCTAGGGGACGACTTTCTGGTTGAACGTGCTATATGTATATATATATGTACGTTGTATGTATGTAGGTGAGTGAAGTGAGGAGGTTGATGGATACGAGCCGCTTGACTCCGGGTCATTAATTACTCAGCGGCAAGCGAGGCAAGCGAGCTCTAGCAGCCGATTGTTTTTGAAAAAAGTTTTTCCGCAACCCAATTTCTATCCATAAAGGTCCGATCCTCCCCTTTCTTCTTCAATTACCACGTCAATCCAGAATGCTATTAGATCGAAACAAACCGCGAATTAAACCGTTTTATTCGTTATTTATTTACTCGATATTTTATTCCTTCCATTTTCTTTCTATTTCCCAAGAAAATATACAAGTCCGAAGAAAAGTAATGACGATTGTAGGAATTTGAGAAAAGAAAAAAAAAAAAAACGGCGGCGACAACGGAGTAATTGACGCACGTACGATATGACGATGTTTTTTCAAATTTCATTTTCCATTATAAACTTCCGAGGCGTACGATTTCTCGTTTTCCATTATCTGGAGAGAAAAATGTATAGGTACGTATTTCTCATCATAGTCTACGATTTTTCCGCCTCGATTTTCCAAGTAACGCGAGGCGATCTTCTCTCTATACGTATACTGTCATCGGCAGCTACGCGAAATATGATTGTGGTGCTCGCACCCCGATTTTCCTTCACGTTCCGATATAATAATTACTCGAGAAAATTCAGGGAAAAGAGAATCCGAAGGGGAGAAACGGGAGGAATTGAAAGTCGAGGAAGGGGATGAAAAATACTAGATCTGAAGTAAAAAGAATGAAAATAGAATTGAATCAAAGAAGAGGAAAAACACGAAGAAATGCGTGGATGAGAAATACATCACGTCGCGTTGCAATCGAAAAATCTAGGGCTAGTTGGAGAGAAAATTTTACACGGTGTAACATTAGAAAAATGTGAAAATAAAAAATCACGTGAGCGTGTAAGTGTCGAGAGTAACAAACGCTATTTACATACATATGTAACACCGCAGGGCGTCGCGACGCTTCGCCGTACCTGTGCGGTTCGTTTCGTTTCGTATCGTTTCTCTTACACGAGCAGCGTACAACGTACGATTCGCGCAACCAACCCCCCTCCCTCGTTTTCGAACCCTTATCTCCCGGTTCTCCCACCAGCGCGCGTCATCCCTTCCATTTCCCTCCCGCCCCTATAGTTTTGGGGAAGAGAAAAGAAAAAAGAGGAAGAGATGTTTAAAAGAAAAGGAAAGAGAGTATTTCCCCTCTCCGTCGACTCGCTATGACCGAAACACGCCCACTGCGCCGATGGGTGGGGATTTTCCGTGTACGCAAGGGGTTGAAGTGTTAAGGGGGTTGAAATTTCCTCTGGGGTAGGGAGGGTCTGGGAAGCAGGAACAACGTCCGGCCGAGACGGCGCCAGTTCTACTGCCGCCACCAAGACGAGCGCAACACATCTAACGCCATGGACATACTGGGTATGTCTACTACAGACAAAGCATGCTGCTTTCTTTTGACTTTCAATTCCTACTTTTTCTTCTTTCATCGGTATCCCTTCGTTCGTCAACTTTCCTATTCTCAGCTCCCTCGATGGCGGCCCTACTTGTATTAACTTTTCCCCTTTCGTTTTTCATTCGGTTTTTGCGAAGACAAAATAGAGTCCTCTATTTTTAAATTAATTTTCGCTCGCTGTTACCTGTAATCCAGTTTGAAGATAAGGTTCGCGTTACGCTCGCAAACGATCGATAAAATTTTACATAAATATGCACGGTCATATTAGCCTGTTTCTATGTGGATTAATTTTGTGGATCAATCCACTGTACCGGCACCTTCACAAACCCCCTCCCTCCCGCCCCGCCGCGACTCCCGGGTGTGTATCAAAACTATCTATACGTTGTACCTACGCTATATTTGTATATTTTCATTTGTCGAGCAGCGGAAATAATAAATAAGAAAGACTTTTGGTTAGACTTTTTTTTTTTAGTGAGGTGCAGTGTCATTTTTTTTATTCTTCGATTTCTCACCCCTCCGAGGTATTATGAGGAAGTTTTATCAATATATAGTTCTTTGAACTTTTATTCAATCAGTTTCTTTTGACATTTCTTCATCTTTGTTTACGTGCGTGATTTGTTTTCTTTTTAAAAAAATCAACAAATTCGGTCTCATCGAAAGATCATTTTATCTGCAGATACAGCTGGCCTGTGCATATTGCTTTCTTTTTAATCCATTTTTCTCAATCACAAAAATGTTTCTCAAAAGTCCAAATTCTAATCAACTGCGAAAGATCGAAATCCAAGAAATTCGCTGAAAGCTTTTCAATTTCGACTTCGTACGGCATTATAGTGTTGTATCTGAAAACGGAAAAAATGAGAACGTGGAAAATTGAATTAGAAATACCTATGTTACGTGGTCAACTTACCATTGCGATCGTCATTCCGTTTTCCGATTCATTGAAACGCGTACTCTGTAGTCTTCGTAAATGAAGAAACAAAAAATGGAAAAAAAAAAGAAACCAATGAATAACGCAGCTCGAAGAATCTATCGAAGTTGGTTTCGGAGCGTTCGTGATGCTGTCCTCGACGTATATCTTCTCGCTCCCGTGGCGCTCTGTGAATTATTATTAGATTAACGAGTTAATTATAAAGTAAAGCACAGCGGAGTAGGAAATATGATAGTCGAAAGGTTTTTCCGCAAAAAAAAAAAAAAAACTTCCCCCTGTTTCTCCCGCAGGTGGACACGGGGGAGGTAGACGGTTGTTAATCATCGGCATTAATCCGTCGTTGCGAGACGCGACGATGCCTCCCCTTCTCCCCCGTCCACCGCCCCTCGTACAATACGTACAACGCAATAAGGAAATCAAATTAGAACCTCCGTAACTAGCGAAAAAAAGGAGAATCTCCGTTCAATTGGTGTTTATCATTTGTAAAAAAAATCTTCGTCCATCTAAACTTCGACTTTATGAATTTATATGAGATCGATAAGCTGATGTTGCTGACCGTGGGTCACTGGAAACGGTGAACCGCGAACTTTGATTGTAAAAACAAAATTGTGTGACGTACGTAAGAAAGATGATCCTACTTATCTCGTAAGAATACTCGGAATCGCTAATTAATACGCGTTATAACGATTAATGAAATTGACTAATTAACTAATTATATGTTCGCGGCTCACATCGTATTTCTGCTCGATGAAATTATGGAATTGATAGAATTCCGTTTTGTTTTTTCAACGCGCAGCGATCGCTCCTCAGATCACTGTTTGACAGATCATTAAATTTTTTTCTTCTCGCAAGGACAAAGGACAAAATTTCTTGGTTGCTTTTTATTGAAAATCTGGACTTCAATTTGGGTGATCAAAAGAATGTTTCTTTCTCATCTAATTCAAATCCTTACCTGTTCAATCGTCGTGACTACACGATTTTTCTACAACGACCGTTACCGATCCGACGAAATCCTGCTTGGCAGGGTCTCAAACGTACGACAATGGCAACTTTCCGATGCAACTGCTGCGGCTTTGCAGATGCAATTAGCGCACTTGATACCACGACCAAAAGCACGAGGAAAACTGTTAACCACTTCATGTTGCAAAGACTTCGCGCCGAGTGTGAAAACAATCTGTGAAGCATCCGCGTTTATGTAAATCAACGGAACAGCGAAACCGTTCGACGATAACGCGAACGGACTCGGAGTGACGTATGGGAAGATAAAAAAAAAAAAAAAAACACGAATGGAAGACGAGAAAAATTCATTCATTCATTACTCCTCTCGACGTTTTCAACTGCGCACAAACGCTATCGCGTTATTCGCTCGTACGTACACCACCACCTATTCTGTATTTCGACGGTTAAAAAAACCACATCCGCTTTATTACACGCATAGCGACTTCATCGCCGGTCGTTATTAACCTCGATATAATTCACGCCCGCTTAATAGCGTAGAAATTATTTTACGATAAATTTCACCTCGATTCGCATTTTCACCGTTCATTTCATTGAAAATTAACTTTGAATTTTTTCCATTATTCGTATCACTTGAATTCGGTAAATTGAGTAGGTATATCGAAAAATTTCAAGAATTCAAAGACATCGAATTAACGAAAAGAAAAAGGACATCGTATAAAAAGTATAATTCTATTCCCCGTGTCATTCCGGCTATCACGTCAAACCCGCGCAGATTGAAATTATCATATTAATGATTCATAAATGAAGAGATGGAGAATCTCGGTAAGAACGGAAGGTAAAAAGAACTCGGTACCCTTAGCATATTATAATAACACTCATAGGAGCAAACATTCGCGAATTGTTTGCAGTTTTTTTATTATTTTTCGTCCTTTATCTTATTCTTGTTTTTTTTTTTTTTTTTTTATTATCAGACCCGACTCATGAATAAAAGATAAGTGAGTAAAAAAAAAGAGGGTGACGGCGTAGGGGGAGGACTCTTGGTCCGATGTTAATGCAAACAGGCAGCGAGTCGAGTGGAACGACCACGTACCTTTGCCCGAGGACCAGAATATTATCCTTATTGAAGCCGTTTCACCTCCTGTTCCTTTTCTTTCACCTTCCGTACCCCGCAGTTCTCGACTCAACTCACCCAGACCCCCCGCCCCCCCCCCCACCCACCCACCCTCGACCCCATCAATCTTATTAACTAGACCCTGGCGTGTTTAGATATTCGCTTAAACTCTTCAACGATAAATTTCGGATGTTGGAGAACACCCTTCCTAACAACGCCTAGTAGACGAAGAGAAAAAGCTCGAGAGGGAAAAGTGAGAGACGAGGTAGCGGATGGCTGCTACTAAGTCGGAATCACGATAAGCTCTCACAACTGATAGTAATTATAGAGTGCAAGCTCTACGTAGTTTGCGGCTGAAAAGGTTCGTTCCAAATCCTCTCGCGGCGACCATCTGTTCGGATAATTTATTCACCTCGCTATACATTTCGTCCATGCTTAGAATCGTAACTGCATGTAAATTTTGTTTTAAATATCCTTTGTTTTTTTTTTTTTTTTTTTTTCAATCCAACATGCTCAAAAGAATCGAGATTTTCGAAAGAACGAAGATTCCTAGTTGCCTGCAGGAATCTATTTCATTTTTGCTTCCTCCCGTGACTCCGTAACTTCGCGAGAAAGCGGGGTATGAGAGGTACGAGGAGAGGGCAAAGGGTAGGTGAAAAGGGTGGGAATTGTTATGGGTGGTTAGAAGTTCCTCGGCTACTTCCGCTGCGTAGATTCTGAAGCATCGGGAGCATCAGCTTGTACCGTACATACCTGTCTATACTTGGAGCAAGAGTTGCTTGCGCCGGTGCTCCTACTGGTTTCTGGGGTGAAATAGCGAAAATTATTCAAAGCCAGCAATCAACGGTTTCGCATTCCTCTTGCTTCATCGTCTTAGTTTAGTTTTCCCCAGAGTCATTCCCTATACACGCCACGCTACACGCTCCGAACTACGAACTGCTACACACGGATACTTTTGCACACCCGCTTCGTATTACCGTACAAAGAAGACGAAATAAAGATAAGCGAGGAGGAACTGAATAATTATGGGGAACGGTTAATATTATACTAACTCTAATTATGAGGAGGAAAAAAAAAGAAGATGGATAATTCGGTCGCTCGATTATTATTATTTCTCAACCTGACGAGTACAAAGCTAGCTTTTTGTTTCAAAAGTACATAATTCTCTCGGTGACATTTTTTTTTCGACGTTCTAATTATTTTTGGGTTTTTTTTTTGTTTGCTTTTTTTTCCCAACGACGCGATTACTCTTTGTGTCTGAAAAATCGTAGCTATGCACCGAAGATCATTTTTTTTCTTTTCTTTTTCTTTTTTTTTACCTACTTACTGTGCTTATTATTTGATAGAAAGAAAAAAAAAAAAAACAAACTAGAGTTGAAAGGACGAGGGGGTTGATAGTTGAGAATTAATTGTTTGCTTGATTAGGTATATATTTATAGATTGAACGGAGTGTGTCGGTTTGATGGGCAGCAGCCGGAATTCGATTACCGCGAGTTAATTTGAACAAACATTATAAACCTTGTACTAAGGGGTATGTACTCGTTCTACAACAAGACTGGAAAACCAGCCACTGCCGCTCCTGATGCTACAGAGTGAGTAGCGTGATATTTGCAGAGTAGACAAAAGAGGACGACGTACAATTTACGAATTAAAGTGAATAAAGGTCACTTTAAATTCTCGCCTCGTACAATACCGTCTATCGCGTTTAAATACAGGTCGTCGATGAAAGGGAGAAAAAAAAAAAAAAACCAACAGACAATCCGTCAATGTTGAAACGTGCGGCATGGTGAGAACCCTAATTTTTTCTATCTTTTATTTAATCTACGCGTTACTTGAATTCTTCGATTAATAATTATCGAAGATCGAACAAGCTATTGCTCGATACCATCCATTTAACGTAAAGCCACCGACAAGGAATCGAGGAGAGTTTAGAAAAAAATTTCGGATTATAAATGACGATCATAATGAGTATTTTTGGTCTTCCCTTACGTTCAACCTCGAGACGTGACAAGCCCACGTGATATTATTACCGTACTACATGTTAAATAGACGTAGGTAATGCGCTACTGTAAATGGGTATGCCACATACCCAGATACATTTATACGTATGTATACCGTAAAGCTCCATTTGGGTCAAGACCGACATTGCGGAAGAGAGTCGTCGGAGCTTTTCGTGTCGCGAGGGACAACACCATCTCCTAGTTTATATTATATCGTAGATACCGTTGCAACGTATACATACGTATACACCTTACATGCACATGCGTGAAATGTTCAACATATACGTATACCGTATAATGTATACCTTGTTTTATTTTTGCCACATCGCATCGCAGTCACTGTGCTTTCGTAGAACTTATTCTATATCGGGTGAAAGGATGTTGAAAGTAAACCGTGAAAGAAAACCTAGTCCGAAAACTACCCTTACGATAATCAGCTCTCAGTTTTACGTTTCTACTTCGTTTTTTTTTTTTTTGTTTCATTGCAATTTTTCGACCGAACAATGTTTGCAGTCGATATACATACATAACGACACCGTGCATGAGTTAACGACGGACTGAATACGCGAAAATTATAGCTCATACTCGACTTCGAGCGCTCGCACGAGCTTGAAGTAATTTCAAGATTTTAAGTTCGTACCGCACGATTAGATTTTCTCTGACCTCGTTCGTTGGATTGCAGCCCCCGTTTTTTCAATCGCATTCACCGCTATGATTTCGACGACCTTGACAATAACGCTGAGGTGGAAGTTTTTCGGATAATTATTGTCATTGTCACACCGATATACATTATATTGTATATATCTACGATACAATATACAACGATCACGGGATGGTAAGGAGTTCTTCTTCGTTGAGGATAGTTTGGAACAAACTTTAATGGGGGATAGAGGTGGACACTGGAGAGTCGAGTTTTAAAACAAGTTAACTTAGGTCGGTGTTATAATTAGAGGCAACAAAATCCGGGTCCGTAACGCTAGACTAGTCCAGGATAAGGATGGTTGAGGCAGGTCGGCAAGCTGTTACCTCGGTCTCTAGATTACTGGTGTGTTTCGCAAACTCCATATACTTACAATTAGCCGAGTTTAATAGCCCATGCGTTGACTCTATTAAAAATCATTGGCAGTGCTTGATCTTAGGCGCTCTCCGGACTCCCTATTTATCAAAACTAGTTTTCAAGATCGTTGTGACGTGTATGAGGACTGATCGACTTCGCAGTTTTGCTAATGTAATTTGAGGTGGACTGATAGACACGGTGGTCGTGTATATCCACGTACCGTACATACTTTGGATTCATAAGTGGAGAAGTTTTCAGCAAACTGCTGTTGCGCTGCTGCTGCTGCTGCCGCTGCTGCTGCTGCTTTCGTCTAATGCGACACACGCGAGGCGAGCCGAATATTGGAACGATTTGGTAAACGTCGGTGATATTGGTCCCGCGATAAATCATATCTGCTGCGATATTGGAGACGCCTCGAAAAAGGAAGAAGCGAACGAGAAGAGAAAAAAAAAAAAAAAAACATTAGAAACGAGAAAAATAAATAAAAGAAATCCCAGCTGGACCGCACGATGTACGCGCGTTATGAATTCTGCTCGGTTCGCGAACCCTATCAGAATCTCCGAAACCGCGCTGCGAGTCAAGTCCGCAAAAATAAAATTTTTAATATTCTTTCTTTGAAAAAAAAAAATAATAAATATGTGAATTCAACTTGTAGAATATGAATAATCAGCTTATTTATTATCGTACAGTAGTAAGTAAATTATTCCTCGTACCTCATATTCTAATTACATTGAAACATTGAAATATGAACGTAAAATCTTATCGACTTCGTAGTATACGGGCAAGTAAACTGCTGCTGCTGCTGCTGCTGCAGTTCAGGTTAACGTTTAAGGCTTAAGGGTATTTAATTTTCCTTCATTCCATTGTACTTCATTTTATTTTGTTTCAACGTTTTTGCACCTACGAAAGAAATTAATCCATAAACTTCCAGCAATTAGCGAAGGGCTTGCTGTACAGTAAAAGTCCGATGCATGATAACCAGAATGTTGAAATGTTGACATAAAGCAGCGAAAAATATGTCATTGAAGTCAGGTGGCGAAATTAAATCTGCTGTCTGATTTTGAAAATCTAGCAAAATCTCGGCCACAATTAAAATCTTTGTGAAGCCAAATAATTTTTGAGAAATTCTGTCGTATCTCTGGAACTCATCGAAAATTTTTTGGCGATTTTCCAAAAATCACGTGGAACATTTGGAATCCAACTCTTCATGAAAACGGAAATCTCGAAAACAAAAAAAATCGCCAACCAGATAAATGAAATCTGATACGTTCCGGTAAAAATAATTTCAAAATTGGATGCAAATTAACTGCGAGGCAGAGAGAGAGAGAAAAATTAAAACGAGAAAAACGAAAAGAATGCAAGGTATGTAAAACAAAAAGCGAAAATCGATCGCAGAAAAAAATGAGGGTTGACGGTTGTGTGTAAAGTGCGCCTCTTTGGCGTGTTGGAAATCGTAAGCTCTGCGGGAATAGGGTAACGGATAATCTGCAATCTAGGATCCAATCAATGGCTCAGCTGCAGCAGCAGCGGCGAACAAGAAACGGAGTTAACGTTCCCGCCAGTGGTACAGTTACCGATCTCATCTCATTGCACCCAATGACGCTGATGCCGCTGTTGAGGTTGGACAGCTCGACGTATTTCAAAGACGATAAATCCATTCGGTTGATTGGAATTTGTAACGCCCGGCCATGGGGTCCATTCCGAAAGATACCGGTCGATCTCGTCCACCAAACTATGCTGAGTTGTCCGAAAGTACCGGAATTGCAGAAAATCAAAAAAAAAAACAAACAATGATTACAGATTCTGGTCGACATATTTGTTCACGTAAATAAACACGCGAAAAAAAGTAGAGAACGATCAATGATATTCCCAATTGGCTTCGCAGAACCTTTTTTTCTCGAAACACTTTCCTCTGTGAGTATTCTTTCTTCTTCGACCCCGATTTCTACGATTTACGCCCGCAACCCTCAACAGGATAAAGGCGTCGATCGAGGAATAAAAAAAACAACGGAAGAGAAAAAAATCGAATTTATTGAGGAGGAGACCGTCAGAGCGAGCAAAACTCGTGGGGGTGGGAGAGAGAGAGAGTGGAAGTTTATAGAGAGGGTATATATACGTACATCATAAAACGAAGGGATTTCGGGATTACAAAAATGCGAGGAATCGTTGAACTTTTAAAAGACCGCGTAAAAAATCGAACTTTTATACCCAACGGGTATAATAATATCCCTCCCTGCAGACGTTCGTTCGCTCATAAAAGATATAAACTTGTTCCCGATTCTTTCGACATTTTTAATTTAGGATGGCGCGTCGATTTTCACTTTCATTAACATCGTCATTTTTCTTTCGAATCGTTTTCTGTGCACCAACTCTTTGTTTCGTCCCTCGATACGCGCGGATATTAATGTTTCCATTTTCCATTGATGTGTTTCAGGTAAGAGTCACTCATCGTCGAAACTCGAAGGATTACGTTTTTAAGGGCTCGATACCACTCAGTAGGTCAAGAGTCGGATAGGTAAGTCATAATTGACGACATGGATGGTAATTTAAATTACTGGAAAAATTCTGGTTTATGTAATTGCGAGTGTTTTTTATTTATGTATTTATACTAATTATCATCACTATTCGTACGTATCACTCCGAGACGAATTAAAAATTTTCAAAGAAACGAACGAATTGATATTTTCAATTTCGCTGGTGACACTCTATTCAACGGTTTTAGACAGGTATGTCTTTTTTCGGAATATATCGTCGCTTATGTATAGCTTTATATATTTCTGGTTTTTAGCCACGCCCAAATAACCTCGGAATTCCTGCTTAGCATAATCCATATCAAAAAGGAGAAGTAATTTATTCACGTTTTGGTCGGAACTACCTGCGGGGGATATCCAAAACCGCAAACCGAAATAGGTACATACATACGGATACCTATATACCTATACGGGTATAATACATACTTGTGTGTACATACTATAGGTCGGTAGAAGTTGAGAGATATGGAAGCGGAAATCCTGCTTTTCCAGCCGCTATAGGTATACGTGTGCGAAATATATCTATCTACGTGGTGTATATGTTTTTCTTGTACGCTATGCGAACAGTGCCGCGTCCCGGCTACTGCGAAATCACGGTAACAACTTCAGAGAGCTGGGCACCGCCCACTACTCGAGTAATTCGCGACTAAAACCACCGAAGCTGCAAGTGGTTTAGCCTGCAGAGTTAATAGAGACGCGGTTGCATGCCTCTGATATTAACGCCGAAACGAAACGTAGAAAATAAACAAAGGAATAGAAGAAAAATGATGAAAAAACAGAAAAGCAAATTAAAGCTTCATTCGAAAGCAAGGTAAATAAGATACACACCGTTCTACGAGTACGTAATATGAAAATTTCAGAACCACCCTCGCCCACCTTGCGGCATTCCTCTTCTTGTTTTTTTTTTTTTTTTTTTTGCAAACTGTTATTACTTGAACTCCGAATAGTAAGCCGGTTTGTTTTTTGTTCGTTCGAAAGATTACTTATTCCGCCTCAAACCACGTAGAAAATTTTAAGGAAAAGTTTTCGAAACATTTCTCGTTACATTTTTCCTACACATTCGGCGTTGAATTCCGGCGTAAGGATTATTTCAATTTTCTGCTAATAATTAAATAAATACCGATATCGTTAATATCATCATGAACCATTTTCAATTCACTCGTTTCCGATTATTCGTTGTTGCCGAATTTCATCGTCGGTCTTGAGCGGGGGAAAAAACTGTAAATAAAGAAAGGTGAAGAAAAAGAAATTAATCGGTCTAACTTTTTTAAGATTCCGCGGGATTTAGGTTTGAAAATTAATAATTTTGCTTATATTCCTACGTTACTTTGAGAATAAATGTGAAGGGGTTGATGAATTATCTCGATTACTCTCAACTTGACAAGTTCTTCTGACTTCTAACATTTGACCAAAATTACGATCATGAAAATTCCCACGCACATATTTATACTTGACAGGCATGATCAATATCCGTCCAAAGTAATTTATATTATGCCTTTGTACATAGCTGTGCCGTGTGAGCCAAAAATGTAAAATAAAAATTGAAGAAACAAAAAAAAAAAAAAATTAAAATCAAATCAAAAAAAAAGCTGACGTGCTTTTGATTCGGCGCAACTTTACTCCCTCCGGCCTTTGCCTAATCGTCGGGAAAGGGGATCGTTCGTTTCACCGTATAATACATAGTATTATCCCCCTGCGGAGTTTGTCCAGCGGTGTAATTCGGTCTACAGTGATTGCGCTGAATTGCGAGTCGAGAAACAGAAAAAAAACAAAAAAAAAACAAAAAAAAAAAAACGAAACCCAGAAAAATCCCCAAACCGCATTTTTCTTTGCGCCTATATTTTCCCAGTTATCCCGGTGTGCTCCGGTTGCTCCCATTGTTTTTTTTTTGGTTTTCTTCGATTTTCGAACGTGTTGTTGCGATCTTGTTTTTTGATCTCGTTGCTGTTGCTTTTTCACGTCGAGGGAGTTACGTGATTTCGTACGTAACAGCTAACCGCGGGTAGAGGCACACGCGTAGGTACATACATCGGACGTCCCTCTTTCGCTCGCTGCTCGAATGGTGATGTGACAAAATTTATGAGATTTCGTTACCGCGTACATACCTATACGTGTCTATGCGTGGGTGTGTATAGTACATAGGTAGGTAATGTTGGTTATGGGTATACTTTTGATGGTCGATATAACGGACTCTGACATTTTGATATACCTGCATCAGCTACACACAACCAGGGGAATGATTTTCGAGATCAAAAAGTTCCGCTCGCTCGTTTGTACCCGCGACAACACCGCTAAATGTACATTTCGAATGGAAAAACCTCGAATATTATTAAATTTTATCGTATACGAGTGAATAACAAAGTTAGATTAGTTACCATGTACACTTACTTGGCATCGGATCCGGACATTCTGATGACCAAATGTCATTTTTTATACAAACATGGAATACATTATCAGTTACAAAATTAATCCTCTTTCTGTTTCTCTTCGTCTCTCTAACATACGCAAGAAACTAGTTCATCGCGATGTAGTTTCATTAGTTTCAAGAATTTTATCATCATCATAACTTGAACAAAAAAAAAATAGTCGCATCAGAAATCCTGTTTGAAAAATCGACAATTACTGTGGATGAACAAAACGATCGGTATATCGAAACAAATGGTCGTTCGTTTGTGTTTTTTCGTTTTTTAAATTCCTTTCCCACCCTCATAAAGTTCAGTTCAACCTGTTCAAAGTTCATCTAGTCATGGGTGATTTATACTTTTATAAAAAGTAGCGGCAGCGCCGGCACCCCTCTAATTTTTCTTACAGACTTTCACGAAGTCGCGTTATTTGCGTCTTGGCATTCTTTTATTCTATTTTATCCTTTTCGTTTGTTTGTTTGTTGTGGTTTTTTTTTTTTTTTTTTCTTACGGATAGTTTTGTTATTTTTCTTCTCAGTCGCCCGGGTGGCTAGTGAACAAACTTTGTCAATTTCCCTCGAAGCCGCACGTCGAGGTAAAGACGCGGAGGAAAATCGGCGGTACGCGAGAAGCAAGGTACGGGGAAAACCGAGACATTGGTATATAGTTATGTACCTACATAAAGATTACATATATACGTGTACGTCTCTATGTACCTGGTAAGAAGACACTCGTGGTGACGCTTCTCAGCTTCTACCGCCGCCGTTTCTACGGGCAGGAGTGTTTTGCAGATCTGATCATTTTCTGGATAACAGTTTTCACATCCCCTTTTATGCGTCGCTAGAACTATCCACGTGCACACACGTGTTCACCTTATTTATTATACGGTCTAAATACGAGCGGTTTTCGCATGAAAAAATAATTGGGTATGACTACGTTGGAAAAAAATTTCAACGGAAAAAGAACCAACGGATGAAAAGTTTTAGGGGCTTCGCGTGGAGAGGGATGAGATATTAGCCGGTGATAAAAATGAAATGAAAATTGTCGGTTGATTTTTTTATTGAAAAGATGTTGGACGCGGTTTTTGTTGAACGGATTGGATGAATTTTTGGTGTAACAGCCAACGCGAATATCTCGAAAATTGGACACCCTGTAGACGAGGTTGATTTGAAACATTTATTAGTAGCCGATTACGGGACGTGGAAAATCTTTGTGGAATTTAATTACCGTGATATAACCTTATCGTAATCAATATCTATTACACTGTGCGGGGTGTAATAATTAGCTGAATATTATAACCATTACAACCGCGGACCACCGCGCGGTAATGGAGATTAGTGTTTGATAAGGATTTAGAAATTTAGATGAAAATTCGCTTAACGGTATTTAGACGACGTACGGGGGAGGATTTTTGGTTTTATCATCAACCGAACGAAGCGTGCAAATAAATGGTCCCGGTCGATTTGAATTTTACATTTGCATAAAAGCGAACGACAGCTCGCCGTACGCTCTCGCGAGTATGTGTGTGTACATTCTATTTCATACCTGCACGTACGTACGTATGCAGAGAAATATATATGTATATTTATGTATTTAGATACATATATATATATATATATATATATATATGTACATCGCTTTAAACGCGCGAATCATCGTCGCCATCGTCGTCGTCGTCGTCTGATCCCGACAAATTTACACTTGCAAATTCAAATCTCACCTAATCCGCAAACAATGTAGTTTTCAAGTGGATATCACTTAGCATTGCAGAAAGGAGCGGATAGATGGGAGCGGTGTGGCGAGGTGCGAGAAGGCGCGAGAAACCGAGCATTGAATGATGTTCTAAATCTGGAGTTCGGTATCCACAACTCGATCCTCTTTCCCTCTCCCTTTGCTCTTTCTCCTCATCCTCCGCCTTCCGCTGCAGGAGGCACTTAGGGAAATTATCGGATCATCCTTCCCAACACTCTGAATATATCTCTCGATCTCCCCATCCCATCCGTACCGTTCCCATCCTGCGCTTCGATTCCCGCGCTACGTAGGTATAGGTATATACCTATGGGGTCGGTATTACCCATACAGAGAAGCGCTGTCGCGACCGTTTAAAATATTTATCGTCATCCCCGGGTCTATATATAATTCAGGATATCCAAAAGTGAGCCTTATTCGTATCGCATCGTCCACCGACGCTATAGCGATATCGTACGCGTCACTCGTCGATCGTCTCGGACACTCGCCGTTTGGCTTCGCTTCGCTGTCGGAATATATGTACTTATAACACGTCATATTTCTCCTCTGAAATTACGGAGTTTATCGTGCTGTTTCAATTCTTATTTCTTCTCTCCTTCTTTCGACGTGATTCGCGCGTTCGCGACAACGAAACCAGAGTGAGAAAAAAATAGCGTCGAGAAAACGAAAAACAAAAAAAACTAATTTTGTACTCGCTTCCGCAAAGAAATGCTCGAGCTGGCCTCTCATCAGTGCTGGGAGTCGAGAATGTAGCGGATCAAAAGCAGGCCACTACTGCCGGTAACTAGAGTGTATTTTTTTATTTTTTTTCTCTTCACTCTTGATGTGTTGAAAGAGAGCTTCTAGTTCTTGATGTGGTGGGTCAGTGTCGTGGTGTATAAATAAAAATCCGATGAAGAAAAATGTCCTCAAGCTGCGCGAGACTACGCCGCCAGGGTTGTGGGAGGTGAAGTAAATAATTTATACATATATGTATACATACGTGTGCATACACGTACCTCTATCCACGCAGGAGTATGAAAGGCGAAGTTTTTTTTTCGCTCGGTATGTAGGCCGAACACAATATATGGTCTGTCGTCGACTCATGAACGTGGTGTATCCTTATAATCACATTATACGCAGAAGTATATAGGTGATATGATATTAATACTTAAATATTCAACGCTCGCAATTGAAATTCCAGGATTTGGTTAATTAAAATTACTTGAAAATGTATATCGTCCAGGGTGATAACGATCGCGAAGTTTTTGCATCGTAAGGGTTAACCATTAAAATTACCCTCTTCGAACGATGGTTGGTCGTATTAACTGAAACGAGGTACGGTAGTGTAGCCAGAGTTTGGCCGGACAATCGTGTCGGAGGTCATATTTTTTGTTTTTGTTTTTTTTCCTCAATCACTTTAGTCTTCTCGGGTGTGTATGTCGTACGTAAATATACACGAACCTCTTCTTTTTTTGTCCGCGCTACAACCGCACGCAGAAACGGTTTTTTTTAAATATTTCATTCTTCTTTTCTTTTCATTTTTCTCTTTCTCTTCCCTCCTTGTCTTCGTGACGAAACAGGGGCGGTGGGCAGCGATGGGGGAGACGAAGATGACAAGGAGAAGGAAGAGGAGGCAGAGAGGGAACGACAGGAGGCCATCAGGGAAGCTGAGGAACGACGAAAGGAAAAACACCGCAAAATGGAAGAAGAGCGTGAAAAAATGCGGCAAGAAATCAGAGACAAGGTGAGATTATATCATATTATAGTATACGCTTAGCTATACCTATACACCTACATAAAGACGATTTCAAATTTTTTGTACTTCTGTTTTTTTTTTTTTAACTGCGTGCTTAAAAATATACTTTCCACCTCATTTCCCGGCGCTGAATAATTCACATTTCTAATATTTGAATATTTTCACTTTCATTTTACATTCATTTTCTTTCGGCTTTTTCATCTCTTATTGTTTCTGATACGTCGCTCATTAAATTATCCCGCATGATTCAAATTCATGTTTATTTAGCACACGGACGAAACAAAAATAAAATAATCGCTATAATTGTGTAATATGAATGTAAATTCGGGGATATTCTTACTAAAAATAGAGGTACCCCGGCGTGTTCTTTTTTTCAAACCGTATTTTTTTCTTTTCCTTCCTCGTAAGGCTCCGAGACAGGAGCAGCATCGCGATGATGTTCGTTGTACTCTTCTTTTTCCTTTTTTTTTTTTGTTTCTTTTTTTGTTCCTTTTTTCCTCAATTTAAATGCAAAACGAGACAACGGCGCACGTGATGAGATATTCACAAGGAAGACACAGTCTCACCAACTTTTTTTTCCCGTTTCTTTGGTATTTTTTTTTTTTTTGTTTTTTTGGTTTCTTCCTGTTTTCAATCAGTAAACGAGTTAATTAGCTCGTACAAACCTACATGCGTACACCTCATTTCGAATGATAATTATATCATATTACATGAGTTTACCTCTTTACGTATATTTGATACACATTGCCAGTTATACAATTACCACACACCCCGTATCTACGGGGAAAATCCTGCGATTTCATCGACCCAACAAACCAGAGGCCAAAAGTTCACCAAACTCTTCCCACTCATCTGACCTCTAAAACCCTCCAATTCAATCGTCCGGGACATTCGACCTTTTTACTTTCTCTTTTTTCCTTTTTACTCACGACAGTGTCCTCCATTTATTTCTATAACGACACGCGCCAAACTGGTCGGAGTAAATTTCCGAATTTTTTTCCGATCGGAGAACTGTTCCGTGAATTTTTCATCCATTGTTCTTCGACGCCATTTTTATTCCCTCTGTTTCTGTTTCCCGATATTTCCGAATTTGTTGTGATCCGGACATTTCTTGACGCTGGTTGACAATTTTCGAAAAATTGGAAAGTTTTCTTTTTTTTTTCAAAGAGTTGTTTGTATCGCGATTCATGAAATTTTTACCGTTTCCTATTCTGATGGAAAAAAAAATCAAAGTCACAAAAACACGAGGACAAACTTTGGTCGACTTTACGTGGAATGCCCCCCACCTGTACCTACACCTTCCCTTTTTGAAGATAAAAATTGTCAGTTCAAATATTGAACTCAGTGAAAACGATCGCATGCATATATACGCTGCATTTATGTATGTGACATTCATAATTTCATACGCACATAACTTTCTGAAAAGCACTTCCACGCTTATACGCGTAACTTTTGAGATTGCAGCGGCTGGGGCAACGCCCTTATGTATACCTTCGTATACACGTATATAATACGTACCCTCCGGGCCACCCCCTGGGGTATAAATTATTTAGAAGCAATATTCAACCCTCGTGAGAGCGGACGCTCTAATAAACCCTCAAATACCTTCGTACGCGCTGCTGCAGGTCTCGCTTTTTTATTTTTTTCGTTACTCAATTTTTTTTTACTTGTTAATTCTGTGTTTTCTTGTTCTAGTTTTTTTTTTTTCGTCGCGCTTACGTTTTCGATTCGACGAAGAAAAATTTTCGCTTTTTTTCCCATAAGTTTACAGGCGGAGGTTATCCTGTACAAGTTGTAGGTATTCGCAAGAATAATCTGAGGTTAAAGCGTAGCTCTTCATTTTTCAAATGAATTTATCCAATGTATACGAGTAATACGTACATATACGTGATGTATGTACATACATGACGTAACCAGCTGCGTGATTGGTTACTGATATTGTGCAATTCAGTCACGAACTGACAATAATTTATGTACTATATAGCTCCGCGTATGGATATTACATAAATATTATATAATCTGTCTGATATCGGCTGTTCGTGAGGGAAAATTGAGCGCACGTCTATTGCGTGTATTAAACGTACTCAAATATCGGATTTCAATATCCGATCTGGTACTCGTTAATGCGAATGATTTTTTCAATGTTTCGGATGTTGTGAAATCTTCGAAGCGAAATATTAAGTAAGATGTACGCGTTCGGAGAGGGAGAAAAGTAAAAAATAAATCAAACTCAGAATGTACGTATACACAAAAATACGTACATTATTTATCCGTATAGATGTTGCAAACGATAAGTAAACGTTCCTGCGTAAACTAATTCGTATAACAATCTCGTTTTCTTGTACAGTTAATTAATTCTGAGATCTCTAGAGTGTACAAAGTTCAGTTGATTCGCCCTGTGCTCGCTTTCAACGGTCTTTGTAAACGTTAATTGGTCGAATTCTCTAATTCTTATTGTTATCTTAATCCAAATCTTTATTTACATATACTAACTAAAGCGCATTACCATAACCCTTCGTGATTCAGAATCTTATCTTTCTCTCTCCCCCCTCCCCGGCTTATACTATTTTCTCTTTTTCCCTCTTTCGTGAATATTCACTCACCTAGCCGGAGCTTCGAGAACTTTTTACACCGCTGGGTGGCATTTGAAACCTCTGGCGTTACCGTTCTGAAAATTGTGAATATTTTTCCCCGAATAAATTAATTTATGAAAAAGCGAAATTTCGGAAAAAAAATCTCAACCGCGGCTCGCCCTTTGAGACCGCATTAATACATCCGTATCATCGTTACCTCTCTGTCGGCAATAATTGAATAATTCATCTCGTCCCGCTGAATGTGAAAAATACGTTAATCCTCCCGAGCGATATATCTGGATAGGAGAATAATGGTATCGGCGTCGGTTTAAAACGAGCTATGAACTTTAATTACACGTATAGAAAATTCTCTCTACTCGTAGGCACAGTAAGGCGCGCTGCAGCTTGGTTAAGAGTTGTTTAATTTAGTTGAATGAAGTAATTGCGTCAACCAATTTTCCGCGTCGTCTACGTCTTCGTAATTGTCGTCTCGATTTCTCATTTTAGAATATTATGCGCCAGTACATTTTAATTAACTAATGACTGCAGCATCTGAAATTCCTTCATTATGCTATAAATATCATAACTACATTACGTGTATCACCGTTACACGGACACTTGCAAACCGTAATATTTTAACATCGCGATTCATCCTCGCAGTATCTCCCCTCCCTATAGATTGAAAAAAAGAAACACACGTATACCAAGTTACACTTTTACAAATCGATGCATCGAACGATTTTTTTTTTCTTCTTCTTTTTTCTACCAATCGGATGTACGCCAATTATTTAATTACTGAAAAAATAGGTACCGTATCGTGAAATATTGTTTTCACGAGAGAAACGGAATAATCCCATACCTATAATGTGATTGACGTTGTCGGAACAAAAAAAAAAAAATATTAAAAAAGTCTGCGAACGACTGACATCCTGTTACGGAGGGACGAGCGAGTAAAAAAATGAATTTAAAAAAAAAAACAAAAAAAAAACAAACACAAAGGGGATGAAACAGAATTAGAACGAACGATTTAAAATTGGCTTCGAGGAGATAGCTTGTTGACAATCGTTCGGGATGATATGTAAAAGAACCGATAGCGGGGCGAGCCGAGAGGAGAAGAAAGAAAAAAAAACAAAAACAAAAACACAAAAACTGCGTGACAAACGTTAGAATCTCCGGGCTTCAGTTTCGATGCGACTGGGGTGAATCTATAGGTCCCGTGTCAGAATGATTGATTGATAGTATTCGGATACCTATCCTTATGTACCCACTACGCGCTTGCAGCTAGAGAATCGTGCCGCATAAAAAGAGAAAAATTCGATGAATTTTAAACAGTTGCCGGGTACAGATGTGTCGGGTGAATGGGATATACACGTACGTGCAGATCCTGCGAGAAGAAATTTCTCAACTTTTTTTTTATTTTTACTTTTCAATTTCTTCGCTCACGGAAGCGAATGTTTATACCAATTAACGAGGAGTAGTTGAACGAGGAGTACGCGATGCAAAAGTAGTCGGAGTTCTTTCCTTTTTCCAATTATTTGATCTTGTTTTATTCGGTTTATTTTCACTTTTTCTCCACGAATGTTAATTCGTTTTCATGAATCTAATGGAAATACAACTACTCGGTTAATTTAACTATACGTTGATTATAAAAAGTTTTATGGGTAGGTATATTTGCAAAAGGGTATATTAATTTCCTTTTTATTTATTTCGAAAACCTTAATTAAAATACTTGGAGTGGATAAGAGCGCAGCAATGTTTCGAACAACTTAACAAGATTTCATTAGACTTCACCTCATCCGTATCGCATAGTATATATAAATTACGTATATATATATATAATACGTGTATATACATGTAATACATTCGTACATATAGGTATATGTATTTCGCGCCTATATGTAATACATACAATCTTATACCCGACCTTTTCGCTTATATACTGCAGTCTCGCGGGTACAGATTTTATAATTCAATCCTAAACCTTTTACGGTTAGAATCGTTCGGCTCTCCCTTACACATGTACACGCAGACATATGTCCACGTAGATCGACTTACTTTTTATGTACGATACATCATATTATACAGGTGTACATGGCGCTCGAAATTCGATAAAACAAGCGATAAAAAACGCAAGTCTGCCGCCCTGTCCGCGCACATGTTTCGAAGAGCGAAAAAGAAAATGGAAAAAATAAGAAGGCAATCAAAAGTTGAGCACATAATCTCCCGTGACTAATTTGCGAGAAGAAAATTTTTGTTTAATAAAGACCACGACGCGATCGTAAACAAGTTCGCTAATTGTGAATTTTCACCAAAGATCGGTTTGATGAAGTTTTAATATCCTGTTTTCAATTTTCGAAAAATCAAAAGACGCGAAGCTATCCGCAGGCGAAAGATCAACCCCCATAATTTCAGGGGTGAATAACGATGACTTCCTCCTACGAAAGCGTAAAGTTGAAAAAACAAATACATGGAAAATCTTGAATAAAGCGACCTGAATATATACGTATGTACGGATGTACATAGAATCTACTTTTTTTCAATACACATAGCCAGCAGCAGCATTCGATATAAGCAGACGTCGAACAAAGTGCTCTATAATAATAATCGAAGAAAACTGAGGTTATGCGCGGGTGTACCGAATGCGGGATGGTATGGGGTTGAAATAAAGGGTGGCCGGGTGGGTAAGTAGCCTAGATATTTTTCACGGAGCTGCCGCTGATATCGGGCTTTATATTCGAACTTCAGTTTCAGTTATACATATAGGTGTACACATATTCACCGGCACGTGTGCACGACTGTATCCGTGTGTACATAGCGTGGCGAGTCAAGTACATACATGGGTATGCATGTGTACATGGCGTTGCAAGTTTACTACTTTTGCTTCTGCTTCTGCTTCTGACTTTGCAAAGGATATAGATAGATTGAACCGTACGTAATACGTACCGAGCGAACGAACGAGCTTCGCCTTTTTTTTTTTTTCATCCTTTTTTTTCCCTTCATCTTTTACGACCGGCACTTCCAAACTGACGATGTAGTTCGATACCCGTATAGGACGAAGTCTCGTCAAGTATTTTCCTGCCGAATTATTCCAACCTATATAGGCAGTACCGAGGAATCAAAATGAATACGCGGTACAACGTTCAATCGACCATCGACTGTTGGTTGTTTTGTTATTTATTTATTTTTTTTTAATTTTTTTTTTTCAAATCTGGTCAACGACAGTTTCGTTGTGTGAGTAGACGCGGTGTATGATCGTTGGCCGGGTCATCCACCAGTTAGTAGGTCACATACTAATCATGCAAGTGTTACGTGAGTGTCACGTAATTGCATCAAGAGACGAGAGCGGCTTGGAGCTCTTATAAGCGCTCTCGATTCTATATTATGTACGGACATTTATGTACGTATATACTTTATGTATATATATATCTAGCTAGCGACACTCGGATGTGTTGGGTATTCCCTGACATATATGTGCATGAAATATGGTCAAATATATATATACACATGATATGAGGGAGACCGGGTCGAAATGGGGTAGCGTGAATTTTGCCAGCGGAATAAGGACGAATAAATTCAACGGCAAAATTGAAAATTTCATTTTTCTTCTCTTCTTTTTATTTTCTCAAATGGACTTCAAATGGAAATCGACCTCGTTTATTTTTTGAAATAAACAATCTGGCTGTTCACTAAAATCGTACAAATAGTTGAGTTTAAATTACTTATTGTTAGATTTATTGTCCTCCGCAGCTTTTATAATTTGTTATACATGTATACCTGTATTTCGACCCGAGGAGCACGCGCGCTCGGCAGTGATTGACATACACATATTTTACACGAGTATAGGTATACCTTAGTTAATACTACCCGTCACAAGGGTGGTTTGTATCTACTTTGTGACGTCAAAGAGGGCCGTGTATATTCCTAGTTTCTTATCTCACGCGACATCTTAACTCCTTGTACTTTACATAAGTATAAATATACTCCACAATTACACATAAATTTTACGTACATACGGAGAATCTATGTGTTCGCGTGAATAAGTCGCAGATGAAAATAATATCGTACACGTACACATTTATATTACGTACATAGGTATAAAACGTGTTTAACGAGATACACGAATTACTTCGCGAGTCTAATGGGAATGATGATAATTCCTTAGATAACGTCAAACTATACGTATCTATTAGGCCTTTACTTGTTAGATAAGAATAAGATTAATCAATTAGGGAAAAAAAAAATCTCACACCTTATCGTAGAACTTGTTTAAGTAGTTTTACAAATCTGACGAATCCGAGGGGAATTATTTTCGCAATTTACGCGTTCACGGTCATCGCCGATTATATAACGAGGTAATTAATCGTTAACCGTCGCATGGGATGACCGTATTAATAATAAATTAAGTCAAATGATGTACGTATATCGTGTCTACGTTAATAACGGGAGTGGAGTAAGAAGAACGTTTAATTTCTCTCGTGCACGGGTGATACGGTATAATTTCGTGTTTGCAGATTAATTAGAGCTCCTGAAGGATCGTTAGTTACCTCAGAGCACGTAAAATAGAGATCAACTTCCTTTTCAGCAGGTAGATCATTATCATCGCGGTATATTAATTTTTCCCTTCTTCTTCTTCATGTGTCTACTTTATTAGTCACGACTTGAGAATTTAAAACGGAGTTTTCATCCGACGGTTAAGCGTGCCTTGAAATCCTCTTCACCGCGCTAAGTAGTCTGCATCAGCCTTTGGTCAGACGGCGTTGTACACGGAGCGCGTAGCGCGTCCGCCTCGACTCTACTCGACTCGACTGGCGTCTGACTCCCACATTTTTCATTTTATAGGAAGATCTTATTTCTTTCTTCTGAATTCTGCTACGTATTACAGCTAGTTCTGAAGTTTCTACCTAGTAATTGAGACGCTTCGAATTTGTAACTCGATTAAACTAGAGTTTATCATTACTTTGATGAGCGTTATTAATTATGATTACCGTTGAAGCGTGTTATATTGATAACATACACGTCTATGATTACATGACATCAGAAGTACTAGCGCAACAATCGGATTCTGATTTTAATTCAATAATGAAAGTGGTTACGTGAAATGACGGGGAAATTTTCTTGTAAAAGACAGTTACTAACGACTCGATATTTGTAAACGTACGTGCACACGTACGTACCTACTGTAATTAGGTGAACATAGTCGGTGCCGCGAAGACCCGCAACTATACCTTGACGATCTTATTTACTAGACACGTATTACATCTACGATATTGAAATTCAACATGGCTATTGATCACATTACATCACATACGGGGCTGTCCGCGTCAACTACATTTTTCTGACGAGTTCTTTTCGAGTGATGAATTATTCGATTCCAAAATTGAGACCATATTGAGGAATGTGAAAAAATTCACAAAAATCCGGTGGAAAAATGTAGTGAATTACTTTTCGTTTCACTCGCAAAAAATTCACGTACTCGCTACGTTTGACGTACTTCATACCGAACTTCATACGCTGTGATTAATTCAATGGTGATGGAATGAAATTTTCAACTTTTGCATAGTACCTATTATTCATGGTGAGAATAATTATTGTTTACTCGACATACATTGTGCTTAGTTTCTTCTTTTTTTTTTTTTGTTATTTATTGTTTTTGGAAAAAAGCTGAGCATGCAGTAGAGATTTCAGGATACACGATGTATAAAAATACACGTTGTATATCTATGTAGGGTACATAGGTTGGCAGTAAAACTCGTTTTACCGTCGTCCTTTTCCTACTGCAATTCTGCAGCACGCGTGTGAATAATGTCATGCTCGACTGGCAGACACAGTAAAGTTGGAAAAGTACAATAATATGAGAATATAGTTTAATATTGTTACACATATATATATATACATTATGCATTATACCATAGATATATTATACTGTATCGGTGTATCATGAAATCCTCTCCTGCTCCCTGCAGATGTAACAAACTTTGATGTGAAATTACGTAATTTGCTATCTACGAGAGACTTTTACTACGTGACATATTTTTTTTAGTTTAATTTTTTTGCTTTCGTTGATTTTACCATCCTCCTTATTCTTCTTCTTGTTCTTGTTCTTTTCCTCCTTCTTCTACTTATTGTTATTATTATTATTAATTCTTGTCGTTGGTTTTTTCGACGCTACTTCAGCGTTATTTTATTACCCCGTTCGCTACTCCGTGTACATAAGTATATGGCATATAGTGGACGTATTAAATACATTTTTCTGGCGTTATACGTACACGTACGACATGATGACGTTATTTTATATTTATTACACAGCTGATGCAATGCCATAACCGTTTCGTATAACTGCTGAAATTGCTACGTGGCCTAATTTTTCAAACGCCAATTACGTACGTGATTTTTTTTCTTTCTCCTCTTCCTCCACTTTCTTTCTATTTTATGGTAAAATAAACTCACGATCAATTTTCCTGAAAATTTATTAGTAAATCTATTACCACGTTGCCTGAACATCATATGGCAGCTCACTGATTTTTTTTTTAATTTAATTTCTCTCTAATTTACGAACTTTTTCTATCCTCGGGGTTGAGATAATTTTCCTATATTCCCGAAAAATGTTAATAACGTTTCAGAATCTATTAAATCACGATCTGTAATAACATGTCGCACTTGTCTGTTATTTTCATCATTTCAATATCTGTGCGAAATTGAAAAGTGCACAGAATAATGTACTAGTAGGTACGTGTATTGATGTGGATGTTTCCGATCGTCGCGGTTTCCGCATTGTAGTTGGTCACGCGATTCGCTTTTCTTTCCGTAAACCGCATGTGTAGCAATCGCGGTCGTATTGTAAATTGTCGTACGCGATGAATATTTCATCTAGAATGAAGAAAAGAAGAAAAAAAGGAATAACACATTTCAAAAGAAAAGGAATAAATAAAAGTATACCATCTGATTTGATGAAGTGGACATTGCGAATACATTAAAATACCCTTGCAGCACAATTGCAACGAAAGGAACGACGATGACAGACAATAAAAATGTCGATGGCAAAACCGCGCATGGCTTTGTCACATCGAATCATATTTAGAGCTGTGCAGGTAAAATCGAAAGAGATTGGTCGCGTTGACATGCGAAAAAAATTTGAGAACGCAGACATTTTTTCGCCACATAATTCACAGCTCGTACCTCCCTTTCGAGTGATAAATTTCATCTTAGATTTGTCATCGTCTTCTTTTTTTTCTGTTCTTTTTTTTTTAACCGTTTCTCGTCCTCCCTTGTTCAGTTTGCGATCGCTCTGCATATTTCGAAACGATACAAAGCGCGTAATGTACATTCTATTTACGGTTGTCTCACACAACTCGACAATTTCGCATATCATTTGTCAGGACCCTGACTTTCACACATCTGCAGTTCGCTTGCTTTTTCGCTTGCAGAAAATGGCTATTTTTTTCACTTCGTAGACGCGACGATTGTCGCTTTTACTCTCCGTTCCTCTCTCTCTCTCTATCTCTCTCTTCATCTTTCCCTCTTTTATCGTAAGTTAAAAGAGGTTCGCAAATTGAATGAATTTTTCTTTTTTCTCGCCATTCTTTGTACTCTACTCGATTCCGTCACTCGAATAATACACGTCTCACTGTATATTACAGCTCTCATCACTCTCTCTCTCTCTTTCTTCTTCTCTTTCCCTCTCTCCCTTTCTCTGATTTTTTCTTTTTTCATCTAGAAAGACAATAAATAGTTGACGCCTTGAGGTATCGCAATTCTTTTTTTCTATACTCGTTTGGGGTTGGTTCTTTCGCTTCTTTTCTTCTTCTGGGGCCATGAATTCAATCTAAGAAATTGAAGAGATTTTTTTCTCGGTTTCTTTTCGTTTTATTTTTCTTTTTTTCTTTTTCTTCTATTTTTCTTTCAAATAAATCGAGACAACGAACGTGCAAAAAGAGAGTGCTTTTTACTATCGAAAATGTCTTTTCTCGGGAATCACTCGACGCGTATGAAAAAAATACAGATGCTGTGGGATTTGAAAGTACCTATCTCAACATAGAAATTGAAAAGTGATTATACTCTCGTGAACATTGATGTACGCGTAGTTTTTACTTATATTAATGGACGGGAGCGTGGATAAAAAAGAAATTGAATAAAAATATCGAGACTGCGGAAAGCTCACAGCTGGATGTATTTTTTTATTCTCTTACCATCACGTTCCTACCGAACGTAACCCATATTCCAAATTTAACCTGACCTAGTGATCTATATATGGAAGGCAGATTTGTAGATAAATTCTGAATTTCATTTCGCCTTTCTTACACCGGTACTTGCAGGTACCGGAAATAGCTAGTCACGAATATCTCGTACGTATATAACCATGGTCGAATAGAATATATATAGGTGAGTGTGGTACGTGTATAGAAGGGAGATAAATTTTCCTGAAAGAATTTTAAGCCTACGTAAGCTATGTAACACGCGTATATATTTATACATATATATATATATGTATGATTTTTATACGTATCATACACGCAGAGCTGATTTCGGAACCCTATGCGTGTTTTCTTCAGGTATATTATGTGGTACATAAATTTATATTCCTTTGTGCATGAATAAGTTATACGATAAATGGAGAGGAAAGATAAAAAAATAAATAAATCATTATAGTCAAGTATAATAATCGTTGAGTAATTACGTAATGATGAAAAGTTGGCGATCGCTGGAAGATTCGAACAACGTGGATTGTTCATGCGCATACCGTAATTGGCGAATAAAAAATAAAAGAATAAATAAATAAATAAATAAAGAAGAAAAACGAGGCGACAAATAGAAGAAAGAAGATTAAACTTAACTGGGGTCAAATTGACTCTAGTAGGGAGTCCCTGCATTCAATATGGCGACTTCCTAATAGAGTCAGGCTGACTCCTTTTAAGACGTTCACCAATCGACAACCCCGTGAAATACATTGTGCACCTAAATTAAGTATGCGTCCAAATAGACTTTTCAATCATCAAGGATATTAATTTTATGTTTTTACCCGATTAAATTGAGTTCATACGATTTGAAAACCAGCGAAATTGCGTCAACTCGAAATACCAGCAAAAAATTTTTTCCAATTACTGCACACGAGAATACTGTATGAAAACGAGAAAAAAGAAGGAAATGCGCGATATTTGTTGAATTGAAGTTACGTAGAGAAACTTTCCGCTTATATTTTGCAACCGTAAATTATTGCAGCCGCAGTTTTGGAATTTGCATCAGGTGGTACGTGCGCGTACGTTGAAAAGAATTCGTAGAATCAGCAAATAATTTCGAAATATCATTGCACAATGAATTTCGTTAGCCATCAAATAGTCTTGTTAATATAAATTACGATGAAATATGATACGAAAATATTTTCCGATATTCTATCGAATAAATTTCATGAAATTTTTCCAACAACCATTTCCCCCATTTTTTTTCATCTACCTCTCCTCGCAGTTTTTATATGCATGCGCAGGTACCCACAGCTAAATGAAATCCTACACGAGATTGAACAGATATTATTTAAAAAAAAAAAAGTCATTTCTGTAACGGAGAAATATTGTTTAAAAAGTTTATTAACAATTTGAAGGCCGACAAATCTGGTTAACGGGATTACCAGGGGATAATTCCACGACCTAGTAACGAGACCGAGGTATCGATCGTATAACGTCTGTGTGCAACTTCTATGCATTCCTCTCTCTCTCTCTCTCTCTCTCCTGTCACTCGCCCTCTCTCTGTGCTTAAACGCAAACACCACGTCGACACACACATTCAAATTATGCGATAGTGTGACTACGTATATATTATCTCTCTAACTCGGACAATGCGGATATTTGAGATTCACGGCATACCTACTTCCGGCACAAAGCCAGCCATCGGGTTTTGATGCGGGAAACTCTGTCAATGGAGGAAAAAAAAAAGAAACGAAACGAGGAAGAATAAAAAAAAAAAAAAAAAACAGAAGGAGAGCTTTCCTGCACTAGAAACACTCTATCAATCACGTCAGTCATCGTCCCGCAGCTTCGCTATTCCCATCAGAAATCACGTGTCATAATCATACCCGACATACGTTTATACGTGCACACGTATACACTGGTACGTGCATATCATACATTCATGCTAATCGACGGCCGCTCTAACCCTCGATATTTTTTATTCATTTATTCGCCTATTGTTCCCTTGCTGTCAAGCATTCTCAAGTCATCTGTAATCGCGCCGCAACAATCCCCCAAAAATACCTTTGAGATTTTTTTTTTGCTCTCTGATTTTTTATTGAACTGCCACTTTCCTTGCATGTATCTGGAAGAACTTCGACAACCGAGCTTTGGGGATTAAAAAAAAAAAAAAGAAGAAAACTGTATCGTCCGTTAGCTGATAATCGAGTGTTCTTTTTTATGATCCGTTTATTTATCAAACTGACCAATTCGATAGCTAATTCGAAACCACTGCATATATGAAGGATCTATTTTACACTGTGCACGTGTAAAATGTTTGCGTGTGAAAATTTCTGATTATGCAAAAGGTTGTCATTAACTCCACGAACGTTTGACGTATGTACACATCTATACAATCATGTACCGGCGGTATAAATTTTGCGACACGCGTGCGGGAAAATGATGTGGGTACGTCATTAAAAAACGGAACGAACCGCCGTTTCAAAATTAATTATTTTAATTAATGGTGGCGACATGATCCTGACCGTTATGCAACGGAATATAGAATGACGAATTAAAGATGGGTAGACAAAATACCGTATCGCGAGTAAAAAAAAATAATCGATGGTGATTTCGAGTTGATGATTTTTTTTGAGTTATTTTTATTTTATCTTTGTGATTTCGACAAACAAAGTTGTCGTTCCACATTAATTATGATCCGCATGAAAATTCTCTCGTAATCCTTTTGTTCGCGATATCAGATTCTTTTTTTTTCAGCTGTGCTCAGTATCTTCCCGCGGGTTATTAAACTCAGTTCGCAACCCCAGTTTTTCTCACCCTCTTTATTTTTTATCGCCGCGACACGACGGCGATGTAGCATTAATTCGTCGCTGACAGAAAACAGAACTTCGGTACTACAAACTCTATTAGAAGGCAGTCAACCAGCACTCATTGTCGGAACTAGAGAACCTCGAAGACCCTCGCCTGCACGTAATACCGCGCTTTCGCGTTGAAGGTCCTCATAGGAGAATCAGTGGGTTGGAGTGAGAACGTTTACGGCCATTTAAACAGCATCGGACTATCGTACTCTATACTTTCGGTCTGGGTGTTGTAAGAAACTAACAATGTCCACGGTTACTTGGGAAGTCTTGACGAAAAAATAGAAAAAGTTTGCAAACGAAATTGGATGTGAAAAATCCAATCTCTTATGAGGACCTTCCGCAAATCCCGACGGTGTAATATTTCATATGAATACACAGAGGAGTGAAACCAGCCACACTTTTCGCGTCGCGTCTCTATACTCTTCTTTTTTCTTACTTACATTCTTGAGCTTTTCACTCTCTAAAATCGCAGACGCTTTATATGTAAACCCACAATGCATCACGTGTGGAAGCCCTCAACCTTTTGAAATTCATTTCGCTAACGACCAACCTCCCCATCGTCTACACAACCTTCGACCTTTTCTTTATTATTCTTCTGCTCCCGCGTCTACCGGTGTTCCTGATTTACAGTGAATACAATTTCGCAATTATAATACTCACCCCCTACTCCGAATCGTCACATTAATTATTCCATGTATTATTTTCAAAACAAACGAATTCAATTACTTTTGTTTTTTTTTTTTTTCAATTTCTCACATCCAAATTAGGGTACTCTTATTTCCAGCCTTTTGCGGAATCCCTAAAGCGGGTTTAAGAGATCCAGACGCCCTATAGATGTAGGTATACGTACGTGTATCGCGTTATCCTTATCCCGCGGTGTAATAAAGCGGGGACTCTTTCGAGCCCGTTGAAATCGTCCTTGCAGAGGCGATATATTCCGTATACGTTGTAAAATCGAGGCCGCACGGGTTCTAAACAGTTTCTGGGATAATAAAGGTTTTAGTCGTTGGCAATAAATAGAATTATGGGGCAAACTAAATGAAAACGCACCTGCGTATCCCTCAGGACTCTTCATCCGTCCTCCCTCCTCGACGCTTCCGCCCCGGAAAAAAAAAGTCCCGTTCTATTTTTCCTCTCTTATATCCCTTTTGATTATACACACAGCTTTTCATCCCCCGGTTGGTATATATTTTCGCGCGTCATGCAACGGCGTTTGACAAACGAGTAAATTTTCCCGTAGGTACCAACCCCCGTATACCTGTATAGACGATTTAACATTTATTATTGCGAACAACTCACGCCACATAAGTCCCTCTCTCTTTCACCCTGTGATCAACACAATTCCACCAACGACACATACGAGGTATAATAACCGGAGCGTTAAATTGCACGGGGTTGGTTGGAAAAAAACCTCAACTCGTTAACGACCGCACGTATACTGCAGAGTGAATTCTAAACCCCTCTAAATCGTGAACATTCGACAAATTTGACACCATACTTTTTTTGTGTGCCTGTATTTTTTTTGTTTCTTTTCACTTTCACGAGGCTACGTACACCGCCAATTTTTCCAGATCGATTTTCAAAAACACGTATATATACGAGACAAAAATAGAGCGTATAGATTTCGTAGCTCTGATATTCGGGCAACGGATATTTGTTGTAATATAGTGATATGCTGATTGTTCCTGCATACCAATATTGTGTACGCCGCTGATCTATCGAATGTCCATCAATTCGGATAATTTGATCGCAGGGTTTATAGCATCCAATAATTAACCGTATCGGCTTTAACCGGAGACACATATAAGTACATGTTTACCCATTACACTTATGTGTTACGGTTCAGAGCTAATTGGATATTATACATACCACGTAATGCGTGTATTGATATAATTGCTACCTGCAAGTATACATATATTAATAAAATAGTGGAAAAATTTAGCATCTAATGATCGCAACGTCTATACCAACAATAAGCAGTATATCTCGCTCCTTGTCACTAAAATTTTCAAATGAGTTTTCCAAAAAAAAAAAACCTCGAATAAATGGCGAAATTTTTCCAGCTCCTCGTACACATATATATGTATGGGAAATTTGTACGAAATTGATCGTGTGCCTGTCCACAATTTGCGTTCTAGACCCCCACCATTTCCGGTTCCGAAATGGCCGGTGCCTAAAATTTTGCGAATGTAGATTCACAGCATCTGTAAAATCTTTCTAATAACTCATGGAATCTAGTCCCTAAATTTTTGTTGATTCAATTAGGAACGGCTGCTCATTATCCCCTCGTTCCTTAATTGGCCTCGTCGTTCATAATCTCCGATTAATCATTTGAATAATTCCTTTTTACTCCGTACAGGTATAGTATATAAGTGCGGTGAAAACTGTATGACAACGATAACAATTACGCGTGTGGTAAAATATGACGAATGAGAGTTATCAAAGTTTTTACGATCGTCCGAGCCTTTTTGGGAGATAGCACTGTACGTGTACATACGTATACATAGCTGGCGATAAACGCCGTAGCTTTATTCGAGCCCAACAGTAGCAGCAGCTTGATCCGTAGAACGCGAGTTACGCTGATGCTCAATTATTCAAAGTCGGCTTATATTGTTAGCTCTCAGCCCATCCCGACCGTTCTACGTCATCCTCCCTGCAACCAACTAAACGTGCGGACTAGGGAAAACTGTTCCTGGTGCAGATCTGCGGAGATCAATTATACTCTTTACTATATTTATAGAGCTCCGACCAAAATAACACTCGACAAAGAGGCGACTACAGAAAAAATAGGGGGAAAATATAAACAATCAACAATTCGAACTACCCGTGAATATTTTGCAGTTTCGTTTTATCTATTCGCCTGTTTATTTTTCAGTATAACATAAAGAAACGAGAAGAAGTGCAAGAAATGATGCCACAAGAGGAACCGAATCCTCTTATGCGTAAGAAAAAAACTCCCGAAGAACTCGCCGCTGAAGCCGAAGCGGAAGACGAGGACGAGTTCACCAGTAAGTTGTGTTACTTGTACGATATTTCATGTATCGGAAAAAATCAAAAAAGAAACTGTGTGCCATTTTTTGATTATGAATAGAATTTTTCTCATCAATCATCGTAATTGTTATCATTTATTTTTGTCTTTTTTCTTCTTATTCTTCTACTTTTAGAATTGAAGAACACGATAGAAGAGCAAGTTAACGAGCTTAAAACTAAAATTGAAAGCAAATGCAGCCTCCAATGAGTATACTCCCTCTTCAGCGACCGTCAGTGATGGGAACAGGTACGAGAGGAAAAGAGAACGACACCTGGGAAATCGAGCGAAAATTGTTGAAAAAGAAAAAAACCAAAATTATTAAATAAACTAAAAATGAAAATAACGAAAATCACAAGAACCAAAATACCGTGAACATCACAATACGCCTGCGTGAATCATATATAGAGCTATACCGCTGAAAAGAGAGAATAATTATTTTGAAAAAAAACAAACAAGCAAACGAAACAATAAAAATCAAAACAATATTATGATCATGAATTTATAGCCACCATTTTCGATATCTGCTGCATAATATTCGTTACAAAGAGATCCTCATCTTCAATCTCGTTATCTTAGGATTGATTCTCGGTTATTTTGTTTTTATCCTCATTAATTTCCAAGTTCATTTTGGTTCTGCCTCTCTGAACTGTAATTCAAAAACTACAAATATAATTAGAGAACAAATGGAAATAAAATCAAACAAGATAAATCATGCACACCGAAGAAACGAGAGTGACGATGACTACGGGGATATGAACAAGAATAACTGAATAAAAAATATCTTCATCAGATGCAGAACGAAGCGAATTGAATACGCATATAGTACAGAGTACATCCGTTCTCTATTGACGAATATATTGTACACTGCGCGTATCGATTACTGATTGGTAAACGGATCCACTTCACAGAGAAATAAAAGCTTTTTTTCCTAAATTTTTAACGAATCGAAAACTGCAAATAAAAAATTTCAATATCTGAGCAATTTGAAAACGTATGCAAGTATATCGTATGTATACATCGCAGGTTTACGTAGAAAAAAGCGTGCGCGACGAAGAGGAAATTTCATTAACCAAAAAAAAAAAAACCAGAACCATATAACAAAAATCATGAGAACGATGAAAAGTATTGGCGGATTGGCTGAGAACATACACCGACGACTGCTGGATAAGAGAGGGAAACAAGACACGAAACTGGAGAAAAATATTAATAAAACAAAGACTGTAACAATTCTAGAGCCGGTCAAAATGATGAAAACGGAAAAAAAATTTGAAAAAAAGAGGAAAGTTAAAGATAAACGTGAATCCCGAGAATATGATAACTGTACATAAGTTGTAAAAAAAAAAAACCAAAGAAATGATATGTATGGTTATCATGCAATCGGTCGACGATCGTGATTATTATTATGATAAAGTAATAATAATTATGATAACAATAACATTAATGATAAAACTAATGATAATCATAATTGAACGTCGTCTAACCCGACCGTGTTGTAGTTTTATAGCGCGAGCAAAACGAAAAGAAATAATGGTCGGTATATGCAAAAAAAAAGAGAGAATAATGAAGTTATTTAATATAAATGGATGGATGAAATAATGAAGAGATGGAATACCTTGCGACGAATAAAATAACACCGACAAGTGAAAAACAAGAAAAAAAATAATTTGTTATTGAATTATGCTGCGAATGCTGCTTGTAACATAAAAATTAATTTAGACGATTAGATTGAACATTAGCATAAAAATGATACAGCTTAAAAAAATGAACAAAAAAAGGTAACAAAATGAAGAAAATGGAAAATGAAAAATAAAATATGATTTTTGTTATCCATACCCCTATAACATTCGTTTGGATATACAAGGTGTAATGAATGAAACAGTTATATGCGTATTTATATATACATATGTATGTACGTAACAACAATAACAAAAAGATTAATTTAACCAAATTAATGAATGAAGAAATGAATACACACACGTATATAAATACATACAAATAGTAAGGAAAAGAAGAAAAAAGTATAGTTTATAAGTTTGTAGTAAGTTACGTGAATAAACATAGTGATCGGTGAAAAGTTAGTACCTAGTTAGATTCAAGCGACGGCTGTTTCAGTAATAATAATTATTAATAATTAATAATTAATGATAACGGATAACGAGAAATAATAATAATAATATTAGTAATAACGATGAATAATTACTAAATAACTGATAGATGAAGAATAATGATAAATGGAGGTAAAATGGAGTAATTAATATTTGTATTTAGACAACAACAGAAAAAAATAAGAACAACACAGATCGAGGCTAGAGAAGGAAGAAGATAAAGACGAAGACATGAGGAAATTTTCATGAATCAGATGAACAAATTAACGATTGAATGACGAATGAATGAACGAATGAATGAATAGATCGTATTATAATCGAAGTTAAAATTGGGCCCATCAGCTGTCCCATCGCGTGTTCTTAATTCCTCGATGCATCGTTAGATGATTAGTTAATCGAATAATTACCAATTAAATAATCAATTTTCTAATTGAGGAAAAAAGTACACCATTATACGACCAAAACTAATCACCGAATACACCATGTAAGACAGTTGAAGGCTCCGACTTGGTCCCTCGAGAAAGAAAATGAATAAAAAGCGAGTGAATAAAAAAAAAGCGAATGCCTTACTTTTCATGTAATAAACGTATTAAAGAAGAATTAAAAAAATCAAAAAATCTAGCGTATCACGTTGATTTTGAGTAGTGAAGAATAAAATTAAAAATAAAAACGAGAGCACTCGTTAGTAAGAAAATAAAAAAGGCTTGAAAAAATAATAAAATGAAAATTATGTTACAAAAAAAAAATTCAAATAAAATAAATAAATGAATAAAATTCGATAGTTCGACGTGCCAATGCGCAGGTTAATTGAAAATAAAAAAATTAATGATCGATTATGATGTATTATAACGCAGTTCGACTAGCTTAAAAAAAATATGAAAATAAAAACCAAAGAAGAAAATTTATCGGGGTTAAATTTTACATACGTGTCTATTTGTACAGCGGTCGTATTATAATATTTTTCCAAAAGAGATCCGGTATATCCCTTATCAAAAAGAAAAAAAGAAAAAGTTCTCATCGGTATTTTGCTTAAGAAAGTATAAATAATCTAATATGTAAGGTAAAGAAAAAAAAAATGTTGAACCGTTTTTGTATATGACGATAAACAAATTGTATTTTTTTATTTCTCCTCTCTCTCTATAACGCGAAACAAAAAAAAAATTAATTGATTAATCGAAGCTCTATTAACTCTGCCTATAACTTCACTATTCGACTGTTTATTATTTCCATTGTTACAATAACTGTTGCAGATGGTATCGTTACTATCACAGATGTGAAAATAAAATCGGCAAGTCTGAAAATTGAATAAAACATAAAACAAAAATAACCAAATGACATAAGTTAGAATGGCACGAATCGAACGCTACAAAAATTTTTCCATGTGCAAATAGAAAAGCGAAGGAAGAATTCTCAATTAATTTTGGAATGGACAATTAAACTATTGAAAAAAAACGTATGCGATGTTGTCTCAATATTAATACTAACTTGATATTGTCGAGCACGAATTTTTGGGAGTGAGAAAAAAAAGTGTATTTATCTTTCGGAAACTGTCATTGCTGTTCGACAGTATTCACTGATGTTGTAATTAATTTGTTTCTTTGTTTTCTGTTCCCAAAAATTCGTGCCCCGTCTATCTTTCTCTATCTCTGTCTCTATCTATTGATCCTGTCTATCTATTTATCTATGTGTATGTATTTTCCGTGTGTATATATATGTGTGTATATACCTATTTCACTGTATTTCCTCCTGTTATGAAAAAAAAATTTGACACAAAATCCGGTCCGAATACCTGTTCATTCAAATGAAAGCAAATGAAACAATGAAAAAAAAATCAACTGTCTGATTGATGGAAGTAAAATCTGAATGTGTACAACTGCAATTACGATACCGAATGAGAATTCTCCTCTAATTCCTAAAATGCTTGATTTGACGATCAATCAATCACACTCCAACTGTGAGAAATAAAAAAGCAACAAACGAACAATATGGAGGACTCGCCTAACTCTGTCTTCAGGAATTCGGTCAGGTTTAATGAAACAACCAACAGCTACAACAACCCCTTAATTATTCTGTCTCGTGTTTCGTGTCTCGATGTCGTCGCATGCTTCTGTCTTGTCTACATATACATATGAAATATGATAATATATGTACATTATACTCATATATATTCGCCTGTTTGTGATCTATGTCGCGCGATGTTGCAGTATGGTGGCTAAAAAGCAAGATATATGTATACACATAAATCAAAGAACAAAAAATACAACAGAAATACAAAATCTTCGTTGCGGTTTTCTATCGTCACTATAGTTACATAGCGGTATTTGATTTATCGATTCGTTTTCTTTCATTCTTTTCTATTTCAACTACATCTCAAACGGAGCAAAAGAACATTCCATATTACACATATATAATTGCGCCGCATGTGACACGCGCTATTTTCTCTCTATATGATCAATTTTCTACACTCTAAGTAATTAGAAAAAAAAAAGAAAACAAGAAAGAAGGAAAAAAATAATTAAAACAACGCTATATCATTAAACAACCTCCTAATAATGGTACATAGCATACATATATTTATATATATATACATAGCTGCGTCCTCGTGAACAATAAAAAAACAAAAAAACTAGACGCAAAACACAAAAGAGAAATAGGTACTCATATTGCGTATACCTATATTATCATGTATAAAAAATGAATAAGTATATATATAACACCCGGCAGAAATAAAGCGAAGAAATGAATAAATAAATGAATAAATATATAACGAGAAAAAAAAACTTCAAATTATCTAAAAATGATACTTCAAGTCAATTACTTAATTAAACTCAAATATATATTGTATATCGTAATCAACCAATTAATTAATCAATTTAATCAAAAGATCATCAGTTATATTGGAGATGAAAAAAAACTATTAATCACGTAAAACGCATAAAAGATTGAATTCATGTGAACATTCCCTAGAAAGAAAAAAATTTAACACGAAATTGAGGTAGAAAAATGAATAAATCGAAAGATATAAAAACAAGGATAACTATATTAATATTGTTGAATTTCAAAATTTAATATGCGTTGATTATTTTTCGGTATACATAATTATTCGTTATTGTTATTGTTCAATCTTCTCTATACACCACACACGACAATGATAGAGAAAAGAAAAATTCCTCATCATCTCTATGTATATCCTGGCCCAACCTACAACCACACAGAACACACGATTTACTTCGATGTTTGTACTTGATGCATGAATTATGTAAAAATCTAGTTATATTATACTTATATCATTATCTTTGTCTCTATCTCTATCTCTATCTCTATATCTATCTCTTACTCGATTCTATATAATTATTATCTATGTATCTAAACTAAAACTAGACAAGAAGGAAGAAAATGAAAAAAATGCAAAAAAAAGAAAAAATGGAAATGAAAAATAGAAAGAATAAATAGAGCTATACGTGTACGACAGATAATTTTAGATAAACAATATTGTCAAATTACTGTTATTCATAGTATGATATTCTATACTATAATAAAATGTATGATAAGATTATCACCTATACCAATCACCCGATTACATACCCAAAACGAAGAGAAAAAAAGCAGAATTTAAATAAACGAAAAGAAAAATTATCCTGTCGACCAAAATAGTAATAAAAAAAAACTGAAGTGATTACGAAGAAGATGAAAACAATATATACACACGTACATTCCTGGCAGTTGTTAGTCTCGAGTAATTTGTCTAATTATTTCTCTCTCCTTTCGTGTAGTTTCGTTTATTTCATTCATTTACCGATGATGAAAAACTTAATCAACGCGGAACGTACTTTGCAGCAGATCATTGATTCGAAATAGATGAATTTAAATAATTTATTTATTTGTCGTGTAATTACTATTCTTGCTACCGTGTTGTCGATGTTGTTGTTATTTTCATTACTACTATTATTATAACGATTATTGTTATTAATGTTGACATCATCATATTTATTATAATTAACGCTATTATCACATAGTATACAGATAAATGAAACAGCAAAAACCATGACACACACAGGAAGAAACAACAATAACCGAAAAAAAAAGCATAATTAATTGTTGTCTATTGTTGTGTAATATTGTAAGTTTAATTATTATATACATATATACATACTATACATATATATTTGCTATGCTGCAGCTGTTTATATATACGTTATACATAAATGCGGTGTTGCTAAGCTACTGTTGCTATTAATGTCGTACTGTTGTTGTTTCTCGATATTCAGTAAGTGAAACACAAGAGGGGGAAAAAATAATAATTGTTTTACTTTGCATAATCGTATTATTTATTGTTGAATATATACTGATATACGAACGTGGTTCAATTCGTATGTATGAAAAAACCAAAAGAAAAAAAATGAGAGGAAAGAAAGAAAAAATAATCGAAAAAAAAACGAGAACATCAATATCGTAATAAATTAACCCCGATCCGTATCAGCCCTATCCTATTTAATTATTATTCATTAATATAGTCGCCCTGGTTGCCTATGAGATATCGGAAACGCGGGGATGATCGGTACATAAAGTTTAAAGTGAGTAAAAAAAACTTAAAAAGAAGAAGAAGGATTTTTTGAAAATCTCTTTAACATACTTTCGTTGTTTCATTATAATTATCACGATACGTGTTGATTAAATATTTATACACTTATTATAGTAAAATTGGAAAAATCCCCGCGTGTTTCGGCCCAATTAAATGAATTAATAGATATTCGCTACCGCCCTCTTTTAATCTTCGTCTTTTTCAACCTCGATGAGAAAAAGAAAATCACACACGAATACACACGCGCGAGCGAACCAATGGGCGCAGAAGGACTATGAAAAAAAAAACGAAATAATACGACCGAAAAAGAGTTAGAGAAATAAATTGGCGTTAAGATAAATTTCAACAATTTCACAAACTGCACCGCACACGCACAGATACACGAACACGAACACACCGCGAATGATAAAATTTGAATTGAACAAAGAAAGAAAATAAATAAATAAATGAATAATGATGAAAGAAAAACACTTGAATAATAAGCATTATTATACAAGAAGATCTTATTATGTATAGAATCGCACGGCGCGTTCGTTACAAGTTGATTAATTAATAACGCATATATTAACTAATAACTATTATTATCCAATATTTATATACGCGTTTTACATAATTATTAAGATAATTATTACGGATGATGAATTAAAGGTTACTGTAGTACGAGAAAAGTTGAGGAAAAGTAAGAAAAAAAAAAAAAAAAAAATTAAATAAAATATTGAATAAATATTTCAATATATCAGGGTCTCGAATTAAAAATCCCTAGATATACGCTATCACATCGTCTTCTCATCGGCAATATTTCATTTCATGAGAATAAAAAAAAATTAAAAAAAAAAAAAACAACTAACAGAAAATAACTGATAATGGACTAACTAGTGTTCGTCGGTTTTTTCTTTTACATTTTTCTTCTTTTCATATTCACTCTGTAACTTCTATCTGTTTTCATTCTGCCGATAAAATATCTTCTATAAATCTTATTATCATTATCATTATTATTGTTATTATCATTATTTTCCATTTCATTACTGTCATGGTCGTTTTCAAACTTGGCGTAATTTAGATTTATGCACCTTCCCCTTATAGATCTCTAACTATTCTTGGTAGTGACGAACCAAACAAAGAAAAAAAGACATTTTTAACGAAAACAGGAACAAATCAACTATCTATAATCTTTTTCTTGAGCCACCCTAAGCCTGAAATAAATGGCAACGTGGCAAGTGATATCAGGTAACTTACACACGTAGTACATTATAATTATATATTATATACATATGAGGATAATTATGATTGACAAAGATTTTCTAATCAATAACCCAATTTGAAGGATAAAAGAAAAAAAAAAAAGAAAAAAATAACAATAATACATAGTCATAATAATAATAACAACAGTAATAATAATAATAGCTAAAATAATATTAATAATGATATTGATAATGATAATGATAATAACAATAATAATAATAACAATAACGATAATGATAATATAATACGAATAAGAAGAGAAAACGAATAAACCAAATATTACGTATGATGTAATTCATCGACGGAAATCTCAGAAAAAAGCGAAGTCGATAAAGGTACAGGTTATATAATTAGTAAATCTTAAAAGTATGAAACAATTTAAATGAAGAAACAAAATTTAAAAAAAATTAGAGACGAATTACTATAAATCCTGACCTTGTTAAATTTAACTGTGTAATTAGCTGAAAGATGAAAATTTAATGAGTAGATGAAAAAAAAAAAATGAAATAACCAAACGAATGAATAATTCATCAATTACCAATATTAAAAAAATATATCCGATCGAAGGAAAAAATAAAGAAACAAAAAAATGATCATCATTATTATACACATACGATGTATTGAGTTTTTCGAATTTTTCATTTCATCTTATGAGGAAATTGGACTCCGAAAGATAAGTTCCATTAATTTATACGTCGTGAACGATTACGTTTCATATAGATATTGAATTTATTTTGGTACGTAAAGATATCCACCTTCGAAATCCAATTGATTTGATCGTGTATGGAAAAATGTTGGGAAAGGAAATTTCGATTGTCGAGGGAGGAACTGAGAACCGTTCATATTATTACTACTATGAATTGAAAAATGGGGAGAAAAGGAAATGACTTCAAAAAAAATGTAACAAAATAAAATAAACAATATTCTGAATTATAAAAATACAGAAAATATAAGAATGACTATTAAGAGACAACGACACAACGCATTATAAAGTAATATTTATTAAACACTTAAAAGTTGAACAACTTATATAATATACATATATATATAATTATATATAAACAATTAAACTTATAGTAGCGAAGAGTACATTAAAGAAAAAAGAAGAAACAAAAAACATATATACTGTATAGTATGTAAGCAGAGATATTATAACACGAGAAAAAAGAAGGAAAAAAACCAAATTTTGAAGAAAAATGAAAAAAATAATAATTAGGCTTTAGCTTTGTACGTGAGAGTGCTAAAAATAATAATTCTAGTAATATTAAGAATAACAACAATAACGTTATTAATAATAACAATAATAATAATGATAACGATAATAGTAATGATATAAAATAATAATAACAACGATAATAATAATAATAATAAAAATTACAATTAAAGAACAAACCAAAACCAAAAGAATAAACAATTAATTAACAACAACTGATTGGCTATACATATATCTAATAATTTCATCTGATGTTTTCTCGACTGCCATATTTGGGTAATGAAATACATATTACATATACAATATATACATATAGATATATATTATATAATATACAATATCAAAGAAAATTAATTGGATTGATAATATTTTATTACTTCTGAGACAGACTTGTGCGATTTTTAGGATTTTATTATTATTTAATCATAATAAATAAGAATTTAGAAAACGTTATCACATCATATAGTTCCAAACTATACACATCGGTTGAATAATTAATTCTATCGAAACGATTCTACATACGCGTGGTATAAAAATATAAGAATATTCGAAATGTTCCCACTATTGTTGTAATTTTTATTATCATTATTATTATTATTGTCATCATTATTATTATAAATAATAAATAAAGATAATCGAAAGAAACAAAAACTCAAAAATCGAAAAAAAGATTTTAAAAAAATACGAGAGAAGAATGAAAGATGCTATGGTGTAAAATAGAAAAAGAAAAAAAAAGAAAAAAAAATTGTTAACGAAAAAGCAATATTATCGATGCCTATTCATGTATATCAAGAATACGAATATCACGTACGAGCTTTTGTTCAGCTACGTGACCATTTTATTTCGTGCTATGCGTTTCTTGTTTCGTTGGTTTTTTTTTTAGGAAAAAATGTCGATGCATAACGTGGATTATATCCGAAATACATTATGTATTATATGATGCATAACTGTGTATTGTTGATAATATCGAGAAAAAGTAAGGAAGAAAAAAATGAGCTGACCGATCGGTCGCAGTAATATTTATTTTAAATGAATCATCGTAGAAAGAAAAGAATGAAAAAAAAAAAATTAGATCTCCAACTGTCCAAAAATCGCATAAAACTGGCTCACGAGTTTCGTAAAGAATTATTGTTATTTATATATGATAACTGAAATGTAAAAATTGATAAAAAATGATATGAAAAAATGACAAAAATAAGAGCAGAAGAAAGAGAAAAATAAAAACCGCAAAAAAAATTACAAACCCTTGTATAAAGTAGCGTGCGTAGTGGCCGATATTTGCGGCTAATCAGAGACAAGATGAGTTTGTTGTTGACGTAATATTATGAAATATTAATAATGATAATATTATATTGTTGTTAGATATCTACGGTATTACATTATATATATAAATATATATATTTAAATATATATATACAGTACGATATATATATATATATTGATATATAAAAGAATTAGGTAATCTAGATTAAGTATATATATCTATATATAAAATGATGACACACGATTTAAAAGTAGCTAGCGTTGCTTAGGGTGACGCTGCCACAGGTACGCCCCTTGGAACGGTTTTTATTGTATCTCGTTAGGAAAAACAATCAAAAATTATTATCCAGTCATTTGTTTGGGTCGATTAATTTTTTTTACCCTGTGAGCGAACCGATTCTCGATCTTTTCCACAAAATACGTAAAAATATAATTTTATTTATAATAACGATGATAATTCTGAACATGTTCTAATGAATTGCTTGTTAATCTATAAGAGAAAATGAAACCGGTTTCAGGGGCGCATCACACCGTTATAGCTCTTATTATTATATTACTATTATGAATAATAATAAAGAATGAATAACAAAAATATTATGCATTCACGTTATTTAGTTGTTAAGAGTAAACTGAGCATAATAACCGCGGGTGAACAAGGAATGGAAAACAAGTAATAAATAAAAATCAATCATACTCCAAATATGAGCCTATAGCATTTTTCAAATTTTTTGTATTCTTACCGCAATCTGAATACCAGATGTTACGAATCATTCTGGATACTAATTCAAATCATAATAGGGCCGAAGTAAGTATTCATTAATATACATGTACACTGCATAGTACGCATACGACAAATGTGGTGAAATTTGAATTTATTTTTTTTTCGAAATTTTGTGTACGTTGCAAATATTTGAAGAAGTGCGTGTACGTGAAATGTACATGTGTGAACAACGTGTATTCGTAGCAAGAAAATGATTAGTAGACGAAAATTGAGGAGGTGAAGCGTACGAAATAATGATCGAATATCGTGATCGAGAAATCAGTTTAATAATTTCCATCGTTGAGTGCGGAGTTTGAAAAATTTTCATTATCAATGTTCCAAATATCTTTCAAGTTGTACACTTCGATTCAGTGATCGTGCGATGATATAAATAATAACAATAATAATAATAATGCGAGTATCAACAATTCTATTACCTGCAGCGTACATGTTGTAAGACCGGTAAGCGGTATATGGTGTTCGAGAAATTAGTATAGCTTAGATTTCAATCTGGAATACATTCTAAAACCGGTAAATTTTAAGATTTCTCCTAGTCTGCAGTAGTAGTAGTTTCGTACGATACGATTTTCCCTCTCTCCTTGAACATGAAATATTGAAATTAACTTCGTTCTTCTCAAACTTACTTCCGCGTATTTAATAGTAAACTTACTTTCTCATAGTTCAGTTTGCAAAAATACGCATTATCTATAAATGATTATTTTTTGAAAACAAAATGGCGCGAAGTAATTTTGTTTCTAATACTTTTTTATCATTACGGTTACGTGCGTGCATAATTACCCATCTAGATTTTAACTAATAGAATATAGGCGATCGCTCGTTTTTCATTTTTCTATCATAACTCCAATTCATTTATATACCCTCAGCAATCGACAGAGAAATTGGGAGCGTAAATTTTGATATTCAGTGAGCAAAAACAAAAGGACGAACTGGCCGTGATCGTTATCATGCAGTCCGATAAAAAGTTACCGCTGCTTGTTATTCTTCTATTGGAATTCCTCGTAAACTATACCACATCTCAGGATTCCTTGCAATTTAACGTGAACACTAAAAAAATTGTCGCTCAAACGAGCGAGAAATTTTTGAGCTTCACTTTCGATCCTGCCGCTCTACTGACGGGAGATGTTCTCACGTAAGTACCAAATAAAACAGAAAAAATATTCATGCATTTTGTTTACCACGACGCGTTCAAAAGTATCACACGATTTTCCAGAGAAGAAAAAACTAATTTTACATTGTAAGAAAATTCCGAGGAAAATTCTGAATACAATTTCCAAAATTCTCATTTTTAATCGAGTTTTTCGAAATTCAAAGAATCTTTCTCTTTTTCGTTACCTTTTGAGAGTGATTTTGAGTTTTCGCGAGCACAGTTTCGGGAGAAAAATATTTTTGCGTGCAAATTATAATAACGATTAGCGCAATCACCGATAAATTTCTAATGGATACTCATCAATTAGATCGAGTACCGAACGGAGCACAAATATGGCCAAGGCATTGGCCCCAGCTTATGTTCGAATCGCTGGACCCAAGAGCAACGTCTTCGTCTTCGAACGTTCGTTGTTTCCGCAAAACGGTTACGAAAATCCAGATGTAACCTTTTCCGGTAAGTTCTACCTCTCTGTTAAGATTTTATACAATTTTTAATTACGTTGCCAAAGACGATCAGTTCGTTAAACCTGCGTGAGTAATTACGTCATTCGTACAACCGAAATTAGGTCAGGTATAAAAGAATTGTCTATCAAATTTGCTGACAGATATTTAGTTTCGCAAAATAATTATATTCTGCAAGCGTTCGCGCTAAAACTGCAAAGGCTTGCAAAAAATTCTGCGGACTATTTACGAAAACTGTACAACAGGTGTATGAGGAGAAGAAATTTTTCGTGTTTTTCGATCACGTTATTTTGAGAACCGTGACAATTTTTTTTTTTTTATTTTATTCGCAGAAGCACATTGGGTGTTGGTTCAGCAATGGGCTCAGAGGTCCGGTCTCGAGGTGGTTTCTTGTCTGGCTCCTCAAAGAACGGAAAATGCTGATCACGTGGTCACTTGGGATTCGGGAAACACTATGGAACTTATCTCATTCAGCGATCACATGGGCTACAACATTAGCTGGCAACTGGGATATGGTAATAATGGAAAAATTGACACGGAAAAATCATTTTAACAAAAGCTACCAATCGGATTTAGTAAATTGCAAGATAAAAGAACGCAGTTGAAGAAAACAAAATGATGTCCATTATTTCAGAATGTCAGACGCGGTGCGACGTAAGTGGCTATGATCTTGGAAAGGATATTGCTCGTCTGAGAAATATGTTGGGTGCTTTTCCGAGATATGCAAACAGCATCATAGCTGGACCAGATTTTGTTAGTATTAGAGGAAAAGAGCAGTCTCAATATATTCAAGATTATCTGAACGCTGCCGGCAATTCTATCTCGGTCATCACTTGGCACCCGTATGTAGTAAAAGAAAAGATGAACAATAAAACGCGGTTTTCGTTTCTGAATTCTCCTAATTTCATCCTGTCGAAATATTATGACAGGAATTTTGCTGGAGTGGCGCTCGATTCTGATGGGGTGGTGCTCCAAACCGACACCTTGGCATCAGAGAAGGATTTACTTTTCAAGGCCATGGGACGCGCAGTCACTAAGAAACCCATTTGGATAGGTAAATTTTCTCAAATTACAACATCAGCTAACGACAATGGCGATAACAATTATTTTTCATTCGTTATTAGCTGAATCAAAACCGGAACAATGCAAGCAGCAATTTCTCGGAGCTTTGGTATGGGCACGTAGGCTTGGCAGTGCGGCAAAACTTGGTATTCAGGTTATTATGAGGCAACCTGATGCAACAAAAATTTTGCAACCCACACCGGTGAGTAGGAGTGAAGGCGCAAAATTCATCGAAGTTTCTTTTCGATTTTATAGTGTCGAATTCCTAATCTATCTCATTTTCGAATCGCTTAGGACTACTGGGTGTCCATTTTGCACAAGATGCTCGTCGGCCGGGAGGTTTTAGAAGCAAAGTTAACGTCGGGTAATAAAACCCACGTTCATTTCTTCTGCCAGTGTACAAAATCGTCGGAAAAATACGACAAAGGTGCGGTAACAATTTTCGGGATCAACTTGACACCGGGAAAAGTTTCTGTTTCCTTGAAAGGACTCAAGATCAAAGCTTTGCATAAGTACATTCTGATGCCTGGTTACGACGCCGACAACCGGATGTTCGCCGAGTCAGTAGTGCTAAACATTTTCTCTGTTTATTCTCTCTTATTTGAGTCTTGAGAAATTCATTCGAACAACTGATTGAATATTTTACTTCTCGTGTCACTTGCAGAACTGTACTCCTTAATAACGAACCTTTGAACCTTGTGGATGGCGATAAACTTCCGGAAATTAAACCAACTGTTTCGCTCATGGGGAAAAGCATGGCGGTAAAACTTCCATCCGGAGGAATTGGATTCTGGGTGATACCTGGAGCCAGAGTGAGTAGTCTGGTATTTCTGAGAATTCGTTGGTCGTTTCAGATTTGATGCTGACCTCCGTTTTCGATGTTACAGGTCAAAGCCTGCATGGGTCACGATGATGAAGCAGTTGAGACTAGTTTGCTGAAGAAATTAACGAAGAAACTTGAGGAACCGGAAGTTGCAGATGAAAATGACGCGAGAGAGGAAGAACAGAGCACAGAATTCGAATCGTCGGAGGATATAAAATCGATTTTGAAATCGAAGGGGAAAAAGAAGAGGAAATTCAGGCACAGCGATGAAGCCGAAGACGAAGAAAAGAGGTTCAAGAAAATAGACACGAAAAAAGAGTTTGAAAAACTTGAGAAATTCTTTAAAAGAAATCACAATTACGAACAAGACAGGAAAGCCAGACTCAAGGGAAGAACCGGACATGCGATTTTCGATGACGAAAGCAACGATACCGTAGAGGATAAAAAATCAAATAGCGATTCCTCGGAAGAAAACGGAGCGCTCGTTCAACTCAAGAACGAAAATTCTGTAGACTCGGCCGAAAAGATTCGATCTAAAATTGAGGAATATAAAAATAAACTAATCGAGTATGAAACCAAGCAAAGATTTAACGATGAATACGATCAGTTGGAAAAGTCGCGAAAGTTTTCTTCTTGGCAGAATTCTCCTCGATACAAAGACGTGAAAACTTCGGTGAATGACGTAGACACGCAAAAAGCAATCGAAGCACTCGCGCTAGTCTCGAAAGTGGAAGAGGAAATTGAAAGATTTGGAGAACCTCGCGAGAGAATAAATCAAGAAGTCAATGCCAATGCGAATGAGAACCCGCTGGATAAAGTAGCTGTTGATATCGGCGAGGAAATTCTCTTAGAAGAATTGCAGAGGTCTGATAAAGCCAAGCGGATGATCGACCCTCAAATATTAGGAGGACTTTTCAAGTATTTCGTTGGTAAAACGCCACAGCAACCAGCTGAGACTCCGCAGGCAGAAATTCCCAGGCCGAAAAGAGACCTGGAAAAATTATTCGGAGACGATCCACTCGGTCTGAGAAAAGATGGACTATTCAAAAAACGGCTGAAAACTGAGGAAGCTAAAGAGAGGAGGCTGGAGCGAAGACATAGAAAAAAAGACCGAGAGGTAATCGGGCTAAAAAAAGAACTTCCGATTCCAAAACTCACCGATAGTGATGAAAACAATTTTTACGGTTTCCCCGAGATGAAACCGATCGAAAATTTTCCGAAAGGTGACGTTTTTTTGGCAGAGGGAACTTCGTCGGAGGAAAAATCTGGAGATTATGATTACGTTCAGGATGACGACGATGATGAAGTAGACACAAAAACGAAATCAAATCGTGGCAAACAACGAGCGAAATCGAATAACAGAAACCAACACAGTGGAATATCTGCAGCGAATGACGATGATACTTGGATTGAAGAACCAAACTCGAACCTTCAGTATGCGCCTAATGAATTTTTTGAACGAATAAATCGTCCACCGGTTGCCATAAAGAGCCAGTGGAAAGACTACGGGGAATTATACGAGCCTGAATCACTTGTACAAAAAGTACAAAAGGAAGAACAGCAGAAAACTCACGAGAATGACGCGCCGATCGACGCTGTAATTACGAAGGAAGTTCCTGATGAACGAGCGGATAAAAAGGCTAAGGAAACTGCGGTAAAAAAGCTCCTCAACTATTACGACGAAACAGGTGTGAAAATCGTGCCAAGTCTTGACCGAGAGCAACCGAGAAAGAAGACGAAGAATAAGAAAAGTGGCTTGGCGAATGCGAGTCAAAATAACCGAGAAATCTTCAAAAGTGAAGAGTCGGAAGGACGTGATGTTGACCACAGAATTTTGAACTTGGGAAACGATTCTGAAGACGAGGAAGAGCCTGGATCCATGGAGTTCGTGAATTCGAAAGAAGATGATTACTCCGAGGAATCTTACGAGGATATTGTCAAGGAAGATGCTAAAGTTGGTGCCAAGAAAAGACCAAAAAGAAAAATTCCAAATTTGAATCACGACGTTTTGATACCAGAAATGATCAGGGAAGACGCTGGAAACATGAGAGATTGTAAGTGTAGAGTTATCAGAAAGACGGGGAAAGTTGACTGCAAAACTTGTAGGAAAAAACAACGACGTTCCAGAGATCTTACCGATCAAATGACCGTGGAATATCCCGTTGAAAGTTTTTACCCTGAAACTTCCTCTCCCACCGAATCTACGACCACCGACCAACCGACGATGGAAAATAAGGAAGAAAATAAAAAAGTGGAGGGTAACGAAACCGATGACAAGATCACAACGATGACGTCACCTGGCCTTGAAGCTGCGGACAACACCGAATCGATTGATTTGAACACTGAATCTCCAGGTACGACACCGAATTCCTCCACTGACTATGACTTTTCTGTATCCAAAAAGATAGATCCAGAAGAACCTGTCCAGAGTCTGGAACCTGAGAAGTTGGAACCTCAGATCGTTGGGTCAATTCAGACCGTTGAGTTTGGTGATTTATCACCGGTAGTTACCAATGCTGAAGAAACCAACGTAGCTCAAGCACCTGAACAAAAAGACGAAGTTCGAGTCCTTGAACCGGGAAATCTAGATCAAACGTCAAAAAAGGAAGTTGAAAAAATTGTGAGCATCATCGAGGACGATAACCCGGAAAAAGGTAGTGAAAATAATAACACAAAACGGCATATACCAGAGTCACCAGAATCAGAATCTCAGTCTAGTAAAAAATTCTCTCTTTCATCAGGGTTGAAGATTGGTACATCCGCCAAGGTCGCTGGAACATCAGAAGCAAAGTTCAAGGAGAAATCTGACTTTAAATTGAAAACGGATGCTTTGTCGGCGCTGATAAAGGAGAACGAGGGCAAGAAAGCTGACGTGTTGAAGGCATTTCAATCATCATCGAAGCTGAAATCAATCGATAACTCGAAATTTCTAGAGTTTCAGAAAAAACGTGCTGATAAATTGGTCGACTTGAAGGAAAAGTTGAGAGAGAGAAAGGCAAAGATACTTCAGCAGTATCGACAGGAACTTCTCGATGCTTTGAGTAAATGCGACACTGAGGTAGAAAGAAACTTGAAAAGGAGAGAAATTTGGGATAATTTTACCCAGGAAGATGAATTCCAGGATTTTGTTGACAAGGATAAACTGGCTTATTTCATGATGCATAGACCTGTTAATTGTGATAAATCCGAACATAATCACTACGAAAACATAGAAGACAAAAGATACGTTCCGCAAGTTGCGCTGATCCAATCGATCAAAGAACCAAGGGAACGGAAAATCATTACTTCGAATGATCCTCGAAATTTTATTTACGGACCAAAAATCATGCGATTCTCTTCAGCATCCGAAGAATCGTCTGATTCGAGTGAAGAGGATTCTCAAAATTCTCGAGAAGAACCTAATCAGCAAGACGACCCCTACTACGCGATAGTCGAGAGCCTGGAGAATCCGAAAATTTTACACTTGGATGACTTGCGCGCTGATGATTCTACCGGAATTGACGAAGAGCGAAATCCAGATAACGTTCCCGAACGTTACCACATTCCAGAATATGATTACGAAATAGATTACAGTCGTTATTCGAAAGATGGTGATTCTCTTTCGCAGAAATTACCGAAAAAATTCATTGCAATCGAAAATGCAAATTACAAACATGGTAAACCGGAAAGAAAAATGTTAGAAAATCTGGAGAGTTTGGAGAATTACGGAAGCAATGGTGAGAAAATTCATTCCCTAATTCCAGCACATCCTGAAGAAATTTTGCATCATAAGCAATACCAGGAATTGAGAAATTCGGAAGAATCCAAGTCTTTCGAAGATAATCGCGAAATTCAAGATCATCCGCAGAAAATTGTCTTCAACGTCGGCGGAAGCAAAGACGATTCCGAAGAATTTTATGGGGCTGAAATCGTCGAAATTCCGATTGAAAACGGATTCAGGATATTGCAGAAACTTCAAAGCTCGTCAGAAAATTGTCAAGGTTGTGAAAATAGAAAACGAGAAAAACTTGCAAGAGAATTGGATGAATCTCAAGGTTACCAGCAGAATTATCATCTGAGACGAGGACGCCGTTTGATCCCTGAGGATCAAGAAAACATTCCGGAATATGAAGTCGCACCTGCCGTCAGAAGAGGGAGGGACTTAAAAAAAAGAGAAACCCGCTCAAACTACATATGCGTCAAAGAAGATTCCACCGAGGATTCTGACATAATCGATAACCGAATTTTCAAACTAATCAAACGAAAAGATCATTTCGAAGCTGTTCCCATAATGGAACTTTCGGTAGAAGATTCTGGCACTGGACGAGAAAGAAAATTGCTACGTAAAGTTTCTAGGAACAATGAAAAGGCCAGAACCAAGAGAAAGAAGTACAGTACGGAAGCGAAACTCGAAAATCCAGATAATTATGACGTCTTGATGTTGATGCCGGTCAAAACACAGAAGTCCAGACGTTTACGGCGTGACATCAATAACAATAATATCGATCGATCTATGAGTAGTGACGAGATTAACAAAGTTTGGGATGATACAGTCGACGTTGAAGAAGCTGAAAAAAGACTGCAGGATTACATCGACCCGAAGGAAAAACCGGAGAAAGATTTTAAGGCGGCTCAATCGACGCTGAATGAGCACTTGATGAATCTCGGAGAAGAATTGGACCCTCAGGAAATCGAGAAGTTTGAAAAAGTAGTTTTGAATCTCGGATCACCTGACCAGGAGACGATATCCATCGTAGAGCAAACCGAAGATGACGGCGACGAAGCAATTCAACTTCGTGAATACCTCAACAAAGAAGTTTCGAAGAAATTGTCGACGACCGAAGTTGTTACTCCGGAACCGACTACGTCTACACCATCGATTTTTGATCTCGCGATGCCAAAATTAGAGAAAACAATAAACGAAGGAATAGAAAAAGTCGGTAACTTCTCCGAATCGCTAGAAGAATTCATAGGCGATTTTAACACCAGGTTCAACGGCACTTCGGAAATCAAAGACAAAGAATTTGAGACTGACTGTGAACAAACGAAAGAACAAAATATTAGCCACAATATTTTCCACTCTGCCTTAGAAAAAGTCAGAAGATTCTTTGATTTCCTTCATGGCATTTCTCTCATTTTCAACCAATATTGATGTATCGCGATGTTATTTTTCATTTTTTCTACGTTTTTATTATTTTATTGTCATTATATGATTGTAAGTCTCATTTCAATATTCGTCTGACCTAAATTATTAAAACGTCGTGTATATCAATTACTCGATGCGCAAGGCCATGCATACCGCTGCAATATTATTAGTCGTTACGATTATTCTTCATTATATATCCTATAAATTATGTAATTAAAAAAAAAAACACAAAAAAATATTGCGAATCGTCATTACTGTATTTTCCCTATCCTGCGAATATCCTGATCACAATAAAAATAATCGATTCGTTCCACAGATCGGATATGATTCGTCTGAAGTATCTGCAGGCGTCACTTCTTCAGAAAAATATACGGTACAACGATCTATAGTTTGTTTTCTTGGAAATATATTTCACTATGTAATCAGAATGTAGAGCTGTCCATTTATATTTACGTGTCATTTGAACTGCTGTGCTCAGCGGATTTCAAATGACACACTGACTCAATTTATTCTATCGAACGAATTAATTTGAGAGTTCGTCATTTTGACTAGAAAATCACATTTTTGAAAATATTTTCTCCGGCCGAACTTCTTGATCAATCAAGCCCGATTTCCTGTATCATTTCCGTATTGAGCTAAAAAAAAAAGGAACAACCAAACAATTCGAAAAACGAAATAATATATCGTCATCCACATTTTATTTGTGTATTATACATATATTCATAACACATCGTTGAATGCATTGCACCATAAGCAAAGTTCCGCAACTAACTTTTGCTACCATCGTACATTGATGGCTGTTCAATATTCTACTGACTCATCACAAGCAGGTCAGTCACTGTCGGATAAGTTTCACGTGCTCATTGTAAGATTACACTCCGTAATTGAATGATTGTACCTTAAATCATTTCCAATTGTTTAACTGAGCGTTATGTATTTTCACAAAAATTGATATGTGATTTTATTTTTGTGTCAATTACTTCTTCATTTGTTAAAGTAGGAAATATTCTTCAATCTATCGATAGGCTGTGAATGAAGACCTTTATCTGCGGTGTGCAGAATTTCCAAGATGATCGGTGTTCGTGGATTGATTATTCTCATCGCTCTTGCATTAGGGATCTTCAATTATTTCGGCGCCGCAATCGAGTGAGTTTTGAAACGCTATCCCTGAGGTACTCTATAATTAGTGAAGAAAATATAATTTCCATATCAATTCCATTTATTGCAAAATCCTGTTGCTTTTGATTTACTTCCTGAAACAACTGGCAATTGAACGTAAACACATGATATTGAGTGTGTGAGGTGTAATAATTGAAATGTCAGCGAAAACCATCAACATGGAATTTCGCAAACAATTCTGGACGGCAAATTTGTCGACGACGATAATTAGGAGTGACTGTGGGATATTAACGTCTCAAATTTGATTTTATTCCTAATTCAGGATTCCCGAGAAGAAATCTGAAAACGAATCGCAACTGCGCATGAGATCCAAGAGAGCATTGGCTCTTTTGGTGCCGTTTCAAGATGTGGAATCTAGTGGAGAGGAACACCATAAGATGAAAAGATGCTGGCAGACTCGACCCGCACAGAATTTAAGGCTAAAGTCAACTGGAGTTTCTGGAAATGCAGAGGAAAAACTCGAAAAGATCTCCAGCCATTCATACGATAATAGAAAAAGATCTGCAAAAGAAATTTGTGACAGCGATGAGGAAAGTTCGGGTCCAAGTTTGAGTTCAAGTTCACCGTATTTCAGAATAGCAAGAATTAAAAATCCGCAAAATAATTTGAAGGAACTTTTTGGAAAGAATTATCCCGAAACAACGAGCGATGAGTCTGGTGAGGATAAAGAGAACGAGGTATTTTTGAGGAAAATAAAAGATTATCTCAAATCCGATGACTATAAAGTCCTCGCTCTGGTAGCAAAGAAAGGAAAACCATCTCAAGAAATAAAGCCGATAAAATACGTTTGTTACCGCAGAGAACCTGCTGATAATTGCGTAGGAAATAACTGCATGAAAGTTATTTACAGGCCTTGTGAAAAATGTGAATATAATTCCAGAGAACAGATAGAATTCAGAAAAAGAAATAAATATTGTGGATATCACAACAAATATGATCGTATAAATTACTACGACGACTTCATCAAGGCGAAGAAAAATTCAGGCTTACCGATTTCCGCCTATAAATTTGATAATCACAACTTATTCGATCAAAAGAATTTCAGGCATCAAAATGAAGCTAAAGTTTTAGAAAATCACGATCATGAGAACACGGCATATAAATATCCTCCAAATCTAATTTTTCTACATTCACCTAATATCAATGGCCATGTTCGAATGCCTTATGTCGACCAGGGCAGAATTTTGAACGCTCCTCCACGTCGTACAGCCGGAAATTTGCATTCTCATAATCAATATATAAGCACACACAATACGGCAGACAGATTTCGGAGCGGTTTGAATGCGAAATCATCAGCTCAGAATCACTATCAAAATTACTCTCCCAGAATTCTGTTACCGCATCAACGATTTTGGGGACCGGTAAATCTCGCAACGCAATCCAATATTCATGACAGGAAATATTCACATGATCTCCAGCCTCAGTTTAGAACGTACCAGCATGGATCAGGTTGGATCCCATCGCATCAGGTGAGACTTTAGGAAAATCATCTTGTTTTATGAAAAAAAAATTTTAAACTAACATATGATACCATAAATTCCAGCCGCTGCAACAGAAGACAACCGAAAATAAAGTAATTCTTGGTCAACAAAAGGAAATACCCTCTTCATTTCCGTACGCAAATGATGATGATCCGACGTCATTTTTTGATCTGAGCCACGATCTGACAGCAAAAAATAATCTCGGATCGCTAACTACGAGACACGACTTCGACGAGGATCAATCGTACTCAAACGAAGAGACAACGGGAGCTTTGGATTATTCTACGGAGAAATCCGACCTAGACGTTAGGCTTGGATTGCCGATAACTGAAAAAGTTGTCCACACAGATTATGATAATCCGCAAATTATTGACGTTTCATCGACAGAAGAAACTCAAACATGGGCCGATACTGACAATTTGAGAGAGGAGAATACCGAATTCTCTACATTTAATGAATCGAATCATATTGTAAAAGAATCGCAGAACGATGTTACCAAAGTTCCAAATACACCTGAAATTGATCAATCCGATATACAAGTCGTAACGAATGGGTATTTTACTTCCCAAGCTTACGATGAATTTGAAAATATGGAAGAAAGAACGGGAGATACGAAGATGGAAAATGATCATGGGACCCCGGAGCCGGAAATTGAATACTATGGAAACGAACATTATGTTTCTGGTCACATCTCTCCGGTTCATGATTTCGATTATGAATTTCTGGACACCACAAAAGGAAGTGAGAGGGATGAGGTCACAGGACCTGCTACGACTGCAGATCTGATCGAATCTCCAAACGATCATACGAATTTCTATGGAAAATATGAAAATCTACCAAATATTCCAATCAGAAATCATAAAGTGGAAGAATCAATCTCTAAACAGATCGAAATAGTTGGTGAAAAAAATCCTAGTTCAAGTGATTATACAAATGATAATAATTACGAAATCCAATGGGCAGGCGAACCAGAACAATCAAAAATTGCAAATCCACCGTTTGGAAATCCTCGATATAATGGTATTGAGAATTATTCTGGAACAGCAACTCGCCAATCATATGGGAATGTCGATAGAAGTTTTCAAGACCGAAATTCCGGGATAACAGAACATATCACACATCGCCATTTTCAACAGCACAAACGACCTGATTCGAACGATTACGCCGGTGGAAATAATTTCAGAATTTATTCATCAGATGAACTAAATGAATCACAGATCAACAGACCAGCGTTAGATTACCCTCCGAGATATGGCAATATTCGGAATTATCCAAAAATAGGAACTCTACAATCCCCGGAAAGTGTTGATCAATATCGTGAAGATTACAGTGCTGGAGAAACTAAGGGGATCAATGGTCATCGTTTGCAACAGCAGGAACAGCATAATTCATACGATTATACCAGTGGAAACGATTATGAAATACATTCAGATGAGACATTAGATCAAACGAACATTGGAAGCCCAGTTTTAGACTATTCTGGATACAATAATTTTGAGGATCATCTAGAAAGAGTAACTGTCCAATCGCACGGGGGCAGCAATGAATATGCTCAAGTACAGGATATTCGAGGATCGGAAGAGATCACGCATCATCATTCTCGAGAAAGTGATATTGATAATACGCCAACGATATATCGTTCCCACAAAGACGTGATCCTGAGTTATATTAAAAACCATACGATGTATAATAACCAGGATTCGAATAAATCAAAGGACAGAAAAGACCAGGAAATTACTACGTCTGATACTCACGATACAGAAATTGTAGGTAATCAGCGAGAAGCTGGTGATCCAGAACACGCAGAATTTGAAGGACACAAATCAGAAGTGAAGTCGAGTTACGAAAATTCCGGAGAACTTTTTAGTGACGAAGAGGATACGAGAAGAGTCGATGAAAATTTGGAATTCGAAAAACGCGGACCAGAATTAAGGAATTCTCAGAGTCGCGAAAAGGAAGAATCTGATAGTTACAAGAACATAGAAATAAAACAGATCCTTGAAGAGCTGCCTGTCGAAATCTTGATGAGTCATGATCAGGAACACATTATACCTCATTTTGATACCCCTCATCAGACGGGAATCATTGAGGATTCAGTTCGATCTGGTTCGAAAAAATACGAAAGTAACAGAAATGATGTTCATCAGATAGACACAACAGAAAGCTATAACGATTATGAAAACTTTGATTTCGATGAAATGAATGAAGCAAATCAAAAACATGTGCTTACATTGGAAAAAAATGATAAATCCTATGAGGGTTTCGATACCGCTGGAGAAAACTTGAGTCCTCTTGATATCTTGGATCAGATGAAACATCCTCATAATTCAGGAATGACAACAGATCTTCTAGAAAAATATTATTATGATGAAGTTACTGATAATAATCAGAAAGACATTCGGAAATCAGAACACTATCATAATTTGGAAAGCGATTTTGATACTGTCGGAAACAATTTGAACAATCCTGACGTCTCGGAGAAAATTGAACATCTGCATGATTTAGAAACCACCACAGGAATTTCGGAAAAATACGATTCCGATGAGGCTGGTAATACCAACTTGGGACACAATCAGCCTTCGCGACACAATGATGAGTCACATGAGGGTTCGTTGAATGTGGGAGACATTTTGAGGCGACCTGACGAGTTGGAAAAAATTGAACATCTGCATGATTTAGACACAACAACAGGAATTTCGGAAGAATACGATTCCGATGAGGCTGGTAATACCAATTTGGGACACAATCAGCCTTCGCGACACAATGATGAGTCACATGAGGGTTCGTTGAATGTGGGAGACATTTTGAGGCGACCTGACGAGTTGGAAAAAATTGAACATCTGCATGATTTAGACACAACAACAGGAATTTCGGAAGAATACGATTCCGATGAGGCTGGTAATACCAATTTGGGACACAATCAGCCTTCGCGACACAATGATGAGTCACATGAGGGTTCGTTGAATGTGGGAGACATTTTGAGGCGACCTGACGAGTTGGAAAAAATTGAACATCTGCATGATTTAGACACAACAACAGGAATTTCGGAAGAATACGATTCCGATGAGGCTGGTAATACCAATTTGGGACACAATCAGCCTTCGCGACACAATGATGAGTTACATGAGGGTTCGTTCAATGAGGAAGACATTTTGAGGCGACCTGACGACTTGGAAAAAATTGAACATCTGCATGATTTAGAAACAACAACAGGAATTTCGGAAGAATACGATTCCGATGAGGCTGGTAATACCAATTTGGGACACAATCAGCCTTCGCGACACAATGATGAGTCACATGAGGGTTCGTTGAATGTGGGAGACATTTTGAGGCGACCTGACGAGTTGGAAAAAATTGAACATCTGCATGATTTAGACACAACAACAGGAATTTCGGAAGAATACGATTCCGATGAGGCTGGTAATACCAACTTGGGACACAATCAGCCTTCGCGACACAATGATGAGTTACATGAGGTTTCGTTGAATGTGGAAGACATTTTGAGGCGACCTGACGAGTTGGAGAAAATTGAACATCTGCATGATTTAGAAAAAACAACAGGAATTTCGGAAGAATACGATTCCGATGAGGCTGGTAATACCAATTTGGGACACAATCAGCCTTCGCGACACAATGATGAGTTACATGAGGGTTCGTTCAATGAGGAAGACATTTTGAGGCGACCTGACGACTTGGAGAAAATTGAACATCTGCATGATTTAGAAACAACAACAGGAATTTCGGAAGAATACGATTCCGATGAGGCTGGTAATACCAATTTGGGACACAATCAGCCTTCGCGACACAATGATGAGTCACATGAGGGTTCGTTGAATGTGGGAGACATTTTGAGGCGACCTGACGAGTTGGAAAAAATTGAACATCTGCATGATTTAGACACAACAACAGGAATTTCGGAAGAATACGATTCCGATGAGGCTGGTAATACCAATTTGGGACACAATCAGCCTTCGCGACACAATGATGAGTTACATGAGGTTTCGTTGAATGAGGAAGACATTTTGAGGCGACCTGACGACTTGGAGAAAATTGAACATCTGCATGATTTAGAAACAACAACAGGAATTTCGGAAGAATACGATTCCGATGAGGCTGGTAATACCAATTTGGGACACAATCAGCCTTCGCGACACAATGATGAGTCACATGAGGGTTCGTTGAATGTGGGAGACATTTTGAGGCGACCTGACGAGTTGGAAAAAATTGAACATCTGCATGATTTAGACACAACAACAGGAATTTCGGAAGAATACGATTCCGATGAGGCTGGTAATACCAATTTGGGACACAATCAGCCTTCGCGACACAATGATGAGTCACATGAGGGTTCGTTGAATGTGGGAGACATTTTGAGGCGACCTGACGAGTTGGAAAAAATTGAACATCTGCATGATTTAGACACAACAACAGGAATTTCGGAAGAATACGATTCCGATGAGGCTGGTAATACCAATTTGGGACACAATCAGCCTTCGCGACACAATGATGAGTCACATGAGGGTTCGTTGAATGTGGAAGACATTTTGAGGCGACCTGACGAGTTGGAGAAAATTGAACATCTGCATGATTTAGAAAAAACAACAGGAATTTCGGAAGAATACGATTCCGATGAGGCTGGTAATACCAATTTGGGACACAATCAGCCTTCGCGACACAATGATGAGTTACATGAGGGTTCGTTCAATGAGGAAGACATTTCGAGGCGACCTGACGACTTGGAAAAAATTGAACATCTGCATGATTTAGAAACAACAACAGGAATTTCGGAAGAATACGATTCCGATGAGGCTGGTAATACCAATTTGGGACACAATCAGCCTTCGCGACACAATGATGAGTCACATGAGGGTTCGTTGAATGTGGGAGACATTTTGAGGCGACCTGACGAGTTGGAAAAAATTGAACATCTGCATGATTTAGACACAACAACAGGAATTTCGGAAGAATACGATTCCGATGAGGCTGGTAATACCAATTTGGGACACAATCAGCCTTCGCGACACAATGATGAGTCACATGAGGGTTCGTTGAATGTGGGAGACATTTTGAGGCGACCTGACGAGTTGGAAAAAATTGAACATCTGCATGATTTAGACACAACAACAGGAATTTCGGAAGAATACGATTCCGATGAGGCTGGTAATACCAACTTGGGACACAATCAGCCTTCGCGACACAATGATGAGTTACATGAGGTTTCGTTGAATGTGGAAGACATTTTGAGGCGACCTGACGAGTTGGAGAAAATTGAACATCTGCATGATTTAGAAAAAACAACAGGAATTTCGGAAGAATACGATTCCGATGAGGCTGGTAATACCAATTTGGGACACAATCAGCCTTCGCGACACAATGATGAGTTACATGAGGGTTCGTTCAATAAGGAAGACATTTTGAGGCGACCTGACGACTTGGAAAAAATTGAACATCTGCATGATTTAGAAACAACAACAGGAATTTCGGAAGAATACGATTCCGATGAGGCTGGTAATACCAACTTGGGACACAATCAGCCTTCGCGACACAATGATGAGTCACATGAGGGTTCGTTGAATGTGGAAGACATTTTGAGGCGACCTGACGACTTGGAGAAAATTGAACATCTGCATGATTTAGAAACCACCACAGGAATTTCGGAAGAATACGATTCCGATGAGGCTGGTAATACCAACTTGGGACACAATCAGCCTTCGCGACACAATGATGAGTCACATGAGGGTTCGTTGAATGTGGGAGACATTTTGAGGCGACCTGACGACTTGGAAAAAATTGAACATCTGCATGATTTAGACACAACAACAGGAATTTCGGAAGAATACGATTCCGATGAGGCTGGTAATACCAACTTGAGACACAATCAGCCTTTGCGACACAATGATGAGTCACATGAGGGTTCGTTGAATGAGGGAGACATTTTGAGGCGACCTGACGACTTGGAAAAAATTGAACATCTGCATGATTTAGAAACAACAACAGGAATTTCGGAAGAATACGATTCCGATGAGGCTGGTAATACCAACTTGGGACACAATCAGCCTTCGCGACACAATGATGAGTTCCATGAGGGTTCGTTGAATGAGGGAGACATTTTGAGGCGACCTGACGACTTGGAGAAAATTGAACATCTGCATGATTTAGAAACGACCACAGGAATTTCGGAAGAATACGATTCCGATGAGGCTGGTAATACCAACTTGGGACACAATCAGCCTTCGCGACACAATGATGAGTCACATAAGGGTTCGTTGAATGAAGGAGACATTTTGAGGCGACCTGACGACTTGGAGAAATTTGAACATCTTCCGGATTTGAAAACAGTCGCAGAAAGTTCAGAAGAATATGAGTATGGGGTAAATGAGGATTCGACCGAGGGAAACTTAGTAGAATATCAAAAAGTCTTTCCTACAACACCAGTGCACACCCATCTCAGGTATCATCCAGAAACCGAAAGCAGCATTCCAGTTCAAAATGAAGAGAACCCGGAAAAAATTATTAAAGAAACTTCAGGAATAGAAAGGTGAACTCAATTCAAGTTTACTAAGTTTTACATCAATTTGAATTTTTTCCAAGCTCACTCAAGTTTTTGAAATTCATTACAGGGTTCTCGCAGATAGTCTTGATCTAGTTGGCAGTACTAGAGAACATTCAGAATCTTGCTGCACGAAACCACCAGAGGTAGGGCATGATGCTGGTTACTTCGGACGACTCCAGCCTCTGAAATCGAATAGGGATAATATAGAATCGGTGGCGGACCTCGATGGGAGTGATTTATTTTACATCGGCGATGGCGTCCGACTGCCACTGACTATAAAGAAGTTGAAAGACGGTTCGTTCGCTCTGAGTATATCTGATAGTTTTTGTCAGCAACGACTGGCCAGGAAGGAATGCCCCTGCTGTGTTCCAAGGGAGGGAAATATTCTTCAAGAACCACGAATTGCTGACGAAAAAAAGCCAAGTGGTTCGGTTCAACGGAGGGATGTGTCTACGAATGGAAAATTGGACAAAATCGCTTCAAACGAATCCTTGCAGGAAGGAAAACGTCTGACAAGATCAGTAATAATGCCCGTTGACCAATTCGCTCATAAGTACAACCTGGTGTTAAATGTAAATGAACAACCAACCAACGAGTCATCCATTCTTGTGAGACACAATGTTATACCCAGAGACGATAAAAGTGGGAGTCAGAACAGCGACTTGGTGCAGCAACTGGTGCAAGTAAGCGAGGCTTCCGAAAATGAAAAGAAGGTATTACTGAATCTTCTGCAGGATTTGATAGTAAAAGAGCCCATCGAAGTTTACGCGGTTATCAATGGGATCAAAAGAAGGATGGGAGGGACTGTTTCTGAAGAGGAGGGAATACTGGAAGAGCAGGATGCTCGGTATGATTATCAAAAGGATAATCCTATTCTGGAAAGAATAAAAATAATCAAAAGAATGCAGACGGCGAAAAGTAGGTGCGAAAGAAAATACCAGAAAGACTGCGACGACGGTACGGTGCAGAAAACAGAACTTCTTACCACGATATTAAATGGGCTCAGAAAATTAGTTGAAGGTAAACCAAGTTGAATTCGTTAAGTAGATAATGGTTAATGGATTAGGGTACATAATTTATCAAATTTTTCCATTATTCAGGTATCATATCACGCAAATGTACAATCATATAATACACATTTTTCGACAAATCTCCTCACACCACTATGTCAGACCCCGTAAAATATAATTTTGTAATTATAAAATATCTGTTGAATTTTTCTCGGTGCTCTTCAGGCAACTGAAATTTACGATGATTCAAAAAATTTGCATTTACATCCAGGTAACTTCGTCTTTTAATATGGGAACCTTTCCGGGGTTAGTAACCATCAGTTGATAAAATTGAAGGATAACCTTGGTCGGGTAGTAAACCCTACGTCAGTACGAGTAGAAAGTAAGTTAGCAACGTACCTCAATGTTCGGTCGGTATAACTCTGGATCTACCATTTCCTTAGTACTGCTTGTTGATAACGCAAGATCCTAACGAATCAGCGGATAGCAGCGTCCCTAGCGACGAGTCGGTAACTAATTTACTAACATTCATCACATTCATTGATCTATCCGCAAGCAAAAATCGTAGCTAAGGAAGTATACGAAGCCAAAAACGGAGCGAACATAAATCAAGCCGTATTCTTGCTATTTACAAATCGATTTTTCAACCGAAAAACATCTTTCCAAAACATTTTTACGATGCTTTTTTCAATGGATTCCGATGCGTTCATTGACCGATTGTCCGCCAGTAAAATTTTTCACTAGACCGAGTCTTAAATAATGGCAAACTTTTTTATTTTTCGGATGCATCAGTACGTAAAATATGAAAATGCTGAACTAGAAATTGTTTAGTAGAACAAACTGTTTCAGCAAAAATAAATTTGAAAGAAAAAGAGACCACAAACGACCATGTTCGTTGAAAAAGCGGTTTAAAATTGCTTCTGTGTTACGATCTTAATGTATACATTGCAATTTCTTGCCTTAGATTTTTAACACAACGTATATAGATATGTAAATTTCATGGTCCCCAGCTTATATAATATCGTAATATATACATTTTAAGCAATCTGCAGCGGTAGAGACCCCCAACGCGCGTCTTGTAATTTGCATCCATATTGCGTTTGGGTTTTGTTATTGAAATTAGACGAAATATCGACTCGAAATTGTGCTCACACTTAAGCGCGAAAAACCGGCGATCGCAGAGATCGCCTCTGTCGCAGAACGGAATCAAAAAAGTGAGAAGAAAAGAATCCTCTTATTTCTATACATAAATTTCTGTTTTTTACTTCTACAGAAATCTCATTAAACCTCATCGAAACAAAAATAACTTTGTTATTAAAATAACGTATCCACAGTTAGCTTTTATAATTATTAGTTCCAAGTATCATGTGACGAACTGTGCAATTGGCGATAAACTACGACTCTGTCGCGACTTGCGCGATAATCACCCCCCGTACTGTATTATATAGGTTCAATATTCTGAAATACGCTGTTTTTTTGTTGATCCATTCTTTTGCCACGTGTCTTGATAGTTCAAAATATAATATACATACATAAATATTCAATGGTTATCGTATACTTTGCGCAGTGTATTCTTCGATTGATAGGGTAGGTCAAGCCCCCTCGATCGCGAAGCATAATTTATAACTGCGCAGAGTTATCAGAAACAGTCGTTCTCCATCCTGTTCTCCTTTCGGTTTAATCGAACAACTGAAGAAAGAAACAAAACCAAAAAAATTTCAACCGCATACGTGCGTTTGACAACGCGGATTTTATTCCGGTGCGTATCGCGTAATATATCCGATCATCTAAGCCTCGATTTTAAATAGGTGCAGATGAGAATTAATGAATAAATAATCTGTGTCACGGTAACTGCAGCTTCCCATTTAGGTTAACCGAAAACGAGCTGGAGGGACGACATAATATATCCTACGTGTATAATAATATACGGAACATAAGCGTACGCACATACGTGTACCATGTTATACGTGATGTACGAGTCGTGATACTTAGTATATAGGATATATACAAATGATTACACCGATGTGGTTTCTGCCGGAGTTCATTGATACGAAATCCAAGTCCACTTAATTATACGGAGCCATCATCGTCGTCGCCATCATCGTCGTCGCCATCATCGCCATCGGAACATTATCTAGCATCGTCTACTACTGATACATACATACACGTATCCGTATATGTATATCCGTACAACATCAACATCAGAAGCTAGTTTTACTTATGTACGCACATTTTTTTTATTATAAGTTAGGTGCATTGAAATACGTCCGTATATTGCAGAAAACGCAATTAAAAACTATGAAAACACTCCTCGCTAATTGCAGAATGTCCGTGAAAGAGAATTAAAATAAAAACGTTAGCAAAAAAAAAAAAGAAACAAGAAAAAAAAGCCAAAGAAAATTTTCAAATCGCTGAAACACGTATACACTATAGCAGTTCGTGAATTTGTACAATATATACGTGATGGTGATATAACATAACTAGTGGTTTCAATATTGGTGTATTAAAATTGTCACTATAGGTAAGTACTATTTTCATAGCTATATCGTTATTATTTTTAGTGGTAGTGGGTCTGGAGCTAACGCTTGAGACGTGTCGACGACTCCCGGATCCTCCACCACTAACGTCAATAATTGGACCTTCGACACGGAAATGTAATCGCAGCCCACGGGACTTCCTCTATAGTTCTATGGTACCTTGTAACACCAACTTCGCTGTACGCATATGTATGTATAGATAGTTGGAAAAAAGATGCGAGGGTCGAGGGAGGGAGGAGGGGTGGCGTAATTTGATCGAAGCGGTCAAACTGGTGTGCTTCATATATTTTATCCGTATCCAACGCGGGGTTTTTTTCTTTTTTTCCCCTTTAGTTTTTCTTGTAATAATGAAGGTCAACGATTATTTATGTCTTATGGGCATATATGCCATTAAGTTACGATATAAAAGACAATTTTTTTTGTACGCAAGGTACCGGGTTGAATCCTTACGAATGACATAAGGAAAAATATGGAAGAGAAGGGGTACGAAAAAAACGAACAGGGAAAAGCATTCGTTACGATTTTTCAAATTCTTATGTGTTACCTTCGAAAAGAATTTGAATTATGAAGATCAGGAGACGTTGTTGCCCTGTTCAGTGGTTTGATTGACTCGAGAAACCATTGATCAGTTGAGATTAGATTTCACATGACGGAGAAGTGAAAAATGAAATAGTCGATGAAAAATTATGCACGGTTCTGTGTATGAAATGCTGCAATTGGATCATCAAAGAGTTTTATATGGAGTTGCTCTGCTACTCACTAATTGCTAAATGGTAATGCAGCAGTAGCAGTACGGGTTGCATAAATTTCATTCGTTTTCCGCACGGTATATGCCTGCGTGTACATGTATTACGGGCATGTATATATACGTACATATACACGTTATAACGTGTACATGTATACGTGGCACCGTCGTCTTTGCGTACATAAAAGCAAAGAACTTTTATATCCTATTGCAAATTCCTCACCTTTAAGCTCCAGCAGCAATTGCTGCACCTTATGTCTATTCATATGAAAATTTACATACAGGAACGAGACTTCGCCCATCGTAGGTATGCACGTACGACCTGGTCAAAGGCGAAATAACCAACTTTAACTCTTTCAATTAGTAAAACAAAAATAAAAGAGAGTGAAATAAGAAATAAAAAAAAAGAGGATACAAACAGCGTCCTAATTTCTACCAATTAATCTCATCTCATAATACTTGAGATTTTCTTCTTTATCCACCATGGGTATATTTATAATTAGTGTGCTCGTACCGGATACCTGTGAAATACATTTTTTTTTTATGTATTATTATTTTACGGGCATTTTAGATCTGAGTTCCGCACGTGTTTTATGTTTTATTTAGACACATTATGCCATAGAATTTTACATCTATAATACAGCGTTATACCAGATTGATACAGGAAATGCAAAGTATATGTATATAGCGTACAGAGGGAGGAACTTCTCTCTGCAGTTTACCTGTATAACTAAGGTACCTTTAAGTAATTGCTTTTGCATTCAACTTGATGATGAGGCTAGAACGATTCGTCGAGACTGCTGCAGTCCGTACATACCTTATACACACAGATATACACGTATATATACGATTCCGTAAGCTACTGCGACTTCAGTGGCTCTCAATTTGAAAGTGAAGAAAAAAAATTGCAGGAGTGGACGAAGTGAAAATTGACTAAAGAACTGAACCGAATAACGATCCCATGGTATACAAATTAACAAGCAAATAATCAACTTGTACAGCGTACGATCAACGATTTTTCATAATGGTTCTTACAATAATTTTATTCCATTGTATTTTATTTATTGGTTTAGAAAAAAAGTTTTCTTCATTTTGACGGAATATTTTTTATTTAAGAAATTGAGTAATTAGTTTTTCTCGTTATTCGAAGGAATCGAAGAATAGTTACTTCGAATACGTGTCATGAGAAAAGAAGAAAAGAAATTTGAAAAAAAGAAGATCTAACATTGATCAAATTGAAGATTATTTCGCGCGTAAATTAAGATTGATATATTATTCATATTCAAAATATCACAGCGTGTTGAATATAATTATATCCTCGCAGTTGAGTGTAAACAGCTCTTTAGCTCTGGTTAAGTAATTATATATATTTCTAAAGCATCTGAGCAGTAGCAACAGCAGCAGTAGGAGCAGCATTATAGCGGGTAGGTATACTGAAACGTAGGTAAAAGTAAGAGAAAGAGAACAAGAAAAAAAAAAAAAAAATGAAGAAAGGAAGAAAAAACGTGACTGCTAGGGAAATGAATACTTTTTCATTCACGGAGTTCTTTTAACCATACTGTACGTATATAATATACAGACGTACGCATGCACGTACACATTACTTGCGGAAACACACCACTACGAAAGAGTAAGAATTATAAAAACTCCTTTATAATGTGCGGCAGTAAAAAAAGGTTGAGATTAAGATTGAGATTGAGATCAAGATTGAGATTAATACGTGGAAAATTAAAGTTACATACTGTACACCCTCGTATCGGGCTTTAAACACCGGCGTCAATAAATCGAGGATCGTCCGTACGAAAGGAAACAGACGAATGCCTTTATCAAAAAATATAAAATACGGTGGACGCGACGATCTTGCACTCATAAGGGTATGAGCTCGAGGCTCAAGATGGATGAAATTGTAGGAGCACGCGACCTCACGTCTTATAATACCAACGGTCGTAGCGGGTGATGTCAAGGACCGCGAAAAAGGTATTTTTCCACATAAACTCCTTGGATTCTAACAGCCGGAAAATTCCCTTAACGCGCTTCTGGGTACCCAAAGCTGGTGGCTACTGGAGGGGTCTTCGCCTAATGGGCGCAAAGTTATAGTCGACCCCGAGGTCGACCCATATTTCGGCTACCGTGACGAGAAAAAAAAAGGACAAGATCGGTGGAGCATTGTTTTTATTAGTTTGTAACGTACGTACGTACATGATTTCAAGTATTCGATGAAGTCGGATACATATAACAATTTTGCAAAACTCGTTATACGTCAATTAAGTTAATAGGTACCCACATTTATTTTTCTCCAATCAACTTTGACCGTATTCATCTTCGATGACGATTCGTTCGTTTTTCATTAAATTCTTCAGGGTAATCCGCGGTCTGCGGCTATGGAATCAAAAGCTATACGAAGAAAAGGAATAAAGAAAGGAAAAGAGAGCAAAAGTAAGGTAGAAGTGGACTGCAATTACACTCGAGGTGGTTGGTGCGATCTGAATTCTCTTTTGAATTTCTTACACGGCATAGTTCGCCCTCTTTGTCCCGGAAATCGCGTCACACCCCCACCACCTTAACCGCCGCCTCCTCTATGTACCTACCTACCTACCTACCTACCTACCATTTTCTGCAGTTGGTTTCCTTCGAGCAAGTTCAACGTTCAAACTTCCACGTTTCCACCCTCCGCGTTGCGGTATAGTACCCGTAACGGATTGAATTTCAAGGCACTTTTATACAACGAAATGAACGAGCAACGATTTTAATAAGACCGCCGCGCGCGCCCGTTATAAGAACGATTTGCCATATTGCCGTTTTATGACAGGATCGTGTCGGAATCGATCAACGCCAGAACTATAACTCACCCCATCCTGCGGTACGTTTATTTGCTTTTCTTTTTGTTTCTTATTAATTGAGTTTCCTTTTTCATTCTTTCTTTCGTTTTAATTCTCTGCTGTTCTTTTATTTTCGAGCGTTTCTTACATCCTCATCCATCTCCTGTACCCACATACTGCATTAATATTCCAATTAAATCGACGCCTCGGTACCTACATACATATATACGTACGTATCGAAACAACACGACGCCGTATGAGAAAGCTCGCGCAATATTCCCTGCTTCGACCATAGGACACGCTGCACAACTTATTATTATACACATGTTTTATCACCATCTACTACGCAAAGGATAAAACGGAAGAAAAGAAGAAAAAAAAAAAGAGAATAAGTAAATGAATATAAAAGGAGAATAAAATAAGAGCTGGCGCGACTCGGGAGTAATAAAATCGGTGTTGTAATCCTAGATCTGCATTGAGACACAACAGCCTATATGTTATAACCTAGGCTACTTTTACTCACAGCAGATATCAGGTTTTATCTAATGGGTAGTCTCCTACTTTTTTTGTATTCCTTCTTTTTACACCACTTCCTGATTTAGCGAGGGAAGTTATTTTGATCACTCCTATACCTGGTTGATGTGTAAGGTTGAGTTTTCAGAAGACATTCATTTGTGAGGTCTAGAAAATTGAATTCAATTATGTTTTTGATAAGTTATTTGGTAACATAATACGATTGGATCTAATCAAAATTTGGATTCGCTGAATTCAATACTTTTTGAGTTACAGTTGGTCAATTTTTATGCTTGGGCTTTGCTCTGAACGGCGCAAAGACGATTTTCCAACCAAAACTATCGTGAAAGTTTTCACAAGATACCGAAATAAAGCTAAATAGATTCGAGTGATCTCAAAACGGTCAATTGCGAACGTGCGATTCGATATTCGGTCATCGTAGCATCTCGAAGGTAGAAACTTCTTTTCCGAAGCAACGGCAGTATGGCTGCGACAGCCGAAGCGACGTCGTCAGAAGCGACATCGATGGCAGTACGCACATCCTTGAAAAAGGAGAAGACAAAGCTGTAGAGGAGATGGAGAGAAAAGGCATACATTGGGGTAAGGATTAGTACGCAGTTACCGTGGCGCCATAGTTCTCGGTTTGGTTGAAGTTACTCCAGTCGCGTTTCGAACGTACCAGAAAGGAGAATCGTACTAATTTTCCACGCGTTGAGTCCAGTTTCCAGTTTACATCGACCGATGATTCGGGAAGTAGTGTTAAGTTCGATCTGCATATTTCCAAAAAGTGCGTAACGATCAGTAGTCACTGAGAGACCGATATCATTGGAAATTTCGCGAATTCCGTAACTCGGAAATTTTTCCATAAGCAGTGGTGAGCTATGTCTTTGATTATTTACGATTGTATTCCTCGTATTTAAGATCGGGGGAGCATGAGGGTCATGATTTTGCGCAAAAAAATATCTTTTGTCGTTGGAATTCCGGACAACTATACCTAGAACATTACACATTTCTATATTCCTACTTTCGTGTACTTGATTAACAATACTCTGATTGATTTCGAAATATAGTTTTGACAAGTGTTCAAATACGATGAATTCTTTTGTCTAACATTACGAAAGGTATAATCAAGATTTTGGTCTAAATTATGCTTCATTGCCGTTTCATGAACGAATTTATTGATGTATTTGCGGTCCGATTTTACAATTCCACTTGGTATCTGATATAATATTTTCGCATTTCAGATTTGTACTTGACAGACGTCGAAGTTACCCAGTTCTTCGCGATACGGTTCAACTTTCAACAACACTATATGCCTACGTTGTGCTGAAAAATTCGTATACAGGTAAGAAATGATTGTTATTGCGTATTCGATCAGAAGCGGTCTGTCCGATTTGCATTCATAGAGTCGGGATGCATCCAATGAACGTACTAGAATTGACATTCCACAAAACTTTACCTTTTGCCTACAAAAAAAAAACGCCAACCCTGTAGCCTCCGATATTTCCCAAAGTCTGGGATCAGAGTTGGGACTTGTTTCCAAAGAGTTTCCCACGGTATTTCTGTGTAGTTTGATCTCGGGCATCCGAATCTACAAGTCGAATAATTCTATCTCTGAAATTGAAAGATTTATCGCCGTATTAATGAAAATTTTGCGACGTCTTGAAGGGTCTCAAAAATCAGCTTGGACCACTAATTAACGCCAAAAGTAAAAAATCCAGATCATTCGTTCCCGAGGTGTAGAGAAAAACGTCATGGCAGAATAGCTCTAGATTTCATATTCTGGCAGGCTGCACCCGAGCGCTCTCGATCTCGTTCGTATGTCTACCGCTCCGCGGCGTACCGCCTCACGCCCTGTGCTCGCGCTACGCTTAGCTTTCTCGCACCAAACGAAGTATCTAAAAAACATTACCCAAATGCACTCTCGGCGTTAATCGGGAGCAAGCACCAACTTACCGATAAAGAAGATACCTACGTCACTTTGTTCGCTACCCAATTTTTACACGTGCGTCGGGCAATGTGACGGCCGGCACGCGCAGGAATTTAAACATAATTAATGGCCTTTTAATTGTCGATGAGGTGTGATAGCACTTGCCTCTCTGTTTTGCTTGCTCCCATTGTGAGCAGGTGTCAGACGAGCTGTCAACACCGGATAAAGATCTTGTTCACACCTCGTAAAATGACCCTTTGATCCACCTGATCGGCGGCATCCCTTTGCGGTATTTCTGCGAATTCTATGTAACCTATTGAGAAAGTAAATATGTAAAAATACTCGGTAGTTAAATGGTTCAGAGTGTACACTCAACGAGTTCATTTCTGTCTCATGTTGCCATACTGAAGCAAGGTCCGTAGTTCAGAATCAGAGATGCTTAGTGTACGAAAAAAAAAAAAAATTTTTTTCGTACATCGCGTTTTCATACGTTACGATAGGGGACGACAGACATTATTCGTTCGTTTCCGAGCTCATGACAGTTGACACAACTTTAATTGAGATATCCTGATTAGTTCTAGCCACAGCCTGATTTACAGTCAATTGCTTTGTGTTTCTGAGATCAAACCACATGAAATCGAAGTCAAATTTTAACTCCTGAATCAAGAAAAGATGCGTTTATATATCTATTTATTTATCTAATTATTTACTTATTTATTTATTTATTTATTTATTCAGCTAGTCATCTATTTATTTATTTATTGCAACATAATTTCATACGTGATGCATGCCCATATACTCTCAATGTAAAGCAATCGTAGCAACTATGAATGCAGACTGTTCTAGTAATCCAACAATAATTTCATTGCTATTACTATTTTAAACTATTTGACGATTTATCAGTATTTCGATTGCGTTACTCATCGTTCATTCATTTATTCGTTCATGCAGTTATCCATCTATTATTTCGAATATTGAATCAATGATTTACGCGTGATTTCTATGAAATCACATGTCAAGCCATCGTCGCGACTATGATTGCAGAATGTTTTAGTAATCAAATAATTCATTATTGATATAAGCCATTCGAACTATGTAATAGTTCATTAGTATTTCGATTGGATTCATTTATTTATTCATTCATTCATGCGTTTATTCATCGATTATTTCGATTATTAAATCGTTAATTTACGCATGATTTCTATGAAATCACATATCAAGCTATCGTCGCGTCTATGATTGCAGACTGTTCTAGTAATAAAAGAATCAATTATTTTCATTGGTATTTAAAACTTTCCAATAATTCATTAGTATTTTGATTGCATTTAATCATTCGTTCATTCATTCATCTATTCATTCATTTATTCATTCAGGTGTTCATCTATTACTTTAATTATTGAATTATTAGTTCATGCATGATTTTTATAAAATCACACGTTAAGCTATCGAATGCAGACTGTTCTATAAATAATTCAACAATAATTTTATTGCTATTACTATTTGAAACTATTTGACGATTTATCAGTATTTCGATTGCGTTACTCATTTATTTATTCATTCATTTATTCATGCAGTTATTCATCCATTATTTCGATTATTGAATCGTTAATTTACGCAGGATTTCTATGAAATCACATATCAAGCTATCGTCGCGTCTATGATTGCAGACTGTTCTAGTAATGAAAGAATCACTTATTCTTATTGGTATTTGAAACTTTTCGATAATTTATTAGCATCTCGATTGCATTTAATCATTCGTTCATTCATTCATCTATTCATTCATTTATTCATTCAGGTGTTCATCTATTACTTTAATTATTGAATTATTAGTTTATGCATGATTTTCATAAAATCACACGTTAAGCTATCGAATGCAGACTGTTCTAGTAATTCAACAATAATTTTATTGCTATTTCTATTTTAAACTATTTGACGATTTATCAGTATTTCGATTGCGTTACTCATTCATCCATTCATTTATTCATTCATTCATTCATGCAGTGATTCATTTATTACTTCGATTATTGAATCAATAATTTACGCATGATTTCTATGAAATCACACGACCAGACATCGTCGTGTCTATGATTACAGACTGTTCTAGCAATCAAATTAATAATTATTATCGATAGTATTTTGAACTGTTGATTAATTCGTTGGTATTAGATTTCGAAAAAAATCTTTGGCCATAGGCTTACCTTTCTCGGGTGGAAAGAAGATTATTTACATATTGCTTTTCCGGTAATCTGGATCTGGTGTCCAAATTCACTCGTTTACAGAATCGAGAAAGTGAGTGCCCCAACTTAGTGCCAAGAGCATCCTTTGTCGTTGAAATTCCGAACAATTGGGTATAATTGATTACACATTAATTGACTTTTAGTTTAGTACTTATTTACTGATGATGTTTCCAACTGCGGGATAGTGGTACCCGTGTTCAAACGCTATACCTCGTCTATCTGTAGGATTTGGGAATTCACCATAGGTTTAGAAATAATCTCCGCCGTTATATTCTGATCAAATTCATTCGTATATTTTAGGTCCAGGTTTACAATTTTACTCCATTTCTTGAATTACATTCATTTCAGGCTCTTGAATCGTCATCGAGGTGCCTGGTTCATCACATTACCTATTCAACTTCCGACCACGAAGGACAGGACTTGCATGGCATTGCACAATACGTTTACAGGTGATTATAAAAATATATCATCAAAATATATTCAATACATTATATTATAACAACACATTGACAGCAATATATTGACATATAATATATTATAACATATAATTAATAGATCAACGTAGAATATAATATTTGTAATAATATATTCTTATAAGTATCTCATTATTAATCAGTCTTCCGTATGTTTCAGGTTCTCGGGTATGCTGCCACCACAGTTGTAGCCCGGACTCCCCCTGTTTATCGGGGGGAGTCCACTTACTGTCCCCTGGGACAGCGCGGCCTCCCACCGCCCCCGGGGTCCCAGGGGACCCAGTCCCCGAGGACATGTCTTCGGGGATGCGGTATCCCCGCTGGAGGGGATGCCATATCCCGGGGGACATGTCCTCGGGAACTGGTCTTCGGGGAAGTGGTTCCCCCAGGGACACGTCCCCGGAGATGCGGTATCCCCGCTGGAGGGGATGCCGTGTCTTTGGGGGCGTGGCCTTGGGGGAAATACACTTCCTCGAAAATCCCGGGAAAAGGAGGTCCCAAGCGGACACTTTGTTTTTCGTTTCTCTAGAGAAATCAAGAAAACGAGTGACCGCTTGAGGCCTCCTTTTCCCGGGATTTTCGAGGAAGTGTATTCCCCCAAGGCCACGCCCCCAAAGACACGGCATCCCCTCCAGCGGGGATACCGCATCTCCGGGGATGTGTCCCTGGGGGAACCACTTCCCCGAAGACCAGTTCCCGAGGACATGTCCCTCGGGATATGGCATCCCCTCCAGCGGGGATACCGCATCCCCGAAGACATGTCCTCGGGGACTGGGTCCCCTGGGACCCCGGGGGCGGTGGGAGGCCGCGCTGTCCCAGGGGACAGTAAGTGGACTCCCCCCGATAAACAAGGGGAGTCCGGGCGATGACGTTGGAGGAACTGCGACCTGTAACACAAATAACAAATTAATTAGTTAACGCAATTCATGACTCACTCTATGACCTAACATGTAATTTAAACAATGACTTATTTAATGACTCATTTTCAATGTATGAGTATAAGAGGTTCGAATTATAATAAATTTCACCAAGTTATACATGATGATAAATTATTTTCTTGCCTTATTAGCATGTCTGATTAATTATATCACGGAAGTGCATGAATTTATACACAAAGTCCATTGGGTAATACTGGTTGATCTGATTTCGTGAGGAGGATTTCGAAAATCTGTTCCAAGGGGGTGCAATTCATATTCTAAGATTTCGAATGCTATATTATACTAGGGACTCTCGAAAGAAATGAATCGAATGAAAAATACCTCTGCAAAAACAGAAGATGTACGTCTCAGGCGTTGCAGATCCATCATCTCTACCGGAACGGGATGGATAGAAGTCGATCTTCGGACAGACTCATTGATATCCTGATTTGATTCCATCGCGCGATGGTAATCTACTAGAAGAGAAAAAAAAGGCGAATGCATAATTAGAGTTACTATATTAACAATCACTCATATTTATATTATTTTTGTATCCATGAATGAGATGAATAAATCTTTGATTGTCTTCTTAAGAAAAGAAATTAGGTGAATCATTGTAAAATCATCCCGCCAATCCCGAAAAATCGTTCGCGAGCTGCATTGAGTGCGTTTGCAATACACGTCTTTTAGCAAAGCTCATAATAAAAAATACGAATAAATACAAACAGGCTGCAGTGATAGACGCGACGATAGCTTTATATGTGATTTCATAGAAATCATGCGTGAATTAATGATTCAATCAACAAATGATTGAATGAATAACTAGATAACTAAATAAATTAATGAATGAATAACTAGATAACTGAATAAATGAATGAATGAATGAATGAATGAATAAATGAATAAATGAATAAATGCAATCGCAATACTGATGAACTATCCGCATGTTCGAATTGCTAATATCAATAATAAATTATTTGATTACTAAAACAGTCTGCAATCATAGTCGCGACGATGGCTTGACATGTAATTTCATAGAAATCATGCGTGAATTAATGATTCAATCAACAAATGATTGAATGAATAACTAGATAACTGAATGAATGAATGAATGAATGAATGAATAAATGAATAAATGAATAAATGCAATCGCAATACTGATGAACTATCCGCATGTTCGAATTGCTAATATCAATAATAAATTATTTGATTACTAAAACAGTCTGCAATCATAGTCGCGACGATGGCTTGACATGTAATTTCATAGAAATCATACGTAAATTATTGATTTAATAATTGAAGTGATAGATGAATAACTGCATGAATAAATAAATGAATAGATGAATGAATGAACGAATGATTAAATGCAGGCGAGATACTCATAAATTATCGAAAAGCTTCAAATACGAATGAGAATAATTGATTCTTTCATTACTAGAACAGGCTGCAATCATAGACGCGACGATAGCTTCATATGTGATTACATAGAAATCATGCGTGAATTAATGTTTCAATCGAGAAATTCATAAATGAATGACTGAATAACTGAATGAATGGATGAATGAATAAATGAATGACTGAATAACTGAATGAATGGGTGAATGAATAAATGAATGAATGAATAAATGAATAAATGAATAAATGAATAAATGAATGAATGAATGAATAAATGAATGAATGAATGAATGCAATCGCAATACTAATGAACTATCCCATAGTTCCAATTGCTAATATCAATAATGAATTATTTTATTACTAAAACGTCTGCAATCATACTCGCGCCGATGGCTTGACATGTGATTCCATAGAAATCATGCGTAAATAATTGTTTCAATAATTGAAGTAATAGATGAATAACTGCATGAATGAATGAATGAATGAGTAACGCAATCGAGATACTGATAAATCATCAAATAGTTAAAAATAGTAACAGCAATAATTAATTGTTGGATTACTAGAACAGTCTGCATTCGATAGCTTAACATGTGATTTTATAGAAATCATGCACAAATGAATGATTCAATCAACAAATTAATAAATAAATGACTGAATAACTGAATGAATGAATGAATGAATGATGAATAAATAAATGCAATCGCAAAACTAATCAACTATCAGATAGTTCAAATTACTGATATCAATAATTATTAATTCGATTACTAAAACAGTCTGCAATCATAGTCGCTACGATTGCTTCACATTAAGAGTATATAGGTATGCATCACGTATGAAATTATAATTCAATAAATGAATGAATAGGTGACTAACCGAATGAATGAGTGAATAAATAAATTAATAAATGAATGAATAAATAAACGCATTTTTTCTTACGCATTTTTAGGAGTTACAATTGGACTTTAATTTCATGTGGTTGGATCTCAGAAACACGAAGCAATTGACCGTAAACCAGGCTGATACTAGAACTGATCAGGATATCTCCATTTTTTCGTGGCAAAAAAACAAGTGTTATGTCGGTGTTTCAGTGGCTACTGATTGTTAAGCACTTCTTCGAAATATGCAGATCGAACTTAACACTACTTCCCGAATCATCGGTCAATGTAAACTGGAAACTGGACTCAACGCGTGGAAAATTAGTACGATTCTCCTTGCTGGTACGTTCCAAACGCGACTGGAGTAACTTCAACTAAACAGAGAACTATGGCGCCACGGTAACTGCGTACTAATCCTTACCCCGATGTATGCCTTTTCTCTCCATCTCCTCACAGCTTTTTCTTCTTCTTTTCCAAGGATGTGCGTACTGCCATCGATGTCGCTCCTGACGACGTTGTCGCCTCGGCTGCCGCGGCCGTACTGCCGTTGTTCCGGAAAAGAAGGATCTACCTTCGAGATGCTACGATGGCCGAATATCGAATCGCACGTTCGCAATTGACCGTTTTAAGATCACTCGAATCTATTCAGCTTTATTTCGGTATCTTGTCAAAACTTTCACGATAGTTTTTGGTCTCCTTACGAATTTTTCAATCTGGCCTATTCCCGACATTTTTCGCTCTCCGATAATTTGCCGCATATTCCGTGGACAAAATTTCCGTGAATTTCTTACATAAAAAACTGAACGGGTGTCGAGTGCTTCAGTTTCATTTCTTACAGAGTTTCCCGCAATCTTTTTACAAAAGACATGAAACACTTGCAGATCGACCATTTTTCGAGCGATACTTTGAGATATCAGGGTGTGAAAAATTGGCGAAGAAATTCCTCTTTCAAATCGAACAAGTTGTCGCCAATTCATTGATCTGACAAGTGAAAAATCAAGGATTGCATGACGTATCGTTGCAAGCGTTGTTGTGATAGATCAAGTTTTCATATGCAATACCGACCACAGTGTTCACGTTTCGTAGACGCATCTTGTTCGGAAATGTTTTCTCGAGTTTCAATTTCAATTCAAATCAATAAATATATCAAATTTCATCCGAACTTGGATTCGACTATTTCCCAATTCACCAATCGATACATTTATACACGTATATTATAATTATTACACGTACCTTATTCCAGGATCTCCAATACCTATATACAGACGTGTTGTCGTCTGCATTTTTAGTACGATATTTCCGCCAGCTCCATACTCGTCTTGTAAAAACATCCCTCGTATCTTCAGATAATTTTGAGACAGTAAGACCGACGTACCCGCACCATATCTACATATATCTCACATCTCCAGCTAGACAAATATTATAACGTAGCGTCTGTGCGGTGTCGCGCACGTGGTCTTCTCTACGATGTTATAGTGTCTCTTTTTCTGATAATTTCATTATATTATAACATATTATTTTTCCATTTTATATCTACGGCTACTAAAAATCCATGCGTATATTACACACAGCATTTTTATTACAACCTTCTGGTCGAGCGTAAAGGAAACAAAAAAACGAAACGAAAATAAAAGTAAAAGGAACGTTGAATCGTACAGAATAGCAAATAAAACTCAAACGAGGGAAAAAATAGTATCGGATGAACGGAAACATAAGAAAATTTTCGCCACCATCGGATTACGCGAGCCAATTAGCCGTTGAAAATTGTTCATGGTTAATTTGAACTCTCCGATCCAAAACGTTTCGTCCCCCACGAATCCCGTACCCCGAAGCATATAGCGTGGCACGTATACATAGAAAGAAGAGAAAAATGAGGGAGGCGTCACTTGGTAATCCTGCAGACTGAGCCGGAACGCATCCAACTCGGCTTCAAATTTCTTGGACCGTCATCGTTCAACGTTGGAATTTAAAACCTGACCTTTCAACCACAGCATACCCTATATTCCTTTCCTATACTCGCCATCCGCGAACAGACACCAACCACCACATTCAAGTACATATATGTATAAGTCGTTTGAAAAAAAAAGGTGTTTCCACACACGAGGGTATACCACGAGTTTAAAACGAAAAATGGAATGAATGTACATGTGTTTTATTTCTTCTTCGCACACCTCATCGCGTAAAGAAACCGAAGATTCGAGCTTTTTTCTTTATTGTAGGAAAAAAGTGAAATATTAAGGGAATCATAAATAGGTGTACATACGTAGATAGAAGTATATGGGAAAAAGACAGAAAATAGAAAAGAGGGAGAGATGTCATCTTGAAATAATATTACCCTCCGGTACGCAGCTATATAAAAATTTGATGGGAGACTTGGGATAATATTTTTCTAGGCACGCGTCGCGTACGTTCGATGCTGCTGCGGCGTATGCAAGGGTTACGCGTCCGTCACTCGGTTTTTTTTCTTCTTTGGTCAATAACCCTTTCTTCTTGAAATCAATTTTTCCCGAGCACATCATGACGTACGTATAGTTAGGAGAAACTGAACGATCCTTGAACAATCTCCGAGCGTGTGATAATTTTATAAATTCGAACTGCGAACGAATATATTCGAAGAGTTACGAAAGAGAAAAAAAAAAGTAAATAGAATCACGAAACGTCCACGCTGAAGATATAGGTGTACCGCGTATACCTACGTACGTACATAGCGATATGTAATGAATAATAAATAGTCGCGTATAAATCGTTCAGATTATTACGTCGTTTACGGTAATTAATACGAGCTGTATAATTGCAGCGGCATTGAGTTATTACAACAGCTGAATGACCTCAGCTGGCGCCTCGACGCAGACGGATAACCATATCCATGAACTGAAGTATATGTATTAATACAAAAAAAAAAAAAACGAAAACGAAAACTGTAAGAAAAAAAAAGTCAGAAAGAAAAAATCAACGACGGATATAGCCTAGATTCTCACGCGGCAAGAGAGGGGTTCAAAATATTTTCCCCGTACAAATCAGATGGTTTGCATTTTCATCGCTGTACATCGTGTATGCATATATATGTATGTATGTATATGAACGCATGTATATTGTATACGCAGATCGAGTGTAAGGACGTACATATATACAACATCCGGTAGACAGGGGTATACGTGTACGAACGTATAATTCGAGCGAAATACAAATATAGGTGGGATAAGATTGTTTTATTTTTTCATTTAGTTTTTTTTTTTTTCTTATTTTTCGGCAGCGAGGATACTCTTCTGCAGTTATTACCTATACGTGCGTACGTGTATTGTGCACCTATATGCGAGTAGTGAATAGGTATACGTGCAGTCTGTGGCACAGCTGGTAGTTTGCTATTTTCCCTTCGGAAGAGAATTAGAAAAGAGCTCGCGCGCGTCGCGAAGGCGCCGAACGTCCTATACGAAAGCTCCGGAGTTCGGGGAGCGTAGCGCGATCCAAAGTCGAGTAAACGAGGGTCTATTTACGATCCACGGAGGCTATATGTGAATATATGTGTACAGTATATACCTCTGCTTCGAAGTAATAAATTAGTAGGTATTAAAATAAACGGGATGATAAAATAAGAAGAAACCCGATAGCAATAACTCGTCGGAAAAGCGTACCCGTCGCGGTTTATTATAACGGCAAGGGGTGATAAGATATACGCATACGCACGCATCTATGAAATATATCGAACGATTTTCACATTCATAAATTTACGCCACATTGATGATGATGATCTTTTTTTAATGGTTCCGAATTTTTCTCCTCTCATTCGCCGAAACTCTGTTTTCAGTAATTTACGGCAAGACTTCGGAAATTTCTGAACCGTAATTAAAAATCATCCATTCTCGAGAAATTAAAAGAATAGATTTCCGGAAGTTGGTCGGAAATATTTTCGAAATTTGTGAATTTCGTTTCAATTTTCTTCCCCAAATGTCGCATTACGATTCACGTGTGTACGTATGTACGTACACTCAAGTTCGCCTACGCCCGTATAATTTCGTCGAGAGCAGCGTTACTCCAGGGTGCGTCCATCAGCGGGAGGTATGAAAACAGGATTTTTCACCCCACCCCTTTGCGCGATGTCCATATGCTACCCTTTGTTCGCGGATTCCCCAGAGCCACCGCAGTGATTCTCAAAATATGAATATCCATCTCGAAGTAAAAACTAGAAAATTAGTCGACGTACGACTGGCCTCAATAAATGACGGATACCATAGTTTTCATGGAAGGCGACGTCGCCGGTAAACTTCGCGATTTCGAATTTTTTTTCTCCTCTCGCAAAAATTCCGAACACAGCGAGAACCTGTGTCCGCTGTACGTCGAATAATAGAACTCATTCTGTTTCCGTCACGGAAAGGATCACGAGGTTAGTGATAAAAATCTAAAATTTCAAGGGATTTTCTATTCATTTACTTTTAGTCGATTTCCGGATGTTTCAAAAAAAAAAAAACGAAAGGGTGAAAAAAAGGATTATCCGTATACCACGTTGTACCTAAGGAGCACCCTACCCATGATGTTCACATAATTCACGTACTTACACGAGTGTCAAACGCCCCCAACTCGTGTATGTAAATGCTAATTAATCGTACACGAGTTGTATTTCCCGGTTGAATTCATTCATGCATTACACATACACGCGTTATGGGTAGCTAACCCTTATTACAAATGAAAAGGGTTGTGCCGTTGCGGGAGTGACACACGCGCGCACTCGCAGAGAGAGAGAGAGAGATGATGTGACATCGTACGTGTGTAATAAGTACGTACATACATTCGGTATGTACCCCTTCTCGCGGGATAGAGGTGACTACCATGGGGGAGCTCGAAGTCGATTGAACGATGAATATAATAGAAGGCCGAGTTGGGGGTAGAGTAAAACGTTCGTTCACGCACTATACCGTGGATGGGGTGGCCGGGGTAGATGACAGCAGTCACTCTCTTCAAACGCTACAATTCTGCTCAACGAATAGATCGCTAGTACCCGCATGATAATCGCTAGAAAAAAAAAAAAAATCATGTCGTTTGCGAATTTCTGATGAGGTGTGCATAAACTCGTATCCCGCACCCTATTTTTTTTTTTTTTCCTCTTACGTCTAGTCAATCCGAACGATGACGCCGCGTCTGCATAAATATGTCAAACTGACTATGAGTTGGATGTTGGTTAAATTTGAGATGGAACCGAGGAAGCTGTGACTAATGAAGATACTGATCTGCTGACTGCTACCTTGAACTTTTACTGATATAATTACAATAGAAATAAAGCAAACGTTGAAACGTATAAGATTCTGATACAAACGAACGACGAAACTAGCTAATTTTTAAGTGGATTAGGAAATAATGTCGTGAATACGTACGTGCTATTTAATTCTGACAATGAGTCACGTTCCCATCCGCACATTTGAATACAAACCAACTAGTATATAAATTCGTTCCGCCCTCGCCACCTCAGCCCTGAACGTACGAAAATGTAAATGATATCTATGCGGGGTCGGAACAACTAATGAAATCAGGATAAAAGGTAGAAACGGACAAAAGGGACGAACTGGGAGAATCAACGAGTCATTCCTCGACCTGAATCATTGTGCTGATAAAATAATGGGAGATGGTTTCTAACATTGAATAAAATAAGGCGTTAGATCATATAATTAAATAATAATAAAATGTAATTAAAAAATCGTATACAATTTTTGATTTCCGTTCATCTTTAAAGATTAATTAGATTATTAATAGTTAAACTCAATAATGGTCGTTGTTATTGTTGGTTCTTTTTTTTCATCATCCAATCCTTTCTCTCTTGCTGTCAATTATGGTCTAAACTATTCCATTCAGTTTTAGTCTCGCGAGCTTTTGCTCAAAATAAAGAGCTGAAAGAGCAAAAAAATGAGGAGAAAAAGATATATTACCACGAGTGCCGAAATAAAAAGTGTTGCCAAATCGGCAATTACACGTTAAGAATAATAAGAATAATAATGATAATAATAATAATGAAAAAGTAAATAATCGTAATAGTTAAATTAATTTAAATGATAATGGCGATATTGTTATGAGTAATTAAAATAGTAATAATGATAATAATAATAACAATAATCATAAAGATAGTGGTAATGATAATAATGATAGCAATAATTGTTATGAAAACCTGTTTTTCTTTACACATATTATTTTCGCATTTTTATTGACAATTATTATGACAAAAATGTGGCTTACAAATAATTTATCGTTATTATTATATTTATGTTTATTCATCGTCTTCGTTCTCGAAGATATTTTCTCAGAGTTACTTCTTTTTACTTTGTGTTTTGTCTTGAGTTTTTGTTATTTTTTATTCAGTTCTTATCGTTCCCCTATTCGTTTGTCTTCTATCCTGAGGTGATATGTGCAGAGACTACAGAGTTTTTTTTTTCTAATTTACTTTTTTCTTCGTCGTCTTTCTCATATGGTAACATATAGTTAATGTAACAATAATTATTATTTTCATCATCAGTATAATATTATTGTTATCAGAATTATTTTTTCCCTTACGTCTGTCTGTTTTTTTTTTTGTTTTGTATATTCATGTCGATTTACTTTTACCGTTTGATTAATTTATTTGTTAAAAATTATTTACGATGTATATGCATATAGGTATACGTGCGCTTATTAGATATTGTGTTGTAAATGCGAATGAGAATTTTTTTATGCACGTATACTTATGTTCATTTATGATAAGTATATAATCTCTATTTCATGTATAGGTAGGTATAGCATATGGTGGACTAAATTGTAGTATATAATCGTTATTATATAATGTATATTTTCTACGGCATATTAATTTATTCAATTTGCTGTATCTTGTACGGTAAGTGTATATAAGTAATCCATTGAGTCAATTTTTCAGCTTTCAATTTTTCACTTCTTTCGTTTCACGATACGACTTCTCATTTCTTCAATTTTTTATTCTTATCCTTTTCGATATTCGATAAATATTATACATACAATACATATAATTTCTAATCCGTATACGTGTGCAAAATTTTTCAACTTGAGAAAAAAATGAATAGATAAAAATTGAATAGAAAAAAATTATTTGAAGTAAGCGATAACAGAAACGCGAATGAAACTTAAAATATTGTCTTTTTATACAAGATTGGAAAAAATTAATGAATAATGGACTGTAAAGAAAAAAGAGGCAACGGAAGCACTATAATTTCGAACAAAATGGGTTTTTTTTTTTTTTTGGTGACAGACTTTTCTAAGGTTTTCGGTATTCCCAAATAGAATTATTAGTCTGACAAAAATCGAAATGATTATCACCATTATTATCAGCATTACCGTTATTATTACTATTTTCAGTGTTAATTTTATAATGAATACCATAACGCAATGATATTCATTGCTAATGTAATGATTAATGATCGTCGTTATTCTGATTAACATTATTCTAATTAACATTTTTCCGTGTAATATGTATATGGCATTTTACGTCTACAAATTGTGAACTTGTTCTACTAAAATTTTTTATTACAATACTTATTTGATTTCATTCACGAAGAGTATAAAAAACGTTTTATTAATTTTAAAATTGTTTTTTTTTTTTGTCGTCACTATTTCAGCTATTAGATACTTATCCGACGTATGACGACTGGATCAATATTATTATCATAATTATTAATTTGTTGTTGTCGTTATTATCATTATTATCCTTATTCTCATTATCCTTAGTGTTATCATTATCGTTATTATTATTTATTGTTATTATTGTTATGATTACTATTATCATCATCATTACGATCGTTATCATTAAATTATTATTACGCGTTCGATATAGTCGCCGACATGTATATTATATGGTACGTTCGGCAGTTTATATTTATAGTTCACCTGTACACTCTAAAATCTACATTTATTAATTATACATTACAATATGTACCTATATGAATAATAAGATATATTAATAATAATGATAATATTAATGATAATAATAATAACAATGACCATAGTTACTAGTGTATTTTTGTTCGTATATATGTATATGAATATACCATAATAATTTATTTACAATGATTTTCTAAAATACTAATTGTGGTGTGTGGTTATTTACAATGGCATTTTAATGTTTTAGCAAGTGTTCATTATGTTCATCTTTTGTGCTTCTTTCTTTCTCTGATGGTTTTCACTTCACTACTTCCGACGGTGTCGCTTTTAGTTTAACAATATTAGATCGAAAGTGGTTGACTTTTTTTTTCCGTTTTTCCTTCTTTTTCTTTTTTGAAAACGCTACATTCTATGCACCATCATTGTTATTACAGTAATAATGATAATTTTTTTATTTCATTTTGTTTTGTCATATTCGTTAAGCCGCTGACCATTAACGACGACAACACACTTCCGGTTGATATTATAATATATATATAAAATATAGGTAATTTGAGTTGTTTTTTTTCTTCTCCAGTTTGAGAAACTAGATCGAATGCTATATGTGTACGTAGATAAACTATTATAGTTGAGAGGAAAAAATGATATAAAAATGAAAAATGCAATTGGCGAGCTAATGACTTTAATATTACTATATTTATTTCCCTAGTGTTCTCTTCTTTCGACGTATAAATTCAAAATTTGCGGAGAAGAATCGTATAGTCGACTAGAATGTTCATATGTAGAAGGAAGTTGGCTAGGAAGTTGACACTTTTTGATTAGCGGTCAATTCTGGCCAATTATTGCACAAGGGGAGGTCAAGAATTCCCACGCACTCAGCAAGAATCAACGGCCAAAAAAAAGTGTGAAATTTCCATCTGACTTTTCCGTATAATTAGCAAAATATGATTAAATATAAGGTAGGTATACAGGTAGGTATAATAACGATTGTTAATCGATTTCTCGTAGAAAAATCTAAATGCGTAACTACATGGGTATCCCTAGATTATTCATATTCGAGGGTAGGAAATATTTGTTGTTGCTTTTTTTTTAATTGTCTACGATTTTTCCGATCGGGTGTTGTGGTCGCGTGGGGTTCACGAATCCTACTATACTTTATACTTATATTAGCTACTAGGCTAGATAAATAGATAAAACGGCACACACAGACGGACAGATGGACTCGCAGAATATCCGCGAATATTAACATATATATTATTAGATGTATTATAGAGATAGATATAATATTATATGCACTTTATAGATGATGAATACGGAATAAAAATGAGAGATGCAGAAAGAGAATTATTCATAGGACGGAGAGATGGGAGTTCTTTTCATTCTCAGATTTGTTTGGTAATTTTTGTTTGTTTCGTTTTTTTTATTTTACTGTTAAACCAAAGAGAAACAGAAAAAAGGAAAAAGAAGAATCCTAGATTCTTTGTGACTTTATTTTTTTGACCAAGCCACAAATTCTACGATTCTAACAATAAGTAATATTCATACGCTTGTCTTTTGCGTCTCTCTCTCTCTCTCTCTCTCTCTCTCTCTCTCTCTCTCTCTCTCTCTCTCTACCTCTCTCTGAGCGTCTCTATTTATCGATCAATCAAGACACGAGATTTACGTATTTCGGCATAATAATAAAAAATAAGAAGCTATAAATCAGGGACCACCGGTATGTGTAATATTTTTGTTTTCACATTGATTTTTATCCTCTTTTATCATGGGCCCTGCTTTTTTCTCCACAACAGGTGTTTCTTTTTTTTTTTTTATGTGTGAATTCGAAATTTAGATTCATTAAGAACAAATATTAGATATATAGAGAGATTTATGTACCTATTTTGGCAGAAACTCTGGTTTCTCCGAAGAATTATGAATTTTGTATACAACAGTATAATATACATATCAGTTCAGTCTCTCACCTATATATTTTACTTTTTCTCTCATATCTTTATTGTTCATTTTATATTTTTTTGTTATTCTTGTTCGAATTTCCACATAACCATAACCCCTCTCTCTTCTCATCGGTAAAAAAAAAAAAACAAGAAAAAAAAACAAGAAACATAAGACCCAAAAGAAAACCCAAAAAAAAAAAAAAAAAGGAATTCCTTAATTCTCCTCACCACCCCCTATTCTCGTAGGTCAGACCTCGGTCGCTTGGTTGTAGGAGGGAGCGAGGGCGTGCGCGGGGGTCAAAGGTCCCATGGTGGAAGCCAAGGACCTCCTCGAGTATATGGTAGCTGCGGAATGGGGTGTGTGTGGTGCGGTATGAGGTGTGTGTGGAGCGGTATGTGAGGGAGCATGAGATGAGGATGAAGCGTGCCTTCTCGAGGCTGGGGCGAAGGGCTAAATGGGGCCGTAGTTGCTCAGCGCCGAGGGTCTTTCCTGGTGCTCGCAACCAGCGGTACTCATATCGCCCCCCGCCGACTGGTGACGTCATACGTGCGAGAGAGGCGGTTGCTTGAGAACGTGATGGTGTAAATGGTGTTGAGAAGCGCTGGCGACGCTTCCAGGAGGTAAAAGAGCGCTTCCGGCCGGGGGAGGTGGATATTGCGGACCCGCTCTGCCGACGCCAACTCCACCCTTGATTCCCGTATTTCCTGGTCCCGTACCGAAAAGCCTCCGCCAAAGTCTCCTCCACGAATCCAATGTCTTACCACTCCATATCCAAACGCCAGATGTTATACCGACTGCCAGAGCCATGAAGTATTTTAACATCAGTACGGAGTACAATGGTCGAGATCTTGGTCTGCAGGGACACGCCAGTGATCCTAACCACTCGTCTCGTAGCGTGGATTCGTAAAGGTGACACGCTAATACAGCGCTAGCTGGGACGGTGTAGAGTACGGAGAAAACGCCGATACGAATCATCAGTTTTTCAAGTTTGTCAGCCTTAGCACCGGGCTGTCTTTTTATCACTGAACGAATTCTGAAGAGGCTTACAAAACCGGCAAGCAGAAAACTAGTACCTAACAATAGGTATACCAGCAGCGGTGCGAGAATAAATGTCCTTACGCCTTCCGGAGCGACGGTACAAACCCCGGCTACAGGGTCACCGGCTACTCCGCCGGCGAGAAGTGCCCACACTGTTTGAGCTGTTGGTGCCAACCAAGCCGCTAGATGAAAGTATTGAGAATACGAAGCTATCGCTTCGTTGCCCCATTTCAGACCAGCGGCAAGGAACCAGGTGAAAGCCAGGATAACCCACCATACCGAAGATGCCATACCGAAGAAGTAGATCATCAGGAAAACGGTCACGCAAGCTCCGGGTCCTTTCGCTCCGGATCTCAGGGCGAGTCCGTCGCAAGCTATCTCCTCATGTCCCAATACACTGCGAGCGAGGTATCCCAGGGATACGACGAAGTAACAAGCCGACAGAAATACTATCGGTCTTTCAGGGTACTTGAAGCGCTGGGTGTCTATGAGGAAGGTGGTTACGGTCATGAGTGTGCTTGCGGCGCACAGACCGCTCCAAAGGGCGAGCCATACCGCCGCGAATCCCCGCTCTTCGTGTGTTAGAAACGCGCCGTGGCACGGAAGGGCGCAATCCGGTACCCCTGCAATGTCCTGAGGGAGTCCCAGACCCACTCCCAGTCCCGGACCCGCCGCGACGACCACGCTGCTGACTACCCCGTTTGCCCCCAGAGGCACGAGAGGCGCCCTGCATCGGCACGCGCACTCCCTCGCCCTGTCCCCTGGGGGATTTTGGCAGTTTTTTTGGTTTTTACCCGGCTTACACCTCGGAATCTGCGACGGTTTCGATGGTTTAGTTGGACGCGGCGGAGCCGGCATCGGTGCGCTACTGGCAGCGCTGCTCGTGTGGTTGTCTTGTTCCATGCATAAATTTTCAGGATCACCGTGATACGGTAGACGTTCGCAAGCCATTCTTTCGGGCCACGAAAACCCGTACTGTTGCATAAGAGGGGCGCAACCGGCCCTGGCCCTTTCGCATACACTCCTGCATGCCGGAAGTGGTTTCGTGTACTCCGGAAGACAGATCGGTGTGTACATTGAGCATAGGAAGAATTTTAGATCTGGTGAGCATTTTATTTCCACCAAAGGCCAAAACTGGTGGACTTCGAGACCAGCTTCCTCCTGTGTATCGTGATTGAGCTCGTTCGGCATCGCGGTCAAGTTATAACCGATGGATCTACACATCGGTATCGTTATTTCCTCGCATCTCCCGTTACCAGGCGAACCGCTCAACGCTGGATGACCGCCCCCGACACTTGACGATCCGGAAGAACCCGCAACCCCTGGACTGCCGTTCGACGGACTGCCCACCGCTGACTCGGATTCGACATTGTGGAGAAGGACTGACTGTAGAAAAAGGGCGAAGACCAGCGACCCCGCCGTCCGACGACAAGGTCCCATTGTGGCCAACCGTTGCTTCACAAGCCCGTTCGTTGCATCACTTCGGCCTGAAACAGAGAAATTGACAAAATTTTGTCATCCAATGCGTCCGAAAGAAGTATCGCAGCGCAGATCAGACTTTTTCGCGTCCGATGAGATATCGTGTATCTATTTTTAAAGTGTTCAGGAAGTTTCTTGTTCTGGTAAAAACTGTGCACCGCACACCTCCTCGCAGTGTGACAGACGTTGCAATGGAACGCGAGAAGCGTAGAGAAAATCACCAGGAGCAAAGCGAACGTATGCTACGGTGGTACGGGTATACCGGGGTCTTATAATAGTTGGTAGGGCGTCAACGCCACGTGACCGGAGCAAAATGTTATTGTTGGAGGCAGTGTTAGTTTTAACGTTTGTTAACTGCTGCCTAATGTGGTGCTATTTATAGTCGTTAACGGCGATGCATCCATCGGAGGTGTTGGTGAGGGTGGTAAGGTAACGCTATACATACATATAGTGTACGTCGCACGCCAGTTGAAGGAGGAAGGAAGTTAAGGAAAGGAAAAGAACACATAGAAAGGAGACGAACACGATCTCAAAACTGGCATCCAGTCATCATCGCTACCGGACGTCGTGTGTGGTTTTATAAGTTCCCTTGCGATCTCAATACGAACGCTATATTCCACTGATTGCATCACTTTCCGATGAATGGAATGATTTTTCTTCTCTCCGGACAAGCGACGCGTAGATCGAAATCCGATAAGATCCCCCTACCGACGAACTCCGCAAGGGTGTGCCTTCCAATTCTCTTCACCCGCCCGATGCTACGTGACCAAAATTTTGTCTACGATTTTCTCCCTACTGTTCGATTTCTATATAGCCGTCAATCAATCACCGTATATTCGAAAAGAGAAGAGAGTGCGAGATGGGGTGACGCAATTAGTGATAGGGTATTAGGGTACCCAGGGCAAACTACACGTGACTCATTCCCTACACTGTACTGTGGTACACATCGGGGCGAATCACGCGATATGCGAAAGTCTTGTATAGTGTAAGTGCTACGACGTGGTTAGGCTCGTTCGATGTACCCCCGGGATCCGATTTGTACAAGGGTATATTCCCCCTTTTCCTCCGCGTCTATAATAGATCAATTTTTCGTTCGATTTGGGATTTGGGAGATTGAAGGTAACGGCAATCCCTCCGAAGGAACTTCTGTAAATCCATCTGGAATCACGCTGCGACGACGTTGGAGGAGTGAGAAAAAAAAAATTGAATAAAAAAAAAACAAAAAAAAACGAAGTATCGTGAAATATTTCACATGGGATTCAAAAGTGAAAAAGGAGATCCTGATAGCCCGTCATAAGTCCAGGGCATACATGTTCCAGGTATGCGTGGTCTGCAGGAAGTGACCTCACGTGTCCTGCATAAAATCGCCCACGTTGGCAGGGCTATTCCAGCTAACCGCAGCACACAGTAGAGTTCCGAGAGTAGTCCGGAGTTACACCAGTCTGGATACGGAGATGAAAATATTTACGATCACTGGAGGCATAAATTCTAGTCAAAGGCTGCTCGCTAGTAGTAAGATTTCTCCCGTTAAATTTGCACGGAGGAACGTTAATGTCGTTTTTGGATTTGTGGAACAAAAATTGCCCACTCTCGTGAGATCGCAGAATTACTGTTAGACGTCCCGCTGGGGACCTCAACATAAACCCGACCAGCAGGAGACTCGGCAACGATATTCCTTACGTTGGTTTGTTTTTTTTTTTTCTTTCTATCCGTTTTTGGAAGGAGTGATCCCAGTAGATAGGCTGCGATCACATCGTCTCATATCAAGCAGATCTCCATTCTTGTCCGGATTGAATATCCTTGTAGATGACCAGTCTAGGGAGTGAAGGGTTCCGAAGCAAATTGCTTGGTTCGTTCACCACTACGAGGATTATTATGTCCTTGATTCTGTTATTAAGTTTTCTGGTATATCGCTAGTGAATAAATAGATTCGAATCCGTTCGAGTCGTTTTTTGAAAACAAAAAAAAAAAAAATGAACAAACAGAAAGAAACAAAAATGCAGCAGTATCTTGAGCTGGACATTTGTACAATCGTCAGTGATAAAACGAGTGAATACGGGAATGACCCGAAACGAGTAGTACTACACCAGGAGCAAAAGCTGTTACTGCAGAACGCCGGTACCGCGTTAGTGCTATAGCTGCAGCAGTAACAGCAGCACAGTAAGAGCGATGAATCAGTTTTAGCGGCCTGCCTGCTTGACTGCCAGGAATACGTTGAGCCACGGGCGTTGTTTGGGTTATGATATACTCCTCCGTGTAAATCACTCCTTGGTAATGGGGATACAGTCTATGCCAAAAGTAGAAAAAAACTTTCAACCGAAAATGTATACGTATATGTACGGCACCTTCGTACAGCATTCCCTTACACGTGATGGGATGAAAAGATTTCAGTGGGTCTGATTTTAATTGACCGCTAGGTGCTGTATTTTATCTCTATCGGTGATCGGTAGAGTCTCCGGATTCGCCAGAACTCGAACAAACTCCACAGGACATGGTAGGTAGGTAGGTAGGTAGGTAGGTAGGATCGTGAATCGCGGTGATCGCGCCGAAGAAGGATGAGGTAAGTGTATAAGCGCGGTAAAGATCGATAGGGAGATCCAGAGTCCCCAAGGATCGCGTCCCTTGTCCCGAGGATTCTCTTCGTCTTGTTCGCGACGTTGGTGCAGGGAATCGGGCATCGGCGGGGAGTTTAAGTGGAATGTATATATCGTATACCTCGGTTGTGCGGAGGTTCGCCTGGAACTAGCTATATGGGAGGTTGTGCAGCAACAGCAATAACAGCAGAAGGCTTGGTTCGCTTCGGCGTTGCATAAATTATTCCCACCCGAACCTGTTCCTTCTTCTTTTTAGTTCAGAATTTATTTACGTCCATAGTCAGCGGTCCCCTACGTGTGCTGCTGTTGCTGTTCCACCAACAGGCCACAGCGGGACGACCTCACTGAACGCCCACTATCCCGATGTTGCAGGAGGACACCGAGTCCGGGGGAGGGGGGGAGAAGGAAAGAGGATCGAAGAGAAAAGGAAACAAGGAAGGAAGGAAGGGAGTCAGAAGGGTCCAGCGCGGGCAGTGTCCATTCTATATAGTATCGTCTGACTCTCGGTGTCCCATGCGGTTTCCTAAATAAACTACAGGTATATATAAGGTGAAGCTAAGAAAGACTCTCCGAAGACCTTCGACCGGGTAACGATTCACGACCCCTAGACCCTCGAACAGCGGTGCTCAAACAAATTTCACGCGTTTCATCAGCGAGTCGCAAACAGAGTGGGAAAGAAAAATTCGAAACTATTTTAAATGCTAGGCTAGTTTCAGAGCTCTTGGTAAGGCATGAAAGGACCGATCCACCGGTTATTCTTCTTACCATAACAGTAATGTTGTCGCTTGTGGAAGCAGGCGGCGCGCGTACGCGATGAATACGCGGCAACTGAACGGCCCTTCTTTGGGCGATAATCGACGGTTGATTGGGTGCTTGATCGGTGATCGGTTGATCGGGACGAAATCGCGATCCACTGTAATCGGGTCATTTCTTACCGGCATGGAAGTTGACTCGAAACTCGAGTAGCGGTTCTCTGACGCGAACCGCGTTAAACGTAAACGAAAATACCTGTGATTAGAACCAGAAAAAGGTGAAAATATTTATCCTCAACCGACGGAAAAAAAATTTAACTCATCGAATTCCGACAGTTACAAAAATACCGGCAGACACAAACGTGTACACGATAATGTGGATGCAGCTTACGCGTGACTGCCTGCAGGAATAATGAGCACTGTAGTTTCAACGAGTTTCCCTCGAAACGGAAACGAATCTTGCGAGAGTCGTTCGACCATATAACAAACCGGCCAACCGGAAGGAGAATACTTGCGGTATAAGTTACGTGGATCTGACTATGTATTTCATTAGTCCTTATTTTTATTAATTATACGGAAACCGGGCAAACTAATGTTCCTCGTAATTTCTATTACTCTATATCAACCTAATACTGTTCCAGGCGGGTTTAGGATTATAGAATTGCACCAACTAAGGCGCTGCTGGACGAATGCAACGTAATTAATTGCCAATGAATTATGGATATAAGAGGTTTCGCGAATGATAAATTAACCGCTTTATTGCTGTTACTACTGCCTAACGCTTGCGTGCCTTCATTTCATACTATAAAGGTGAATATACTCATGGCGTATCAGCGGTACCAGTTATAGCTTTTACTTGCAGCAGCTTTTGATATATTAGGAGTTCGAATGCGGTATCTTGTAAACGTACCCTTGACATATGATCCCTCTTCCATCCGAACATTGTAAATAGAGAGAGAGAAATCCCCCGGATATATCGTCCATATTTTATGGCACGTGAACGATACGAATGGCCGGAGATTCTCCCACCATTTAGCGATCTCGATTAATGATCTTAATTTTTATTCCGAATATCATTCAACTTACGATTGTGTTTGAAACCCGGGCTCGTAATATCTCCTCACACGCGCCTAGCTAACAAGTAAGTAAGACAAAAGACGAAGTGATCTAAAAAAACTAAAATAAAATTTGGAAAAAAAAAAAAAAAAAGCGACCAACGATCTATAACGAGCCTCAGGGTCATGGGTATAAGGTAGAGACCTCTCTTTCTCCCCCTAGGTTACAGAGATCGAATGCAGGTGCCTTTAATAAGGAGGAGGACGCGTCGGTGACGGCAGCAGCTAGCAGCTACGGCAGGTAATTAATTAGTCAGCAGCAAAGCAGCCAGCAAGCAGCAGCAGCAGCAGCAGCAGTATATAGTAGATAAAGAGGAAGAGGAAAAGGAATCGCGCGGCAGTCTTTACTGAACCAACATCAGCAGCACCAGCAGCACCACCACCAGCGGCAGCAGCAACGGCGGCAGCAGCAGCAGCAGCAACGCATCAGCTCTTTACAATACATAGAGTGCAGTCTACTGGGTTGGCTGGTGGGTCGCAATGCAATGCTTGTAGTAGGTTGGTTCACCGATATAACATGAGCAACGGCAACGGGAGAGGAGACTCGGAGCTGTTGCTGCCGGACTAGAAGGACCGGGTTTTTATTCCTCCGTATAGTATACAGTACCGTACCATACTCTACTGTATTATACCATAGGAGTAGGCATAAGGTACGTACGTACGTATGTACGGCAAAGAGAAGTATAGGTATCCCTGACGGTGCAGTGGTACGGTGTGTTTACTTTTCGAAAGAGGATAAAAGTGCACCATGAGAGGAGAGAGGACGACTGAAGACCTGACTCTTCTTTCATATAGGTGAGTCGAGTTGCCGGTTGTTGGGATGTGGCCCTGCCTTGATGAATGAGAGCCGTCGCGGGGGCGGATACACGTTCGTAAATCATCCCTAACTTCCCCACCTCCTCCTCTTCCTTCTTACTCCTGAATTCTCTATTTTTCTCCCCCATCTCTCTGTCTTCTATGTTCTTTTTTCGAATTCTCTTTGTTTTCTTCTTCTTCTTTTCTTCTTTTTATTTATTTTTTTTTTTATTTCGCTTCAGCTACCAGCCCCGTGCAGGAAAAGTAAAAGCAAAAGCAGCAGCAGCGAGTAGTATCCCTAAGGGGTTATCTCATCGGATGATCATCGGTGAAGGAAGGCCACGACCGAAGGTATCGTACATATATATATATATATATAGGTAGATGTACAGGACGAAGGGCCATGAAAATAAAGAAAAATGAGACAGAGAAAAACAAACTTATGCGTAAAATACCATCGCGTTTGAAGTATACGTGCGATGTGCACATCGTTGAAATTAAACGAGATGCACTTTCTTCATTACAGTTAGTAGCAACGGTAGATGTCTTTTGAAAATTTCTATACCATATTTGTAATCATTTACGGGAATCGATGACATGGGAACGTAGAGAAAAAAGAGATCAGTTATGGGCTGATACATGAAACACTCGTGATTCGGTAGATGCATATAAGAGTGTTCGGGAACGAAAGGTCCGTGACGCCTTTATCTGCCGGAGACAACGAACGGCTGACAGGTACGTGATGCATCGATGGTCAACGGCATTGGCGCGGAAGTCACGAAACAGAGAGTACAAAAAGTGAAGTAAAAAAAAAGGAAGAAAAGAAACGGGAGAGGAAAGAGATAGCAAACGAAGGGGAGACAGAAAATAAAGAAGAACGGGGAAAACGGGGACCTTCCACGGAGAACATGGAGGAAAAAAGAGAAGAAAAATAAAGAAGAAAGGGGTTAAAAGAAAAAAAAACCGTTACGTCAACTTGGCGTACACATACATACGAGGTATCTCTATAAGTAGATATCGGTTTCTCATTCAAGATATTTCGATACATAACGTCCTCGTCGTCCGCGTCGTACCGGCGCGTGTTTTACCTCGTAACCAAAAAGTAACTACATATTCTATATGTATACTATGTATAATACATGTATGTATATATGTATGAACCTAGAAAGTGATAAATACGAATAGGCGGAAAGAGATAGGATATATAGATGGAAGAAACGAGAAATAAGATAGCAACGAAAAGTGTGGGTATCCTAAGTATGCGTGATTTGGTTCTTCAGGGTGTGATGAAAAGGTGGTTGCAAAATAAAACATGGTTTGGAATCAGACCCACAGTCAAAAATTTAAGAAATTGATTCTACGAAACGCTTTAGGCTTAGGATAACGCAATTTTCATTTTGGTAAATCAAAATCCAGATTACGTTTCAGATGTGTACATACAATACAGACAGTTCGAATTTCCAGAAGGAATCAAAGTTGAAATTGAAAAATTTCACGTACCCGTCACACAAAATTTACATTTCACAGTTGTCGTAAAACTAGGAAAGAAATAAGGAGAATAAACTTGAAAAACAAAAAACTAGAAGCTCCCAGCCAAGTCAGGTAGCTAGCTAACAGTGTATACCTACCGACATTGCATATAAGTGTATATATATCACGGTTGTACTACTAAGTTAAACAAATACTGGAAAACTAGAAGTAAGAATAAATAAGATTTATCAAGTAAACCGTAAAAATAAGAAATACATATTAGACCGGTCATCCGACGTGCGGAGAACTTTTTCCTATTCCACGTGTAGAAGTGTAGAATAATACGAAAATGGTGATATTGTAACTTTTGCGGAAAGAAATACACTATGAATTATATATGATGTACTCTCAGGTGCGAAGTTGTACGAAAACTCCGCATTTCAAGACGACATGAATTCTTTTCTTTTCTTTGTGGTTTCTTTTTTTTTTTTATTTTATTTTGTTTTCTACTTTTTTCTCCGATGCTCCGAAGCATGGGGTGAAAAACCGGACGTTTCCTTAACAGCCTATGCTTTACCATATAGAATATAATGACACAAATTACTTGACTCGTTGACCTCCGATTAAATGAGGTCTTGAAGATCGGCTCTTTACAGTACCATATATACATACGAATTTCTTTGAACAACTCTCACGATCTATACTTCGTTTTTTTCACATCTAATTGCAAGTGTGTTGCTCGGCATGTAAAACATCTCTATATCTTGTTTAAAATTATCTTTCCAAATGAAGAATCTTTTAATTTTTGTTTTTTGTTTTCATTTCTCTAAAAGATTTAGGCATACTTCTTCGACTCGTCGTCAGATGAAAGTAGCATATTGGGGAACAAAGTCGAAGACTGGCGACAAAACAATGTTGGAGAATGCGACTGCAAAATTGCACGGTAGATACACGTAACTATCCCGCGTGTACGCCTACCAATTAAGATTGGAACAATTCCTTTTGCGGAGTACCTACATACCTAAAAACTGAACTAATATCGAGATATGATGTAAAATGAGTGGCTTTCACTGCCGCGCGCCGTCAATTATCAATAATACATAGGCGTGGCGTGCAGCCAGAGTTCGAACTGGTGCAGGAGAGTCGACTCTTGCCCTCGCTCGTACGTACGTACATGGGTTATTATATTTTACCTTCACCTGGTCCCGATACAACTATCGGACAATCGCAATAGTCTGTCTGTCGATCCGCGGCTAACACGCTTGTTCCGCTTCCTTTCCTTTCCATTACATTCCTCTTTACTGTATGATTCAACATTACACGGATGAGAAAATGGCGGGCATAATATTCGTCAGCTGTCTCTTCGAAAGCTCGTGAATCACGCGTGCGATCGATTGAAAAAAGTTTTTCAAAAGGAGAAGGAAAAAAAGAAGAAACTATTTCTAATTTCACAAGTGGATGAATGAATCACGTTACTGAGTTTTGCATACCTGTGATCGATAGTGGACTTGGAGAAAAGAACAGATTGAAATGTCAGTGCGAGCAGTTTCCACGTTGCATCAAAATGACAAAAAAAAAAAAAAAAATAAGAATTCAAAAAATTACAGAACTTCAGAATGAGCGTAGTAGAAAGATATACTCATACGAAGTCTCGATCTCTGCACTCGTTAGTGAGTATAATCATTTGATTGACGGCAAATTCGTTGCATGGATACAACATATCTTTGGGATACGGTTAACTAAAGCAACTTCGGTATATGTGTAAGTAGTGATTACTAAAAAGCTGTTGGAGTCTGGCGCCTCCATACACACGTCGTCGCATCGCGACTTGTCGCGTTTTGAACACACGCATACATATCAATAACGTAGTAGAGTAGGTATATACAACGTAAGCCGCAAGTATAATTCGATGCCAAGATGCATAGGACATAACATTTGTAATACGTGGTTACGTACGTTATATTTGCAAATATATTTTTCGAACGAGTTGCGAGTGTGCAGTACCAACAGGAATGACTTGCACGTACAAGGGTAATCTTTTTGAATCATATAGCTACGAGAGTACATGAAACGGTGCAGCGGAGAAAGAATGACAGAATCGAAAGAGGAAAAAAAAATGAAATGTCAAAAATACGAAGCCCTCTGAACTGCGAACACTGGCATGGCGGCACACAGGTGAAAATGCGTACAAAGAGAGAATGGTTAAATGAAGGTAAAAGAGACTAACGAGCTAGTTTATGTTACGGGGAGCGGTAAGGGTGTATTTTCTGCTACCACTACCTTGCTATACGTGTACCTAGAGAGTCTGCGACGACAGTGGCACATGAAACAACGTAACAACATTATAAAATAATACAACGCATCCAACTGAACCGTATAGGTATATGTACACGTATCCAAATGTGCATAAACTCTACTCGACTCTGGGTGACGACAATATAAACGTTGTACGGGGTTTTCTTTCTTTCTTTCATTTTTCTTTTTTCCGATATTTTTTTTTTTTTCATCCTGCAACGAACCAACCCCCATATTATTAATAATTAGTATATACTGTAATATTCGACGCTGATTAATTTATCGTGTTAATTACACGCAACGAGCGTCCGGAAGGTGTTCGCATTCCCGTCGAGATTCCCGCGTACCGAGTGAGCCGTTTGGAAAAAATGGGGTGAGAGAAGTTAAAATTTTTTTTGTTGATCTTATAGCTCCTCGTCATAAATTTTACGTACCTTTTTTTTTTTTCTAATTTGACATCTTTCTCGAAAATATATAAGGTACTTCGAGAGGTACTTAAATCTCGACGAGTATAAAAACTTTTAAAATTAGAACGCTTTTTTTCAGCCGGTTCAACCACCAACGCCGAGTATATTCCTTATGAAATAATAGACTACCGATAACATTCACACGTTGCAAGGTTCATTCCCCTCGAGTTATTTAAAAAATTCCAATTAATTGGACTTCGTCGAATTCCGTCTGCGCAACCGACCCCCTGCAGTACCGCAGTTCGTAGGTAAGCGAGTAACTTGATATATCTCAGGTAACGAAGCTATTTCAATTGCTGGGTGGGAGTCTGCAAATTGTAACGGCAAATAAATGCGACGAGCAGAAGCTAAACGGCTCACAGAGTAAAAGGATGTAGGTAATAATATGAAAAAAACAAAACAAACAATTGTTACAAATTATACAACAATCTGAGGTCACCGTTTCGAACCTTGTAATCGATTGTAAACTCAATTATTGCACCGCTGCTCGATTTAGTTGCATGTAAATTACACAGTGAGACGAAATAATGTTTTGGGATAATTTTACGGATGAATAAATAAAAAATTCTCGTATATTTTCAACGAGCAGTAGCTATACGCGGTGAGCTAACGGCACAAAAAAAAAAAAAGGAATAAGAAGAACAACTGCAACTGAAACATGACGTTGACTTGTGTGGTGCGTTTTACTCCACAGCCCTTGGCATGAAAAATTCATATAGACGTGGCATAATCAGTGGGTGACAAAGTTTTATACATGCACATCATAATCATCATCACCATCTCATGATCATGATCATGATTATCACCCGTCGTCGTTGTCGTCGTCGTCGTCGTCTGCACGATGTTGTTGGAGGCGTAAAGAAAATGATGATGACGCGTGACAGACAATAGGAAGTACACGTGTGTAAAACTGTGATACATGATATAAGGTGACGTAACTAAAAGTAGATGGGACAATAGCCTCCTATGCTGACATTGTACGTACGCGTATCTATACCATGCGGTTTTTCCCCCTGCTTCATCTATACGCGTATGCAACCCCTGCACGAGTTTATTTCTATTTACCCCGAGCGTATACCTCGCGGTATGATTTTTTTTTTTTTTTTTCAATATTTATTGTTTTCATTTTTCATTCGATATGATTCGCTGTGATAACCTGTTTATTTAACAACGCAACGTATACCATTGATGTGTAGCATAAAAGGTGAAAAATTTCATCAATCACCTGGATTTAATACCCGCCACCGCATGTTGCTGAATAATATCAATTACATTATATGTACATGCGCATCCGAAGTGCAGCGTCAAAGGGACGGTATATATAGGTACGTCATGTGCATCATGGCGAAATTTTTTTTTCAAAAATATGAACAATAAAAATACCGCACCTTTCGAACGCGGGTAAATATTGTGCGGATTTTTTGATAAAATGGGATGTGGTTTTCTGTTGAAATTAATATTTACAAAGCAAAAATAATAAAAAAACGTTCTACAATTTCAGCGCGCAAGCAAGAAATGTTCATTGAAAACAATCGTTGGAACATGCGACTAGAATGCATTGATATACATGTGCACATAGGTGGGTACATGCGTGTATGTATATATATATATATATATATACTCTCATATACATTCTAGAAAACCAGATGCATTCGATGACTGCTTGCTTATTCAGTCGCGGCAAACCCGACAGACCGCTGCATAACTACAAGGCTGAACTACAGCACCAGTAGTAGCAGTAGTCGCAGTAGTCAGTAATGCGTGCAGCAGCAGCAGCATGAACTTTTCTTTCTCTTTTTTTATAACGTGTCTTCTTACTTTTCCATTCCCTCTCTTTCGTTTTTTTTTTTTTTTTTTTTTTTGTTTCTTTTTGTGTTCGTGTCTCTCGTTTTTCTGTCTTTTAGAGCACACGTCTGCATATCGCATAAAATATCTGTGTAACGTATTGTATGAATATAATGTATAGAAATTTTAAATTTCAGTTGCATATTCCGCACAATTATTATATACAATACAAATTGAAATTGAGGGGCGATTCGGTAACTGACTCGTTTACAGAGATATACATATGTACGTGTGATGAAAAATTGAAACGCACGAAAGAAGTGAGAAGAAGAGGATAAAAATAAATTGAAGATAAAATTGAATGGTGAGAATTATATGCATATATGCAAAGATCGACGTGCATTGCAATTTGAAACGAGAGCTCCTTACTCTACTACAACTTTTCTTATATAGGCATGTTATCTGTGTCAGAATAAATTACATAGATTTGCATTGAAATGTCGTTTATAAATCTGCAACATCGATCGGATTTCAGATCGTTGCAACGGGTAGTTGTGTATCGATCACCGGTTATTACGTATCTATACCAATGAAATAAAAGGACACGAAATCAAATAACACAGTCCAGCGCATGTGTGTGGCAAATCGTTGGTTGAAAAATAGCATAAAAATTCAGTGTGATCTACGAACGAATTTACATGCTCGATTCGATCGGCGGGATTTTTTTTCATCGTAACAAAACGAGAGAAATATTTATTTACTTTTACATTTTATCCACAAATTTGAGATGTCTCTTTCAAAAAGGATCAACCGAAGAAAAATAGCCTTAGAAAAAGGATTCGAGAGTTTTAATTATTACATAAAACGAGCGGGACGCTGACGCGGCGGAAAAAAAAGGAAACGAAAAAATGAAGCAGCGTAGGACTACCTAAACTAGTGTATAATAGCCGAGAGCAGGCGTTGTTGATTAGTAGTTTGAAGCCACGTGTTGATGGGTTAACGCGCACTTCGAACGTGGTTATGGACGTTGTATAAGGTTGGTTAGTTTTAAGTCCGGTTTGTACACCCCATCGTATAATACCCGCCGCTGCTGCTGCTGCTGCTGGTTGTGCAGCGTTTCAGCTCGTTAGTTTGTTGTGTTGGTTTTGGAAGCGATAAGATAACGGGGTTTGATGGATGATGCTATCGGAATGAATCAAAGATGTCTGGACGATAATCGTAACCGATTTTTTCTTTTACCTCCCCCTACCTTTTTTCAATACCTAATTTTATCGAACACCACAATCCTAATCATGAACGCTCATAGCTCTATGTACGATACGCGACACCGACAATCTCAAAAATAAAATCATCGAAATCAGTGACTTTATCGACATTCACACTTGTCGTTCAGTCGCGTGTTTATTCATCTTCTATGTATGTATCTCTTGCATCACGAATTATTACAAATTTCTCAATTGGTTGATCAATGTTTCTTTAATCGACTCATTTTTTTTTCTCTATCTAAAAGAGTTGCATCCAACAGGTGGAAACCAATCGACAATAATTTTGAATTGATCGCAATTAATGAATTGTTCAAAAAACCGATAAAAACGAACACACATACCTACTACGATAGGTATAACATATAGGTACACGACGTCAGTAGATGTATGTAAACTAAAAATATACATGCATATACGTATATGGATGGTAAAAGAAGAGCGATGAGCGGCGTGAGACCAAAGGGATTCGTTCAAATAAACATAAGTGAGTCAAAAATATAGTGGACTACGAAAACTGTCTATCAAAAAATTCTCTCCTGACTGATAGAGAAGCGCAGACTCCGGTAACTTATCCAAACAATCTCTTCTCAGATCATAAACGAGTTTTGACCGATGTAAAATTAAAACACGAATAAAATGAAAAAAATTAATCACACGATTGTCGTTTGTTGAGGTGCGCAACGTTAAATAATTCCAAAATTATGAATAATCGTCAGAAATTAGACGAGCTGACGAAAACGACGATATTATCGATCCTGAGGTTAATGGAATATTTGATTCAAAATAATTTCAGCTCGACAACAATTTGATAATTCATAGCCGCCGCTGACCACATAGTGTAAAACGACAAGAGAGTTGATCTCTCACTTGTCCTTCTGCCCCCTCCTCCGCCAGCACCTCGTGTTCGTCGCGTCGACTCGCTCGGTGTGATAATCCAACGATACAAATTGGTTATTTACGCCAAATACGTGCGTCCGGGGCGGCCGGTTAATATCCCTATAGACATTTAGCCACCGCGCGAAGTCAAGTGTAAATAAAACACACACGACGATGATGATGATGATGACGACGACGATGATGATGCCTATGATCTGTACAGCAACAGCGGAACCGACAATGTCGTAGTCATCGTAAAGAATTGAAACTATACCGAGATAAAAATAGCTACATACAAAATCGAACCGACCTTTCGAAAGGAGAATAAAATAAGTCAGTTTTTTGCGCGCCTTAACGTTCAAACTGTCCGATCGCTTTACGATTACCGAGTTTCGTAAAACCGAGTATCGAGTGAAAAAAAAAAACAAATATAATAAAAACAAAACTAATGAGACGAAAAGTGGTGGCGCGCGGCTCGTGGAGATGGGAATAGGACGCGAAGAAATTCGATATTATTTAAAGTCAATAAATCCTCGATAATTAACGAACCAACCGGACTGACTCACTGGCTGACCCTTGCAAGGGCAGGTGCTCGTGCTAGTCATAAAATATCCATACAAACGACGTTATCGTTCCGAGGTTATCTTGATTACAACAGAGTCTTCCGAGTTACAATCAATTAACAACAAAAGAACTCGTTATATCAGAGACGGATATCTATAAACTTTCAATACGATGATAACGAACATAGCGCGCGGTGATCGAAGAAGCACACACCGCATGCAAATGTCACGTCGTATATATATTCATCTCGTAAATCGCTCACATTCTAATAATCCTCCAATAATAATCGATTGTGTTATTTTAAATCTGATTAAATTCAAGGCGACGATGTGAGCAGCGTATCCCAGCCTGTGACCTAACGGCGGATGAGATGAAAAAACGAGAGAGAGAGAGACGGAGGGGGAGAGAAAAAGAGGTAAGAAAAAGGATAAAAGAAACCTCGCGCTACAACACTGAATATATTGATTTGATTAACGACTCGCGAGTTTTATCCAGCCGGAGTATATGGATTCCTTTGGCAACTATTTTTCTCTAATCATTAGCTAGAAAATCGAGTTGCGAGCCTGTTGAGAAAAAAGACTAAGAGAGGAAGAGGAAGAAGCGTGTTGCAGACATCGTAAAAAACGATCAAGAGAATAAAAATCATCTAGACCGATCAAACGATCCGTGTTAATATGGTACGCGTACATAATTCCATTGATTGCATAACTGGTGATAAATATTATCTAAAATTTAACTTTACAGAGCAAATTGGGCGTTGATTGTACAGAGCTAAAAATACTTTGTAAAAGAATTGTAAGAAATGAAGACTCGATAGCGGAAGCTTTGGTGCACCGGAAATCTTTACTTTGAGCAGAAAAAAGGGGAACAAGAAAAACTAGAAAAATAAATAATTCAAAAAAAAAAAATAAAAAAAAGAGGATTTTCGTACCTCTCGGTTGGACGATTCGTAGAAGAGATTCTGGAAAGCCATAATCTTTATGAATGCGATCGTGAACAGTAGGCGTTTGTAGTAGAGCAGAAAAATAAAAATAAAAATATTGAGGGGAGAATTTTCCTTACCTTAATTCAGTGTGTGCCTTTGGTGGCTGTTTTAGTCGAGCAAATTAATCCATTATCACGAAAGGTTTTAAACAGAATAACAAACAACGTGTTAGCTTTTTAAAGACACACAGAGGATAAAGTTTTTCAACGGTGTGTTGGTGATACGTCTGATTATGTACACGTATGGAAACGGTGGAAATGTACAAAACGGTACTACCAATACTATTGCACAACCAGACTAGGTGTTCGAAACAACGTATGTAGTACAAACGCACTAAATCAGGTCCATAAATGCGTCTTCGTGAGTCAGGAGTAGGTTCGTTTCTTTTATTTTTTTTTTTTTCTAAATAGTCAGACTTCGGCTCGGACTTTAAATATTTTGATTACTCGTACACAAGGTGATGAATGTAAATGCACCCATGTATCACGTGCACACGCGCGTTGATATTCGAGCACCGCAAGGGAAAATCAACGTAAAAGAATGCAGATTTCTCAAATACTTTTTTTTTCGTATTTCTCGCACCTGCACGCCCCTTCGTATATTATCATACACTGTTTATTCTTCTCAACTTTCTATTTCATCAGGGGATGTCCCACCCTCCAGATTAATTGACGATTCGTTTATGGGCTCGTCTATCAATTTTTGGCGGGGAAAACCAGTGAAAAGAAGCCAACGATACTTCTCGTGCAAATCACAATACACAGCGTGGAATAAATTAATGTCAAATATCTGGGATGTACAGTCTTTTTTGTCGATCAATTAATTAATTTATTTACGCGTACGGTTGCGTTAAAATCCGAGTTTCCTTAATCCAGTAACTTCACGATTCACCGTATCTTCATTCGCTATGTTTGAAAACGCACTTTTCAGACGTCGAACGGACAAACCTCACCCCTGGAACGGTCGCGGACGTACTGAGCTTCGAAGCAGTCGGGCACCGCGGCAAAGCCGACTGAATCGACCAGTGCAGAGAGAGAAGGAACGGTGGAGAGAGAGAGAGAGAGAGAGTGAGAGAGAGAGAGGTAGGGAGACAGAGGGAGGGAGACAGATATCGAGCAAAAGTGCGGGGGCGGATGAAGAGAAAGGGAACCAAGCTGCAGAAGGGGGAATTTGAGTTACCCCGCACCGTACGCGCGGTTGGTGCAGCCGTGACGTCACGGGGCGTCGCGACGCGTTCCAGAGATGAGTCTAAAAAGAACAAAAATAATAATACGGGAGTGGAGAGAATCAGAGATAACAAGACAGCCGTCATTTTAATTTCTAATTCCGTAGGTGGGTACATTCATTTCCAATTCCTCTCTCTCTCTTTCTATCTTTGGATTCGCATGTTTGTTATTTTTTTCTGGGTGTGCAGATGTACGCGTCGTTATTGTCGTTACTTTTTATATTTTTCTTCTAGATTTTCATTCCATTTTTTTTTTCATATTCGACTCTTGTAAAACCGCCCGAGTCAGTCGCCCTGCCAGTAGACCTACCTGAACTCGTCACACGATCCACCCACGCCCCTCAAGATTTCATCCGATCGTTCTATACGTCGAGATTGTGTTTTTTTTATTCGCTTCATTTCATTTTTTAAATATGAACACTTAGGTATTCGCGAAAGGCGAGGATGAGGACAAAGACGACCACGTAAACTTTGAGATTTCGAATTGAAATATTAGAGCAGGGCACACCCCCGAAATTCGAAGATTATGTAATCGTTATACTGCACCGCGGGGCCTATTCACGATATCCATACATACACCATAAGTTAACTTTCTCTCACTGCAAATAATCCGTACACATACAGAGGAACCATATACAATATCGTTCCCTCGTTAGTTCGGCAACTTTCTTTTTCGAGATAAAGAAAAAAAGAATCGAATAAATGAATAAATAACGATTACATGATCGATTCGTAGTCAACAAACGTCGAAAGTTTCGGACGATGTGAAATTTATTTTCTTTCCTTTTTTCCAGTGTTCATTGATAATTATTTCTTTCCCCTCCACTTCGCACTTATATTCTACAGAAAATCACGCACCGCAACTTGCTACACTTTGTAGTCAATAGAAGTAGAAAGTCCGGAGTGAAAAAAATTAAAAAAAATCTAAACTAAATGGGGAAAAAAATAATAAAAAAAAAAAAACTCCTTATAGGGAGTCCCATGGTCTGTCTTCCCTCACTTTCGTTGACTCTAAGAACTGCTGCTGCTTTGGGCTCTATAGCAAATATTTGGGCCCAAACGGCAGGGGGTAGATTTTTTGGTGGCCTTAAGGACCCAAGATTTTAAAAGAGATGACTTGATTTGTGCGCCAGGGGTTTTTCTTGGGTGATCCCGCGGTAATAGTGTCCCCATTTCGTGTCTGGAGATTTTTTTTCTGCTTTTTCTACGGGTTGTTTTACGTGCGGACGTATGTATAGGTGTGTGTATATACCGTCTCTCGATGGAATTGTTTCCACTTCAGAATCGGAGAATGACCGAGCCACAAATCATCCCTTTTACGCGTCTACGGAGATTTTAAAAGGCGATATTTTGTGCTTGCACAACGAAAAATTGCGACATGTGAGGTCTCCTGCGAAAAATGAACAACTCGGAGTAACCTGCCTACCCGGTCTAAGAATTATCAGGAAAGAAAGAATTGAGAAAAAAACGAAACAATTATTTCGAACGTTCGCGATGCACACACAACAATCTTGGAAATATAATTGAGAGGTGTGCTGCTGGAACGTGGTTAGGTTACGCGTGTGTGTGGGATACACACGCACGTGTGTATCGTACATGTATACGTGTGTATATATATAAATATATTCACGTGTGTATTCAAAGTGGATAAATCCAGATTAATTGGCAAACTTTCGAGACGCCCCGCGAGTTTCCGCTGAAACGAACTACGTTTTCTATACATATACCTATGTATAAAACGTGGTGTATATATACCGCGCATACATACATACGTACGTACGTACCCGATACAGCCAGGTACGTGCATGTAGAACGGGGTACCTATTTATTCAACAATTTTAATGATCGCGAACGTTGGTTTTTAATCACGAAATGCATGATAAATGAACGTATTGTCAGGATTAGTTTGTGAGATACACCACGTTATCCGTATACCTTGTACACGTGCGTAGAATTATTTCTTTTTAAAGATCATATTTTACGGAACGGATGGGAAGAGGCGAGCAAAAGGAAGAAGGAAGGAAAAAAAAAAAAAATGAAAAATTAATTCTAACACCATTATAATTTGCACCCTCTGGTGTATAACTATCTTCATTGTTGGGTCACGGTTGACATTCAGGATTCGGGACCCGCGAAGCCTGCGACAAGGAAGAAAGGAAAAAAGAAAAAAGATCTAAGCCAAGGGGGAGAGGGGGTCTCTGCATCCGACCTGAGATGTCGAAAAAGGGACTCCTGCTGTAGTCGCTAGTCTAGCTGCTTATACCGCCGCTGCAAGCGAGCGAGGGAAAAAACCCTGGGGAATATCGCCGTCCCCAAAGCTTCCGCACTTCGTACCACAAAAGGCTACCCCGAAATGTCCTCATCCTCGTCCTCGTCCTAATCGCGAGGCGAATAAGGAAGGCGAGGCCAAGCGACGCTGCAACTTCTATACCCTCTCTATGTACGAAACCTTAGAAATCTGTCGGAACCAATTTATCTTAAGAAGCTGGTAAGCTAACTGGATTTATCATTACCGTGCAAACCGTAGCAAAGGATAAAGAGAATTAAACTGAACGGATACAAAATGTCTGTAACAATGGTGCAGCGCTTATTTTGCTTTTACTTTTATTTTCGAATTACTCGCGAACGAAACTAATGAGTGTACAATTTGCGCGTGCGTCGATGGTCCGTGAAGCATAGAGTATACCGCAGCATCGGAATCGGATGATACTAATTGGAAAGCTTGTGTAAAAGTTTCGAATACATACATATAATGTATATATGGACGTGAAAATCACCTCAAATCGAAGGACATTCGATCCAGCCTCCGCGAGAATAATTGGAAATGGCAATTAGTCGCTTCGATACGCTTATGGATGGGATGAAATTTCCCACGGTTTTCGGCGTTCTGTATCTTCAACGTGTACAAGATCGCTTACACGGCTATATAATTAATGTGACAAATTCTTGGCACTGTTCCCGGACGCATTTCTCGGTCTTTGGTGTAGGTATTCGAAGCGTCGCGGCGCCCGGCCCGGCCCGGTGGTCGTATTCGAGAGATAACGGAACGTCGCTATCCAGGGTATGTATAGACGCGTAGATACTGTCGCTACGATAGATGGATGGCATTGTTATCAACCCGAGGGAACAGAGGACTGGCGTACCGATGTAGACACATGTATACCAATCTACGCATACAACGGAATCGTTCATCGAATATTTCCATCCCGCATCATATCCTGTAAGAATTTATACGTAGAGATACGTATAAGTATCTATGTACAGTTACGGTGATCAAGATTCGGACGAACGAAAAACCGAAAACGTTCGTCGTGGCAAGTCGAATGAATTCATGTTTCGTGGAGAGTTGATGTCAATTTTTTCATTCGATTCTACTTTTTTCGCCCCTGGTACAGGCTGGTCGCGGCACCCCGTGGACGAGGCTCTTTATTCTTCTGACTCCGGAACACCGCGGTGTTGTCCTTCGAAGTCCCGCACCGTAAAACGTAAAATTTTACTGCGTTAAATTTTTTTTTCCACTTTTCTATTTTCTATTTTTGCCTTTCTCCCGAGCACTCCGTGCACTCGCTCACAATAGGACTTCCGCCTATCCTTCATTGTCTGCCACGGACGCCATGATCCTGCAGACCTAGCCATCACCCCCCGTCGGGAAGGCGGCCTGGCTGGTTGACATTTCACAGAAGTTTGCAAACATTAAAATAGTTCCGACGTTCTTCGTTTCCTTTTTTAAAGGTTCCCTTTTTCATTTTTTTTTTCTCTTTTTTTTTCGTGGGTGGGACCGAGTAATTTGTCAGTTCTTATTTAATTTAATTGTTTTTGTTTTTTTTTTACGTCGGATAGAGCCGATTCGTGACTTTTTGAAAATGCGGAGCCACGAACATTCGGAGGAATGAGTTTTAAAATATTTCGAAAGACCGATTTTGTTATCGCGCCGTTATAGAGTAACTTCTGATCGAAAGTCGAGTTTCTGAACTTCGGAGAGACGTAGGCGACGATAGACGTGAAGTTAGAGTGAGTAGATATATTCGTTGGAAAGTCCTTAGGGAATGCGTACTGCAAGAATAAATTGTGTTACCTATGTATGTATGTAAATATGTATATATATATATATATATATATAGCTGGAAAAGGTGCATATACTTAACTATGTACCTATCAACGTCATCTATAGTAAGGTGAGCTGTGAAGAAAATTCTTTGAAACTCAAATCATCGTAATTTGAGAAAATTGAATATTGAGTTACTCGAGCGTTTCATGTATCTCAAAGAGATAGCGAGAAAAGATCGCAAGACGTCTCCGGCATCGTTTGCGCAATATACTCGGAAAAGAACGAAAAACGGACTGCAAATTGTATTACAATTAAGAGTTTTTTTCCTCCCACAATTTAGTCGCAGTTACAGAGAAAAAGAAAAACAGACAGAAAAAAAAGAGAAACAAGCTGGAAGAGACTGATAAAAATTCAAAGAGATTACAGCAGTATTTCAGAATCATGGCAGATAACGACAGAGAAAATTCCGCAATCGTCTAAATTTTCAAAAATCCTCAGGGGTGAAGAGTTGGCATGAAGTATGGTATTTACGTATCCACATATCAGTAAGTAGCAGGAAGCTCCGTGTAAATCAGGGGACAAAAGAAAAATAAATCTACGCCTATAAGCTAGGAGATGCATTCTTGGGTGCAGCAGTAACAGCGAAAGCAGAGTTAAGAGAAGGTAAAAAGAGAAGAAAAAGAAGGAGGAGGAGACGAAGACGAAGACGAAGAGGAAGAAGAATCGGTATACAGGATCGCACACGTACGTGTTTCGGGTACATGCGTATTATGTACAACGAAGCTGATGTGCACCCCGTGCCTGGCGTAACACGATCCAAAAGATCTTGAAATAAGATTTAATAAATGGTGAGGCTGCACCAAAGGAACGAAATGAAACGAAAGAAAATTGTGCATGTGGGACGAAACTCAGGTATTCCAAAGACTCAAATTACTCGCATTCAAAAACCGTGTAACCATATGTCACATTTCATTTCATTTCCTCCTTTTTTTCTTACTCCCTACTTTTTATTATGATTATCGTTGTTGTTATTATTGTTGTTATTATTTTCAGGCCCGATACGCGTACTACAAAAAACACCGGGGGTTAAAATCTCGAAAAATAGAATCCGGAAATAAGCGGGATTCCATTATGAGCGAAAATCCAAAAGATTTTTATCCGATTATATTTAACTTGTTATTCGATCTCCGTTGATGTTTGTTGAAATTTGGTTGCGGTCGGAGCATGAGGTGTAATTTATGTAAACCTACATAAATAATCAAGTTGAAACTCTCTCTACCTATATTAAATAAAATATATTTGGACGGTTTTTAAAAATTTTTACGTCCGTGTCAAGGAAATCTCATTGATTATTCAACTAGCCGTGAAGTTCGTTCGCTATAAAATTGTACCCTCGGTGCAGGTAATGCCGCAGATATTCGTGAACGTCGGGATCATTTTGGCTCATCGGTAAAACTGACAAGTGTATATTTTTTGCTCATTTTTCAATTTTTATTTTCAATTTTTTTTACTCCTCACTCCCGAATTTTGTTTACGGTTCAATTACCGGTTTACCGAATATCGATGGAAGACAATCCGTGAATGACGTTACAAGTTTTACAAGTATGAAAAAATAAAAAAGAAATGACTCGAAGAAAAAAATGACTTACTCGTTCGAAGCGAGTGTAATACAGGTATCAGAAGTGCCGGAGAGGGAAGAAATAACAAGAAAAGCGATGAGGAGTGTTTTCGTAGAAATTTTTCGAGTGTTGCATCAAGTACCAGTAGAATGTCGTATAACTACATTATGGTAACTGCATGTAAGTATATTCAGGGTAGGGAATTAAAATATATACGCTGCCTCGCGTTCTGTCGTGCGAAGTGCAGGAGAGCCGGAGATCAATTTTTGATGTCCCAAACCCCGAGCTTATGGTGATAATATAATGATAATAAAAAGAGAAACGGATGAATAAAATGAAAAAAATCTCGCAGGCGTTACGGGCACCTTATACTCGCTGCGTGGTATATAAGCGTTTTATTTACTCTGTCAGAGTATAAGCGTCGTCTTTTACGCTATACCTATACGTCACGCGACGTAATCCCAGCAAATGAAGAGGCTTAACTTTTGAAGAAGCCCTCTTCCCTTCGAAAAGGAAGAGAGAAAAAAAAAAAGAGGGGGAGAGGGACGAAAAAACGCCCTTGTCTCTCGGATGCTTATAAATGAAGAACTTATGGTTCTTACCTCTCCCTCGCATGGTCCGATCATCGCTCGTCGAAAAAGTTAAGAGATCTGTTTTTAAGCTCTGCAGAGCGGACCGACCGATCGCAGTGAGGATACTGCAGGCGTAGGACTCCGAGCGACAGATTGAGATCACGGCGATCACAACAACAAGTTGACATTTGAAGGGGCTTCGAGGAGAGTGAAAAAGAAATAATCTAGCCGGAAGAAAGTATTCCAAAGAAATTTCAGTGAAAATAAACAAATGAATGAGATCGGTCTCATTCCAAACGTGACGGAGAATCGGAATAGATTAGACAAAAGCCTTGAACGAGGATCAACGATCGATGATAGAAATTTTGTTTTGGATTTTTTGAGGTCAACGAGATGAGGCTAATCGTGGTTCTGCGTTGACAGTGTACATGCGTAACGCGCACTGAAATTATTTTTACATTCAATCGTTTCAGTTTTATTCATTTTTTATCATCGAAGAACGCATATATAAAGACAATACGAAACACGCTCCGAACGTTTGAACAGCGAACGACGAAGGAATTCGAAATTTCAGTGTACGTGTTGCATAACGGGGTGTGCGCGGGTGTTTCCCTACGGTACGATATTTGAATTTCGAAGATCGTAGCGATGGCCATCTGTTATAGATCAACGATAGATCTTGAATGAGAAAAAGGAAGATGAAATGGATAAAAAAAGAAGAAAAAAAAATATTCCCTTCAAATATAATTTGAATATAAAATTATATGCCACGAATTAAAATAACAAGGAGAGTCCTACGACCCTACGTGACGTCCAATACCCATTCTGTTTTCGTCAGCGCCGTACTTATAATAATTCCGATCTTCGAGCTGCTTGGGTAACGAAAAAAAGGAGGAATTGAATTTATAAAAAAAAACAAAAATAAATAAATAAAATGACGGAGCAAACAACCCTAAATAATTCATGGGGGTCTTACATTTTATATCAAGGGTCTACATATACATGAGATACGTAACTTAAACTCTTCATACGACCGGCTGTCTGTCTGTCAGTCTCCGTTGGTGTTAAACAGTTTCCTAGCAACGATCGGACAACAAAAGTCGTTCGGAGCATTGTCGAGTCATTCAGGATGCTGTACCGATGCCCTTCTTTCTATTCCCTCTCTCTCTCTCTCTCTCTCTTTCCTTCTATTTTCTGACTCGAAAAAGGGTGACCAGCATTTTCTATCTACTCTTATAATATATTTTAATTCGACGTATAGATTCGTTCTTGAGGTGATGCTTTACAACTATCTCACCGAACGTGTAGTTGCGATCAGAAAATTTTTTGATTTTCGTTCGCACCCGGTTCATCGATCGAATCAGATAGAAAGGATGGACGTAAAAATTGTCGATTAAATATGAAAAAATTAAATGTCTGAAAATTGTTCTATTTTTCCTCCAGCATCACCTGAAAGTGGAAATTGGCATGTGCATTTAGGTACAGTGAATATGCAGAGGGATAGTCTGTGGTGTGTGTATGGAATTCTTTGGAAATACTATTCAATCGTATTTACCCTTTTAATTTGGGGTAAACAAACGTCGTCGTGGAATTCTCGTGTGTGTTCTTTAATTCTTTGAGATTTCATTTGTTAAAATGCAGGCTGCATCCGTGCATACATTACACGCGGTGTGATCCCAAGAATCTCATCGGGGTCCAGTGCAAACGGCACATATATATATACGCGATATCCGTTAAACAAACATTATGGATGGACGGACGGACGGACGGACGGATGGATGGATATGGTTGCGGGTTCGTTTGGATTCGCCAAAATAGAATCTCAACACTTGCCGTGCACCGATGGTTTACAAGTCCCAGCGGTGCAAACTACGCCATGTGTTGATTTTCAATCAGAATCGAGCTCGCATAGATGTACACGCCGATCTATGATGCGGTACATAATTTTCCGATACAAGAGAATTTCAATTTTCCGGATGAAAATCGGGCGAAAATCGCGCGAGATAAAATTGCGAATAAATTCGCTCAATTTTTGTCGGAACGGAAATGAGAAAATAAATGAATAAAAAATGAGAGACCGAGGAGGAATGTCGTGGTTCGAATTTTGAAAATGTGCCCGATACCTCTACAGGTGCTAAATCGTGATTTTTTATTTCTTATAATGACCGCGGGGAGGGAACGGCTTGTAGTTTGTTTTAGATTATAAATACGTGGTATTTTACGAGTGTCTAAAATTACTGGGAATTCGAGGCCCCTGCAACGGAGACAGGGTTTGGTATTAAATCTTGAATTTCTGGTTTGTCCCCCGCGCGTTCTCTCCTGAGATCGCAAAGGTGTACCTACATACCTGCGAGGCGTTACGTTCGGGCGCCCGATTCTTTCTCTCTTCATTTCTCGCTCGGACTTTATTTTATTGAATAAAAAAATATGGAAAAAAAGAGAGACCGAAAAAGAAAAAATCGTACAAATTTTTTCCACCTCTCCTCTTTCCCCCCTTTAACATATCTTCGTAAGTGTTGGCGTGTGGGCATACGTGTACGTGTACATATATATATATACACGTTCGATATCGCATGACACTTTATTCACGTATTGAATTTCACACCTTAATCTCTTACTCTTTCGCTCGTTTGCTCGTTCCGAAGAGATGTTGAACTTCTCTCACGGAATATATAATTAATCCGCTGATTAGCAGCTCGCTACATTTTATTCAGCACATCACCGATCTTACACTTCTGCATATATCTATGCCTCCACCGATCTTACGACCCTGGGCGAGGATTTATCGCCTTAAAAGACGCGAAGAAAAATGAATTGAAAGAAAAACAAACGGCAATGCAGAATTCGATCACAGCTATGTGTACTTATTATGTATTTAAATACATTATACGTATTCAGCGCCACGAGTCTGCGTTCACGTCAGTTCGTTAAGCCAGGGCGACGTTCTTCATTAATTTCCATTGTTTGATTTTTTAATTCAATTACCGTAGATTACATTTTTTCTTTTTCGTCGGACGCGCGCCGACGGAATAAAAAAAAATGGAGGCGATGCCCATCGAAAATTATGATCGAAATTCGCATACATTATCCATCGTGTCATTTTATTCAACCGCTGTACAAATACGCCAACAATAATTTAACGTTCGATATTCAATGTTGAGAATTATATTTGAACAGCGCGCTGGTCGTTACGATTATCAGATATTTCACCCCAATTACCAGATTATTCGATGGAGTTTGGATTATTCAAAGCCAGAGCAAACAGACCTCATTTCGGTAAAATAACTCTTGTGTTAAAAACCATAAGGGCGCGCGTTTTTTAAACTTTATATAATACACCTCACTTCCGAAAATCTCAAAATTTTCTCGAATACACACTTCTAGTTTCTGTAACTCTAAAGTCTGGAATCTAAAGAAAGGAATTTATTTGACCCTTACGTTGTTTCTGTGCCGTTTTATAGGGATGGTAAATCGCGGCTTCATTCCTTTTGTTCGAAAAATAATTTTATTTAATTCTCTCGAGGTGTTTTATTTTATTTTCTTCTTTATCCCGTTCCCGTATACGTGTATAATTGGACGTGGTTTCCGAGATACTAGATACGGGTACTTACAGAGGATACGCGTATACATGTATATTTATACAGGTATATAAGGTATATCGGTTTACGAAACGTTCATAGGGTATGCATAATTCGATACCTCAGGGTTTAGAGTTTAGCTGACTATCTGAGAATGAGAATCGCTGTGAAATCAGTCATCATAACTCACGCAGCGTGAGTTTGGAATCGGACACGGGTCCAGGACGCGGTTGGACTTCTCCTCTTTCCTCCTCGTCTCCTTTTATTTTACACTGCATGACAATGATCATTTTTTTTCTCTCTCTCCACTTTATTCAATTTTTACCTCTACTTTTTTTTTCGAAAAAAAAACTTATTCAGCGTATTCAAGACAGTGTCTTGATGAAACCAAAATTTGTGCAAAAAAAAAAAAGAAAAAAAAAACACATTTTTACCGCCTCGATCCGAGAGAATGTGAGAAAATGTATCCACGTAGACAATATTCAGCTCAAAGGTTGAAACTAACCATTCGAAACTGTGTTAAAATAAGACCGAGGCCGTATCCCGTATATCCCATAAGTGTAATTTTCCATCAAACGTCCGTTTATTTTCACGTGTTTCCGATCCAAGGATTGTTTTACGAGCTGTACATGTATACGTGCACGTGGTTCGTTTATCCACAATTTACCTATTCTTTGAAGAGAGAATTTTCCAAGCGTCTCATTAACGTTTATACCATACGTTTCGCGCTGCGTGGGGACGGTATAACATATTTCATTTTCTATTATACGAATCAAAGACTTTCAATTCTTACGCTCCAGAGGCGTTAATTTGATAAATTGGATCGAGTATCGGTGATCGCGTCTGAACGATCGCGTGCGAAGTGGTCGTTGTCGCATGGCCCGCGGAGCTGGGGTGAATAAAAAAAGAAAGAGGAAAAGAGCAAAAGGGACACATAACATTTTATGTGTACGTATACATATAGAGAGAGAGAGAGGTGTCGTAGGAAACGCGTAAAAGTGCAAACCTTAACGTGGGGTATTAATGTACCTCGAGTAGTGCCGTGTAGGGTTACTCATTTCCACGATAGGACTAGCGCCGGGCTGCACTTGAAGGTTTTCTTTCACACCTCAAATCCTCCCCAACCTCCCTCCACCTCTCGTGCAATGCGCACCCAAAGAACTAAGTCATCCCGACGATTCTATGGAACCCCCGGCAGCTACACGCTACCCAACTTTGTACACGACACTGCAGATCAACTTGTATTTTTTGATTCAAATACAAAAATTGGTCAGGGTTTGCACCTCTGAGACAGCTATAGTTGATCAGAATTTGCAGATTTTTCTCATCGCTGAAATACTATAGTTTTCGAATTGCGTACAAGCGATTTTTCGGATAAAGAAAAATAAGAAAAAAAAAAAAAAAACTGTAGCAATTCCGCAGCCTCGGTCTGCAGGAGGAGGAATGCAAGACGAAGAAAGAGAAGAAGAAGGCGGTGCAGGCGTAATGGCGCGTGCCATGAGGATTTCACGGGCTGTTAATTCGCTTTACTTTGGGTTCTTGGCTTCCTTTATTCTTCACTGATCTTTCCTGCAGGCCGTTGCAGTTGCAGCACAAGCCCAAATCATCGTATCCAATATAAACTTTTTTCTAGTTAAAGTGTTTTACGTGTCATACCTCGTGTCATACAAAGCGGAGAGAGAACTAAAATCCGCCCACTTCAAAAATTTGATTCCAGTGCCGATGATCAGGCTGTAGATTTTTGATAAGTTCTTGCGTGCCCGAAAACGGTTGATTACCGATTACCGATTGGTTTTCCCGATTTTCATCGCCCCTCGCAATCCACATCCCATGATTTTGAAGTATGACAAATTACCCTCGTCGAAATCAAAGTTCTTACAATGAAAAAAAAAGGATATCCGCAGGATTTTCGCCGTGATACGCGTTCGATTTTTATTCGTCCAGTTTTGTAACGTGTAAATTTTTTTTTTTCGAGCACCCTACATGGCGGTACAGTTATCGCTTCGATGAAATAGAGGATACTGTCTGACTATCTGACATGTGGTGTGTTTTTAAAAATGAATACAGTTAATTGCGTTGACCTTCGACCTTAAAAATCAAGGTATGAGAAATACGCGTAGGTAGTTCGGATAATAAAGGTAGTTGCGTCTCGTCTGAAAGCGTACTTGGTCACAGCGGCAGTGACAAGTGGACAGCTGAATAATGTCTCTCTGCCTTGTGTTAGAAAATTTAAACAATGAGAAGTCACAGCGTATAAGGTACCTTTATTATTTTTTCGTTGATCCTCAGAGCTGGGGAGAGAGAGTGAGGAAATCGAGAGAGAAAAGGAAATACAAAAAAAAAAAAGATAAAGATGGAAATAGCCGAGGTCTATCCGTCCCGTAAAATACCATACGTATAATATATATCGGACAATACACGATATGCGATGGGCATATAAATAATGCTAATTTATATCCGTGACCAAGATACGATCATATACTACATAACAATATACACGACTATAACAGAGAGTAGGTATAACAAACAGCGGGGGGCGTCGTCGCGTTCCCCGTCTCCAGTGCCGGTTCGCGTCGTTTCTTCGTGTTAAAGATCTAAAAGTTGGGGATCGGATGTTGCGGCGTCTGGATCATATGTAGTTTTAAATTTGACAATTATTCGGACCTCGAGAACTAGATCGTCATCTCGTAATTCGATTGTTAGATATTCTAATTTTATATGCAGAATAAAAATTGACTCTAGTAGAACACGTACCTCGCTATTTTCATTAATATCAAGACCGATCATAGAGTGTCCGTTGAAGCGAAGATAGAAAAAGAAACGAATTAACGTCGATTAAAAGTTCACTTCTTATTCGACGCCCCGTACTTCGTTCTGATCTTATTGTTTTCTCTCTTAGTTCGAAATTTTTTATCTCCACAACTAATTAGAGCTGACGTCACCTTACGTAAAAATCCAGACTGCACGGTCGCGTTAATTTCCTATACATTATCTCATATCAAAACTCCGGTCACGACTCTAAACTTCGGTACGTGACGCGGAGATGACATCCCCGCGTAGGTACTTCGTTTCGTTGATGCTTATTTTTCCTCTCTTGCTTTTTTGTATCTTCATGTACAAGAGATAGCAATCGATATACATTTTTCGTTATCGCATCGCATACGGAGAGAGAGAGAGAGAGAGAGAGAGAGAGAGAAAAAAAAAATGGAAAAGAATGTGTCATAAAAATTGAATACATAAAAATGAAAAGAAAAAACTTATTCTCTTTTTCAGGACGTGTAAATAATCATCGAATTTCTTCACGCGCTCTCTGCAGTGCAGTGCGGGGGAATGCCGCATGAAATTATTACCATTTTATACGTCGATATCCGTACGTAGGCATTATCCGCTGCCTGCAGCTATTGAAATTCAACTCGTGTGTTAAATTCCCCCAATCGAAATTATATTGTTCGTATTATTGTTATTGTTAAAAATTCAACACATCGTCATGTTTCTCACGCGTCGGATCAGTAGAGTCTCGTGTAACGTACGAGTGTCGGATCTTCGGAAGTTTTGGGGGGTGGGGAAGAACAAAAAAAATTGAATTCGCTTCGTATACTTGGCTCATGAGTGCAGAGAATGAGGTGGGTGAAAAACGATGCATGAATTTCGACAGGGAATAACAACGTGTATACCAAACACGTCACATGTCACACGTGATAATTTCACCCCGGGATACGTTCTTCGGATTTTTCGTCTCTTGTTTTCCATTCCAATCGAATAGATTCATCGCACGGGAATAAAATTCCTTGGCTAGATCGTAGAGGCACAAGTTATACGACAGAAATCAGTCCAGTCAGATGATTTGCATAAAAATAATATAAAGAACTTCTGAAGAATACCTTTTCAATATTTTTCTCTAGTATGTGCTATAGTATATTATACTACAGTATATTATCGCAGCACGATTCAAAGAGATTCAGTGCTTTACGAAGGTGCGGGAGAAACAAAAGGGGCTTAGAAACGTCGCGCGTCGTCGGCGTCCAAAACGTAACGGCAGGTACGTGTACACATAGCACCTGCAGGAGTGGAAGTAGAAGCAGAAGCAGAAGCAGAGGCAGAAGCAGAAGCAGAAGCGGCACAAACTCTGTAGTTGTCGTCGTCGTCGTCGTCGGTTTAACGAGCAGAATTCAAACGCGGTGGGTACAACGCGCGGGTCGTACGCGGCGTATAAATGTGTGCTTGTATGGGTGAGAAGAATAAACTGAGAATTGGAATGATGAAAGTAAAAGAAATTTAAAGATGACAAAAAGAGGAAAAGAAACAAAGGGAACTGAATAATTATAATAATATTGATAACAATAATGACGACGTGAACTGTAACGCCAGAGTATTCGTTTCATTGCACAGACGGCGATGATAACGTACGATACTCGCGATATACGTGGGACATATAGGTACATATATACTGGTATTTTTTAGAGGAAAAAACTTCCCCAGAATTCTGCGCTTTGCACGAGCTTGGAATTGCTTTTTCTAAAATTCTCGTGGTCATATATATACATATATAATATACGAGTATAGACGGATAGCGCCATTTCTTGTTAAGTATAAAAAAAATTCATACATTTATATATATACATATATAACTGTGTACATGGATGTAGAGGGGAGACTGGCGAGTTGCGTGTTTGGAGAACGTTAAGTTCTGCAAACAACGATTTGATTGCACGAAAGATTTCCGCAAAGCATGTCCTGGTGCTCCTGCTTTTATGGACGAGAGAAGGTGGAGAAAAAAAGTACGAATAGAATTCGAGCATTTTTCAATTACTTTTTCTCTCCTTTTCATTTTAGTTTCTACCCATTTTATTTTATACCTTCGTCTCTTTTTTTTTTGTTTTTTTTTTCTTTCTTTTTCATACAAGATTTCGACGTTCTAATTGGATCTGTCAGAGAAGATTCTACAAGATATAATAATACCTCTTACCGGTGAGGTAAGTGTCAAAACACGTGACACGAAAAACCAATTTATACCGCTAAGCGTTACGTTTTTGACAGCCAATTCATTGAAATAATTTTATCATCCATTAGCTCGCTTATCGATCTCAAACTAAGAGATTGACGTTAATCTGGCACCTGCACTATACGGACCTTCGCAACCTGCCCGTAATTGAGGATCTAGCTGCGGTGAAACTGAAAATTACTCAAAATTCTAGACGTTCGATAATCACGTGAGACTATTCGGAAATGCATCGACAACCCGATCTGGATGTTTCATTTCTAGAAACATATAGTAACTGGATATCGCGATAATTAGAAATAATTGATGTTCGGGTAAAATCATTTGAGCATGAAAGTTTAACAATTGATTTCCGATTGTATCTTAGACTTTGTCAGCGTTACGACGTTCCAACGGACAAAAGAGATCGATTATAAAGCTACGCCAATATTACACAAAATGACGTTATTGGCATGACCGTTGCAGCAATTCCGTAGTGGCGCGAGTATCGTAACGCAGTGGGTATAAATTTCAAATTTATGTTCTGTGCAGCAATGCGCGTTTACAGTTCCCGTTACTGCCGTACGCGATAAGAAACTTTCCCGAGGGCTGAAGTACGGAGGAAAATTTACAACCGTAAGGTTAGCAGGCAAACGGGGAAACCAGGCGTAAAACCAACGGGTCATAAATCACCGTAGTGGTACCTCTCTCTGATTTTGGATCTCGGAAATATTCGCGCCATCGCGTTCGGACGATGCTCGAAATGTATGAGAAGAAGAACAACGAAGAAAAAAAAAAAAAAACGTTAAAATAAACGCTCGTCGAATCATCGGAAGTTTTTTGAACGGTTGAACGGTAATTAAAAAAAAAAAAAATTTTAAATTAGCGATTAAAAATAATTGACGAACGAGTGACACTGACGTTAAACAGAAGAGAGCCTTCTGGTCCTCCGGCTGCTCGATCCTCAACCCTTTGCCTCGCCTCTCACTTCTGCTTTCAGGGGAGGTTCCGAACCTCCGGTATGGCAATGGCAGGTCACCCTTGCTTCATTTCCGCTCGTCACTCGGCGTGAAACGTTGCAATCCCAGGACATCGCGTGGTTGTTGCACAACGTGGGTATGTGTGTTCGTAAACACACGTCTTGAGCCCGGCAACGAGAAAGAAAGAGAAAAAGGAAAAAGAAAAGGGGAAAAGAGGATAACGATCACTGTCACGATGGAGGAAGTAGAGCGCGACAAACTCCCCAATTTCCTTGTCACACTGTGCATACACTACATACCACCGCGCGGTTAGTCGGAACGATATCACATCCTACATACGACGTCTTAATTAGTTAATAATTATGACGAACGATGTGGCAACGATTTGTCTCAAAGTCTTTACTCTACGACGAATGATCCTTACGGGATTTTCAAAACGTCATTTATTATCAGGGATCATGTGCGCGTTCGCTTTCGTACAATCTACGATTTATGAATAAATGACTGAAGCCTGTTACCATGACTCATTAATATGTAACTCGTTGAACATTCTCTCAACCGCTGGAGAATCTCCGAGTCGTCGTTGTAGAAATATAGGGTAAGAAGAAGAATAATTAGTTCACCCCGGAGCAAATATATAAGACCAAACATTTAGTTTGTTCGTGTCATCGCGCTTGTCGGGTTTGCTTCTACGTACCTATATCAATCGATCGATCGACCTAGAAGGTGGAGTTTTATGGTAGTAGTTGAATGTTGTCGTTCGGCTTGGTCAGCAGTGTTAATTTGCTGACGCGTTGCAATTTTTTGGGGCTTCTCCCGCCTCGGTTAAGAAAGACCTTAGTTAGCCCCCAGTTCCTCAATTTCTACCAGTCTTTGATCTCCGTTACCGTCAATTTTTACGACAAAAGCATCCGATCTACTGTGGTCATAACTAATGGTATGTACCATGAACGTCGATGACGAAAACAAACGAGATGAACTATCGATTGAATTATTTTTCACAATAAAAAGCCACGTGAGGATCATCGATTTTAAGTTCGATGACAGTGGTTAAAACTATGTACTCGTATGTGGTTTACAAATAATCTCATACCTGATCGGCGTTGGTAGATTAGATTATGCTAATCCTTCCGTTGCGACGATAAGTCCCGAAGCGTTGTTGCGAATCTCGTGTATCACGATATCTCAAAATATTTCGTGTATCAGCTGATTGTGCGGCAGCAGCAGCAGCAGCAGCAGCTGGTCGCGAAAGATAAGTCCTTTATTTCTGTCGTTCTCTTCGCGCGATTGTTTTTTTTTTGTTTTTCTTTTTGTTTTTCTTCTTCTGGTTAGTTTGTCTCTCGTTTTATTGAGGCAGCGATAAATACGAACGAGACACAACAACTGTTATCATCGTTCGGTGAAATGGCAACACAGCGAAGTCGAATTATCCGCACTTCAATTGACTCCAATCATTCACCGTCACCTGCACGGCGTCAAATAATCCCATCACGCGTGACGGTCAAACGAACGACTTGACCACGCCGTGGAGTTCGACACCATAGTTTCGCACCGTTTCGAAAATCACTGTAGTCCAAAAACGAATGGACGAGGATCGAATTTGAGTAAGATAAAATATAAGGTAGAGGATCACGAACGTGCGTATGTTGTACGATGTGATTTCTGTAAAATTTTTACAATTGGTTTATCGTTATCTCTCTCCTCTCTTTGTTCCCGTTCGGTGAGATCGAGACGGATTTTCCTCGATGAATTTCGTCCACGTTGAAAATATCAGCGTCGACTGTAAATTAATGTTGCCGGGTCCCGAGACGCGCCAGCAATGGTGTTCCTTGTCGACGTTCCTGCTTTTATCAATGCTCACCGATTCGCGTTCGTTTGTACAAGTGTTGGTGACTAACGACGTCGAGAGTGTGCCGCCCGCCGGTTGTGCACAGGCTTTCCACTTTGAGTCCGGCAACTCTATAACCCATACAACGACAAGCCCGGCACAGGTAGGTGTGTACGTGTACGCGTCATGTAGAATTCTATGGCCAAAGCGAGAGCTGATAACGCGCGCACACCGAACAGCGCAATCTCATTCAGGACCTATAGCTACCCTACAATTTCTAACCACTACCCCGAAGCAACGGGAGCCACAGGTGCGCGTGTAAGTAACTCGCCAAATTCCCGGCTACCCCTTCCCGTTACTCCATCATCCCCCGGTAACGCCAACTTCATCCCCTCCGCTCGATCCGGCAATCCTTTATTTCTTTATTCGCAACTCGTTTCACAAGCTTTACCGAGTCCTGCACCGCAATCCCGAATCGACGAATGAAATCCTTCGTTTTTTTCCGCACAAAGAATGGCTTGACCACTTCATCGACGGAGAGTACGTACACTTGTCTCGAAAAAAATGCATCAGGACTTCAAAGGACTTCGCGATGTTGAAAGACTTCGCGATTGACTTCGTATAAAAACGTGACTTCCTGCAATGAGTTTTCTCTCTGTAAGATGTAGGGGAACGCGAGGGTGTGCCGGGCAACGAGGTGGATCGGACCGGTCGAAACTCGCCATTTTTTTCTCACGAGAGTAGCTTCGATTTCCAATGATTTGCGGATAAAGTTTTGTACGAAATTTCGGAAGCTTCGAAAACGGCAAGCGATGCCTGCTAATTGCCGTACGTCGTTCGCAAATTTTAGCGTTACACGGCGTAATTCTTCCAACTTTATATTCCCTACATGTAAAGGCGGAGGTCGGTAAATATCTGCGGTGTAAAATATGGAATGGATCGTGGAAGGGGATTTTAGGTGTGGGAGGAAGATAATTGGGAGCGTCGTATGCGTCTGCACGCGTAGTGTTATGCGAAAGCAATTATTACGGGGATCATAAATTTAGCAAAATTTAACCAGCTTCGCATTATTATACCTAACTCAAATGGCTAATCCTCCGCAACCGTGATACGTCAAACATGCGAATTAGAGTGATGTAATAACGCGTGCATCGAAATTATTCGAATATTAATGATCCATAAATTTCGCCGTCGCGACGTTCGACGTTCGCTAATTTTCAATAAACAGTCATCCGAAAGCGAGTTTTGTTCTTTCTGTTATTGAAAACAAATATCGTTTTTTCAGGAAATGTACGGTACGCGAGGTAGCTTGTCTCGGTTGCTAATCTTCTCAATTACCTCGACCCCTGTTTTTACGAGGCATGTAATTTTCAGCCGCTGCTTCGGCTGCGGAGTTTTGAGATTTTGCAGCTGGGGATTAAACGATTCTCTCGCGTTGCTGCCGCAGGCGGGTTACCTATGTATAATACCAGTTCACGAGATGAAGAATTGTCTTGTTTGGTTAATAAGAGAAAGAGAAAGCGAGAAAAGAGAAGAGGGGAGAGAGAGAGAGAGAGAGAGAAAGAGACGAGTGGTTTGCAAATATTTTTTTAACCTTTTAAGCATGGTTAAATATTTACCGGTTATATACATAACACGGTCTCTTTTTTTTCTCATCTTCTTCTTTATAACCCAACGACACCCGACATTTATTACCCCGTAAATTCACGCGCAAATATAACTAACTCATGCGGCTATATCACAAACTTGTGCTCTCGCCACGTTATTACGCCTATGTAGTACCGCGCGTATACCTGAGCAACTACAACTGGTAAGGCCTACAAGTGTATAGGCACAAGACTTTGTTTGGTGATTCACACGGTAAGTATTTTTCATAGTTTAAACGACTAGACCCGACTAGAGACTGTTGCCAAGTTTGAGTATAGCGAGACGGTATACTTTTCGGTCGAAGACATATAATTCATTTGGTATCGCGTTGAAGTAAAATTTTTCGTCTCTCGTAGTAGTAGTAGTAGTCGTCGAAGGTGAGGTTGAGTTAACTTTGCCTCCCATTATCGCACCCAAGTTATGACCACCATTACCATTAGGATGTAATATAGTAGGGATTTTACTTCTCGGAGTCCGTAAACAGATATCATTCGAGCACGTTCGGTACGAATATAAACCTCACAGTTTTCCCCACAACTTCGAGTTACAATAAATAATTTTGGTTCCGATACCGTTCGTAAGATGTGCCGTGAAATGTGTTATTCGGATCGTACGGATATCTCGAGCGACGGTGCGAAGATTCGACAAAGTAGGTAGTTTTCAAAAACTTTCAATGTGAATTATCAGAGAAGCACAAAGTCTCGCGGGGTTCACTTCTACTGGTCGAATACTTTCGGGGTGAAGTTGGTTACAATTTTTCAGAAGTAAACTCGCGTAGTTCCGGGTTGAGTTCTTGTGGTACAGTAGCTTGTTCAAAGGTCATCCATACGCCGCTTTTCATCGTCCATAAGTTCTTCTTTGTAACTCGGAAGATTATACTCGCGAGCTAACCACTATACGGCTCTTATACTCGAAAAGGGCTTGTCGTTACTTGATGGTCACGAGTTTGGCTCCTTTGCCTCCTTTGGCATGGTCATCCTGAGGCATAAGGGGTGGCTGCGAACGCGTCTCTTTGGTCTTATATGAAAGGGCGGTTTTGACTCGTGTGCATCCCTCGTCTCATTTCGTACTTTACTAGCTCAAAAGTTTCAAGTTCTTCCTCTTCATGACGATGATTATTATCGTCATCGTCATCGTCGTCATCAAGGAAATATATTCTCTCTGAGGAGAAAGTTTTTTACTTGTTATTATCGCTATCATCGTTATTATTTTCGTTGTTGTTATTGTTGCTGTTGCTGTTGTTATTATCATTATTATTATTATTATTGTCATCATTTCGTCGAGTGCATCGTGCAACGATGATTGTTAACGAATATACGCGCGCTATTCTTTTTTCTCCCGATGCCGTGTCGCCGCTGCGATGGAAACGGATGAGTGGAAAGCCAATTATCGTTTTACGTAGTTTAAGAGTATCCGGGTTGACGCAAGTTTTGTAGTGGTAAAACACAAAGAGAATTATCTTCAACGGTCATTCCGATATTTCGTTAGTTGCGGTATAAATGTCATTGTGGTGGTGGTGGTGGTAGGCATACGGAATTAATGACTGCAGCCGTTCGTATCTTTACTTCGTTATATAAAACAAAAAGGAAAAGATGAAGAGAGTCGCGGTTCTCTCGTCGTTCTTTGTAGTTCGGGGTCTCTCTGCTCTTGAATGTCATGGCGGTGGTTTTGGTCCTGCTTGGTGGATTGAAGTCCTGCTACTACCGGAGCAGTAGTACTCTTCCCTCTTCGTGGGCTAATCAACCAAAAAGAACCGTGCCCACCGGTATCTCTTCAGATTCTCAGTTCTTCTTTTCCTCCTCTTTTCTCTTCTTTCCTCCACTACTACTACCCGCTACCACCACCACCATTCAACCATAGGCCTGCAAGCCTTCCTGATGGCGTATGCAGAAAACACTGTTGGAAGTGGCTACTCATATTGTCACCGAGTACCTCTCGAATCGAAACTGCTTTGATGACGAGGGGTTAATTAGTTCGTATTATGCTTTGTGACTTTGACTTATACCGTTACATGCATGTCATCACAAAGGCGACGAAACCACCCCCCCCCTCCCTCCTCGCTCCTCCTCCGCCGAACGTTTGGTATCTGCATAGTCATTGTCATTGTCATTGTGATAATGATTATAGCATCATTTTTATCCGCCAACTTTCGTAAGGCTGATAATTTTCAAGGTTCGTGGAAAGAACAGTGATCGATGATCAGTTAAGATTCAGAATACGGTTGTAGATATCATCTCGAAGCCTGGAGAGGAATCTTCAGAGATGGGTGAAAGCTTTCGCGATGTGGAAAAAAGAAAAAAAAAAAAAAAAGAAAAAGGAAAAAGGAATTTCACAAAGCGCGGTTTCCTTCACCCTTGCAAAGATCAGAGAGGAAAGAGAGCGTTTTTCCGCTTCCTTGTACGAAGGAACGAATCTTTTAAAGATTATCGACTGCCAACAGATCGACGAGAGAGGGAGACCTCGCTTTCGGGGTGGGTTACGCATGTAAGTACCGTTGACAATAACCGAGAAGAACCGGCCTACAAAGATCGAAATCTTGACTCACCGTTTCCGCAAGTCCATCGCTTCCAAGGACGCGTTGCCAAATAATAATTACCGTTGGGGTCACGTTTGCGGTATAATAATTAGTGAAAAAGCTGATGATGAGCTTTTTAGTTTGAAGTGATACAAAGATATACGTAAGAAGAAGGAGAAAAAAAACTTGCGTCGAGTATAATACCCTGATGGGCTCAAAGGCTTTGCCATAAGTAAAGGTTCTCGAAAATCCGTTTGTCGTTTGTACCAAGCATATTGCGGTAGAAGAGAGTTGTCTCTGAGAAAAAAGTTGAAGAGCGAGTATCTAGTAATAGAGGAGTTCAGCGGCCGGGTTCAGGGGACTCGTGATATACATACGGGTGCAGCGGTATGTAAATTTTTTCGATCCGCGACGTACGTACGTACGTATATCTCTTTTGGATGTTGTCGTCGGCTCCTACGACGTTGGATGGAAGAAGAAGCAGAGAAAGAGAAAAGATTTTATAACCCCTACAGGATCAGAGAAGCTCGGCGTTCGTTTTCTCTTCGTATCAAACGACTCTGCAGACTGTTCATCGCGATTCTCGCATATTCCGTCACTAGGTACGTACGTACGTACGTCCATAGCTGTTGCCTAGGTGGTGCATGTGGGTTATTCCAACTTCGTATAATACCGCGGTGAACTTTTTTCACGTGTTCCCGGTTCTACGTTCTATACACATGGCCAACACTACTTCAGTCCAACGGTAGCAGCAGCCCCGGTGCAGCAGCAGCAGCAGCAGCAGCAGCAGCGCCGATGAATTCTTTGATGCACACTGTAATTAGTTGGTGGCATAGGCCGTCGTCGGGGGGGATGAGAGCGAAAATGTTTGAGTGGCGATCAAAGTGCGACTCCTCTACCTTGCACCGGGTGTGCAGGGTAGGGGTTGGACTACCGCTGAGAAAATGGAGGGTGGGGTTAAGGGATGAGGTACGAGGGGAGGTGGACCAAGAGGACGCCTGTACCGTCACCGTAGTAGTGCTGTTCCAATGTGAGAAGGGCAGAACGAACGTAGAGGTAGAGTAGGACGCCAAGAAGATATGGCGCGACGGGAAAAAACCACCGGCGTAGGAATATCGCGAAATCCAATAAACAACCGGCGAATTTCGCTCGGTATTATTTCATACGCAGGTCCCCCAAAGTCCGCGTCTTTCGACGAACCGTTGAAATAAAATCGGCGGTCACTTGTCGTTCGAATTTCGAATTTCGGAATCCTCGTCTCTGAAATTATCACGGCTTTGGGGGCAAGTTGCGAACCGATGGGGTTCAAGACGGAAAATCGGACTTCTGGTCTCATTTCGAGCTACGCCATTGGGTCGAGGGCGCCGTGACGCGTCGAGTGCGCCACTCTGCGCCCTCAAAGCAGCCGCCGTCACGACGACGCGTAGCGTTTCTAAACCCCGCCTTTCCTCACCGCGACTCGCCTTCTGCTGCTGGCTCTTGCACCGTAACAGCGGCAGCATCGCGGCAGTACCCCTGAACATCCGACAAAGACACGTAGTACACACGGAATTTAATGCATTCGAGAAAGCTACCGTATAAACTGCACCGCGACGGAATGTACACCGAGATAGGGGTAGGTATGAAGTATTAGCCGGCGAGAATACTCCTACGATTTCCATCCAAGATCTTGGATGCACGCGTTTCGTTCCCCCTTACTTCTTTCGTTAGTTTTCGTTTTGAAGGAGCGCAATTTCATCCCCGAAACTACGGGGTCTGCGGAGATTCGCGTCGCGAAGTTTTAATTGCGTGTACATAGATTCATAAAAATCGTAAAATCTCGTTGGCAAAAACGGGTTATACGAGGGGGTGTTAAAACCGTTGTTTATTTCTGCTTTCGATCCCGGATCCTATAAGCATAATATTTGATTTATGCATACAATACACCTAGGATCATAGCCCGCATACAGCCTCACCGGGACCGCTTTTATTACACACGCACGACGTACACCCAGTCGAGATTGAGGCGTCGTCGCCGTCCCAACGATGTCAGAAAAACAGGGTAGGTGATGGGGGCGCGAGGTCGCGTGACGAGGGGGAAATTCGATAGTGATGTGTTCGTTGTACACGCACACGATACGCACGTACGCGTATGACACGCTTACACGAATTCACCGTACTTGTACCTACAGTAACATCTGCCGCACGTAAATACGTATAGTTTCTGGAAAAATTAATCATTTTCCGGCGAATAAAAATTGACCAAATGAATAGTATTATTTCAAATATATATATGCATCAAGCCATCACAATTTTCAATTTATCATAAGCAGTAACACAACGACGCCTTTGTGAAATACGGTTCAACTTTTACATAGATATATACACCGACGTGCCGCGTTGATCTTTCAGACAGTGGGCATCAGAGCTCGGCTTACCCCCGGTTCAAGTTTTTGTTTTCTAAGCGGATTAAGATATTACGTCGCCCGAAGTTTTATTTCACTCAATTTATTTTTTTTTTTGTTTTTTTTTACTTTTCTTTTTTCAAATTTCTACGAGTAGTCGACCGGCGTGAAAATCACTTCTCGAGGAGTTGAAAACAATTTGTGCGATTTGGAAAAAAAAAAAAAAAGGAAGAAATTTTTTTCACCACATTTCTCCGCGAAGAGGAGGCCCAGGGGGTTCCGTTTCCCTCATAACCTGAGGCCCCTTTCCACCTTCCTTTCTTTTGTCACCCCCTCCCTACTCTTCTGTGTAAAGCTGCTGCTGCTGCTGCTGCTGCTGCTACCGCTGCTGATGCTAAACCCCCCTTAAACTATTGATTGACGTCCGGGTGACAGATTTTGCTGGCCACGTACACACAGACCCCTTTAACTGTTAATACACAACTACTGCATCGCCACCGTAGGAGCCATCAGGCACGTACTACATGCCTACTCTATACGTTCTTCTATCTATTGTCATATGTGCCGATATATTGGCTCCGATGTTACAGTGGTTGTCAACGCCCTACGAAAGGTACGTTGAGAAAAAAGGTAAAATAGAGTAACGACGATGGAAACATGTGTGTTTCGTGGGATTTGACTGACCGAAAGAGTCCCAGAATCCGGATGATAATTTTTGGGGGATGATGATATCTGAGAGCGCGACACGAATTACGATGTGATATCGAAGAGAAAGAGGCGAGTGAAGAGAAAAAAATTAGAAATATTTCTTCGGTAGCGATTCACCGACCACGAGATAAGGAACAAGCGATGAGGACGTGTCGTGGAAAGTAGACACAATCGGAATAAATGTATTACATACATATAGTTGTGAAGAAGCCAATACCTTCGGACCTCGAGCCGATAAGATTCGTTGGATGTGAAAGTAGTCTTAGTTACGATAGTGAAAGAAGAAGAAGAAGAAAAAAAAAAAAAACGGCTCACTTGTTCTCCATATTAATTTAACCTTAATTTAGTGAAGAGTTATTTTAAATAATTTTCAGACTCGAGCATATAATTCACAGCGATTAGATATATTCGAACGAAAAAAGGAGAGAAACAAGGACCCGGAGTGAGATCACGCGTCTGATTGTGTAAGAAAATTAATGTTCGTCGTTAAACCGACTAATTTTTTTTTTCTCTATTCTCCTATTCCTTTCCGACTCCTTGTTCAGAAGCAACTTCGGTATTCTTATATCGGCCGGGAGTGTACAGGGAGAATTGTTACTTTCACAACGTCGAGGCGATTGTCGTGTGTAGGTAGATAGTTAGTCATAAGGCAGGTGATATAAACTCATGATAAGGAACTATATTCACGTGTATATATACACAGCACACGTGAACACATATCACTAAGGTTTCCAGCCCATCCCTGATAACGCTGAAATCACTTCCATGCATTGGGATTACAAACCATAAATTCAACACGTCGAGTTTTTCTATTCCATACGGTAATAATGATAATAATAACAACAGTAATAATGACAATAATCACCACCGTTATTATTTTCATTCGTCTAATTACGAATATATTTTGTTGCTCCGAGTGGTAAAATTTGGACGAAAATTCTTAACAAACGTCATCTGGATTACTAGCGCGTTCAATTTGTTGTATCGATTTTAAGGTGTTCGTTCGATGTAATACTTGGTGACGTACGATAATACGTTGTGTAAGTTAAGTCCGTCGTAGTTAGCGAACGGAGGCGTCATCATGAAAGTTGATTGGCCCATTTGAAGAGGTAATTGGAGATGTGACAACGGCTGGACGTGCCGGAATCATGTCACACGTCAAATAATAGTACTGGGAGAACTGTCATCGGGGAGAACATAGCCAATTACGTCTTCATACACGGATATATACCTATATATCATACGTTGTGCGGTACACTATTGGTTTAGTTGGCCACCCCAAGTTTAATCATATACATAACACTGCCGACAGGTTTGGTAAGTGACAAAAATTAGACATTCGGTAGAACTCGAATACGATTGGACGATTCTACCCCAAACTTACGACCAATGGTAGCCGCGGTAAAATTCATGAACAACCAATGAAATAATAAACTCATTTTTCGTCTCCTTCCTCGTAACCGCGTGCATACCTCTCAATTCACTTTTCACGTTCCGAAGGAATTCTCGAATATACCTCGAAACTCGGAGAAAGAAAATAAATATCTCTCCAACATATTCTGTCACATGATCGTTTTTTTCATCCGTCTATAATAATTACAGCAAGTAGACCTAAGTAAACACTAATTTGAATAGTGTTGCAACCGTTCTAAGTGCTTCTGGACACAAGTTTCGGTCCTACAAGTGGTAGTCAGTGGTCGCGTCAGAATCTGTTGGGAGTAACCTACTGCAGTAGCGTCTCGTCTTCTTGTTGGGTTTCTTAGTTTTCATTAGTTCATTGCAGGTTGAAATGTCGCAATGTGACAAACTTTCGGAAAGACTACTTTCTTCGCGCGAGTTACTGTTGTCGAGATCTTTCAAACGCCCGAACTAAACTCACGAATGTTCAAGCTCCGACTTGGAGAATTTTAATCGAACAAGGTGAGCGCGAACGCTTGACCGCAGGTGACCATAGGAAAACGTCGATCGGATATCGAATTAACCCTCTTTCCACTCGCTGATATACTAATCGATTGTTCTGCTTTCAGCTGCTTTTATTGACCATTATTAATACGACGTATCGCGTTACGCGAGAAGCTTTCAGTACGGCAAACAAAAACAGTTCACATGATTGCCTTTCAGCGAGAAAAGTATACGAAAATCTCATCCACACGTTACGAGAGTTATAGGACTTTATGTTCTATTACAGGGTGCAAAATTCCGGAAGTTGTAACCTTACAACGGACTTAATTCTTGTTATTTTTTATTTTTTTTTTCTGTTTTTTGATCTCGTTCTCGTTTTATTTGATTGTTTTTTGTTTTTTTTTCTATCAGTTAAACACGTCAACGGTAATCGCTTTCGTTAACCCCCGCGGTGATAATTTCCAATAACCATCGACGATGGGTTGACGGTGATGAGTTAAAGCATTCAGTTTTAGCAGTTCCCTTTAACCGTGTATTAAGCTTCTTCTCTCCAAGGGTGTGGTTTACGAGCATTTAACGAGTTGTTTATTACCGTCATAACAGTTGCAGCAAGCCCAGACAACTCGAGGGAGGACGTCGCGCTTCGCGTCGCCTCGTCGAGCATCGAGCCTACTACTAGTAGGTACGACGTCGGCCGTCGCGACGTCTTAGCTGGGCAAGCAACCTAGTATATCTTCTTCATCTTCTTCCTCTTCGCGTTCTTTTTCGTCCCCGTGGCACTCGAAAGTCCACATTTTTCGACCCATGCGGTGCCAAGCGAACTCGATGAACCACGTGCTCCTCTCCGGCGACAGTTTTAAAGCTTCACCAACCGACGGGAAGGGCAAATTTCTCCCTCACTTATAACGAAAAACTCTGCGGGGTGCTTTTCCTGCTTCACCGATCTCCGTTGTTTGTGTTATTGTCTTTATCCTCGCCGGATATTGTCCAGACGAAATAAAAACGTTCAACGTGGAAGGACTGCAATTCGATTCCTTTTTTTTTTCACAGCACTCCTCGAAGACTGTACAGATTTTTTGCAATTCTGTCCAGAGAGTGGTATCCTGACGAAGTAATTCTGCAGTATATCCGAGTACAAAGTGGATGCATAGGTGGGCTGGCATAGGTATGCTACAACAGTGGAAGAAGTGCGAGACGGGAGAAGAACCAAAACGATGCAGACGATGATGATTATGCATGAACTTGGTGGGTGGCCAACCGGAGGCGCGTAAGCAAACAGAGCGAGTCAAGTTTCGAGGCTTGGAGCAGGAGATAAGTTGAAGTCTCCTTCTCTTCCCTCGTATCTCCATTTCCGTCTGCACCACCTTTCTCCATTTCTTTTCTCATCGTCACCGTCTTCTTTTTCTTCTCCGCCTTCTGCTACTTTATTGTCAGCGTTGCTTCCTCGACTTCTCAATTTTTTCCTCCACCGACATACCTCTCTTCAATCTCATCGAGTATTCGTCGTCATTATTAGTGAGACGAACGTTCGTTCCTTTGGATCAAAACTCGAAGCATCCGAACGCATTTCGAGGAGACAGAATCCCGGCAACAGGGATAATCGTTTCGATTCCCCCCGTCTTTTCGAAAAGATGCTAACCGTTTACAACTTGTGAAATAACCAGCACCGTCAGCGGCGGCAACAGCAGCGGCAGCAGGGGCCCTAACCAAACATTTACAATCTCGAAAAGAGGACTAGTAGGAGAGTCACCTACCTGGTTACAAATAGTTCGAGAAACTCTGCCACTCGTTATACCCCAGACAAATTATTTAACGTGATTTTTTGTCCCCCTGTTGCTATTTTTCTTGGGCTTTTCAGTGTTCCGAATAAGGCCGGCGAAGGGAGACGGAAGTCGACTCTATCAAGGTGGGCACGGTGTCCGTGTATATTCCTAGTTTATTGATTTTCCACGAGATACCTACTGGAAAAGGCAGCCGCAGGGTTGGAATTGTGGCCCTTGCGTATCTGGCGACACATTTGCGTAGCGGGTAGGTGTGGGTGTACCGAGTACAAGTACACGGGGTCCATAAATTATCGAGGAAAGCTACGACATGACATCGCGTTGCCCCGTCTTGGGGTCTCAGGTTCCAGTTCTGCACTTCGCCCGCATGCGATGTTGTCGAAACGCGCGTAATTCCGCAAGTACTTGTAAAACTAGGAAAGCGAGAAAGAAAGAAAACGTTAACCACCGGAAACCCCGAATCACAGTTTTTACGTATCTAGGTATATCGCGGGAAACCTCATTCCCGTATATTTCATTCGCAATGGAATCGTTCAAAATACTTGGGTACATTTTTTGAGAAACAAAAAATGCCTCCGCAAAATAAAACCACATTTATTTTCGTTCGGCCACATCCGCGGGTAACTCCTAATTTCATTTCCCGTAAAATTTCTTCTCTCCCTTTCCCCTTTTTTTCCTGTATATAAGCGCAATTTTCTCAATCACGCGACGTCCACATCAGGTAAAAATCAATATTCCCTTCTCACTAACACACGATGGTTCCTACATTGTGCACCAGCACTATAGTCGTAGAAAGGTATTATAAGCTCATCGGCATGAAGAGTTATACAGACTGAAAAACGAGTATTTATACGAAATGAAAACAGTGCGAGTAGAAAGTGGCGGGAGGGGGGTAGTTTGAATCTGATGTTATAATTTATTCATAACACACCGCGGTTCTAGACAATGGGCATTGTTTTGCATAATAGGTAAATATTTGCCGTTTGCAAACGCGATCAACGAGCTACGGTAATAGGGGCAGTTATACTTTCGGTATTTTATATCGCGTAGGTTTATGAGGGGTGATCGGGGTGCCCGCTGAGTGACGTAGAGAGCGCGTTGAAACCTGTTCCTTTTTTAAACTTTCAAATTTGCGTACATTCCTTCCCATAGCCCTGGGCGGTATCGAAAGAGACGGAGAGAGCAGGAGAGACCAACGAATAAGATGCCCACGGATATCGAGGGAATACGATAGAGAAAAAGAAAATAGAGGAGTGAAATGATCGCGGAGCGCGCAGAGAACCCCCGCGGAAGTAACAAAAGCTCACGAATTCCGAATCTATTCCATAAGATGGAGAATAAGGCGAAGAAGTAGAAAGCTGCGAGGGGTTTGCATTCCCCCTGCATCTTCTTCTTCGTCTTCTCGAAGGGGAAACGCAGCACAGCACCCTCTTATTTCCGTTCCTCAACTCCTAGGGGTAGGTTTGCGCTGCGCCCGGTTGTACGAACCAACCCTTGGTTACGCAGGACTTTCGAATTTCTTTTGCCACTCCCGTTTCGCCCGCAGGTTTGATGCGTTTGCTTTGAGTAAAAAAAGACGAAGAAAGAGAAGAAGATGGGGGGGGGGGGGGGAAGTAAGAAGAAAAGAAAACAGCTAAAAAGTGTTTGCAACGATCGATAATGCGGCGGAATAAGCGAAAAAACATCATTTTCTTTTTTCAACGAGTAATCTGCGCGTCTGCCTTCGACAAAAATCGATGTGGGCATAAATGTGGTTATTAAAAAAGAATATATATGCCGCATAGTTCGTGAAAAAGTGTGAACGGGCAAATTTCAAATCATACCAAATCCTTCGGTGAGAGGGGATGAAAAAAAATCTTCCCATCATTTTTCTAAAATAAAACAGCGGAGAAGAGATGAAAAAAAAAAAACGATATCAAGGGAGGTTTTCCATTTCAATATAATTAATTGGTGGATGATGGGGCAACGGCTTGAGGTGAACACCCTGTAGGTATATAATGTACCTATGTAAAAGGTATAGTTATAGAGATATATATAGGGTCGTCAGGGGTCGTTTCTCGGAGCAGCAGCACCGAGAGCTGTGCGAGTAGGGAGGGTGCGAAGGGGTGGTCTGTCACTCGGTGATGGATGATTTTACCAGTTTTGCGATCAATTCGGCGTGCGGGCACGCAGCTATCGCGCGAGAAAAAACCACTTGGAAACCAGATAAGATATTTATACCGTCGAAAAAACCGGCCGTAATATTCATGGTTAGGTCTTGTAAAATGCAAGAGTCCTTCCATGGCGAAAAATGGAATTCCCTCAATTTCTGGTCTCTCTCTAATTTTTCTGCTGCTCAAAAAAAAAAAACAAAAAAATCACACGTAACTATACCCAAGGGTTTTGAGCGCGCTGGAAACCACCCCATGTTCGCTGTCCGTTTAACGAAAGCTCAAAAATTCTCCTTCGACGAAAGCCGAGCCTTTCACTTACTCATCGCTTCTGATTTGGCATCCGGAAAAGCGAGTGGAGATTTTCCACCGCGAAAAAAATCAACCCTGCGTGTTCCGTGTCCGATAGTTCACCAATCAAAAAATACTCGGAGGGAATGTGATATTCTAATCGTCGGTTTTCTCTCCCTTTTCCCGAATTTATCACACCGTCATATTTCATTTGGGAAGCGTGAATTTTTTCTACAGCATCAGCAGCGGCAGCGGCAGCAGCAGCGTTAAAACTAGCCTTACACGTACCCCGCTGCAGGGCAGTTCCTAATTTGCATGGCAAATTTGAATCAGCCAAAACCTGAAGGGTGTTGGGCGGTGCATCCGCGCGGCGGCGGCGGCGGCGGCGGAGCTTTATACGTATATAGTATACGTTCGAGGGTAGTGGAGGGTACGAAGAGGGGTCGGAGGTTTCGGTTTGGGTACCTCGGGACCACCTCAGTACCTACTGTGCTGTATCTATAGCCAACCAACCTTCTGCAGCAAGCTACTCTTACGTTTTACCCCGCGTGGTAATTGCGACGGGCAGCTCTCTGTCTGCTCTACAGGTATAATATGGGTATAACGTAGGTAGGAAGGTAGCTTGGTAGGTAGGGTCGGGGGGGGGGGGGGGGGAGGTGTAACGTCAAGGTATGTATACCGGTATAGTTTGAGCTTACGTTTCATGGTACAAGGTGGGTAGGTACTACCCTACGTTAATTTAAATTGCCTCATACCTACCAATTGTTTAAGCTTTTGCCGCTGCTGCTAAGCTGAGCTGAGCTGAGCTGAGCTTTTCATTTTTTCTTCATTTCTACCTTTCCTCAGATCTTTGCAAAAATTTCAGTACATTAAAGCACGAATAAAAAAAAAAAATAAAAAAAACAAAACAAATCAAAAAATAAAGAGCCGAGTGAAAAACATAAACATATAAACTTTATATATTTACTGAAAAATTCAACTGACGGCTTTGCCAAGCTATTTTCTGTTTTTTTTTTTGTTTTTTTTTTTCGAATGCATAGACCGTCAAATTAGGGTGAACATATATCTGGTGTAATCAAACCGCGAAGTTCAGGATTATAAAATCTTCGTTTGATGAAAATTTATATTGCGTACAGGGAATACAGGTACATCATGAATGGGTGTGTTACTTAATATGGGTTATATTGATTTTCGATTAGGTTAATCTACTATTCGAAGTTTCGTGAGTTCAAGGACCTCAACCTGAACCAGAAGCAAGAGGACTGCACGGAGTTGTGTACACGATTATGGTACCTCGAATTGAAGTTTGGGCTAATTTTCGGTAGACAGGCTAATTTTCCTCAGGGATGAGGGGCTGAGTAATTAGCTTACCAACAATCTAATGTAGTATATTGGGAAACGCTAATTACAGCAGCCCTTTGAGGAAATCTAAAACTTCCCCCCCCCACACCCAACGAATTGTAAGCGAGCTTATGCCTGAGATTATACCGGTCGCGATGCTGCAGGTTGAAAATGTGCTTATCAATGATCGGGCGCGTTTTAAAAGCATCATCAATCAAACGCTTCCTTCGCTCCGGCTTTTGTCTGGAGTGTTCATTTATTAATTATTGTTATTCTTTCTCCACAATTAATTAATCAGTGCAGATAACAACGAGAAATAGGAATTTTGAGATTTATTCAGTTTTTTCGAACTAGCAACGTTTTCAGTTGTTTGAAGAAATCTGATGAGCTGTTGATCCGTGGAAAATAGTTCTTCTTTCTATCGAGTTATAAAATGACTACGAACGAGAAAATAAGGATCGGTGTAAAATTTAACTTGCAATTTGACTTACCTATCACAAATGAAGTAGCGGAGTTTAATTATCGTTGTAAAACTATATGATACGTGATGTATGTGGTTTTCTATAACACTGTTTACGTAAAAACATGAATATCTAGTTTACAATTTTTCACACATTCGGTATTTATTCACCATAAATTTTATATTGTTGTTTATTGTTGTTTATTTATTTGTTTTCAATTCTTTCTTTGGTTTCCGAGTTGTTATTCCTTTTTTTTTAACGTATTATTGACAGAGATTGGTGTTGTAGAGTTAAAAAAAATCGTTGCTCAATGAATATATTTAATCACTCTGATGACGATGTAAAATCGCAATTAATACACGTATATTAACCATATATAATCAGGAAATATGGGTTAACCTTGAAAGAGCCGGTGGTTGCAACAATACGGGAAAGTGTTTTGGGGTGCATGCACATAGATCCGACGTCAACGACGCCCAGCGTCGTTACTCGAAAATATAGAAATCGATAAGCCCTCCTGCACATGCGCCCGTGGGGTGTGTTTCAGCTACTGGGGAGAGATCAGAAGGGTTCCAGACGCATTGGTAGGTATATCCGAAAGTCGCTGAAGGTATCAAAGTAATGGGAAATTTACCTCCCTTCGCACCCCCGTAGTTTTTCTTCTTCAATTTCAATCCTTCTCTTTTCTCTCCCTATTTCTATCACGCTTCGTCTAAATTTCACCTTCGCATCGTTTCACCTGCATCCAGATATTCCATTTCGCTTTTCCATTGTTTTATCACCTTTGCAAAATCATTAGATATAACTGGAAGAAATCGCGCGAAATTATCGGAGGTAGGACTCGAATTGTTGAAATTTTTTAGACGAAATTTTTTCGTTTCATTCGATGATCGATTCATTTCTTTCGTGCGTTCGAATTCACACACGAGTCACGCGGTGGTCAGTGGAAAAAGTTAATCCCAAGAGAGGATATGATAATCGAGCGAAGTGAATTGATATATAAGATGCGGTACGTACGCGGAGTAGTTCGAGATGATTTGAAATCGCGATCTCTTCCAGGGGTTGTTGGCCTTTTTATCATTTATCGATCCTTATAATTTCCGAGTCGTATCTTTTACGAGGCTAGATATTCGTGCCTTTATGGGGATTGGCGTTTTTCCAAGTGCAGACGTCCGGTCTACCGCTTCGACTTCCTTTTTTTCTCTCTATCTTTCCCTCTCTCTTTTATAACGTTTCCGCGAGTTCAACGTCGCCAGCAAATTTCGAGGAGCTCTTATTTCTAACCACGCGAATAGCGAAAAAACCTTCACCGGGCGCGTACGTACGTACGTACGTACGTGTGCATGCATGTAAATTATTTATAACGCCATTCCTCAGCCGCATCCGCGAAGTAAATAAAATTTCCCCATAGTATTCATATTTCCACTAAAAATCGCGGGATAAAAAACGGAACTCGACCACGACTGACTGAGATATGCGCGCACGTCGAAAACATCCAAACCCTCGAGAGTTCGTAATTCCAAAACGATCATCTACTTTTACAGCCGCATACATACAACGTAGCGATGTAATTTTACGGCTCTTTCGCAACTCATTGAGGGGAATTCTTGTTCTTCTTGTGCAGCAGGACCCATATACATCCATATACCCATAGAGCTTTTGTAGCTTATGGGCATGTGTGTATACCTATGTGGGTAAAGGAATAGAATTTGAACTATACCGTAACACGGGGGGTGAATTTTCCGGCGCAGAGAGGGGCGTCGTCGGCCCCACGATGGTGTCATGGCAACACCCGTGGACACCGAAACTGCGTGGCTATTGTAGGTGTATATATATATAGCTATACCCACGGCACGGTACGAGTGCATTCCTGTTACATCCATCGCCGTTACATACCCACATCATTTCTTTGGATAAATTTCTTTTACTTTTCGATTACGAGCCTATTTCCCCCTTCCACCTTTTCCTACGCTAATACAAAAATTTCTTCGCGACTCCAACGACTCTGGCTCCCGCATTTCCGTAGATTTATAATCACGGGAATTCGAAAGTTGCCTTATATCGTAGAGTCGTAAAATACGAACGGTGTGTACGAAAGTTTCGTTTATAATTTTCTTTACTTTTATTTCTTCTCACTTTCTCTGTTTTGCCAGCGCACCGTGCGGGCAGGTGTGATTATCGTGTACATAAGTAACTTTATACATACACGATATAGTTGTTACAATAAACTTTAGTGGGATAGGGTGATTAGTCAATCCGGTTTTTCGGTGTGTTGTATTATTGTAACCAAAGCCATAAAACTATCAAGAGTTCTCGTGCGCATAGCTCTTATAGGTCGTATAGCACTCAGTTGAAGGTATATACTTGTACTGGCGGTACCCCCGGTGTGGATCTGGCTTGTGAGCTACTACTACCCAATGTGTCATTTCGGACACTGTGTATATAACCACGAAACTCTCCATATCTACATGTTATAAATTAGATAAACACCAGCCGAGCTTAGAAATGTGCTTGGATAATATTGTGAGCTCTGCACCGGCTTAAACGTCGAAAATAAAAAAAATAAAAAAATAAAAATAAAAAAAAAAAACAACAGAACTCGGTGCAACGCGGATCACTCGTACTTTTGTTTTTATTTCATCCCTTAAAGACTCGCAGACTTCAAATGTTATCTCGGAGAGAAAACGAGTAAAGAAAAACTCACATTAGAAAAAACAAAAAAAATACATATATGTAACATATTTTCTTCTATGCATACGTACGTTCATTTTTGTAGAGCACATTCATATGTACGAACAACGCGCCTGTGTCGCGGTCGCCGAGCCCGGTAAACGGGCCGAAGGGTAAAATTTTATCGGGCAATAAAAGTAAACCACCCCTAATTGATATTTAGTAACGGTAATAAAGTATACGTAAGTGTGTCTAGGTTCGTTGAGCGTTACATGTATAGTGTAGGTATACGCCATCTAATCCCCGTTTACCGTTAAGGCCTCGTGTTATGTAATCTCTTATTTGAGTTAGGTCGACGAAATTAACCCTTTTCCCTCGGTCCCTCGTGCTCAGGAAATTGCGCGAACCTTATCAAGTGATCGATTTTATTAATTTTATAGCATACACATTTGACGCACACGTAACACACCTTCGTACCGCACATTTCCTTCCTTTTTCCCCCATCTCTTTTCTTTTATACACCTTTGTTAAAACTAATTGAGCGCGCGAACTCTGCAGCCGGTAGAGAGCAATTAACGAGAAAAGAAAATGGGATTAAATTATAAGAGGTAGTTGCAGGAACTTGGGGGGCCAGGGGGTTGCGAGCTATACGCGGTAGAGAATGGTCAATATGCTGGATTTTTCTTTAATTTTCATCGCTTTTCCTTTCCCCGTTTCTCTCTCTCTCTCTCTCTCTCTCTCTTCCGAAAATGTTGAATAGAGCCGGGAGAAAGAATGGATTTCGCGATGCGAAAGTACGACGATCGAGGCGATCTTAAGCGATTACAGATTGAATTACAATCCGAACGTGAAGTGGACGTATATAGCTATCCACAGATTTTCCGGATTCGAAAGTTTTACTTTCCACCTTTATATCCTCACCCCTGTACGCGCAGATGGTTACATGAAATCGTCGAGTGCGAAATGAGAATCGGAATCGAAAAATATTTCATCGAATCATTAAGCGATATATGATAATGGGAGAGCGGAAGTCGACCCGATAACTGAACTGCAGTTACACCGCAGCGGCACCGGGTAATCACGCGTTATAATCGATTTTAAGTAGCGTCGCTATCGATCGCCGCAAGACGTTGGGTGTTCGCACATGCACTTTAAATATATACGTACTTTATTACCTCCGAGCATTTTAATCGTCTCTCGTCTTATTATTAATCAATAAAACGCGATTATTATTGCCAAAAAAGTACCGACGTAATATTCTTTACAGTTACAAGCGTTTCGCTGCACACATTAATCGAAACAAAAAAAAAAAAAACCATCGAAAGAAAAAAAATTACCAATAGAATATCTGCTTCTTTTCTCTTCTGTGCATCACATTATCATATTTCCTTTATTTCGGGAATGACAAATGATAAAACACAAAACTCGCCTATTGTTCGGAATTTTGCACCAGCAATGGGGAAAAATACCCTCAAAAAACAATCAAAATGAGAGAACAAAAACTGAACGATAACTTATATGTGCGTGCTACGTATACATATGTGCATACATACGTATGTATTTCTATAGAGGTGTATGTGAGTAGGCTGTACGTACCCCACTTCAGAGTCGTGCAAAAGTTTTGCATCTGAACGTGAAAAAAAAAAAAAAAAAGAAAAAAAAACTTACAACAAAGAATTTCGATCAGTTCCCCCAATAAAATGCGTGTATACGTGAATGTGCATAATATGTAGTAACATTCAGCGTATATTATTCTGCGTCTACGCAACGCTCCCCAACAATTATAGCCGCGTAACAATCGCAGCTGTGCGTTACAGGTACTCAGACGATTTTCCTTCAAAGTATTTTTTTCGCTCGTTTCTTTTTTTTTTTTTGCTTTTCTTCTATATTACAATCAACGCGATGGTTTATGTTTGGTTTCGTTTTTTCAAGAGCTTTTTGTTTCCTCTGTTTTTTTGTTTTTTTTTTCCATTTTTACTACAGTTTCGATAATTGTGCGTACGTACGCGCGATTTTTTTCGGTATATGTATATTACGCTCTATCGATTCGCATCGAAATATACGTGTAATAAATATACGGATAATATGTGATACGTATCGCAGAGGTGTACGACGTTTCGATGCGCTTAACTATTAAAAAATAATAATGTTTCAAGTCTCGAGTATTTTTGCAATTTATTTTACAACCGTTGGAGAGATAACCTTAGCGATTCCGGGGGCTCGACGAACAATCGATGATCGGTCGGCTGGTACGGAAATCCCTATTTATTTAATAAAAATTGAGTCACGTGTCACGCGTCAAAGAAAACAGGTAGACGCGTGCATAAAAACTAAAAAAGCTCCGACACCCTCTGACGCGATAGTGTAAAACGTCGGAGAAATAAATAGATAAAAAGAGGGGCGAGGGCGAGGGCGAGGGCGGGGAGACTGAAAAAAGTAAAGGAAATCGTAGAAAGAACAACATAAACGAGTCAAACAGAAGCTCTTGGAAAAAATGTCATTCACTTTACGCAGCTTTTACGTTTTCCCACAGCTCGGTATTCCGGTACAGACCTTGGCGCAGCCGTCATCCACCGTATCTACACGGATATATTATACATAAATCTTATGTGCCCGCGTATTTCACGTGCCGGCATACCTATATACGTATATACGTATACCTATATGGATACGTTCACGTACGACGTGCGGCGGTGTACTCTTCGTACGTTGGCAATAAGCAAAATTGTGAATACGAGAGGAGAGAGCGTGGGGGCAGGCGACTCTTTTTAGTAATTAAAAATTACGGTATATACCCGCGTTGCTGCCGTTCTACCGGGTAGGTAGGCAGGTAGGCAGGTAGGCAGGTACGTACGGTACGTACGTCGCAGCGAGTCCTCTGTGTAGCTGAAATTCTGCATCTGCACCGTTTCCGCAGCTAACGTTAACAGCGGCAGCAGCAAAAGTATAAGCTGCTATCAAAGCGAAGCGACTGTGCGGTGCCCGCAGCTTCGTTAATAAATTAATTTCTTTTCCAAGTTGTTGCTGTGCAAAGATGTGGTTATGCTCGTTCCAGTCGGTGGCCGATTTTAAAACGATAAAACCTCCTCCCGCGGCTAACTTAACGTACGTACGACGCGACGCGACGCCCGCCCTCCCTTCCTCCCTTCCGCCGCAAGCTCAAATACACGTAGGTGGTGGAACGTCGAGCGCGAGACGGCGAATACCTACGTCTCTACCTGTGCGCGAACTACTTCGTATGTACGTATACATATATGAGCAACAGCGTCGCGACTTAATTTGAGAAACTTTACACCCATTTACACGGATTATAACACGCGCGCCACATTTCGTCGTCTTCTGCCATCTCGTATATTATACATATATATCTGTACGCTTGGCGTACCTGAGATTTAATTGATTAACCTTTAATTACTAATTCCTCGGATCGTCTTAATTCGTTGAGGAGATAAGACGCTGCCATCCATCGCCCTCTGAATCGGTAACTTGATATTTTCGGTGCTTTTGGGATCCGACAACTTGACGCAAGATATATCGTGGTATGCGAGACACTCGCATCACGCTCGAATATATTTTCAAAAATCGTTAACAAACACAAGTCACTTAATTTCATATGAAAAATAAGCGGAAACAGCTATTTACTTGTTTCTCTTCAGAAAAATTTTCACGAAGCCACTTGGGGGAAGAAATGATTCGATCTAAATTAATTTCGCTATTCAAAGTACGGGGGGTGTGTGGTGGTATTCGGGAGCAGTTGAAGGATATTTTTCAAACTATTTCCAGAATTTGAATATCGTCGAACAATCTTTCAGAGATTATTACCCAAAAAAAAAAAAAAGGTTTGAACAAGCTGGCATGAATGTGCCAGCTTTGTACCTGGGTTTCAAAAGTTGCGAGGAAAGAAGAATTTATCAAGGACGTACGTTCTTATACGGAACCTGTATATATAGCCAAGTTTCCGCAACATGGATTTCAGAATTTTGTACGAACCTTTTTATCCACTAAAATTGTGCTTTGCCGTAGATGCAGTTGATATCTCATACAGGGGGTAAAAAACGAGAATGAAAAAAAAAGAAGATTCCACATTACTGGAAATCGCAAAAGCGTTAAACGAGGAAGAACGGCTTACCATACCGTGTATTACGTAGCGGTATGGTAGTGGTATAACGATATCAAAGTTATATTTTCATCCTTCGACGGAAAAAATTCCCCGAGTCTGAATCTCCTTTACCTTCTTCTTCTTCTTCTTCACATTCATCTTCAAAGCGACTTAAAATAGGGGGATCAACGTCTTTATAAAACTTCACTTAATTTCATGGAACTCGACAGATTACTTTACAGGGATGTATAGATATAACACGATCCGACATTAGGAGAGTAAAGTAGCGCGATCTTGAGATAAAAGTCTAAAAATTTTAATCCTCTTTTTCGTAAAATTCCGATTGGCCTGCGGTTTCAGCCGTGTGCCGCGGCTCATCCGAAACACGAATATACGATGAAAAAATTGGTTATCCGCCGTTACGTAACACCTGGATTGCATCTGATCCGCAACATCGAGCGCTCGATCGCCCACGAACTTTGTTCGATTATTTTCGAACTGGACAGTTTCGATTGAATTTCGTGATGCGATTCGTATACGACACTCTCCAGTGATTTTCTGCCCGGGATTATTTCCGGTTCAAGAATTCGCGGTTCATACTTCCTATCGAATTTCGAATTCGGAGGTTGAATGTTTCCAAGGCTTCGAAGACTTTTTATTCTCTCGCACTGATTGGCCTAGATTTAATGGCGAAAAATAGCCGCGAGTCGTTTTTTTTACGCACATTTCCAGAGATATCGAATGACTGGTATTGTATACGCGTATCGCATACCGCAGTCTCTCATCTCGATCCGTATCAAACTTCAGGGATTCGGAAACGCCACGTGTTCCTATATCCTCTGACACATCGAACAAATACAACTGCAGTGGCAGCGATACTCTGTCAATACGATATACGCCAGGAGTGCATCGTCACAGAATGCGTACACGGGGTGACGACGCCTTTACATATATACGTTATGAGAAACTCAACCTGCGACTTCTCTATATTTCCAATGTATAGCGAACAAAAATTCTCAGATGATTCCTGCTTATGATTTTTTATCGTCCTACGAAGTTAACGATTGATGAGAATTATTTTTACGGATGACCAATAGAAACGAAACGTTCAGGGGAACGCGGTAAATCCAAACGTACCGCGTACAGATGAACGTGAAAAAATTGATTTTTTTTTTTTTTTATTCCGACTCCGCCACGATATCGTTGAGATGCGCTGCAAGAAATAGGAAGTGCTTATACGTATATGACAACGCGGGTTATATACGGGGGTTGGTTTCATTTCCCGGATGAGACTCGGGAATAAATGTTGTACCATATCCTCCCCCACTTTTACCAACCCCTCGTAATCTTACTATTCTCAGCGCGGTAAGTCGCTATAGCTCCGCGTAAAGGTAAGAAATACGAGTCTGAAATATACGAGAAAGAGAGGAAGGAAGGAAGGAAGGAAGGAAGAAGGAAAGCGAGGAAAGGAGGGAAGGAAGGAATGAAGATAACGGAAGCTGAAGAATGAGAAAAAACAAAAACGGAAAGAATGAATCGAGCGCAAAAAAAGAATCCGTATAAAAGGTGGCGTGCAGTATAGGCTTCTTCTTGAATCATTCAGTACAAAAGTAATATCCATCCCGAGAGTAATTCTTCACCTTTCCCCTCCTCAGTTAAAAAATATAGTAATACGGAAAAAGGAACGAAAGCGAAAAACAAAAATTGTATACCGGAACGCGTACAGGTACCCAACGCGCGACTGTACGACTAAAGAAAAACCTGTTTCGATAACGATTTTCAAAAATCCAATCATCCGTCGACGAGAGGAACGATCGAGAAAAAGACTAGAAATCAAAATAGCGATCACAGGGACGATAATCAATGGGGAAAAAAATCATTACCGCACGCGTGGGCGTTGAAAAAGCAAATCGAATTTGACTCCGCTAACGCGATTTTCATTCGGCACCTACCGTAGGATGATTTGAGGAACAATTCGAAGAACCGCAAAACTACGCCCCAATAATTAGTAGACGGTATAGGAAGCAATTATCCGCCAATCACACGCGCCCTCTGATTGGTTGACATCCGGATTGTTATTGAAGGTCGTATACACGCTTTCATTACAATTGGCGAGCTGGGGACGTGGAGGGAGGAGAATTATTTCTCTTTCTCTTCCTATATATCCATGTCATGTGCGTACATATGTATATAATATATATACACGTGGTACATAGGCACGTATTTTCCTGGGTACCTCGATTGGGTTAGGTGTTTCATTAGGCGACCGAATCAAAGCAATTACGTAAAATGTATAGTGTGAAGGTACGAGCGTACGACGGGGTATCGCGTGCGGGTTTCTCATAGGAGAATCGCTGAGTCGGAGTGAAAAATTTTTTGGCCATTCGAATAGGCGTCGGACGTTCCTTCGCCGCAAGTGTGTAAGTCCCTTTATTCGTCGGGGGTATTATCGCCCGGAGGTGGTTCATTTCAGGGGTTGAATTTTCGGATCTCGGTGTCGACTCGTTTCGTTTCTCTATAGCGTACACGCTGCAGCGTAGGGTGATCTATTCAAGAGAAACAATGAACCGATCGTATGTATTGTACCTACGATTACACGTCCGTACCACCTACGCGTGGAATTTCGTACTTTCGAACGTAACGGCACCGCTCCCCGTATAAATAGGGAGATCGAGAGTGCTGCATCAGTTTCTGCATACGACACGTCGAGCTAATCAATTAACTCACTCTTTGTATATACGTATATACTAATATCCACTTAAAATACTCACGCGGCGTAATTACGCTTGTCTCGTCGCAAACTTTGTTCCTCTTGTTCCGCGATTTCGATTTCGCTTTTGCTCCGGTATATTTTATTTCATCCTTTTTTTTTATTCCAATCGTTCCGTCTGCCGAACGATCGGATGTACAAAAATTTCACCCGATACACTTGTATTGAAAATCCTCGATGAGAAAAGAGTGAGAAAATCGGCGAAGAAAAAATAAAATCATCCCGGGGATATTGACGGGTGGCGTGACGAAATAAATCGCGACGCGAAGTTCATTTAATGCATAGAACCGAACGATGTGTGAAAATAACTGGATAGGAGCGTAGGTGACGGTAATCATTGCAGAGTACACACACGGCATCTAATATACGGTGCGAGGGAGTACAGAGAGAGACAATCACGGACCACTAAACACACATCAACATTGTACGTCGCGTAGTTGAAGAGAAAGAGAGAGGGTGGTACGGATAAAGAAGGAGAATAACGGAGGGGTGTTGGTCCAATCTGGATATCGCCCCAGGGATACACGGAGGCGTCAGTCGGGAACCATTTGATTGGTTCACCGCGCGCTTGCCGCTCTAACTAGAGGGACGCCAGATTCACATTGTCCATCCCTATAACTCCCTCAGGAAATACACGCATTTCGCCTCATATACATACCGCCATACATATGCAACGAGCGTACATGCATATATGCAAGAAAACGCGATACCAAAAAATCGTACCGAGTTACCGACGCTTTTTTGTCTCCCTCATCTCGATCGTTTTGATCGTTGCTAATTTTCCACGGACACTTCAAGTCGGTAGAGATTTTTCTCCCATTCGAGTCGTACGTGTGTAACTTTTCACTTACATATTTACACTCGTATAAATTATGTGTATTTATATACATATATGTGTTGCGTGAACCTTATATGGGTGCGCAGTCGGGGCGTGGGCCAGGTAAATATAATCGTGTAGGGCCGGAACAAAGGCAAGCACCTCTGAACGTTTCTGCTGCCGTATATGAAGGAAAAAAAATCTCAAAAAAGAGAAGAATAAATAAAAAAGAAGAGTAAAAAAAAGAAAAAAGCCCGGAGCCAAAAGCATATACATTATGAATTCAAACTATTGTACCAAGTTTCGTCGAGGCGTTTGAAGTCCTTTTATAATAACAAAAGAGCTGGGCGAAAGAGCAAAAAAAAATAAAAAAAAAAAAAAAAAAAAAAAAGGAAAAAAATTACTTCTGGTCAAAGACTGGAGAAAAAAAAAAAAAAAAATTAACCTGTAGCGAAGGACGTTTCGCAAGAATATCATTTGCTTTGGATAAATAAATGTCGGATATTACAGATCTGATCATTGAACTGGAAATGGCAAACTAACGGAACGAAAGTGACATTAATATTTCGGAATGTACAATTTGGAAGAAAAAAAAGTGATAGAATTTCGTTAAATATCGCTCGTATTTCTGGTACATCCTCGTGTGTATCTAGGTATGGGTAGAACCGCGAGATACGGATATACGCTCGGATATTTTTTGAGTAAACTTTGTACAATGTCACAAGCAATATGTAATAAAATAACTCGATATCTTTACCGTATATCCATACGTGTACCGATATACTCGATGAAAATGGACTAAGATTCAATCTGGCAATCGTGATTTGAGTGACAGTTTTAGATAAGCGAACGATTCACGTGTTACCCCACTACACACACATATATATACACACGTACGTTATGGTTCCAACAGGAGCTCTCAATTTCCGATATTATTTTCCTTTTATTTATTTATTTATTTCGTTTTTTCTTATCCCATTTCCTCTGCGCAGCACATGTGTGTATATAAACTATTTTCTTTCCGCATCCTCACCTTTCATTTCCTCTCAATGTTTCGATCGTAGAAAAAAAGGTTCAACAAATGAATCAACCGATAAATGAATCAAACGCGAGAAATCTCACGTTTTTATGTATGCAAAGTTTTACAACAATTTGCACAAATGGACTCGCCGATGAATGATTTTTTTTTTTCTCTAAACAGACAGGAGGGGTGAGGATCGGCATGGATCGTCGCGAGTCGTCGTTGAAACTTGATGTACTACGATAAATTTGATCTCTGTATTCGGGTGTAATAAATCAGGTATGAGGATCTCCTCTGGATGCCGTTAAGTGGTTATATTAGAAAGAGGAAGAGCAGCAGCAGCAGCAGCAGCAGCAGCAGCAGCAGCTGCGTATTTGACTTAGATTACTAGAGTAACATGTGTAAGACACGCGATATCTCCGTTAACAAACATGTCATGTATGCAGGGCATCCTGACAACTTGTCAAACTGATATTAGCTGTACGGACCGCGGTGCGCTCCGGTAAGTGGTCTGATTTTTCAATTGATTTACACGGATTCAAAATAGAAAAAAATTCCTCCCAACAGATTTACGAATAGATCGTGTATCACTCGTCCAACCAAAACCTCGATGAGAGCAAAAATTACTGCGTGACTTTAAATTAATTTTTTTTTTTTTTTTTCGATTCACAATTCCCAAAAAGTGAGTGAAATATCGCGAATCGCTCCCTCGGCCGAAAAACTGTTACACGTTAAAAATTCGAGTCGATCGAAGTGATTCGAAGGGCGTCACTTCAACGTGCAACACCGTTGATCGCGCATACTTAAAGCAATTATAACTCGATTGAACGGCTGGCGCAACGAATTCTGTGCAGGTTATTTAACAATGAATGTACCCATTGTTGTATTCACGTACAGTTTAGTAGCACTGCAGGTGGTGGATGTGCACGGGTGCCGCTATGCCTATGCCGTAGCAGCAGCAGCGGCGGCGGCGGCGGCGGTGGTGACGATGATGACGGTGATTGTGAGCGTTTGGAAACGGGGTGGAGATCGTCCCGTATACCTATAAGGGATGGTTTATTCGATGCGTGTGATATATTTTAAACGTTGAGCGAACGTTATATATAATGCACGCACGTACACGGACGGATGTATGTATGTATGTGTACGGCGTTATATATACATATAATATGTACGGGGAGCCTGCGAACTGTGCTGCACGAAGTGATGTAATATCTTAATGCATCAATTTGTAACACGCTTATAGTTATGTAATATTCATGGGAGGCGACGGCACACTCGAGCCTTTCCCGTTAAGTGATCACTCCGTGATAATTATTGTCAGCATAGAAAACGTCCGCGACGGGGGTTTTAACACCTTGCTAAATTGCTACAGTCTACATTTTCACAACTTTGTCTAAACTTCACCCGTGACTTGGAAAGTTGAAAAAAAACTACCATTGTATATGCATTTACGTTGAACTTTTTCTCCTTCGTTTTTTTGTTATCCAGATTTTTGATAAAACGCACGTGAAAATATTCTCTAAAAATCTCGATCTCGGGTCGAATTCGACGAAATTTTGCCTCGGTACAAAAGTGGTACACCTTGAAAAAGAACTTAAGATCCGATGGATCAACGAAAGATGGGTGGTTTCACTGTGAAATAGCGATGAGCGTTTTGGCACTTTTTCAAAGCAGTTTTGAATTATAGTCGGAAATCGTAAGTTCACTTACACTCGTTAACGTTGTATGAAAAAGATCTCGCCCATTCGCATCTGATATAATTGTAGAATATAACGACGGTTATCATGTATAATTGGAAGAAACTTGAGGATTTCGCGACGGTTTCCGATGCCAATTTCACCGGAGTATATTAATACTTGCGCGGATTTGTCTTATTTTTTCCTCATACAAACGATAGCGTATCACGAGCAGCGTACCTCCCTCGGATATATCAAGCTCAGATTATTTTTTTCAATGGTCCCTGTGCCACCGCCGCCGCCGTTCCTACCTACCTACCTGCTTGCCCCGGTACACCACTCTCATTTAGACGGCATTATTTTTCGTGTGAATAAAAACGAATAGAGGGAAATTACACAAAATGATAAAGATACCTACCGTGTCTCAGTAGATGTGTGGGTAAGCGTACGTATATACGTGTTCGTTGCGTACGTGTAATATCCCTATGTTGTTAGTACCTACGTAGGTTTCGACGGAAACGGGAACGGAATCACACAGTCTATACGTAGAACAAAACGACTCCGGTAGGTTGAAACAGAATGAAGAAAAAAACAAACGAACAAAATACAGGTGAGTGAGTTTCGCGACTGTACTCGTGCCATTGGCTTAAGCAAAGAATCTTTTCATCCATAGAAAATTATAGGCGTGTACACACGTATGCGAAGAACGTACGTGTACGTGAATTTAATCCACACAAAATCACCTTTACATCTATCCCGCGAATTGTACGACTGCTGCTGTTATGAGCGTATATCTCTCGGTTTGTTATTTATTCTATAAGGTTTCGCAACAATAACCGTTGTTACTAATTGCACACCTTGCTAATTGTTGCTGTCCGGGCAACACCCTTCTGATGTGACGTGTAACGTATAATATATATAAAAATTGTTTCTGTGTTTCTTATATGTAAATACAGACGGAATATAACGAAGAGAAGCGCAACGCTGCCGCTGCCGCTGCTGACGTCGCCAAGAACAAAAGAAGAAAAGAAAAAAAGAAAGAAAAAAATTGAAAAATTCCCAAATCATAACCCAAACGATTTACTGAAAATTGAATAAAATCTTCCATCGACTTACCCGAGTGATTTGTCATCAAATTTATCGTGTAATTAATAAACCCTTCTTCCCCTCAATTTTATTTAGCATGCATTTTTCTTCGGAGGCGATAGATTATTTTAGACGACAAAATGTCCAAAATTCCCTTTGGATAATTCGTCGGAGAGTCGCGAAGAAATGTAGAAGATGTACACGTATGGTACATAGACGAGTTTTCACCGAGGGATTTTCTTCGAGAGGTTGGAGGGTTCGGGAGAAAAGAGGGAGAAAAGAGGGAGAAAAGAGGGAGAGGCTGCGGTGGCTTGACGTTAAAAATGCGGCGCTTCAATCTCGAAGCAGTTTTCGCTTCGTTTAACTTCACGGCACTCCTGCGTCGCCCCGGCTCGCTTTCTACCAAAGATTTTCTTCTCATCCGCTAGATTTTCACCCTCCTTACACGCCCCCCCCCCCCCCCCGCCCCCTTTCCTTCACACCCCCTACCGTCATCGGTAATATTTTAACGTTTCCCAGCGATTTGAGTAAACGTGAATTTTTCGTAACCCGATGACGTATCAATTTTGGCGAAAATTATTATCGAGCCAAACGGCAACAGGTATTCGACTTTTCGGATTTTCATCGCACGAGTATCAGAAAAAAAAAAACGGAAGCACTCGAAGATGTACGTTATACGCACCGGACAAAGGTGCATTTCGGAATTGTATGAGCTGTCAGAGGCAGTGCGGAAACTTAGTAGGTGCGAAGGACGTATAGGCCGTAGTTTTGTACGGGGTGGTTTTGTGCGGTGTTTTTGGGAAAAAGCGAACCGTCGACGTCGTTCGTTCAGAATAATAGAAACGCTGGTGAATTTGGGGTCGAGTTTATGTTCTTGAAAACCCCGACAAATATAATATATAGATATAAGAGAAGTAGGTGTCCGACGCAGGCGAAAATCCATTAGTACGTTATATATAAATAAGGTTTTGGTATTTCATTTCTAACGGACCTCTATACCGTGCGGAAATCAAACACGAATTTCGACGGAACTAACAAACGAATATCGCGTCGTAATGGGTAAAACCCCTTCGCAGATACACCGCGTAACGCATAATACATCTCGACGGTTTTATCCGCTAACTTCGCCACGCA